>NC_140412.1:30515000-31715000 GCF_965140295.1 Lepidochelys olivacea
AAGTTCTTGCTGTAGCCTGTAGTTAAAAAATTGGCAGCTTATAACTGAATTTTATTGTAATGTACCATCAAAAAACTATTCTAGTGATGTCATCAAAACTGCTATTTTCAAAGTAACCTACAACCTCTTCCTTGCTAAATTTAAGGGCATCTTCTCCAGGCTCATTCTCCTTGATATTTCTGTTACCCTTAACATAGTGAGTCTCCCCCTCCATCTTAAGGTTCTTTCCTCCATAGACTTGTGGGACTCTTCCTTCTCTTCCTTCTTTTCCTACCTAGCCAATCGTACCTGCAACCAGGCATTGGCAAGCGGTTCTTTTTCCTTCCCACTTTTCTAGAGGTATCTTCTAGGAATATTTGATAAATCCTCTCTTTTCTCTGTCTATGCTTCCCCTTGGTTGGGCTCATTCTCTCTCATGTCTTCAAATTGAAGACTCTCAGATCTGCATCTCCAGCTCTATTCTCTCCTTCTTCCATGTATGCCCTACCAAGCCTTGTCACCTCCTCCCAGCTATGTCAATATTGTAGGGTGCATTTTTTTTTCAGTTCTGCTCCCAGTGTTTTGAATGCAGTTCATTCTCAAGTGCTCCAAATTTGTTGCTGTTCAAGAAAATGCTCTTCTTTTTTTTTACTTTTAATTACTAACCATCATCAAATACTACTGTTTTTGCATACAAAACTGATTACTCAAGGAATTCTCTCTTTCTCCCAGGCATGGTAATCAGAGTTATTATATATTAATCTGAGGTGTATGTATCAATAATTCTGTTTTTTGTATACTGTTTCTTTAAATGAAAGTTGTCCTATCAGTCTGCTAGGGAACACAATAGTCAGGCAATGCAAGATGGATTCTCTTACATATTCTGCTTTTATGTTGCCTCTCTTCCCTTTTTTCATCAAATGTTATATTTATCTTAGAGTAAGGTTCAGCCTTGGGCTCCCTCAGGCCCGCTGGAGAGGTCTGAGTAGGGGGTTTCAATTTTGGCTGGACCCCTAAGGAGAAATTCTGGCTGGGGCAGAATCAGAGGCATCAGTCAGAACCTCACTCTTACTCTGTGTTTGGCCAGTTCTGTTTCTGACCATTCAGAGAGAATCAAAGTCCTTAATCCTGTCTTTCACTTTGCTCTACCTTATTTGGGCTGTTGTTACCCAAAGGACATTAACTGGGAGTAGTGGGTATACACCAGAGTATGAAGGGAAAAGTTCAACTTTCAGATGAGGACAGAGGTTGTAAGCTCTTTGGGGAAGGTACACTTCTCTTCTGTCAGTCAGTCACTGTACACACTTATGCACTGTACAAATATTAAGTAATAACCATATGTGAAATCTCTGATGCTCTCAGAAATTCCTTATTTTATTCCATGCAAATTTCTGTACAATGACAAGTTGTACACTTTTAAACTAATATTATAGTTTATTTTGAATATGTAATCAAAAGGAATGTATCATATATAACAATTTATTTGGAATATATAGTAGCTATTTGTTACTGTTAGGAGGATTTGGTACAATTTAGATACAATAAGTGGACAGTGAACTGCTCAGAGTATGGAAACACTATTTTCCAGCTGCCACTGAAATACTAGATGCATATGATTCTCCCACATTGGTCTCCGCAAGACAAGGATGTGTGTGTTCATTCACAAGTAAATGTCAGTCAGGCATTGTACTTTTCAGTAAAACTGTCTTAAATATCACTTCTTTTTTACTACCAATTTCAGCTGAAACCCCAAGCAGAATCCACTGCAGATATACATTATTAATGGTTCAAGCTCTGCTGTTATTGTTGATAGAACCTTGACAGGGCAGTGTTCACTTTTATTCATAGAATCATAGAATATCAGGGTTGGAAGGGACCTCAGGAGGTCATCTAGTCCAACCCTTTGCTCAAAGCAGGACCAATCCCCAACTAAATCATTTATTTCTTCATTTTGAGGCTGCGGTCATTTACTTATTCTTTCCTGACCCGGGTTCCCCTATATTGCCAACAGACATTCTGCAGCCCATTGTCTGCGTCAACTCAGTTACATATGCGCTATTCCCCTCCTGTCTGCAGTTTCTGGAGGTAGTTCAAAGCTGAAGCACAGCCAGTGCTAACCACACCCCCTTCTCCTGTTTGCTCCCAGATGTTCTGCCTCCGTGGCAGCAAATAAATGGTGGTTCACTCACTCCCATCCTTTTCTTTTAGATTTGTTATTTTTAGCCATTTTGGGGTCAGTTAAAGCATTTTCATTTGCTTTCAAGTCTCCTCACCTCCTCCTGGTCTGGGATCTGAGCAGCACAGTGGTCATAGCCACCCAGAGCCTCCACTGCAGCATCTCCCTGCCGAGCTCCTCCGCCCCCTTCCAGGCATGCAGAGCAGCTGTGCAAGCAACGGATAAAATCCAAATAGTGCTCTAAATGTGAAGCACCTTTCTCAGGCCAAGCAGAAAGTAAAAAATGCCCAATCTGCCCCCAAACACCCACCCCTATCTCTGCTAGGACATGGGACTCTGAGCGGACAGGAATATTGGTGCCTTCCCACCAGTTAGTCTTGATTCCACCACAGAAAACCCCCACTAGGAGAGCGAAGCAGAACTAGGAGGGAGGTTTGGAGGACAAGGAGACCTTCCCTCAGCTGACCCAGAAGGTAAGTCCTGGGGCATAAAGAAGCATAAAGATTAGACCCTTTCTGGTCTATTGTTTCCCTCTCTCTCTCCCTCCCCCCCCCCCCAAAGTGGAAAGAAGCATAGCACCTACACAACTCTTCTGCTGCACACCGTGAACCAGAGGATTCTTGTGATCCTCTGAGTTAAGTTCTGCAAAACCCAGAGAATCTGGGTCCCCCCAAAAGCAAAAGCAAGTGTTTCCTTCTTAAGGCAGCTTTTTTTCACTGAAAAAGTAGGGTGAAAATCAGGGGCTAGATTCCTTCTCCTTTGCCTTCTCCCACTGAGGGAGTGTGTGCTGGGGGTTATCTCCCTCACAGACTATGCCTGCACTATAAGCTAGGGATGTGCTTCATACCAGTGGCAGATTAGCCACTGGGAAAACTGCCCGTGGGCCCCAGCCAAATGGAGGGCCCTGGAAAAATTGATGTCCATGAGTGCTGATCCACTCTGCCCAGCACTCCTGCTGGGGAGTGGGGTCGGGGTGTGGCGGCTTGCCCCACTCCACCTGCCTGCCTGGCACTCCTGTCGGGAATCAGGGTCAGGGCGTGGGGGCTTCTCCTGCCTGCCTAGCACTCCTGCCCCCGCGCCCTGACCCTGTTCCCCCGGACAGGAGTGCGGGGTGGGCGTAAGAATCCCTTGTGCCCTGATCTTGCTCCCTGGGAGGAGCGTTGGGTGGGGACAGAGTGGGCTGCAGGCAGAAGGGATGGGGAGGGCCCCAACTTGCTCTGGCCCAGGGCCCCACAAGACTGTAATCTGCCTCTGACACATACTCAAGTTAGCATGCATGTAAGCAGCAGTGTAGCTCAGTAACATGGCACAGCTGAGCCCCGCTGAGAACCAACCCACCTGAAATCAGAGGGTATGTACTCAGCATAGCTCAGCTCTGCCTGTACTGCCACTGCCCATGCTACTGAGCTACACTGCTGCTTACACTTGCAGGTGCTCAATGAGAGCTAGCACGGATATATGTACATAAGCAAGGGAATCACACCCCTGGCTCACAATGTAGACAGAGTGCTCCCCACCCCGCAGAATGGCCAGGAATGCAAAGAAGCCTGTGCCCCCCGTGCAGCCCTGCCTCAGCCTGCAGCCTAATGGAAATTGTGTCTGTCTGGCTTTCAACCAAAGACCCTCGCTGTGCCAGGGAATGGGGCTCAGATTTGAGGCAGCTTCAGAATGGGAGTTTTGCCTTCTGATCATCAGACATAAACCCTTGCTCTGCCTGGGAAAGGGCTCTCTCTCCACCCCTCCCTGCTCCACAGGCTGAATCCACATGAAAGCCTTGAGCACTTCAGGAAGGCCCTGACCAGTATAGACACACCTGAGGATTCCACTACCCATGGAGCTGCATCTTCATGGGATTACAGAGGCGTAAATGAGAAATTCCTTCCCACCTTCTAAATGATCTTGCTTTCCTGAATAAACATCCAGGTGATATTAAGTTGCTCCTGCAGCACTTACTTGGGTTCGATCTAGACTGGGGAGCAGGCAAGCAGCCTTTCAAGCATCCAGGGACAGATAGCAAATTTTCTCACAAGTGAAGCCTGCGTCACCGCTACCTCTCGTCCGTTGTGTGGTCACCAGGCCAGGATGAATAGTGTGCTCCCTCCATCTTGTAAACAGCCAGGGGGGAACGTACCACACATGCAACAAATAAAACAAAAAACCTGCAAACTGTTCCATGATGGCCGGCAAGGAACTTAGTAATAAAATATCTTTCCTTTCAAGCATTATTGTGATACATGTTTTCTCTTTCCAATGAGGACACCTCATTAAACCAAATGTTAAACTAAAATATTTAGGTAGGTAGAAACAAAGAAAATCCATAAATTTGGGGAGCCTATGGTTGGTGCAGCAGACATAGGTCACACCTTCAGAAGCGGATTTCATTCCAAGACCCTTATACCATAGGAGTGATGACAAACTGCACAGCAATGTGAAAGCTTCACCTATAACTGTCCAGACCAAATTTTTTTCATACATTTACTAGGAAAACCTACTTCATGGTAAACAAGAGGCTCATCTTCTAGGGGCATGATCCTTGCTTGGAGTAAGATGTCTCAGGTCCTGTCTTGGGCAAACAATTGATGTGATTTGTGACCAGCAATGGATTCTAAATTGGTGGCTGCATGGATGTCATGTTACACCCAGGAACAGTCATTGCTCATTCTAAATGGTGCATGCAAACTTACAGCTGTTGGGGAAAACATTAGAGAAATTAGTAGCTAAGACAGAAAAGAAGTATCAATCCTCATTATCAAAGCCAGCACAGCAATCTACTGGTTACTACCAACACCAAGGGTATCCAAGAAGGGACTGTTACCCTGGCAGGGGAAGCTTCTGCTCCAGATTTTTTCCAAGGCAATTTAGATGAATTTTCCTCCAAACCATCAAAATCCTCTGCATGACAAAGACTCTCCCTTATGATCCGCCCTTTGCACCCAGAGTCTTAAGTGGCTGTAGTAGTCACAGCAAGGCAAAGCTCACAGGCCACAACACACAGTGCCAGAGCCCAGATTCCTGATTTCCAAGCAATCACTTGGATCACTTGATGGTTACCTGTTCTGTTCATTTCCTCTGGGGCACATGGTATTGGCCACTGTTGGAAGACAGGATACGAGGCTAGATGGACCTTTGATCTTACCCAGTATTGCCAGTCTTATGTTCTTAAGCATATGGCTTTGCAGTAACATCAGGAAAAAACTCCCTGATTCCCTAGACAAACAGACTTTACCTGGGAGTGGAGGTAGACCCTTCAGTGACAAAGATCTAGACAGAAGATCCAGAAGATCCAGGGCCTGATATCCATGCTGGACAAATGCATGAGGCCAACCACAGCTCAGTGTCTCAATTCACTGGGCCTTCTGATCTTGCACATATGGGTCTCCCAATGGCGAGGTCACATATCAGACCTTTCTTCTGCGGGCATGTGCCCATTCCCTCAAGCTAAGGCAAGACCAGACACTGATTCACAATGAGGTGCCGGATCCCCTAGTGTGATGGAAGGTCTCAGAGAACATCCACACGAGTCTTCCCATATCCTTTCTTGGGCTTCACGTTGTTACAACAGACACCAATTTGAAGGGATGGGGAACACTTCTGGGACCCAGAATAGTGTAGGGTAACTGAAGATCTGGGGAAAGGAACTACCACATCAATTTCTTTGAGCTCAGAGCTGTCAAACTAGTGAGATGGCAGAACTACCTAGCGTGCAATCACTTTTTGGGCCAACCAGACAACATGACCATAGTTGCGTACAGGAACAACCAAGGGAGAACAAGGAGCGTAGCTCTAAATGCAGAAGCAATGGAGACAATAGAATGGGCAGACAAGACATCACCTTCCCTAAAGGCAATACCCATAAAAGGAAAGCTGAACCAAAAGGCAGACTGGCTCAGTTGACACAAAGTCAACTACTCTGAATGATGCCTGAACCAGGAAATCTTTACTCTGATCTTGCATATGTTTGGTTTCCCCTAACTTGACCTGTTTGCCAATTACAGCAATGCAAAATGGCAGAAATTCTTCACCTGAGAAGCAGACCCTAAGTCCATGGGACAGATGCTCTGGCACAGAGATAGCCGCAAGAGCTGCAATATGCATTCTTACCCTTCTCTCTCCTAGGGAAGGTGTTCTGAAAGGTAAGGTGAGAAGGATGAGAGCCCTGACTCTTTATCAACGAAGAAAACCCTAGTTTTCTGATCTGATAGAACTGACACTGTAGCCACCGCTTCAGACAAGACCAGACCTCTTTTTTCCAAGGTTCATTCCTCCATCCAGACCCAGGTCACCTTTAACTGACAGCTTGGCTATTGAAAGAAAAGTGTTAGCTACACTCGGCCTATATTCCAAAGTAATCAGGACTCTGCTCTCATTCAGGAGAGTTTTTCCACATGAAGACTTATAAAGACTTATAAAGCATACCTGTCCATATAGACCACGTGCAGTTTGTTGTGCCAAGAGTGCATCTCATATCCAAGGGATCCTGGGATTCCAGCCACTTATGACTTCCTTCAGAAAGATGCAGATAAGGGCCTTTTGCCCAGCAGGGTAGTTCACCAGATATCAGCCATAAGTCTTGTACTATTAGTAGGATCCTCGGGATCCTTGGCAGAACCCTCAGGTATCCAGAATTTTCAGAGCAATCAGACTGCCCAGACCAGCGGTCGGACCAATCTTTCCTCAGTTGGTCCTATCTCTGATGTTGAAAGCTTTAACCACCCGTCCCTTTGAACCTCTGATTTCCTTCACTCTGCCCATGGGCACAGCACCTGACTGTGATGCAGTGGCACACCCCAGATGGAAGAAGCACACTAAAGACTTATATCATGTGTAAAGAATCCACAAGGAAATGGGTCTCCCTGTTCATTTCCTCTTATCCCCAGGTGCCAAGGGCTTAGAGTATCCAAACTATCCATTACTAGATGGATCAGACTATGCATCGCTGAGGCACCCAAGGCATCCAACAGCCCTGGTCCTAAAGGAATCAAGGTTCATTCTGCAAAATCCTTGGTAACCTCATGGGCCGAAAGAGCATGTGCCTCCAACACAGAGATCTGCAGAGCAGTCACATAGCTATCAGCTAGCGCCTCTACCAGGCACTATAAAGTAGTCTTTCTGTCTCCACCGAGGCCTTCTTTGGCAGGAAAGTGCTGCAGGCAATGGTCCAGACATAACATGGCCATTCGAGCAGTTCAAAAATATTTTTTCCCTATTTCTTATGTTCACTTTTCTGTCCCTCCCTAATCTTGTTCACTGTTTGCTACTTCTCATGCATATCAGAATTGTGGGGGATGCTGGGCTGCAGAATGGAAAATTTTCTCACCCAGTAATTTCCTTTCTGCTGTCAAGATCTCCCACAATTCTACCTACCCTGGACGGCTTCACAGCAAAGGCTCAGCATTCTGTTTGGATAGTTACCAAAAGGCAGAGGCCTACTGCACATAATTAATTAGTTGGCACTGAAGGTAGTGTTACAAATCATTTTCTAAGAGCTATTTTGCAGCTTAGAAATGCATCATCTGAGGAAGCAGAAGGGGGTGTGGCTAGCACCACCATTGCCAACTTTCAAGAGTTAAATAAGCACTCCAACTTTCAAAATAAGCCAAAAATCAAGCTAATCCCACTTCAAAACAAGGCCGAAACAAGCCAATCCTTAAGAACCCCTCTATATGATTAGATCTCCCCCAGCGTGCAGTTGGGGACTGTGGTGGGCCCACTGTGCAACCCTGACTCTCTCCCCTCCTTGTCCCTGCTTGCCCATTGCGCCTGCTTGCTGGGAGCTAATCAAAGAAAAGAAGCTTCAAGCCAAACAAGCAACAAGCTACAAGCCGAAAACTAGCCAACAAGCAACTCACAAGCCAATTAAGCCAAAAACAAGCCCAATTTCTGTGTTTTTTCCACGGGTTTGGCATATCCGGCTAGCACAGCCTGTGCTGCAGCTTTGAACTGCCTCCAAAAATGGGAGACAGGAAGGGAATAGAACATACAGTTCAGAATTATGGGAGATGCTCCTAGCAGAAAGGAGATTATCAAGTAAGAAATGTTTTGTTTGTTCCCTTGCTTTTGAGCCAGGAAGCTGGAACATAAAGTCCCTTTTATAGTGACTAGTAATAAAGCTGCTTGGTAAACGGACTATATCCAATTGGTGCAGGGTAAGAGTGTTGGTGATTATCCCAAACCCCAACTTCTTACTGATGCTGCCGCTTGAAAGAAAGAAAAGAAAAGAATTAAAAAAGGTAAAAGCTACCCCTTTTAACCTGAGGGCCTAACCCAAAATTCAGGGGTTAATCGGTAGTTCCAGTTTGGAGGAGAAATTGGCGATAGAGATTTCTTTGATGCAGTTTTGTTTATTGGCAAAGAATGCACAAACTTCTGTGTCTCTGAATGCAGAAGGAATCAAATAGCAGGAAACAGTTTATTTTTTTCACAGCACTAACAACACTTTTTCCATCCTGTACCCCAACCCATAAACCTCTCCCCAGATTTCTTCTAAAGTCAGCCACTGTGCTTTCAGCTGCTCCTTCAAGCTGTCTTTTTCATTTTGTTGTATGTTTTGCCTTTCCATGAACACGCACACACATCCTAAAATAATACTCTGCAAAAGCTCCTGGGCAGGGTCACACATTCCTTTTATCTTTGGTGGGGGCCTATTCTTACAATTACGTTGAATGAAGGGTGAGTTCACGCCTACCAACCTCAATGAGGTTTTCACTCAACCCAAAACAATATTTCACTGAGGTCATAACCACTCTGAAGAAGGTGGCAAATGCCATCATTTTGGAAGCCATGCTATCACATTTTCTCCTCCAGTTTGAGTACTATACAGACATGGAAAGGCCCAAGCACCCAGTCTCTAATAAAAACAACCCCTAGCCCAATAAAAAAGGGAATCCTAAAGTCACCCCCAAATTCTTGGTCTCCTGCTTGGCTAAAAGGTTATTAAAATAATGGTATTTTGCATTTCCACCCAGAGTTCTGGATGATTTAGTTGATATTGGTCCTGCTTTGAGCAGGGGGTTGGACTAGATGACCTTCTGAGGTCTCTTCCAATCCTAATCTTCAGTGATTCTATGATTCTCAAAGAATTTAACAAGCATTAATGAATGAAGCCTCAAGCACCCGTGTGATGTATAGAAGAGTGATAATCCCATTATATAGAATTATACTAATGGTGAAACTGATGCACAGAAAAGCTAGGTGGCTTCTACAGGTCACACAACAAGAACCTCGTGCTCCTGACCAGTGTTCCCTTTAATGTTTTTTCTGCATGCAGAATGACAGGCTAACTAAGTGTAAGTTTAAAGCTTTTGAGTGCAACCCCTTCATCTCCCCCATTCACATGGTCTCTCAACTCTCCTTTCCTCATTTGTCTTCATTCACTGCTGCCCACTCTCCCCACGTACTCCCTCTCCCTCCCTTAAGATCAATCCAACTACTCTCACTTATGGAATCCACACACCTTCTGGGTGTGGTGTTCTGTCCCAGCTAGTGGCACCGAGACAACTTAGAGATGAATGAGTCTGCTCTACAGCCTCAGCTGAGAGCCAGTTGGCTTTCAGCTCATGTGGTAGCGGCTCATGGACTAAGCTCCAGAGGCTCCAGGTTCAATCCTGAGAACCAGGGTCTGTTGGTGTTACCCTTGCTCTCTTTCTCTTTACTCTGCTCTTTCCCACTGGTGCTCTCCTCATTCACTATTTCCCATTTATTCACTCCCTCTCAGTCATTCATTCATCTCTTCTTTTGTTTCTCTCATTGTCTCTCTCCCCATCCAATTTGCTTTCCCCATTCTCTCTCCCTTTTCATTCACATCCTCCCTCATCTCACCCCCTTTCTCCTTCTCTCTTCCTCCCACCCATTCATCCTTCAAAGTCAGTAACTCCTGCAGCCATCCCTTGTCCTCCCCCACAAAAAAATCAAATAGCACCACTACCTCCCTATCATTCTTTGTGGAACCCTTTCTGATGCTAATGTTTTTGATACTCTCCTGGGCACCACCAGACCTGAGGCATGTGGGGGCAGGGACGGACCTGTGTTCTTCACTCCTGCTCAAACCTAGAGTGAGTGTTGCCTTCAAAATCTCCCCCTGCCACCCTCAGGTCTGAGGAGGGGGAAGTCAAGTTGGGATTTTTAAGTCCCTCTCCTACCTGTCAGGAGCAGCAGCACTAGCAGTCTCTGAAGAAGAGGGAATTGCAGAACCCTCTCCCCTCATCCAGAAGTAAGATGCGTCCTGGTAAATAATTACCCATGAGGCAGACAATTCTCAATGTGCGATACCTACCAAGAGAGAGAGTGTAGCCACACACGCTCCTGAATCTCATTCCTGTGTTTTAAAAACCAGACTATCTCTAAATTGACTAACAGAAAGAAAGAATTGGGTTATGACCATGTGTAAGTGAACATAATTATACTTCAGGATGCCTAACAGTCAGCAAAAATCATTTTGTCATGAACACTATTAGTATTTTATCAAATATTTTATATTATATAGACTATACAGTGATTTCCATGTGTTATCTTCCCAACTGGCAGGATGCGGCATTCAACTTTGCATTATAAATTCTGGTATCTTGCAAGAATCGTGTCCCAGAAATGGAGGCAACCAGAAATATTAGCTACAGTGGTGTTGCAAGAATACAGTCAGGAAGATAACCTGTCACCACTTGTATTGTCCTCCAAAAAGATTAAATGAACACAAATGTTTTTTCTTGTAACTGTGTACACCAGGGATATTTGCAGCAGCTGTGCCTAATCACTTTGAATGTTATTGCAGCTGTTACCTGCCCAACTCCTCCTCAGATCTCTAATGGAAGGTTGGAAGGAACAAATTTTGACTGGGGATTCAGTATTAGCTATGTCTGCTCCCCAGGCTATGAACTGTCCTTTCCTGCTGTTTTGACCTGTGTTGGGAATGGAACTTGGAGCGGCGAGGTACCTCAGTGCTTACGTAAGTATTTGTTTGAATCTCATATTTTATCCTAATTATTTTTCCTCGCTCACCTCTCGCTTATCACTCACTTTTCGGCCACTTGTCGCTTGTTCTTCAGTTGCTCGTCAGATTTCTTTGGAAAGTAAAATCACTTGAACTTTTACTAGTAGAAGGAGGAATCCCAGACCCTCCAACCTGCTACAAATGTAGGGTGTTTTATATGCACATCTTTCCATACCAGAGAAAAATAAGGCTCCTGTGAATTACCATGTCTCGTTTCCTTAGTTACCCATGTGAAAGAGGGTTAGTGGGCATCCAACAATAGCATGTTGCCTGGGAAAGGCTTGTGAAACATTTCAGATGAATGATGGAGTTTCCACATGAGCTCTTTCTGTAAAAATTGTCTAGCTCCCAAGAATGCCAATTCCTTGTGAGGGAATTAAAGTTTTTTTTTCCCCTGAGAATTTGGAACTTTACCCATCAAATAACCACTCAGAAGAAACGTTTAGACCTCAGTGTGCAAAAAGGCTAAAAAAAATGTATGTAGATCTCTACAAACTATAATCCCAGTGTGGCATATGTTTACTAGAGAGCATAGAGTTTACACCAGAAAGTAGTCATATTGAAGCCAATCAGACTATTCACAGTAGTAAGTACTATTTTCAGTTATTGGTGTTTACAGGATCAGGCCCTTACAGAGTCTAAAGCTTTCTCTTAGTAACAATTTTGTAATGGAATCTATGCTGCCAGTTCTATGATGCACAAGTCCATGGGGCCGGACGAGTTGCATCCGAGAGTGCTGAAGGAATTGGCGGCTGTGATTGCAGAGCCATTGGCCATTATCTTTGAAAACTCGTGGTGAACGGGGGAAGTCCCGGATGACTGGAAAAAGGCTAATGTAGTGCCAATCTTTAAAAAAGGGAAGAAGGAGGATCCTGGGAACTACAGGCCACTCAGCCTCACCTCAGTCCCTGGAAAAATCATGGAGCAGGTCCTCAAAGAATCAATCCTGAAGCACTTGCATGAGAGGAAAGTGATCAGGAACAGCCAGCATGGATTCACCAAGGGAAGGTCATGCCTGACTAATCTAATTGCCTTTTATGATGAGATTACTAGTTCTGTGGATGAAGGGAAAGCAGTGGATGTATTGTTTCTTGACTTTAGCAAAGCTTTTGACACGGTCTCCCACAGTATTCTTGTCAGCAAGTTAAAGTAGTATGGGCTGGATGAATGCACTATAAGGTGGGTAGAAAGCTGGCTAGATTGTCGGATTCAACGGGTAGTGATCAATGGCTCCATGTCTAGTTGGCAGCCGGTATCAAGTGGAGTGCCCCAAGGGTCGGTCCTGGGGCCGGTTTTGTTCAATATCTTCATAAATGATCTGGAGGATGCTGTGGATTGCACTCTCAGCAAATTTGCGGATGATACTAAACTGGGAGGAGTGGTAGATACGCTGGAGGGGAGGGATAGGATACAGAAGGACCTAGACAAATTGGAGGATTGGGCCAAAAGAAATCTGATGAGGTTCAATAAGGATAAGTGCAGGGTCCTGCACTTAGGATGGAAGAATCCAATGCACCGCTACAGACTAGGGACCGAATGGCTAGGCAGCAGTTCTGCGGAAAAGGACCTAGGGGTGACAGTGGACGAGAAGCTGGATATGAGCCAGCAGTGTGCCCTTGTTGCCAAGAAGGCCAATGGCATTTTGGGATGTATAAGTAGGGGCATAGCCAGCAGATCGAGGGACGTGATCATCCCCCTCTATTCGACATTGGTGAGGCCTCATCTGGAGTACTGTGTCCAGTTTTGGGCCCCACACTACAAGAAGGATGTGGATACATTGGAGAGAGTCCAGCGAAGGGCAACAAAAATGATTAGGGGACTGGAACACATGAGTTATGAGGAGAGGCTGAGGGAGCTGGGATTGTTTAGCCTGCAGAAGAGAAGAATGAGGGGGATTTGATAGCTGCTTTCAACTACCTGAAAGGGGGTTCCAAAGAGGATGGCTCTAGACTGTTCTCAATGGTAGCAGATGACAGAACGAGGAGTAATGGTCTCAAGTTGCAGTGGGGGAGGTTTAGATTGGATATTAGGAAAAACTTTTTCACTAAGAGGGTGGTGAAACACTGGAATGCGTTACCTAGGGAGGTGGTAGAATCTCCTTCCTTAGAGGTTTTTAAGGTCAGGCTTGACAAAGTCCTGGCTGGGATGATTTAACTGGGAATTGGTCCTGCTTCAAGCAAGGGGTTGGACTAGATGACCTTCTGGGGTCCCTTCCAACCCTGATATTCTATGATTCTATGTAGTGTGAATTTCCAAATAGTCATAGATTAAGATCCCTATCTTGCAAACAAATCTCAGTATCGGTATGTGGAGCCTCTCTGCTACCAGTGAGGTTATATCAGAGAATGTGGAGTTCGGGGGCATAGAATATATCATAGCTGATCATAGCACTGGTCCCATGAAACACTGTATGCAGCTTCTGAAAATGGCCAATACCTAATACTGCAGGGAGAGGCCAAAAAACTCACCCAGCATGCATCTAGCCAGTTATTCAACGCTATGCCATGGACAGAAGAAAATCCTTGCAGGTGATAAACTCAAAGCCTTAAGACTCTGATTTAGAATATATTATTACTGGCAGATACATATTCTATTTAATAAATGTCTATTAATGTTTGACTTTCAGATTTCTACTTAAACTGCTTTCCATGTTTAATGTAATTCTTTTTATTGTAGTTCTGGTTAGCCCCACTAACTTTCTAGTGATCTCACTCCATACCTAAGTTATCAATTGTAGTTAAGTAAGATGAAGTAAGAAGCTGCCACTCTTAAATCTGTTTCTCTTTGGACAACTTCTTTTGCTCCCTCCAAGAGCATGAAAGATGCTATAAGTACCAGGTGTTATGAGGTTCTGTTGTGCAGGCAGAGGACTGTCATACTCTGCAATGGTTTTCTGCGGGGCATCTTGTATGCTGATGTAATATAGGATTAGGGGATACAGTAGAGCTGTGGATGTGGAAGGTTTTGTAACTGGCGGAATCACCAGACACACAGTACATCTCCAAGCTGTTCCCTCTGCCTCTCTCATAGGGATTCTAATCAGCCACCAAAGCTAGTTCAACCTTGAGACTGCAGTCAGTACTAGCAAAGACTGGCTCTCCATCATGTTGTGCAGATTCTATTCCTTCCTTGCTCCCACAAAACTCCCATTTATTTGGTTATGTATAAGAGCCAGACATGAGATTTGGAGTAACTGTTCAGCTAAGCTCAGGTACTTTAGTGTAAGTCTTATTTTAATACCTTTTAGCAAATGCTGAATGCTTTCTATATGTCACATAATTTTCCATAGCAAAGTTTTGTGGTGACCCTGGAGTACCTTCTCAAGGGAAAAGAGAAGGCAAGAGCTTCATCTACCAGTCAGAAGTCTCTTTCAGCTGCAATCCTCCGTTTGTTTTGGTTGGGTCCAGTACTCGGATATGCCAAGCAGATGGAACTTGGAGTGGTTCTTCTCCTCGATGTATAGGTAAGATGAAATCCATTTTACTGAGATCTATTGGATTCTTCTGTTTGGTTCTCCCACTCCTAGACCTGCCAGTTCGTGTATGAAAACTTTGATTTATTGTGTTGTGTTATTCAACACTATCTGTGAAACATGACCATTTTAATCATGATACTTCTACTGATCCTGTTCTCCAAATGGTTAAATTAAATGTATTTGTTGACACACAGATTTTTTTCACTAAAAAAATACCTTATGTTGTGTTGATTTTATTTTTATTTTTTTAGAACCCACTCGCACATCATGTGAAAACCCTGGAATCCCCCGGCACGGATCACAAAACAATACATTTGGCTACCAGGTAGGGTGTGTTAAGTTGTTTTTATAGTACACAGTAGTTCAGAAGTTCTCAGACTATGATCCAGGAACCACTGATGATTAAAGGAGCACTTGCCTATGGTTTGCTAAGAACAAGATGCTCATATGGTTTTGGTTCTTCTTATTTCCAGCTGCAGATTTACATTAAAATCAGCAACAAACCCTTTAAATACTTTTCCAGTGCTAAATTCTATGCAAACCATTGTTATAGTTGCCAAACAGATGTTTTGTGATCATAAATGGGAGAGAAAGTGTTCCACATACTCTGGAACTGGAAAGCCGGTAGTCTATGGATTAATCCCTATATTAAAATGTGGTCTACACGATGAAACATTTGGAAGCTCTAGTCATATACTCAATTTGACAAACTGTGATTTGGACCCTGCAGTGCTAATGTGTACGTTGATTTTGGCAGGAGAGGTCATTTTCTTAATTAAAAAAATAAACGTAATATCCAAGTTATTCATCTCTCCAAGGCCTTGTCTACACTGGCAAGTTTCTGTACGGTAAAGCAGCTTTCTGTGGTGTAACTCCCGAGGTGTACACACTGCCAAGCCACTTAGTGCACAGAAACTGCGCAGTTTTAACGCAGTAAAAAAACCACCCTGACGAGAGGCATAGAGCTTTCTGCGCTGGGTCTATAGTGTAGACACCCTGGTTGATTACAGCGTGGCAATTGGTCTCCCAGAGGTATCCCACAATGTCTGTTCTTGCCTCTTTGGTCATCGGTTTGAATTCTACTGCCCTGCCCTCAGGTGACCATCCCTTTAATTCCTGGGGAATTTTGAAAGTCCCCTTCCTGTTTGCTCTGTGATGCGTGCAGTGGTTTCAGTGCATCTTTCCGGGTGACCATGCCTGCTGCATGCACCAGGCGATCCCCCGCTTGGAGCAATGCTGAGCTGCTGGACCTCATCAGCATTTGGGGAGAGGAGGCTGTCCAGTCCCAGCTGCGCTCCAGCCATAGGAATTATGATTCCTACTGACAGATTTCACGATGCATGAAAGAAAGGGACCATGCCCAGGATACAATGCAGTGCAGGATCAAAGTGAAGGAGCTGCAGAACACCTACCATACGGTGTGGGAGGCAAACTGCCACTCTGGTGCTGCACCGATGAGCTGCTGGTTCTACAAAAAGCTGGATGCAATACTCGGTGGCGACCCCACCTCCACTGCAAAGGCCACTGCGGATACTTCAGCGGCTCATGTGCCAGTCAAGAGTGGACTGATCCAGGAGGAGGAAATATTGGATGAGCATGTGGAGGAGGAGGGGGACCCAGAGGCAGAGCACAACTCAGAGGTCAGAGATGCAAGCAGCCAGGAGCTCTTCTCTACCCCAGAGGAGTAAACAATACTGCGTCTATAAAATGTTACATTTTGGCTTCACAGATATTACCTTGGGAGCCAAGGCTCCCTCTTTATTATCACTGGCTGAACGGCTGCGCAGAATTAGAAAGCGGACACGAAAAACTAAAGAGGACTTTCTGCGTGATGTCATGATGCACTCAGCGGCCAAAAAACAAGAATTAAAGGAGTGGCGGGACAGTGAGAAGAGGGACCGAAAGGAGAACGCAGCATGCCAGAATGAAGCCACGGAGTGGTTCTTAAACGTTATGGAGCACCAAGTGGACACACTCCAGGCGCTACTAACGCTGCAAACTGAGCAGCTCCACACCCACCCTCCCCTACAGCTGCTGTTACAAAACTCTTTCCCATGCGCCCACCAGACTCACCAACACACTCTTATCAACCTCCTGGCTCTAGTCTGGACCCACTGCATTCCACTCCTGCCCGTCACAGTCCAGCCCTGCAGACTCCCAGTACCCACTGCAGATTAGCCCTGCTGAAGTACAGTACTTTCTGCACTGTACTCCAAAGGACAAGGTTGCATATGATACCTGGACATACACAAAGCTTTAACCATCCCAGGACCCCACCTCCTCCTGGGACTCTCCCTTCCCCCATCCACCACAGAACTGATGTGTTTTTTTGTTGTCTCTCTCCTCTCGTTGTTGTTGTTTTTTTAAATTGTGTTTGAAAGCAATCTTTACTCCATTAATTGAAAGCAAACAGATCCCTTCAAAGCAACAGGCAGTTTTCTTAAACCTTCACAGTGCATCGTCTGCACCAGTCACAATCACCTCCTAGTATTACTGCACTCCCGAGCATAGAAACAAATATTACTGGCTTTCAGATTCAAATTGTTGCCTCAGGTCATCCCTAATCCTTATGGCCCCACGCTGCACCCCTCTAATAGACCTGGTCTCTGGCTGTTCAAATTCAGCCTCCAGGTACTGAGCCTCAGCTGTCCAGCCCTGAGTAAAGCTTTCACCCTTCCCTTCACAAATATTACATAGTGTACAGCACATGGCTATAAGCATAGGAATATTGTCACCGGTGAGGTCCAGCCTCACATATAGGCAGTGCCAGCGGGCCTTTAAATGGACAAAAGTACACTCAACAATGTCAAGGTTCCCCATGTATGGCTTCATAAGCCATGGCATTAAGGGGTAGGCAGGGTCTCCCAGGATCACAATAGGCATTTCGACTTCCCCTATGGTGAACTTCTGGTCCAGGAAGAAAGTCCCTGATTGTAGCTTCCTGAACAGGCCAGTGTTCAGAAAGATGTGTGTGTGTCATGCACCTTTCCAGATCAGCCTGTGTTAATGTCTATGAAATTCCCACCGTAATCCACAAGCACCTAGAGAACCACAGAGAAATACCTCTTCCAATTAAAGTACTCGGTGGCTAGGTGGTCTGGTGCCAGAATTGAAATATGTGGGCCATCTATCGCCGCCCCACAGTTAGGGAAGCCCATTTGTGAAAAGGAATCTACAATGTCACACACGTTGCCCAGAGTCACGGTCTTTTGGAGCAGGATATGATTAATGGCCCTGCACACGTCCGTCAACACAAGTCCAATGGTCAACTTTTCCACTCTGAACTGGTTAGTGACTGATCGGTAGCCATCTGGAATAGCCAGCTTCTACAGTGCAATTGCCATGCGCTTCTCCAACAGCTGGACAGCTCTCTTTCTCATGTCCTTGTACCGCAGCACTGGGGCGAGCTCATCACACAGTCCCATGAATGTGACTTTCCTCATCCGAAAGTTCTGCGGCCACTGCTCGTTATCCCAGACGTGCATGACAGTGTGATCCCACCACTAAGTGCTTGTTTCCTGAGCCCAAAAGCAGCGTTCCACTGTGGTCAGCACCTCCGTGAATGCCACAAGCAATCTCGTGTCATAGCTGCTACACTTGGCGAGATCAATGTCACACTCTTCTTGCCTTTGTAGTTTAAGGAATAACTCCTCTTCCACTTGTGACTTGTTAGTGAGAGCGAGCAGCATATTGGTCAATAGTGCAGGATCCATTCCTGGAGACCAAAGAGGCAGAAGATGCACTACACCAACCATTGAAAGATGGTGCCAAATGCGGATGGAAGCACATGGATTGCTGGGATGCGAAGCAATGTATCACAGGGCATTGGGACAGGACCTAGGATGTCCCATGACCCTCTCCACCTTCCCACAACTTTTGCGGCAGAAAAGGAAGAGATGCTCTGTGGGACAGCTGCCCAGAGTGCACCATTCTGAATACCAGTGAAAGTGCCGCAAGTGTCAACATGCTTTTGTGCAGGCAGCTGACAGTGTAAACACACAACAGTGCTTTCCCTTCAGCGTCTCTGAGCAGTGATGTAACTGCCAGCGATGTAACTCTGCTAGTGTAGACATACCCTTAGTTTTTCTTATATTGAGGAAATACTAATATAGCACCAAAACCTGAAATTGAAGGTCAGTTTTTAATCAGCAAAATTATCATTGATTTCAGTGGGATATTTCCTAGGTAAGGATTGAGTAAACTGAGTAAGGATGTCAGGATTTGGCCCACATTTTGATAATGATATGATAAAACAGTTATAGTCAAGCCAATTTTCCTCTTGCTCACACCAAAATATATCAGGAGAGATGCCAGTGTAAAATGAATTTAAGTGAAAAGAGAATCAGTCTCAACATTCTTTAAAGAATACAGTACATAGACGATTCGTGCATGCTTTTGAGACAACAAAATGCTACGTTAGAACGTGCTTATTATATTCATTGCATTGCCATTTTCTGTAATTTTGTTGTCAAATTCCCTAGGGCCATTTGTCTGATATGTTAATCATCTGTCTTACATTCTGACAGGCCAGTCTGATCCCTCTAGATTTTTGTTTTTGTTTTTTGTTTTTCCTCTGGTGAATGGAAGCATCATTAGCATCCAGCATACAACTCTTCAAATAAACAGGCATATTGTCAACTGATACATAGTTTCTAAAACAAATGTAGCTATTGACATGATTTACAACTTTGATCCCCAAAGTTCTAAGTGCCTTGCAGATTAATAGGGCAACGCTGTAAATGCACTTCAGCAGTGTTTAGTACTCTCTTTCCCTGTAGGAACTGCAGCACTCCTTCTTCTGCTTAAGGGGAAGGGTTAGGAGGTAGCTCCTTTCTCTGATGCCTAGTGGGGAAGGAAAAACTAAGATAACACTGCCTTGGCCACTCTGGCTAAACATAGGGGAAGGATAAAGAAGAATCCAAATCTAAATCCAAAACGCAACAGACCAGATCTTGGCAGAAAGACAATCAACATCTAGCACCATATCTAATAATATGTAGGAAGACTTTATGGATAATTAGAGAGACACAGTGAGTGAAGTAGTATATTTTATTGGCCCAACTTCTGTTGGTGATACAAGCTTTCAAGGTACACACAGCCCTTCTTCACGTACCTTGTCTCTCTAATGTCCTGGAACCAACTGCACACACAGTTATGGAGGATTAGGCAGAGCACTTTGAAGTTTTAGCAAGTGAATAATGAAGAGTTTTTGTCAGATAAAGTTCTGCTTCTAAAATAGTAGATGTTCTGCACAATTTGTACATATACAGTGTCACCAGTTAACACTAGTAGAACCAAGTTGCATACTTCATTGTGCAGCTTCTAATTAAGATCTCACATACACGGAGAAAGTTTAGGTCTGAGGCTGAATGTAAAACCCCAACGTAGAACACCTTCCACCCTCTGGTTGTTGGGTGTCAGATTACACAGAATGAACATGGCATGGCCTCTTGGCAATGCTAACCCCTAGTTATGGGTTTCCACAGTGCCAATTTCTTCCTAGCTATCCACTTCCCTGCCTGGCCAGTCCTTTTCTGTCACCAGAACTCCAAGATCAGGCTCTTTTAAGCTGGCTACACAGAGAATTATCCAGCCCTGACCTCCCCACTTTGCTGTTTTGAAGTGATCTCCAGACTTTGCATTTTATAATCTGTGCCTACAAAAAAGCCACTACCTGCCTGCTTTCCCAGGTCCCAAAGATAGGGTCTATGCACAGTGTGGGTCTCTTCTAGATCACAGCATACATGCTATCCCCACATCACAATGTAATGATGCTAGTTGGAGTTTTCCAGAGGAAAGGTTAGACAGAAATTGAGTAAGGGTATCAGTATTTGGCCCTTGCATATTAAGTTAAGCAGATGTGCATCAAAAATGCTAGCTCAGCCCTACTTCAGATACCAGCCACAGAATGTAAATAAATGGTATCATATGGTATAATTGGGATGTGTACCTGCTTTTAGGATATTATCATTCATTCCAATATTTTGTTATGTAGCAAATTTATTCTGAACACAGTATATTATATCAAGGAGATTTTACAAAGACAAAATACCTTTGTGTCACTATATAGCAACTTCATCTATAAGCTTGAAAAATAAATTGCTTCTTTGAAATGAACTGTGGGTTTGAAATATTTGTTCAGAGATATTGCTAGTAACATAGGAAATTGTTTATAGCACATTGGCCATAAGCCATTATAGCGCACCACACTGCTGAAATGAAGCAAGGATTTATTTAGAACAATCTGTCTTGCATGCGAGGCTCTGTAGTTCTATTTTTTTTCCAATTTAGGTTTTTGTGGAAATTCAGCAAGTTTCCTGCATGTTAAAGCTTGAAGGGAGCCAAAGTGCAAACTGTATTTAGAAAGAAAAATAGCCACATTACACCCCTAGTATCCTTGTATTAGCTCTTGGGTCTGTTTTATGATGCGCCATATGATATTCAATATGAAGATAAGGGAAAACCTTGTAAACTTTCTTCTTCTGTGAATTTAGTGCTTATAAAGCTATAATTTGATAGCACTGTAGAATGAAAACCTGTTTATTTCAAGATAAGTGCTGTATAGTATGGACAGCCATGTGTACACCTCCAAGTCTTCCCCCACCACTATGCCCCAATCTTGATCTGGAGCAGTGAAAGAATAGTTCATTCTCAGCCTTTAACTTCCAACAAGGATGCAAATTGTGTGAGATTATGTGATGTGCACACACATTCACAGGGAACTAAGACTACAAACTTATTTCACAGAGACCAATAATTGTGTTTATTTAGTAGCAAAGACTTTTATGCCTATGGTACTGGACTGGATTAGTAGAAGTGATGTAGTGGTGAAAGTGCCATTACCACTACTTTGAGCAACCCTGTTTTTCTGAGAGAGCCTTTATAACCATGTAGGTTTTCAGCTAGGATTCAGCTAGGGCATCAAGAGGTGCATTTTATTTCACTTCCAAAAGAATGGCCAAATGTTAATTGAGCAAAAGAGCTGATACATCAGACACCCTGGGGAATGCACACCAACCATCCCTTAAATCCAGGCATACTTGCCTTCCAAAAATATAACCTTTTATTGCTTTTGTTTGTTAAAAAAAAATACAGAGCTCTACAATAAATAACAGATGTTTAGTATGAAAAGACTGCTTTAAGTCCCTTTGTGGTCAGAATAATGACTCTAAAGATGCACCTTCTTACTCAATAGATCTGTTTCCTGAAAGTCATATCTACCAGTTAGTGATGAAAATAAGATTTTCCCACGTTTTACTTCCATTCAACTAAGAGAGGATAGAGTGAGATGGCTTCTGCTCTAGTTTGCACATGATTGTGAAGAATAGTTAACTCTGTTCTAAGTGGCTAATCTTTATTTCTGGTGCAGACAAGCAAGAAAGAAAGAACAGAGCTTCACTCTAGTTTGCAGGGGTGGCTGATAGAGAAAACATTTTAACTTGTAAAGTGAGGAACCATGAGTTTTACACAGGTAGTTATTAGATCCCATTGCCTGCCAATGAATGGATACTGGGCATCTCATTAATGTCCTATTCAGAATGTCCCATTCTGGTCTGACCACCAACAACTGCAAGCAAAACTTGTAGTATGAGCTGAGACTGTGGTATGAGCAAGACACACACTAGACTCTGTCAGTGGTGGGCAACCTGCGGCCCGCGGCCCATCAGGGTAATCTGATTGTGGGCCGCAAGACATTTTGCTGACATTGCCCGTCCACAGGCACAACCTCTCTCCCCTTTGCTGCCGTTCACCGTTCCCAGCCAGCATGTCCCTGTGGCCCACCACTTCCTGCAGCTCCCATTGGCCAGGAACGGCAAACCATGGCCACTGGGAACTGCAGGGGGCCATGCCTGTAGGTGGTCAAAGTCGGCAAAATGTCTCGTAGTCCGCAATCAGATTTCCCTGATGAGCCGCATGCGGCCCGTGGGTCGCAGGTTGCCCACCACTGCTCTATGTCCTTTAGTCAGTTTAGAGTGAATGACCTCCCACTGGAAGTTCCTTACATTATTAAGTCCTCTCTACAACATATTGTAACATAAGGATCATTAGAAGGAATGATGTGACACCAGATTGTCCAAAAAACCAACAAACTTTAATGCAGCCATCGCCCATATACAGCAGTACCTGCTTTATCTGCCTCCCCTACAGCTGGAAACCCACCACCCTACTCACCAAAAGAACACTTTGTTTCAGTTCCTATTCCCCTGCATCTGACTCTAGCCACATCCACTTACAACCCAGATTTTTTGGGAAGAGAAAACCCATTCAATATCCTGGTATAATCTGGCGACTGGAGGACCAAGAATAAAGACGGGTAGAATCACACTGAAAAAAAATAGTTCTCCTTTCCTTTCCAGCACTCATAAAAATTCAGATAGAACTCTAAGCAAATGCTTTTTGTCAGTTGTTACTTTATCTGAACTGGTTTTACCATGACTAACCAAAACTTCTGCTACTCTTAGTGAAGTGAATTTACTGCAATCTCAGATAGAAGTGTGTGTGTTTCAGTAACAATTGTTCTCATAGCTCATGCCTCCCATTTTGAAAATGTATTATTAGTAAACTTGGTTATGGTTGGGAATGGTTAATATTTATACACCTTCTTCTGAGATGAGCATCACCCCTTTGCTGAGTGGTAGCAGATATCCAGTGCTTTGCAGCTTGATTTCCCAGTGGAGAAGAAATCAGTGATGCAGAGTCTGGGTATAAAATTAGCCCAATAGTGCAGTTTAAAATAAAAAAGGAGAACAATGCAGAAATATTTTCATGTGTTGCTACTGTATCAGGATAAAAAAAAGAGGGTTTTTAGCATTTTTAGTAGAAAAAATGTTTAGTGGAAAAATTTTGTGAATGTTATGAACAGGAATTTTCACAATATTTATGTTAGCAGTTTAAGCATTTCAGTTTCATATTCTGGGATCAGGGATTTGTGGCATAGGAAAGCTGATGCTCCTAGATGGTGAGCAAGGTGCTGCTGCAGGATGGGGGCTTGTACTTTTGAATGGGGGGCAGTGCTGTGGTGCACTGCCAGCTTCAAAGGAGAGGAATTTCCACAGCCCCACACAATCTCCAGTTCCTTTGCCTTTGAGCCAATCACTGCTTGGGGGGGAGTTGATGCCTGAGGAACTGGGTGGTAGGCAGGAGATGCAGCCTTGGGATAAAGGCAGAAGCCACAGTATGAGTGAGTTTCCTTTGCCAGTGTTCCTCTAGATCTTGGAGACCCAGGATTTTTGCTGCAGTCAAACCCAATGGGTATGACTCTTCAGGCATTCCTTAAGGACCAACTTCCTGTTTGCACATCTCTGGTTTGAGCAGGACTACATTGTACAGAACTTGAAATAATAGAATCATACAAATCTAGGACTGGAAGGGACCTCGATAGTTCAGCTATCCCAGTCCTCTGCACTGAGGCAGGGCTAAGGATCACTGTCCCTGACAGGTCTTTGTCTAACCTGTTCTTAAAAACTCCAATGACAGCTGTTCCACAACCTCACTAGGTAATTTGTTCCAGTGTAACTACCTTTACAGCTAAGCCATTTTCCCTACTGTCTAACCATATCTCCCTTGCTGCAATCTGAACCCATTACTTCTTGTCCAGTCCTTCATAGATAAGGAAAACAATTTATCACCCTCCTCTTTTATGTACTTGAAAACTTTTATTGTGTTCCCCTTTCAGTCTTCTTTTCCGAAGACTACACAAACCCATTTTTTTCAGTCTTTCCTCACAGGTCATGTTTTCTAGACCTTTAATCCTTTTTGTGGCTCTCCTCTGGGTTTTCTCCAGATTCTACATCTTTCCTGAAGTATGGGTGCTGGCACTGGACACAGTACTCCATCTGAGGCATTATCAGTGCTGAGTAGAGCAGAAGAATTACGTTTCATGACTTGCTTACAACACTCCTGCTACTGACGTTCACTTTTATTTTTTCAATGGTATTACATTGTTGACTCATATTTAGTGTCTAAACCATTGTAACCTCAGATCATTTTTTGCAGGACTCCTTCCTATTAATCATTTCCCATTTTGAATTTGTGAAGTTGATTGTTCCTTCCTAAGTGGAATACTTTGCATTTGTCCTTATTGAATTTCATCCTGTGTGTTTCAGGCCTTTTCTCCAGTTCATCAAGATCATTTTGCATTCAACTCATATCCTCCAAAGCAATTCCAACCCCTCCCAGCCCACAAACTTTATAAGTGTACTCTCTATGCCATTATCCAAATCACTGATGAAGATATTGAACAGGACTGGACCAAGGACAGATCCCTGCAGGACCCCTGTTGATACACCCTTCCAGTTTGACTGTGAACCATTGATAACTACACTCTGAGTATGATTTTCCAATCAGTTGTGTACCCACCTAATATAGGTTCATCTAGACTGTATTTCCCTAGTTTATTTTTGAAAATGTCATGTGAGACAGTATCAAAAGCCTTACTAAAGTCAAAATAGATCTACTGCTTACCCCCTATCCACAAGACTTGTTACCCTGTCAAAGGAGGATATTAACTTGGTTTGACATGATTTGTTCTTGACAAATCCATACTGACTGTTACTTTTCTCCTTATTATCTTCCATGTGCTTACAAATTGATTGTTTAATTATTTGCTCTGTTATCTCTCCGGGAAGTGAATTTAAGATGACTAGTTTATAATTCCCTGGGTTGTCCTTATTCCTCTTTTTTATAGATAGGTACTATATTTGCCTTTTTCTAGTCCTCTGAGATCTCTCCTGTCTTCCACAAGTTCTCAACAAGAATTGCTAATGGCTCAGAGATCTCTTCAGCTAGTTCCTTAAGTGTTCTAGGATATATTTCACCAGGCCCTGGTGACTTGAAGGCATCTAACTTGCCTAAGTAATTTTTAACTTGTTCTTACCCTATTTTAGCCTAAGATCATACCCCATATACACTAATGTTCACTGTATTAGTCATCTGATCAGTTCTTGGTGAAAACTAAAACAAAAAGGGAATTTAACACTTTGATCAGTGCTGTATTTTCAGTAATTGTCTTTCCCTCCTCATTGAGTAATGAGCTTACCCTGTTCTTGGTCTTCCTCTTGCTTCTAATGTATTTGCAAAATGTTTTATTGTTACCCTTTAATCATATTTTGTCCCTTGGCCTTTCAAATTTTGTCCCTACATGCTTGTGCTGTTTTTTTTTTAATATTTATCCTTTGTCATTTGACCTAGTTTTCACTTTTTGTATGACTCTTTCTGATTTTCTATATTAGAATGTTGATTGAAGATTACTATGGAGCATAAAGTGGATAGAATTCCTGATAGGTTTCAGAGTAGCAGCCATGTTAGTCTGTATCCGCAAAAAGAAAAGGAGTACTTGTGGCACCTTAGAGACTAACAAACTTATTTGAGCATAGGCTTTCGTGAGCTACAGCTCACTTCATCGGATGCAAGCAGTGGAAAATACAGTGGGGAGATTTATATACACAGAGAACATGAAACAATGGGTGTTACCATACACACTGTAAGGAGAGTGATCAGGTAAGGTGAGCTATTACCAGCAGGAGAGTGGGGGGGAGGAGGAGCGGGAGAACCTTTCGTAGTGATAATAAAGGTGGGCCATTTCCCGTAGTTGACAAGAATGTGTGAGGAACAGTGGGGGAGAAATAAACATGGGGAAATAGTTTTACTTTGTGTAATGACACATCCACTGACAGTCTTTATTCAAGCCTTAAGTTAATTGTATCCAGTTTGCAAATTAATTCCAATTCAGCAGTCTCTCGTTGGAGTCTGTTTTTGAAGTTTTTTTGTTGAAGAATTGCCACTTTTAGGTCTGTAATCGAGTGACCGAAGAGATTGAAGTGTTCTCCGACTGGTTTTTGAATGTTATAATTCTTAACGTCTGATTTGTGTCCATTTATTTTTTTGTGTAGAGACTGTCCAGTTTGGCCAATGTACATGGCAGAGGGGCATTGCTGGCACATGATGGCATATATCACATTGGTAGATGTGCAGGTGAACGTGCCTCTGATAGTGTGGCTGATGTGATTAGGCCCTATGATGGTGTCCCCTGAATAGATATGTGGACACAGTTGGCAACAGGCTTTGTTGCAAGGATGGTTTCTGGGTTAGTGTTTTTGCTGTGTGGTGTGTGGTTGCTGGTGAGTATTTGCTTCAGGTTGGGGGGCTGTCTGTAAGCAAGGACTGGCCTGTCTCCCAAGATCTGTGAGAGTGATGGGTCGTCCTTCAGGATAGGTTGTAGATCCTTGATGATGCATTGGAGAGGTTTTAGTTGGGGGCTGAAGGTGATGGCTAATGGTGTTCTGTTATTTTCTTTGTTGGGCCTGTCCTGTAGTAGGTAACTTCTGGTTACTCTTCTGACTCTGTCAATCTGTTTCTTCACTTCAGGAGTTTGTAAGAATGCTTGATAGCGATCTTGTAGGTGTTTGTCTCTGCCTGAGGGACTGGAGCAAATGCGGTTGTATCGTAGAGCTTGGCTGTAGACAATGGATCATGTGGTGTGGTCTGGATGAAAGCTGGAGGCATGTAAGTAAGCATTGCGGTCAGTAGGTTTCCAGTATAGGGTGGTGTTTATGTGACCATAGCTTATTAGCACCATAGTGTCCAGAAAGTGGATCTCTTGTGTGGACTGGTCCAGGCTGAGGTTGATGGTGCAATGGAAATTGTTGAAATCCTGGTGGAATTCCTCAAGGGCTTCTTTTCCATGAGTCCAGATGATGAGGATGTCATCAATGTAGCGCAAGTAGAGTAGGGGTGTTAGGAGATGAGAGCTGAGGAAGCGTTGTTCTAAGTCAGCCATAAAAATGTTGGCATACTGTGGGGCCATGCGGGTACCCATAGCAGTGCCGCTGATTTGAAGGTATACATTGTCCCCAAATGTGAAATAGTTATGGGTGAGGACAAAGTCACAAAGGTCAGCCACCAGGTTTGCCGTGACATTATCGGGGATACTGTTCCTGACGGCCTGTAGTCCATCTTTGTGTGGAATGTTGGTGTAGAGGGCCTCTACATCCATCGTTGCTAGGATGGTGTTTTCAGGAAGATCACCAATCGATTGTAGTTTCCTCAGAAAGTCAGTGGTGTCTCAAAGATAGCTGGGAGTGCTGGTAGCATAGGACCTGAGGAGGGAGTCTACATAGCCAGACAATCCTGCTGTCAGGGTGCCAATGCCTGAGATGATGGGGCATCCAGGATTTCCAGGTTTATGGATCTTGGGTAGCAGATAGAATACCCCTGGTCAGTGTTCTAGGGGTGTGACTATGTGGATTTGTTCTTGTGCTTTTTCAGGGAGTTTCTTGAGCAAATGGTGTAGTTTCTTTTGGTAACCCTCAGTGGGATCAGAGGGTAATGGCTTGTAGAAAGTGCTGTTGGAGAGCTGCCGAGCAGCCTCTTGTTCATATTCTGACCTATTCATGATGACGACAGCACCTCCTTTTTCAGCCTGAGTGTTTACATGATTTGTCATTGATTCTTGATCTTGAACAAGTTACTTAGTCCAATATTTTCATATTGGATCCCTAAGCAGCCTGATATGTAACTCTCCTTGCTTTCTGTGGGAGCCAGTGGAATTTCCTCTACTCAGCATCTCAAAAATTATGCCACTGTGTTTACGTGCAAAATATGGGTGAAAGTAAAGGGGGAAAGGGATGTATCCAGCTCTTTCCTTCATAGAAAATTGTTGATTCCTCTTCAAAAGAATGTTTCTGAAACAAAGAGGAGAATAAGTAGATTCATATGTCATTTGCATTGAAATGTTACAAATGTGTTTAACACAGTGGTATTGATTTGGTGGCTGGAGCAGGAGCAAAAGGATGTTTGCTTCATAACCAGAATGCCAAAATATTGTTTGATTGACAGATATCAAATAAATAGAACAGGTATAGAAGAAACCTTGGTTCAAAACTGTTCATTTGAAGAAATGGAGAGCTGATGTCCACTAATCTGTTATAAGAGTAACACGTATTGCCAAGCAATCTAGTATAGTTGATTGGATTCAATGCTAGTTTATCAGATAAAAGAGCATTAATATTGCAATTCAATGTAATTTCAATAACTGTCAATAGTGTTTTCCTAGTATGTATTTCATTATGAAAACCTGATTTGCTGCATCTCTTTAAAGTAATTATATAGTCCAGTGGATGTTGTAAAGGAAAAAAAAGTTTCTATTAATTCACATACAAGTACTATGCATAGCTCATGGGTTATTATTACATTTCACCATGATGAGAATACTGAGCTGAAATGGAATTGTACTATAAAGTTTCGAATAATTGTTTATAGTAGTGAAGCACTATGGTTAACGGGATTCAGTTGTTACGAAAGATGTGCATATTTTACCTTTTGGGGATCAAGAACTTTTATCAAGCCTTTTAAACTTAATCAAAATTTAAAAAAAAATGTGAATGCACTGTGCTATGGAAAGTTAGTGCAAACTCAACAACCTCTCCTTCAAACATGCATCAAAAGATACACAGCTCACTAGATGGCACATTTGACCTGTGACGTCTGTATCTAAAGATGTTTAAGCACAAGTGTATATGAGTTAACAATTCTCAGTGTATAATAAATGGCCCTGTACTTAGTGTATTCAAAAGCGATGATACTGCGAGCATTCAGACACTATTTTTGCTTCACTTGCAAAGAATCCTTTCCTTTTTTTTTTCAAATTATCCATTCCAAGCCTAAACAAATGATGAGCTCGAGGAGTTAAGAGTGTAGATTTTCATGTATTCACATTGTTATCTATTAAACATATGGATTTTTTTTTCTCTTCTTGTAGTGAGAGAGTAAAGTTAAACACCATAGAGCTCAAAGCTAAAAGAAAATGCTTGAACCATGGAGGCTTGAGTCAGAAGGAACTAGAGCTGGTCAGAGAAATTCCAGTGAAACATTTTTCATCAGAATTTGCTGATTCCTTCCAACAGAAACATTTGACATAATGGTTCAATTTCAAAGAAGTTTCAATGAAACCCACTGCCACAAAGGTTTCAAAACCTGCCTGATTTCCTGCCAGCACACTGACCGAAATCCGTGGCAGCCCCTGACAATGTGACAAGGAGATGAGAGCCTGGAAGGGCTGGCTCCCAGTTTGTGATTCCTTGGCAGTCTGGGCTCCCAGGCTCGCAGCCCTTTGGCAGCCAGAGCTTCCACGGCTTCCAAGATCCCACTACATAAACTGTCCCAGAGTTAGGGCTCCATTCCCTTTCACTGAGATTTCTGACATTTGAGGGTTTACTTCCAAAGTACCAAATCCTCCACAGAATGGAATTTCCTTTTTCTGCCCAGCTCTTGAAAGGACTTCACAGCTCATCTTATCCATCCTGCATTCTGTGTAGGAGTTTTCCCTATTGATTGTGGAACAATTTATATTTCCTTGTGATAACATCATTGTACTTTCACTTTTTCATTAGGTGGGAAATGTTGTTCAATTTCAATGTAAAAAAGGACACCTTCTCCAAGGTTCTACAACCCGAACTTGCCTCCCTGATCTTACGTGGAGTGGGATTCAGCCAGAATGTATACGTAAGTAATGGGGATAAATATTTTTCTGTTAGTCTTGGATGGAAATAGTTACCCATGATAGGTTTCTTAAATTAACTTCAATGTACTATATTGTTGAAAAGTAGTGAACAATAATAAACTAAGTTTTGGTTTTCCTATGTCTATAACGGTTTGTAGAACTGTGAAAGATTAAAATAATATTTTACTCAATTTATCCATATTCATGTGATTTTAATCTTTCACAGTTCTACAAGCCGTTATAGACATAGGAAAACCAAAGCTCTGTTTATTATTGTTTATAGTTGATTGGATACAATGCTACTTTATCAGATAAATGAGCGAGGGTGAGAGTGTGGCTGCAGGAGGGGTAGAGGAAAGGAAAAGGGATCATGGTAAAACTCTGTGCTGCCCTAAATTGCACTGGGGATGGGCAGCCCTGAATCAGGGAGTAGCCCCCTCTGCACTTCATCCAAGTGGAACATCAAGGCCACTAAGTTTTGTCTGAGGTTTCAAAGCATATGCTCCAGTATTAATAGTAAGAAATTGTTTGCACTGCTTTCCTAGTACCCAGTGCTGATACTTTGAAAAAGGGCAGTGTGGTAATTTGTTAAGGTAACAATAATTAGTCATATCTGAAAGAGAGAGGAAGTTCTTTCTAAGTCAGGGAAGCTGTTTCTGTCCTAGGCGACTATGCATTCTCTTAAGACTTATGCAAACTATTGTCTTGTAGTGCTGATTCATTTATACTGTAATGTCACAAGTAATGCCTTCCAGTTCTACAAACAGCCTGAAAACATGCCATCTGCGATGGTCATAAGATATGTCATAACTCATAACATAAGATCAGCAGGATGAGAACCAAACATTACATGGATGGGAGCATGCAAGGTTGCTCTGTGACTTGTGTTAGTGATTCAGTAGGTGACACTCTTCCCTCTGAGTGCTGAATCAGTGCTCAACTGCAATGAAAGGGGGCACTCTTCTGTTGAAGGTGCCATGTTTTGGATCCAGTGTAAAACTAATGTTTCAGACATCTGTACCAAGATGTTTTTCTCAAAAGTAGGTTCATTAAGAGTCATTCTGGGTAATTTCTACCCAGGATAATTACAGTCTGTTTTACCTAAAATTACTCCTTGTAACTTCAGGGTGACTCATTATTTTTCTTTGAGTGATTGCACATGTCCATTCCACTTTGGGTGTTTGTGCACACCATGTACTAGCAACAGGGATTTACCCCTTAGCGTGCTCCCGGTGCTGTCTCATGCTGCTCCATGATGGTATAAAGGGCAGAGCCACCCCCAACCTTTTTCAATTCCTTCTTACTGCCTGTGATGGTTATCAGAGTGTTCTACCTACCTACTGCAAGTGTTTCCCTAAGAAAGATGGACGCACTTGTCTTCACTAGCAACATTAAAGCACTGCCGTAGCAGAGCTTTAACGTGGTGGTGTAGGTGCGGCTCCAGAGAGAGAGCTCTCCCTGCGCTCTGAAGAAACCACCCCCACAAGGGGAATAGCTCCCAGTGCTGGTGCACTGTCTATGCTGCCACTGTACAGCACTGAAATTTGCCACGCTCAGGAGAGTGTTTTTTCAGACCCTTGAGCAAGAAAGTTTCAGGGCTGTAAAGTGACAATGTAGTCAAGGCTTTAGCATTTCTATTAAATATAGCTGGTATTTGTTAATAGTTCATAGTTTTCTACTTGTAGGTTTCCTTTTTAAAAAAAAATAGTGTACTCAGTGTACACTTCAGTTCATGCCTGTTCTGGATACCAATGCCTGGTGCTGGAGCATGCTCTGGTTTCTGGACTTCAAACCTTGTGATGGCTGCAAGAAGCTGATGCCAGTCAGTGACTTGCTCTCCAGGTGCCTGCAGTGCTTAAGAGAAGCCCACGTCAGGGACACGTGCCAAAGATGAAGGAACTTTAAGCCCAGAATTAAAAGGGATAGGGAGGTCAGACTAAAGCACTTTCTTGCACAGGCAACCCCCAGCAGCCACCCTTGGAGCCTTCCTATTCGGGTCAAGTACTGGATGCCTCTCCTTCAGTTAACAGCAGTACTTCTGTCATGGCAGAGTCTTTGAACAAATCTCCTTATCTAGTACCAAAGAAGAAGCAGCGGGAGACTGTATCAAGGGATCCATCGTCAAGCAGATCAAGGTCCCCAGCACCAGAGACCAGCAAATAAGCTGGGAAGGAGGGTAGAGTGCACTCGGTGTCAAGGCACTCCCCTGTGCAGACTGCACCTCGGGGGAGAGAAGGTTGTCAACTTTTACACCAGTACTTGTGCTGTTCAGACTGACCTCTAAGGGAGCACCATCCTGTTCAGTGATGCCATCATCTGTAGTTTAGCAGAGATTTTTCCTGTGCCATCAATGCCTGAAGCATATGACATAGAATGTGATCTACTGAGTCTCTTGGTGCAAACTCTGCTGGCAGTTCAAGAGACAGCTCACCCAGTACTAGCAGACACTCATGGGGATTTGCCAGCTACTAGAGTTCAGCCCCTGGTACTGTGGGCACTTCTGCACACTCTGGTACTCCCTTGTATGGCATCACCAAGAGGCAAGCCAGCAATGATTTAGCCAAGGCAGTCCTCTCCAGACCTTTTCACATTACCCTGGCACAAAGAAGCACCCTACCTCCCTGGTCAAATGACTCAGGTTCATCACCAGAGTTGGAAGTTGGATCTTATGTGTCGCAGCCACATCACATAAGCAATCGCTCTCCCCACCCTGGTATCCACTGGAATTTCTTCATTGGTTGGCTAACAGGGAGCCATAGTCGGGAAGAAATTGGGTTTTGGTGCCATATCAATGACCGTATTGGAACCTGTGGGGATTTCCTCCTGCCTGCAGATCTTCTCCGCAACCCGTCCCCTCTACATCCTCCAGCAAACAGCACAAAGTGGTGCAGAGCTGCAGGAAGCCGCTCCAGGTACTGAGCTCAATCTGCCTTAGTGAATCCCTCTTAGGAAGAAAAGGGAAGCTCCACCTCAGCCAGCCATGTGTCCCTCTTCCTCATTGGCTGACGAGGTGGTAATGACTGGTGTTTCCTCCCATATGATTACACAACTCACCAGGACATCTTAAATAGGGTGTCTTCCTCCGTAGATGTACAGGTGGAAGTAATTCAGGAGAGCTCACGCAGATTGGTTGATACCTTGGAATCTTCTCAAGTGATGTTCCCCATAAATAAAACTGTTCTGGGACCCACAAAAGTATTGTGGCAAATGCCATCTTCCATCAGAGGAGGTATTATGCGGGGGGGGGTTAACATTTTTACACCCACCATCACGTTCTTTGGTGGCCTGAGCTGTTAACAAAAGAGAGTGCCAGAGTCAGCAGGCATCTACCTGCAAATCAAAAGATGCAAAGAAGTTTGGTATTATTAGCAGGAAAGTTTGTTTGACAGCTCTACTACAGCTCCAGATTTCTAATCAGCTAGCATTGCTTGGAACTTATGATTAAGGCTACGTTTTAGTCACGGGTATTTTTAGAAAAAGTCATGGACAGGTCACGGGCAGTAAACAAAAATTCACGGCCCGTGACCTGTCCATGACTTTTATTATATACCCCTGACAAAAAATTGGGGGGGGGGGAAGCGGCAGCTCGTGGGGATGGCACTGGGGAAGCTGTGGGTGCTGGAAGGGGGCAGCCCAGGGGGCGCTGCAGGTACTGGGGGGATGCCGCGGGTGCTGGGGGGGGTGCATAGGTGCTGCGGGTAGGCAAGCTCCACAGGTGCTGGGGTGCGTGGCCCAGGGGATGCCACGGGTGCTGGGGAGGATGGGGGGATGCAGCTGGGGGGGGCTCAGGTGCTCAAGGGGGCACCGTGGGTGCTGGGCGGAGTTCTAGGAAGCTGCCACCCCAGCTCCTTACTCCACATGCTGCCTCCGTTCTGCCACAAGCCCCGGTTCTGCAGCTCTCATTGGCTGGGAACCACAGCCAATGGGAGATGTGGGGGCGATACCTATGGGTGGAAGCAGCACATGGAGCTTGGAGCTGAGGGAGGGGAGTTGCTGTCACCCTTCCGGGGAGCCCCCCCCCCCAGGTAAGCACCACCTCGTGCCCCAGCCCTGCTGCTGGGTGGTAGTGGGGGGGGGCAAGACTGCCCCAGCAGCAGCCAGTGTGACTGGTCCAGGGGGTGCCTGAGCTGCTCAGGGGGCTCTCGGGCCAGCCGCACTGGGCTGCTGCAGAAGTCACAGAGGTCACAGAAATCCATGACTTCCGTGATCTCTGTGACAAACACGGAACCTTACTTATAATTTCTCCCTATGGAACAATATATTAAAATTTACAGACAAGCTGGTAGAGGAGCTGAAACAAAAAGTTTCTTGCAGTAGTGGATAAGGAAAAAATGGTGGCCAGGATCTTGCCTCAGGATGCATTGGATGCTGCATCAGCCATTAAAATACAGAGATGTTCATGGCACCAGTTATCAGTTCTTTTTCAGGAGGTCTAACAAACCGTTCAGTATCTCACTTTTGAGGGGCCAATGCTTTTTTTCCCCAACAGATGATGACAAGCTTCATAGCCAAAACGACTCTAGGCCTACCCTCAAGTTTTTGGATATTTACAGTCCTTCACAAAGAAGTAGTTGTTCCATCCACAGCAGTCCTGCTGTTATGTTTCCTTTATGGCTTGTCACCAGGAAGCACTCTAGAAGAAAAAGGGAAAGTTACAGGAAGAGACCACCTCTGTCTCCTTTTTTGTCCACTGAACTCATCCAAACAGCCTGGGAACACCAAGCAGTCAGTCTGACATTCTCGTAGAGGACAGCTTACCAGTTGCAGTTTTCCAGCCTCTTCTGCTCTCATTTTGTCCCAGCATGGAATATACCCTTCAATTTATGTCTACCCCCATTTTCTCCCCACTTCCAAATCCCTTTTCAGGGACCACTCTCACAAAGCCATTTGTCTAGCCATTTGTCACACTTTCCTCACCCAAATCAAAGGAAGGAGTTTACTAGTTGTTATGGACAACAGGGCAGTGATGTCCTAGGTGAACAGAAAGAGAGAGGTCAGATTGTTGCTTCTATGCCAAGAAGCAATACTCCTCTGAGAGTTCAAACTCAAACCCTCTATGTTACGGGTGTCCTGAACACTCTTGCAGACTGATTGAGCAGATCATTCACCAGTCACCACAAGTGGTCTCTCCATCAGACATATTTTCCAAGTCTGGGGTGCTACCCAGATAGACCTATTGGCAACCTAACCAAACAGGAAGTGTCATCAGTTTTGTTCACTGTCCAGTCACAGTCCAGGGTCTCTGATGGATGCTTTCCTGTTGTATTTGAACCTTCTGGTTCCACTCCTACCCAGGGTGGTGTTAAAAATTAAATATGGCCACACTCACATAATACTCACACTGGCGTGGCTTTACCAGCATTGGTTTTCCATGCTACTGACCCTCTCTACCAGAGCTTCATTGACACTATCACCAGACCTGGACCTAATCTCTCAGAATCATCGTTACCTTGTCCATCTCTACCCAGAGATCCTTCACCTTATAGCCTGGATGCTCCGTGGTAAACACTTCAGTAGGAGATCTGTTCAAGGAATGTGCAAAATGCCCTCTTGAATAGCAAAAAACTTTTACCAGGTACACTTACCACTTGAAGTGGAAAAGTTTCTCTCTCTGATATCAACAAAAAGGTGTTTCTCCACTACAAGATCCAATACGACACATGCTATACCTGAAATTTCCATCAGCTGCACTTAGCAGCTATCTTGGCTTTCCACACTCCGACTGGTAATAGCTTCCTTTTCTCCAGTCCCATGTAACTCACTCACTTTTTTGAAGGCTCTGGACTGGTTATCTCCCCAAGTAGATGACCCCATTCTTCCTTGGTACTTAAACCTGGTGTTAGCAACACTAACGAGTCCACCCTTTGAACCACTGGCTACCGGTTTGTTACTTCATCTGTCAATGAAGTTAGCTTTTTTGGTAGAAATTACATCTGCAAAGAGAGTAGAAGAATTGAGAGATCTGGTATCTGCTCCACTGTCTTCTACATGGATAAGATATATCTCTGTCTTCATCCAAATTTCTCACCAAAGTGATTTCTCACTTCCACATCAAGCAGACAATATACTTACCAACTTTCTCCACTAAGCCTCATGGTCATAAGGACGAGGAGAGACTCCACACATTGGATGCTAGGAGAGCATTAGCCTTTAACTTGGATAGGACTAAACTGTTTCAGTCTCCCTCCCAACTGTAATGGTGATTGCGGACAGGATGAAGTGCCTTCCAGTCTATAGGAGTACTTGTGGCACCTTAGAGACTATCTTTAAAGTGCCTCAAGTACTCCTTTTCTTTTTGCAGATACAGACTGACACTGCTGCTACTCTGAAACCTTCCAGTCTGTGTAACTCCACCAAACAGGGTGCTAGCACGTTCAGCAAGATCACACACAGGGTCTGCAGCCTTTCTCGCTCAAGAGCCTGTTCTAAATATTTGTAGAGCTGTAACTTGGTGTTCAGGACATACTTCTACTTTTCATTATGCTATCGCTCAACAGTCTAGTAAAAAGGAGTAAAGGGGGGTTGTGAGCAGTTCTGCCTTTTATACCATTGCACAGCAGCACTTGGCAGCGGCGGGTGAATGTGCTACCCTGGTTGGTACCACTGAGGGAAAATCTCAGATGCTAGGGCTTGCAAACAACTGAAGTGGAATGGACATGTGCAATATATTTCAAAGAACAATAGTTTCAGAACAGGTTAGGAACCATTTTTCTTCATTTCCTGTTCTAAACTCTTATTTAGTTGCTGCCTGGTATTAAGCAATTGTTGCAATTTATGCAATGGGTGGTTGCCTGTTACTGCTGTGGAAGGCAATCGATACATGTATATGGTGTTTGGGCCTTCCATAAAATCTGCAAAGGTGGAGGCTCAAACTCAGTGGGCTGTCACATAAGAATAAAGATCTGCTTCATGTATCTGCTTTCAGGATTGGGCCCAGAGTTTATAAAACATGAAGTGCTTAGTGAGCTCTCGGATGAGAAAGAACATATACATATAAGTAATTGTTGCTAATGCATTTTGTTTAATTAACTACCTGTCAAAATGTTTGTGGTTGTTTTTTCCTGATATATTTTTACTATTTCAACTAAAAAGTAATGTACAGTTTCTTTGTAGCACACAGCTGTAAACAACCAGAGGCTCCAGTTCATGCTAATGTGGCTGGAATGGATCTCCCTTCACTTGGTTATACATTGATTTATACCTGTCAGCCAGGCTTCTTCCTAGCAGGAGGGTCAGAACACAGAGTCTGTAGATCTGATGGCACGTGGACTGGAAAAGTTCCAGTTTGTGAAGGTAACCCTTTCTGCTCCTCCTCCCCTCCCTCTGCCTTTCAAATATTAAACTTTTAATTTTCCCTTACTTGCTATTTAGTAACAATATATCACATAAATATATGTCTTTAAAATCTGTATATTATGCTGTCTTTTTCTGTATTTCATATAATAGCATTATATATTTGTGGGTAAAGTATTCAAAAGCACCCACTTGACTTAGCACATAAGACTTAGGTCCCTAAGTCCTTTTTGAAAATGGGATTCAGACTCCTGAGTCACTGGGGCTGTTTTGAAAATTGTACCCTATATCCATGTACAAGACATATGCATTGTATAATACTCTTGTGTACATGTTATATGAATTAGAACTCCAGACATGCAAGCCTAGAGGATCCACTCTCATTTCAGTCTATATTACCATAAGTTTGTTCCTTGCAAAACTGCAGAACTTCACTGATATGCAGAGCTGATGTTGGGTTTTCTGGGGTTATAAAACTTACTGTACAGGATGATGTTTGGGAGCATGTGCTTTCCATATAAGAAGAAAAAGATGGCATGTTGAAAAGTAAACATGAAAATTTAGCCTGTATTTAAATTCAGAATTTAAGTGAACGGCATGAAGATGCAAACAGCAAGTTTGCAGATGACACTAAACTGGGAGGAGTGGTAGATACGTTGGAGGGTAGGGATAGGATACAGAGGGACCTAGACAAATTGGAGGATTGGGCCAAAAGAAATCTGACGAGGTTCAACAAGGACAAGTGCAGAGTCCTGCACTTAGGATGGAAGAATCCAATGCACCGCTACAGACTAGAGACCAAATGGCTCGGCAGCAGTTCTGCAGAAAAGGACCTAGGGGTTACACTGGACGAGAAGCTGGATATGAGTCAACAGTGTGCCCTTGTTGCCAAGAAGGCCAATGGCATTTTGGGATGTATAAGTAGGGGCATTGGCAGCAGATCGAGGGACGTGATCGTTCCCCTCTATTCGACATTGGTGAGGCCTCATCTGGAGTACTGTGTCCAGATTTGGGCCCCACACTACAGAAAGGATGTGGAAAAATCGGAGAAAGTCAAGCAGAGGGCAACAAAAATGATTAGGGGACTGGAACACATGACTTATGAGGAGAGGCTGAGGGAACTGGGATTGTTTAGTCTACAGAAGAGAAGAATGAGGGGGGATTTGATAGCTGCTTTCAACTACCTGAAAGGTGGTTCCAAAGAGGAAGGATCTAGACTATTCTCAGTGGTAGCGGATGACAGAACAAGGAGTAATGGTCTCAAGTTGCAGTGGGGGAGATTTAGGTTGGATATTAGGAAAAGCTTTTTCACTAGGAGGGTGGTGAAACACTGGAATGTGTTACCTAGGGAGGTGGTGGAATCTCCTTCCTTAGAAGTTTTTAAGGTCAGGCTTGACAAAGCCCTGGCTGGGATATTTAGTTGGGGATTGGTCCTGCTTTGAGCAGGGGGTTGGACTAGATGACCTCCTGAGGTCCCTTCCAATCCTGACATTCTATGATGCTATGATTCTAAGAACAATTGAAGCTGAAGACCTAATCCTCTAGTTTTTTGATATTTACAAAGCATAATAAAGAAATTCTGTATGATAGTGAAATTTGCCCATACTGTCTTGCTTCATTATACCAATGGGGATTAATGTAGGAACCAGCTCCATTGGCTGGCCAGCTGCAACCAGATTGCATCCCTTTTATGGTGTTCAGATGGAGTCTTCCCTCCAGTTGAGCAGTGTAGCATATCATGAAAGTGACATGGCTATGGAGGCATCATGGAAGATGTAGTCTGGTCAGGGAGCCTGACCATAGGGGAGAATGGTGGCATTAGGTACCCAAATTGCAGTTGCCACGAGACAATATGCCATCACAGGGAAATGTAGATTAATATAGAACAAACTCAGAACTAAATGTTTTGGGTCAGTATCACACATTGAAATTAAACATTTCAATTTGGGAATATTTAAATGTTTTGTTTTGATCAGAAATTCCAAAATAAAATGTTTTGCCATTTCAAAATTAAAAGTGTCTGAACTTTTTGTTCCATGAACGTTTTTGATATTTCAACTTTTTGTCCTGATCTGTTGAAATATCACAGTTTCCCAAAGGATGGAAATTCCAGTTTTCACTGAGCTCTGTTGCACATCTTAATATAAATATTATCAAGGTATTCCAAATAAAATGTGTGGAGTTAAACAAACATCATCTTCGTGTGAAAGAAACCTCCTTGTAACCATGGTGTGATCTTCTTTTCCAGTGTTTCTATTGTTTTACTTCAGGGTACTGCTTGTTTGAATTGAATACCTCTGTCCATATTTGGAATGTCTTGATACTTTCCTTTGTAATTAAGGGACCCTTTAGGGTAACAGGAATTTGTTCCAAGAAATTTTCTCTGCTGCTTTTAAAATAAACAACAGTAGTTGCCTAAAGGTGATCTACTGCAATCCCATTTGACCAAAACCATAGTCGAAATGCTGCATTTTCACTCTCTGCTGGGGCTGGGTTAGGGTTAGAATTAGGGTTCACCAGAGAGAGAGAAGCTCAATGCCATCTTTCTCTGTGGGAGTGCATGGTTGTTTCTAGTATTGGCAGGGGTATGGTCATTGGGGATACACATTCTGTGGATCCCCTGAGCCACAGCTCTGCATAAGGTGGAAAAAAGGGATACAGGTGATATTAAATGCCGTAATCTTTCTAGCAGCCATGCCCTTTCTCCAGTTTGGGGGGATAGGATTCTATATCCTCACAGCTCTTTTCATCTACGCTTTATTCAAAATAAGGTAATGGGGGTGGAGTACCAGAACTTAAAAAATCAGAACAGCACCCCTGTTTACACAGCAAACCAGAATCTGTGTCCCTAAGCAATAAGCCACTCCTTGTCAGTGGATGTAAGAGAGGTCTACTAACAACTTCGATATCCTTTAAAAGTCAGGAGATGAAACATTGACAGTTTATCTTCTTGCTTCTTTGCTTTCACTTTGAACATTTGATTGATCTTTTTTTTTTCCAAATCTTGTCAATTGTAAAACAAATTAATGGCTCAAAAAGTGGTTAAAACTAAGGTTCTCACTTCTCGCTGTTCAGTATTACAGGAAGATGAGAAGAAGGAGTAATGTCTTCAAAATTATTAACTCTTATTAGAATGAAATATAGTATACCCTGAGGGACCTATTACAGAGAGAAAGATGAAAAGCCATGTTCCTCCCACAGGGGAAAGTAGTTAGGAGAAAAGCACTGTATTCTCTTGTTCCTCCTGGTGGAAATGAAAATAGTTTTTTTCAGAAATGACTGAATCATTGACTTAAAGGGAACAAATAATTGAGTCCTTTTCATCTGTATAAGGGAGACCAAAAATATAAAAGGGATCTCAGTAATAAAGATCCATGTGTCCATTGTACAGAAGGTCTGTCTCCAATATATATTTTTTTATTCAACACTTTATTCCAGAAAACCAGAACTTTTGGGTAGTGCCATCACGTAAAAGACAGTTAGCATGAATCAGGTTCAAATTGGAAGGGGATAATTCCATTTGACTAATTCAAGCAATCTGATTAGTCCCTATATGGAACTTTAAATTGTATTATGCAAATACATCCTGTTTGTCTACTAAAGTTCTCTGAACATCCTCTGATGTATATGTGTTTTTTTCCTCTTTGGTGATATACATTTACATCCCATCCCCTTTAAGGTGGTACTGTGGGCTAAGGAACTAATAGTGATTAAGTGATTTAGGAGCACATGTCCCACTGAATGTCTTCAGATGGTTACTTGTTGTCCATCTTTTTGTTGTTCTTTCCAACAGCTGGATCAAAAATATTGGTGAAAGACCCTAGACCAGCTTTGGGAACACCGAGTCCTAAACTAAGTGGTGAGTACCTTGACTTTATTCCAAGGGCCCATTACTGCATTGCCTGGTACCTCATACAGTCACTTACGTCAGTGCAGTGGTTGAAAATGATACCAAATGAATAGCACTGTTTCAGACTCATTTGGTACTGGTGTAAATGATTTCACAGGAAAAGGACTGTGGCTGAATCTAACTCTTGGCAGGTAAATATTGATCCTTAAATTGATTTATGCTAAACAAAAAGTTTTTCAGAAACCATACTCCAGTCTCTCAATAGTACACAGACATCGAAGTAGTTGGTAACTGCAGTTATGAAACCAGGTGTTTTCAAAAGTCTGTGGTGATGGCTTGCTACTTAGCTTCTCTAAATATTGAATATAGGTTGGTTGCTCTTAACCCCCCCCCTTGTATTTTACTCATGAATTTTTAGCATGTGGGTTTAGTTCATGGACATTTGGGGTCTATTTTTATCAAAGAGAGGAAGTTCCTATCTGTTTAGCTTATCAAAAAGAAGATAGAGAGGTGACTTTATTGCAGTGTATCTACCTTAACAAGTTGAAAATACCAGGAGCTAAAGGGCTCTTTAATGAAGCTGAGAAAGGCATAACAAGAACCAATTACTGGAAACTGAAGCCACATAAATTCAAATTAGAAGTGTCACAATTCTTTAGCAAGGGATGGTGATTTACCATTGGAACAATCTATCCCGGGGGAAGTGGTGGATTCCCCATTTTTTGATGTCTTCAAATAAAAGCTGGATACCTTTCTGCAATATGCTTTAGCCAAATACAAATTCTGGGCTCAATGCAGGGGTAAATTGGTGACATGTAATGTCCTGGAATATACAGGAGGTGAGACTAGGTGATCTAATAGTCCATTCTGGCCTTAAATTCTATGAATCTATGAATCTTAGCCACTGATTTAGGATTAGCTAACTCCAAACTCTGTGCATTTGCGAAGTCTCACTGACTTCAGCAATCAGACTGGTTGGTGTACACTAGCTCATCCACATAATCAGTAATGTAAACGTCAAAGTATTTTTTTTCATTTGTGTCTCTGTATTTGAAATAAATCAATACAAATCTAATACAGAAATTTAAGTAGCCCGAGAACTGTTCATTGCCTACTTTTGTATTTTACCCTATTAAAATGTTTTGTTTTTTAAATTCAAAACAAACAAACAAACAAAACCTATGTACTCTTTCAGTGTAACCAGCCCCTCTGTCCTGATGTCTCACTCTGTACTGAAATACATATTTATATTCTGTTTGCAGACTTTAGCAATGATAAAGGCAATTATGTTAAAATAAGAAAGTTCTTCTATATCACACATATCCATATGTGCATGTCCATATTTTTTCGGTATTATGTAAGGCTGATAAGTATAGTAAAACCTAAGGACCTTTGTTAGAGATGCGTAGAGTACGTGGGGCATAAAGACATTTTAAAGCTTAACAAAGCTCTCCTTTATCTGAAGTTTCTTTTGGAAAAATGTGCTATTATGTCCAGGAAGTAGTTTACTTTGCAGGACTCTAATGAAGAGCTGAGCAATTCTTCAGGATTACCTTCACAAAGGAGTTGACAGGGGATAGGAATGAATCAATTGGTGCTGATTTGCTTTGAAGGTGGTGTTTGACAAAAATGAAAAAAAAACCCTGATATCTGGTGGGAGAGCAATACAGCGGTGCACAGAGAATCCAGGAAGTTTCTGGAAAATGTAGGGGACAATTTCCTGGTGCAAGTGCTGGAGGAACCAACTAGGGGCAGAGCTCTTCTTGACCTGCTGCTCACAAACTGGGAAGAATTAGTAGGGGAAGCAAAAGTGTATGGGAACCTGGGACGCAGTGACCATGAGATGGTCGAGTTCAGGATCCTGACACAAGGAAGAAAGGAAAGCAGCAGAATACGAACCCTGGACTTCAGAAAAGCAGACTTTGACTCCCTCAGGGAACTGATGGGTAAGATCCCCTGGAAGAATAACATGAGGGGGAAAGGAGTCCAGGAGAACTGGTTGTATTTTAAAGAATCCTTACTGAGGTTACAGGGACAAACCATCCCAATGTGTAGAAAGAGTAGTAAATATGGCAGGCGACCAGCTTGGCTTAACAGTGAAATCCTTGTTGATCTTAAATACAAAAAAGAAGCTTACAAGAAGTGGAAGATTGGACAAATGACCAGGGATGAGTATAAAAATATTGCTCGGGCATGCAGGAGTGAAATCAGGAAGGCCAAAACACACCTGGAGTTGCAGCTAGCAAGAAATGTTAAGAGTAACAAGAAGGGTTTCTTCAGGTATGTTGGCAACAAGAAGAAAGCCAAGGAAAGTGTGGGCCCCTTACTGAATGAGGGAGGCAACCCAGTGACAGAGGATGTGGAGAAAGCTAATGTACTCAATGCTTTTTTTGCCTCTGTCTTCACAAACAAGGTCAGCTCCCAGACTGCTGCACTGGGCAGCACAGCATGGGGAGGAGGTGACCAGCCCTCTGTGGGGAAAGAAGTAGTGCGGGACTATTTAGAAAAGCTGGACGTGCACAAGTCCATGGGGCTGGATGCGTTGCATCCGAGAGTGCTAAAGGAGTTGGCGGATGTGATTGCAGAGCCATTGTCCATTATCTGTGAAAACTCATGGCAATCGGGGGAAGTCCCGGACGACTGGAAAAAGGCTAATGTGGTGCCAATCTTTAAAAAAGGGAAGAAGGAGGATCCTGGGAACTACAGGCCAGTCAGCCTCACCTCAGTCCCTGGAAAAATCATGGAGCAGGTCCTCAAGGAATCAATTCTGAAGCACTTAGAGGAGAGGAAAGTGATCAGGAACAGTCAGCATGGATTCACCAAGGGCAAGTCATGCCTGACTAATCTAATTGCCTTCTATGATGAGATAACTGGCTCTGTGGATGAAGGGAAAGCAGTGGACCTGTTATTTCTTGACTTTAGCAAAGCTTTTGACACTGTCTCCCACAGTATTCTTGCCAGGAAGTTAAAGAAGTACGGGCTCGATGAATGGACTGTACGGTGGATAGAAAACTGGCTAGATTGTCGGGCTCAACGCGTAGTGATCAATGGCTCCATGTCTAGTTGGCAGCCGGTATCAAGTGGAGTGCCCCAAGGGTCGGTCCTGGGGCTGGTTTTGTTCAATATCTTCATTAATGATCTGGAGGATGGTGTGGATTGCACCCTCAGCAAGTTTGCAGATGACACTAAACTGGGAAGAGAGGTAGATACGCTGGAGGGTAGGGATAGGTTACAGAGGGACCTAGACAAATTGGAGGATTGGGCCAAAAGAAATCTGATGAGGTTCAACAAGGACAAGTGCAGAGTCCTGCACTTAGGAAGGAAGAATCCAATGTGCCACTACAGACTATGGACCGAATGGCTCGGCAGCAGTTCTGCAGAAAAGGACCTTGGGGTTACAGTGGACGAGAAGCTGGATATGAGTCAGCAGTGTGCCCTTGTTGCCAAGAAGGCCAATGGCATTTTGGGATGTATAAGTAGGGGCATTGGCAGCAGATCGAGGGACGTGATCGTTCCCCTCTATTCGACATTGGTGAGGCCTCATCTGGAGTACTGTGTCCAGTTTTGGGCCCCACACTACAAGAATGATGTGGAAAAATTGGAAAGAGTCCAGCGGAGGGCAACAAAAATGATTAGGGGACTGGAACACATGACTTATGAGGAGAGGCTGAGGGAACTGGGGATGTTTAGTCTGTGGAAGAGAAGAATGAGAGGGCATTTGATAGCTGCTTTCAACTACCTGAAAGGGGGTTCTAAAGAGGATGGATCTGGACTGTTCTCAGTGGTAGCAGATGACAGAACAAGGAGTAATGGTCTCAAGTTGCAGTGGGGGAGATTTAGGTTGGATATTAGGAAAAACTTTTTCACTGGGAGGGTGGTGAAGCACTGGAATGCGTTACCTAGGGAGGTGGTGGAATCTCTTTCCTTAGAAGTTTTTAAGGTCAGGCTTGACAAAGCCCTGGCTGGGATATTTAGTTGGGGATTGGTCCTGCTTTGAGCAGGGGGTTGTACTAGAGGACCTCCTGAGGTCCCTTCCAACCCTGATATTCTATGATTCTAAAGCTCCTAGTCCCTGCTTACTAAAGATGTCCTGGGGCTGGCTTGGCAGGAATATGTGTGCTAGTGTACCTGGCGTGCAAACAACCTTAACCAGTACTGGCCCAAATTTAACTAACATGGCCTGGGATTGATAATGTAGATACAATCAAACTGTGGTTGATCTGCAATACTTGGGTGGTTGGAGTCAAACATTCCTCACATATTTCCCTTTACTGTAAAATATATAAAATATACTGCAATGTGGACTTTAAACATACCCACATTCATGATTATAATACCTGAAGTTCTCCAAATTATAGTAGTTTGCTCTGTAGGCTCCATCCTACAAACAAGTTGTTATGTGAAAATACTCGTTACTAATATTGGGCCCACTTTGCAAATTAAACCTTGGTGTTTTAATTTTAGAATCCCTGATCCTGGAAACATTTATTCACTCCAGTGTAACTAGTGTTCTAAGTAAAGGATTTAAGTCTAAATCTGTGTACATGCATAAAGGTCCAATCCAGGAAATCACTCAATTCAAACACCTAAAAAGCACGTATTTGAACACCTGAATCAGTACTCTTAGATGAGGATTTCCCTCTTTCTCTTTAGGAACCAAAATGTAAATGTTAGCTCCATTATTAGAACCTTAACTTTTGTATTTCTTTATTTTTGATTATTTTAGAACCAGATCTTGACTCAGCATCTGCTAGCATGGACCCCTGAGCACATTTAGAGTTGCACGGCTTGCTCACTGGCATAGGAGTCCATAGTAGCACATCTCACTGCAGGGTTGGAGCCTTAATTTTTATCTTGATGTTAATGTAAGATTTAGTATTTAAATATACAGTTTCAAGTCCAACAGCATTATCAGTACTCTTCAGTTTCACATATTTATGTACGTTTGTCATTTATCTGAAGCTCTGGTCTAAGCTTTGACATATCTGAGCATTCCTACAAGGGATGTCAGCCACATGGCAGAAGTCTTGCCATATCTCTCAGGGTCTTTTCATATATTAAAACAAACATTATTTACAGTTTATAATATCTACTTATAGTATTTTGTTTGCATACATAAGTCATTTGGGAAAAAAATCCACCACCATGAATGGATACTTTTAGGAAGAAGGTTGGCAGGAACAGCTGCAATATTGTGTATCACATTCTGCTTCTCCTGATGCTCACAAATTAACCAATAGTTAGGTGACAATTTGTTATGGGGGAAAAGCCCTACTAGAATTTCACTTGTGAAAAATGCAATTACTACTTGTACAGGGGCAAAGAAGGGTGACGAAATTCATACACTGCAATGAATCCATTGTGATCTGACTAGATTTGCTGAGTGTTAATGTCCTTATTAAAAATCTCAGGTTATATGGTAGGCAAATGCTTAAGCAATCTTTAAGGCAATGGAATAAGAATTAAATAAGTGTGTTTAATTGTATCTGAATGGTTGGGGGGGTTATATTTAAATTATACAGCTGTATATATTTGATTGGATGATCAAATATGTTCAACTTGTCTTTAATTTTATTTGATTGCTTTGTTTCCAAGGAAAATACAAGATAAATGAGAATTATAATGCAATGAACGAGCTTCTTAACGTCTAGAGGATTACAATTTTAAGCATAGCCCTGAGCAATGGGTGGCACATAAATTTCACCATCCTAAGAGTAACCACAGGAGCCTCTGTAATTCAGAGGGGTACCTCTGAAACATAGCACCTTCTCTGCTTCCTCCTTGTTTCTGAGGGCGTGGGGAGAATACTTTGCAGCTGGGCTATGTCAGCTTTAAATGTACTGTCTTTTCTTTCCCGACTCCTCTCATCCCCGGCTCAGCTATATGGGTCAGTAAATTATGGAGTGGAGCCATGCTCTGCCCATTGTTTGCCCCTCTCTGTCCACCTGCTCTAGGGAGGGAGTAAGTGGGCATGAGTTGGCCCACTTATTCTCTATAGCCAGATCCAACATCCAGGTAACTCATCTAGGAGGAAAGAGGTTTTTTTATTCCCTTCTGTGGGCACATAGCTCTGAATTAATACCTCAGTTATTATCCCAACATCAGGAGAAAGGAATGTAATCACGTATGTATCTATTCTGCTTTTTGCTTTTATCTTTTATTTTCTTTTACATTCCCACTCCCCTGTTTTTTCCTTTGCCCCCCACTCCCATCCAAGGAAATGTCCAACTCAGGATCACAAGATCAGTATACATATTATTTACAACTGCATATAATACTGCTTTTTGTAGTAAGACATATATATATAAAACATTCTCTTTCACAACCCTATACAGTGTTATCACAGTTGCAAACGGTGAATCCACAAGACTTCAGTTGTTCAGCCCTTACACCTTACTGATTTAAGTAGGACTACTTGCATGACCAAGTGCATATCAATGTGATTAAGAGATGCACAATTAATTCCTTGATGTATTTTTCCCTTTTTATTATGTATGTATATTTATTTTCTGTATTCAAGGTACACTTCACAATTTTTAAAGCATTGTGAATACAATAGAGATGTTACCCCTTTCTCCAAAGTTTCCAGCTTGTTTCCAGTAGAAGTTGTGTGAATCTATTATTTCTTTGGTGCAGTCCTGTTTTTATTTTACAAAGCATGTACACAAAGTCCGGTTTCCCTAAACACAGTAAGACCAAGTACCAATGGGCAGTTTCCTTGCTCACAATTCAAATCTTGCCTTTCCAGCCAGTCCTGTGCTCCAAGGATCTCTGTCTCTGTTCCAACAAACAACTGATTTTCTGGCTTTCTCATTTCTTTCTGTCTTTGACATCTACACAGACAAACACAGCTGCAATCAGTCAGTTCCTAAGTCCCAGCATTCACAGTCAGCATCCAGAGAAACCCCTCTTATTCTCTCTGAGTTAGTTATTGCTCAGACTTCCCCATGAGGCCCAGTGCCTTGGCCAGTGTCTTCACTTGTTTCTCCTATCTTACTCCATAAAGGATCTTAATTGCTTTTTCCATTTTGCATGCCTACCAGCTTTCAAAGTGTCTGCGACAGCCTGTATATCAAAAGCATGCTTGCTGGTAGCCATTAACAGCTTTTGGCATTAAAAAAAAGAATTAGGTTTCCATTTGATAAATAAGGAAATTACATGTTTGGCTACTGTTAGAGACATCAACATCCATTCTTTGATATTTCTAGAGGATTTAATTCATCTACTAATTCCAGCATATATATGTGGGCGTGTATTCGCAGAGGGCAGATCTTTGTAGTCAGTACTGTGAAAAGACCTTTGCATGCAATTCCAATATTTTTGTATTATGTGGCAAGAAAAACTACATGGGGCATATGTGCTGCTGGTTAGTGGTGACTCCAGTATTCAGAATGTTAGCTACAGATTTATGTAGAGTCTTTGGTTTCCCGTAAAATCTATTTATGTTGAATGGCTCTCTGATATTCTGCCAAATGTTTTCCCTACCTTCTGACCATGAGATATGTAATTCAGCTTCCCATTTGTCTTCTGTCTCCAGTATCAGTGGTACTGTACTCAAATGGAACTTTGCTTATTTTTCCTTGTATAGCTTCATATGTGTATTAAATATCCTGAAGTGTGAGACAGTGTTTTCTGCTGGATAGAGCGTTGCACTGGGAATAAAGAGACCCAGGTGCTCTTCCCAGCTCTGCCACTGGCCTTCTTGGTGACCTTGGCAAGTCATTATACCTGTCTGTGCCTCCCTTTTCCCATCTGTAAAGTGTAGATAATGACACTGACCTCCTTTGTAAGCACTTGGAGATCTACTGATGAAAGGAAGCATTGTATAAGAGTCGGGTATTATTACTTTATCTACTGTTTTTAATATTAGCCTGCATAGTGATCTTAAATTTTGTTTGACCAATCTGGGGCAGAATATTGAATCTGATAAATCTGAGTTGGTGAGTGTCTTAAGCCATCATAAAGTACCCCAGGTTATAATGAATAAAGGATATCTTTACCCTGGTAAGCTTTATGGGAATGTCTGCAGAGCATCAAATGAAGCTGCTAAATCATTTTCTGTTTTTGAGTGTTATGTTGGTATGTAAATATCTTTACTGAAAGTGAGCCATTTTACAGTTGTGTGCCTATGAAAGGCTCATTAGTATTGATATAAATCAGAGAGATCCATTCCCTCTTTCCTCCATGATCTGTTCAGTGGTTTGTGCATAGGGTGTGACTTCTTTTTTGATCTTGATAATCTTACATTGGTTTTCTTTAAGCATTTAGTGATAAGACAAATCTTCTTAAGTAAATTTCCAATTAAGAGTAAGAATTTGGCTCCTATATCCATCTTTGTAATTTCAGTGTGACCTGATAAAAAGAGACATTTTTCCCAGGGTAGAGTATCATTTGAATATGTGTCAAATGATTTTTAATATTTAAAGAATGAGATTTGTGGACGCACATTTAATGCTAGCTATATGATCTCTATGTATGCTGGAATGGAAAATCTTGGTACTGAGGGGAATCTGGTCTTTTAGATACAGCCATTAAATTTATACTTTGTGCAGTTAATTTTGTATTACAACATGTGTCCATTATTCAATCAAGTGGAGGTTTACATGTGGATGGGTTCTTATGTATCATCATTACTGTATATCACCCACATGCATGTTTATTTTATGGGTGATTATGCCAGTTTTAGTGCCTACTGTGTGAGGATTTTGACTAACTATCATAGCCAATTGCTCAAGTGATATATAAGATCAGAAGAAAGAGAGACGAAAATGTTCATATTTTGTCAAGCATTTGGTTGGAGATCTGTGACTTTGTATACTCTAAATATTGCAATCCATACTAATATATATTTCATATCTCTACAGTTCCTGATGATGTATTTGCCCAAAATTATATATGGAAAGGATCTTACAATTATAAAGGCAAGAAACAGCCCATGACTTTAACAGTGACCAGTTTCAATGCATCATCGGGGAGAGTAAATGCTACACTTACTAATAGCAATATGGAACTGCTGCTTTCAGGTACTGCATCAGAAAAGCTCATTTAAATTTATTATTTTCACTTCTGATCGTCATAAATTTTGCAAATTTTTTGCAAATTTGCACACTTTTTACAATAAAATGCTACCACAAATACCCTAGCAGTCTATGTTATAACAGAATATTGACTTATATTACAATTCTTCTTGAGTGATATCCATTTGACTTTGGGAATGTGCTTGCCAGTGCCCCAAGGTCAGAGGTTTTTCCCTTCATGGTAGCCTTCAGAGTGACATATGTGCTCTGTGATCCCTCATGCTGCTGTGTGATGATATAAAGGACAGAGCTGACACCGACCCTACTCCATTCCTTCTTACCACCCATGATCAGTTGTCACAGTGTGTTGGCTTGCTTTGCAAGTTCTCCCTTTCAGGGTATTCTCATCAATGGTTAGTTAGACCTGTAGAGTAAGTTTTATTTATTTTACTTAGTGTGCTTAAATTGTCAGTTCCCACTTTTTCTGGGTGCCAACTCCCAGTACTGGGACACACCTTGGTCTCCAAAGTCTAAGCCTTGCACCAGCTGCAAGAAGTCTGTGCTGATAAGTGACCCCCATTCCAGGTGCCTTTGTGAGTGTTACATCGGGGACTGTTGTCAAATCTACTAAGATTTCAAGCCCTGGACTAAGGATAGGGAGATGAGACTCCATCACCTGCTAATGGAGGCTGCCTTGTGTCCACCATCTGACCTTTCCTCTGAGTCCTTCCCACTGAGTACTTCTACCTCCATTAGAAATGCACCTCAAAACATTGTGGAGGCTCAGCGCTATTTCTCTTCCCCAGTACCAAGGAAGAAGCACAGACAGCATATGTCGAAGGGGATTAATTTCAAGTGGTTTATTTTTTATTTAAAAATTAATAGCGAAACTGGCCTGGCCCAATATGAAAAGGCCTGATTTAAAAAAAAAAAGGCATACAGTTGCATGTGCAGAAATGGGCACACAATTGCATGCCTAGTTCGTAATTACAGAGACACCTTCTCTCCAGGCATTGTCACAAGAAGCTTGAAAAATTCAGCCTCCTCAAGGCCACAGTTGACCTGCCCTTCCCTCATTTATATATAAACAAGATTTTGCAAGTCCCCCGTTTCTTTTTTTTTTAATTCATTTTTATCTATCTGGATACCGATATTGCCCCCATCACTATACTATCTGAGCACCTCACATTATTAATGGATCATACAGAACCCCTTGTGAGGTAAAGTATTATCCCCATTCTACAGATGGGGAACTGAGACACTGAGGATGTTAAATGACTTTCTCAATGTCAGACATGAAGTGTGTGGCTGGACTGGTTTTGAATCTCAGTCTCTTGAGGCCAAGTCTAGCACTCTAGCCTCTAGGCCTTCCTTTTTTCAAGACCCCCACATTCTAGTTTATCCGATATCCAGTTCCCCACACATTGCTTTGTTCTACCCATGTTTCTGGTTATCCCCAGCTCCTTCACTTTCTTTTGGTACTATCTTTTTCCCTGATGCCCCAGCTTTTTGTTCTTCCCACAATGTTTCATCTTCCTTCCCTCTTCTCCTGCACGACATGCTCTCATTCCATCTCATGAAGATTTTCCCCTCATCAGCTCCTGTAACTTTCTTTACTTCCCCAGATCTCCATTTCTCTCTCTCCATTGCCCCTCCATACCACCTGATTTTAGTACACGTCTTCCCCTCACAGACAGAGCTGAAGCATCTTACTAGTTCTCTGCTGGGGCTACCCTAGACACTACCTAAGGAGTTAGAGAAGAACTTAAGGGGCAGGTTTAGCTGGGCAAAAGTACCACAATTGAATTACTTATTATAGTGGTCCAGTTCAAGCACTGTCTTGTCCCTCAGGGAATCAGTTGCCAGCGGAACTCATCAGCCTTTGAGCACGGAGTGCTTGCCAATCCACCAGCGTAAATTAGCAGAGAACAGCAGTGGTTGTCTCTCAGGAGCATTTCCCACCCTCTCCGCCTACACTTTCCCATTCCTTGGTAGAGCCTGCGTGTGCTCCATGTACCTCATTAGAGTTTTCCAGAAGAATAGTCCAAGGAATTTATTAAGGAAGATAATTTATTCATACTGTTCAAATCTGTCAGTTTAATTTCAGCTTTTAATATATTCCTGATTGCAGTCATTATTTGGCAATGAGAGGAGAGATCTGGCAACATTTGAGCTTGTGCTACCTTCATATTAATTATAATTCTATGTTGATAATATTTTGTGTTAATTATCAAAGTGAAATGCTGACCCAGTGAAAATTAATTAGCAGTAACCCTCTGAATGTGATCTGAAACTCTCTATCAACTTCCAGTAAACTTTATTTAATACTTTGCCAGTTTGCACATATGTGTGCATATGTTACATGCATAATGCACCCTAAACCTCTCTCTGCTTCTCCTAGCGGGTTTGGGACTGCCAGGCACATCTGGGTTGTCCTTAGGGCCTTTGTGGTTTGTCTCTGTTAAAGGGTGCCAATCAGACAGGCCTGTCATCTCTGCACCTCTCACCTTCCTTCTCCAGACAGATGTTTTCTCTCCTGCATTCCCTCACACATATAGTGGCAGCTGGCTGCTTTTGGGAATGTCATTGCAGAGTTAAAAGTCCCACCAGGCACATTGCTAACTGAAAGCCTTCTTCTCACACCACACAGCACCAGTAGCCGTGGCCCACCACCATTCCAACACATTCCAGTGGAGCATCAGGTGCCCTTCTCAGAAAATACAGCAGACACCTTCCTACTCAGTTTAATCAGCTGAAAATCCAGTAGCTCTCCTCCCTAGAGAGCCAGCCCCTTCCCCACTAGCCCAGTGCTTTCACACAAACACACACACACACACACATTCTACCCACTTGAGCAGCAAAAGGAATGTAGTAACTTCACAGAGGTTGCTCTCCTTCCCATGCTCCTGCCTGCAGTCTGGTTACCCAGCACAAGGGAATAAAGCCACACAATTGCACATGCCAAGCCACAATGTGGTCCACAACTAAGAATTTCAAGAAGGAAATTAAGAGTTCCAATACCGAAAAAGACGGGGAGATTAGTATCAACAGGGGGTGTGGCCTGCTAAGCACACAAGTACCAAAGTCCACAGGAAATCTTATTGCCAACCCTGTATATCTTGAGTCATCCAAATGGAGCTTACGTCACTCTACAAGACTTCCAGCTGGACACACACATCTGATACTGGCAACACGGCTGGCTCAAGAGAGGGGTGATACATAGAAGCCATGGAGCAGAAGTAAACTTTACTTTGAGCAGTATGATTTTAGTTTGTGTTTTCATTTTTAAAATGCTCAAGCTTTCTCAGGAACGTGCTGCCTAGAGTGGCTGCTCCTTTGCGGTGCTTCCCAAACTCCAGGAGAGGTCCAAATATACACTGTTAATTCAGAGGGGCTTGCGTTGGAGAGAAAATCCAGTAGGCATCCCTTCTTTCCATACATACTACTTAGTGCATTTGTGCATTTTTGATGCACCTTTGCACTACAGCTCAGGGGAGAGAAGAGCATGAGTCCTATAGTTATCAGGTTACTTAGACTTAAACTTCTGAACAATAATTTAAATATGGCTTCAGTTCACTGACTACCTTGTCAATATTTTGCTTTGTTTTCCATACCTAACACTTATTTCCTCCTTTTTAGAACATTTAAAATAGATTTTTAATAATCAGTATCTGAAAGTCATTAATATAGGTGGTTTGAGTGCATATTATATATAACCTGATATAAGATGTATACTCCTATTGTGTCCTCACTATTTTGAATATCTTGGGAACATTTCTCCTTTGGATCATTTTCTGTTTTCTAAAGAAAGCTGAAGAATTCAAAGCAAGAGCCATACATGGCTCTAATTTTCAGAGGTGCTGAGCACCAACATCTCCCATTGGCTTTAGCTGTAGTTGTGGATGCTCAGCACCTCTGAAAATCAGGCTGTATTAATGTATAAGTTAGAGTCGTTTTAATATTGCTGGTATTTTTCAAACATCCTTGAGTAGCTATTTATTTAACATAGGTTATGAAGAATAACGAAAAAGTCACATGCAGAATGACAAACGGGAACATTATTAGCCAAATATTTAGTTTGACACCAGTATTCAATGTACATAATCATGTTTTGCACTCTATTTCTGTGGTGTCTGTGTTTCATCGTCAGCTTTGTAGAGGTAGATTGGACCAGTGAGTATATTGTTAGATTTTATTTTCATCCAAGCTTTTTACTATGCATAAAATATAATCAGGGTTCTGAACATTTCTTCTACAGCTATGAAAATGATCAATTCTGCCTCCAATGTAAAACAGATCATACCCAAGTCCTTCTATTACATGAAGTTGCTGTTATGTAGAGCTGACCAAGGAACAACAATTCCATTTCAAAGCAACTGTCAAGGTTTCCGAATTAGTTTTTGTTTAATTTTGGAACAAAAACAAAACCTTTAACATGAATTTGCGGAAACAGAAGTGCAGATGTGTCTCTGTCATTCTGTGACCTGGGATGTAGGAGACAACCCATGTTCAAGGGCCTGCTCTGCCTGATTCAGAGCGCGTTTTTTCATCCTAGATCCCCTCAAATCAGACAGAGCAGGGGAGTCTCCTACATCCCCGGCTGGTACACTAACCACGTAGCTATGGAGTCTCACCCTTCCTTGGACACAAAAACCTGTTTGCAAAAGTTTTGTGAAACTGGTACATCTCTACCAAACATTTCAGGTTCAGCAAAACAGCATATTACTCCGAAACAAAATTTGGTTAAAAAACTTCCACAGATTTGCCCTCTTTAAGGTGTCTTAGACAAAAAAATGCAATTATATGCCACCTTAACTAGCACAAAGCACCTATTTTTTTTTATATTCTACAGGGGTGTATAAAAGTCAGGAAGCTCGTTTGATGCTCCATATATCTCTTATTAAAGCGACATCTCATACTTCTGTGACCAAGATGAAAGAGGAAAAATGGGCTATGGATGGTTTTGTGAGTATATTTCTGCAAAAGAGAGAGAGTGTTTTGAATACAAAATAATGTCTGTGCATTAGGCCAGAAGAATATAGAAATGTATCAAATGAGAGTTGGTTGGTAATGCTAATTTATTTAATAAAATGAAAAATTATCACTGTACACCTGCAGATGAGGCGGGACTATTTAGGAAAAAATGTGGCTATTACTAAACAATGATTTTCAACCTCTTCTTTGTGGACATGTCTATTTGAAAAAGTAGTAAACACTGAAAAGGAAGCGCTACTCTTACTTCTGTTTTGATGTTATTTCAGCACGTTGAGAGGTTTTCTCTTTCTTAGAATGTAATATCATACCAAGATGCTTGTATCAAGCCAAGATCAATGTTTCCACTTTAATGTCTAACTTCTGTGTAATCTCTCTCTGCAGTGGGCACAATTATGTTGCTTGGTTCATTTCTAGAAGCAAAATATCACATCTGAAAGTAATAATTCTTGGCAGTGATGTGATGTGGGAGAAGTTGAGGTGCTGATTAGCTAGTGTTTTGGTGACATTTCTAGAAGTATTGACTTCCAAATGGCTGGGATTTTCCAAAGAGCCTAAAGGGCTTGTCTAAACACAGAAGTTGAACTGCTTTAACTATATTGGTATATTAAAGGTACATTCCCACTAATACAGATACAGTTAGACTTGTATAAGAAGACAGTATCTCTTGAATTCTGAAATATATTGTTAAATTGTTCACTTGTACTGAACACTCTTTAACACTACTCGATGCATAAGAACAAAATGACTGAAAAATAAACCATATGTTGTATTTCTGAAGCTAGGAAATTCCCTGGGTTCATACTATAGATATGCTCAGCTATGGATATCCAATGAGTACTAATTACTGACCAAAAGAGGGTTATTCGCAGTTGAATGTAGGGCATTTTGTATCCCTCCCTATCTACCTTTGAAACAGTGGCTTTCATTATCTTAACTTTTGCATTTATGGTAGCATCTGTCTTTTAAGTGTTGCAGTGCTTTTCCCCCAAAATATCAAAACACTAATACTCTTTAAGAGGCCTTTAGAGATGGCAATTTCAGGAGTTATCTAGAATCAACTTGAAATCTAGTCAATTTAAAAAAAATAGTATCAGGTATTAATATACCTGGTCCTGAGTCCTCCTGCAAGTTTCAGAGTTTCACAATTACATTTTACTAAGTTTGAAAAGGGATTTCTCTCCCATTTTGCTGTGAAACAATCCACCACAAACAGGAGGAGCGGACCGACTATACACAAAATGCTGTCAAATATACAAAGTAAGCACACTGAAAGAGAGAACTTTTTTTTCTCTAGTCTCTTTCAGTAAGAGTAGCCTTAGCTGTTACAAGTACCAAAGGTAGGTTAAAAAGAATTCCAAAAGCAGTGTGGCTTTTAAGGTTGACAGTGTCCCTTCAGTGCGCCTGCCTGTCCCCCATGCTCAGCCCATCCATATCCCTCCAGAACAAGGCTATCTGTGGGGGAACACTGACAGGCAGCTGAGTGGCTTAGGCATTTCACTTCCATCCTGATTATAATCTCCTTGCACATTTTTAACCAAGTTTTCCCAATTTAATTCTGAAATTCTGCATGTTTTCTGCTTGCAGGTTTCTGCTGAACCTGATGGAGCTACATATGTTTTTCAAGGATTTATCCAGGGTAAAGATTATGGACAATTTGGACTTCAAAGATTAGGTACTCAGTTAATTTTAATGTCACACCAGTTCAGTTTTTTTTTTCATATTGAGTTTTATCATGCATGGTTTTTATTAAATGATTGCATGTGAAGGGCTATACTGAAGTTATATTTCAGTATTGGTGTGGGTGTAGAGTATAGTGAGGTTCGTATCGTAAACTCATTTTTAAAGCTGTGTTTAAAAAAAAAGGTATGTTGTTCACAGGGAAAACTACATTGTGAGGTATAATTATTCTGTTGTGGCAAATTGTTCATTTTGATTGTTTCTAGTATCTTTCTCTAAGAATGCTTACATTATAGGTATTACATTCTATATAGTGATCATCATATAAAGAGTAAGTACTTCAGAATATGTGTATATGTATGTCAGTGCTGTATATTAATACAACTTTTATAGTGAATACTTGCTAGAACAGTCAACTTATTAAATACAATTGGCTAAATACTGAAGTCCTTGTGCCATTTTTACACAGGCAAAACTTCTATTGAAGTCAATGGGAAGTTTTTTCCCCCAAAGAGGAAATTGGATGGACTTCTTTATTTGTCCTGTAGATTAAATTGTACATCAAACTACTATTTACAAACTACTATTTGCTTTTTCCAGTATAGAATATTGCTAAAAATATCTTACTGCTTTTTGCATGTTTAAGCAAATAAAACAAGAAAAAATATTAGATAACAAAAAACGTTAAACTATAAATTATCTGATCCTGTCTCTTGAAGACTGTAATATTTCTGCTCACACAAAAGCTTGAATATTATTAAGGTTTCTCAAGCAGTGGGGTTCCATTTAGATCAATCTGGCAGATTTACAAGAGGAATTTGTTTCTTCAAGGATTATAACCCCTTTCTAAATAGTCTGGTGCTCTTCAGATATGATAATTTTATCGGGAGGCAAAAACACATTCTTCCAGTTTTTGGAGACAATGTATTTCTCACTCTTATTGTCCAAATAAAAACAAGAACATTCTTTAACATCTCAGTTGTGGTGGAAGGATTTATTAATGTGTGATATGTTAGACAGTCTTGTTTTCTCTTTTCACTGCCCTAAGTCATTCTAAAGAGCAATGCTTGGAAACTGAATTTGGCTCCCATTGCATTTGGTAATTTGGGTACTTTAAATGGAATATTTATAGAATACCTTTATGAAAAGACAATTCCTGGAGGGATAGGCAAATAATTTGATTTTCCTATATCATCATCTTCAAAATATTTGGGGGTAATCAATCAAAGAGTAAAAGCAACAATGTCTTGACAAGATGTTTTTGGCGGTTTCTTATAAAAATTGTAAGTTGTCTCTCTTCTTTTGGTTTTCAGAGGTTTATATTCCCACAATATATTCTTTGTTGGAACCCTTTGAAGAGTTTTTTTTTTAAATTGATTCCATTTAAAAATTCATTCCATTGCCTAAAAGTAATAACAAGATTATTCATTTAGGAATATAACTCATTTCAGGATATGATGAATGAACAGAATCATTATGGGGGCTTGACATTCTTCAAAAATAGCTTTATAGTGACTGATAAGAAATTAGTTTTAAATTATACCTCTTTATTTAATGTAAAAGATTCTTGTAAAAAATTTCACCCAAAGAGACGTGAAATGTGTGTACAATTTTTTGAGCCCTCTAGTCTTTCAGAAAAACTTCCTATCCCAAACCAGATTTCCTATACATTTCACAGCTATTATTCATAAACAGTTTTCTTTCAGATGTTGAATTCATTACTTATTCTCTTTCCAGCTAACAATTTCATAAAACATGTCACACTTTCCTGTTATTAATCTATTAGTTGAGATATCTAATCATATTTAGCATCTGTATGTTGCTTAACAACTTCAAAGTGCTGAATAAACCTTAACTGATTAATCTGATTCTTAACATCTCTAGTTTGAAGCCTAGAAATCACTTAATAAACTGAATTAGTAATCTCTTCTTTATTCATGGGAAAGGGGATATGAACATGCCACCATAGGGAGTCTAACAGTTGCCTTTTTTCTACTCTGCGCAGAAGAGCTATGTTCTTACTTTCTATCAGTATTTGCTCTCTACTCTTTGCCTCTCACCTACCACTTTCATTTTTATATATAAATAAATGTGTATAATGAAGTCAACAAGATGAATTTCTATGTTGCCTCTTTAGGTGATTTAGCCTTCCTCCAAATTACTCCTATTCCTTTGGTAAACTCTGCTGTTATCTTTTTTCTTCTATTGTTCTTTCTTTCTATCTGCTCAAGTACCAGATTTTCCACAACCTAACAAATAAATTGTATTTGAATAATGATATTGAAGTTACCTAGTCTCAGCCATGTATGGCTTCATAGGTTAACACCAACACTTTGAATTGCATCTGTAAATTTACAAGAAGCAAGTGCAGGTCCCAGAGCATTGGTGTAGTTTGCTCCTGACATAAAACTTCACTTATTAAGCAGGATGCAGCATTCTGCACTAAGTTTAGTCTCCAAGTAGCCTCAGTGTGTAGCACCATAAAGGGTGCATAACAGCAATCTAAGTTCAAGGTGAGAAACGCCTGAATTATTGTGGGAAGATCTTTCCGTCATAAGGGGAAAAAAATGAGTTTTGCTCACCAGATGCAGACGGGAAATAGTACCCTCCAGGAGCTATTTAGGTAGCATTTGGTACTGTAGGTCCCCACTCAAAACAAAAACGTGATGATTTTAATTTCTCCACAAGTACACACTTTCAATAATATTGTGAGGATTTGGAAGTGATAATTGTGAGATGTAATAGAGAAATGTTATGTTTTTGTCTTTTTAGGTCTTAACATGTCTGAAGGTTCGAATTCTTCTAATCAACCACATGGTACAAATAGTAGTTCTGTGGCCATTGCTATCCTTGTGCCTTTCTTTGCCCTTATATTTGCAGGTTTTGGGTTTTACCTTTATAAACAAAGGTAAGTGTAAATTACATATAGAGAATCTTTGTATTGTCATGCATTTGAAGCTATTCAGTGACCTTATACTTTAATACGTTCAAATAAATATGCTCAAATAAATAAATTGGTTAGTCTCTAAGGTGCCACAGGTACTCCTTTTCTTTTAATACCTTAGAAAAGGTAAATTAAGAACTGCCCTGGGAACTCCTTTGCAAAAGATCTGCATAGAAAATACACTCTACCCTCGTTTTAGGTGTGCCATACTGTTTGATAGGTAAGGTTATTGTAAAGTGCTGTACTCTCACTCCCACCTATTTAAAATGTTGTTATAAATTATTCTCTTTATGAGAGGAGCAAGGGTAGTTTAAATTTTTGGCATCTGGGGAATAATGCCATAAACAGGGTTGGTGTGTACTTATTGCAGACTGCCTATATTTTGTTTTGACATGCACAATATTGTGAATCATATTTCTCATGTAATTTAACTTAACCCCCACACAGTTGATAAGCTTGCAAGTATATGTAATACTCCTATGTCAGTGAGAGGTTTTATTGTGGAATGTGGTAATTAGTAATTCATCTACAATTAACTTACAATAGTACCACATCTGTTCAGAGATTCACTCTTATCCTAGGTTCACTGATAGTGTTGTTTATGTCTCTGAGATTCATTCCTTAATTTTATTTGTAAATCTTGTTTTCTCACAGTGGAAAGAATCTTGCACTATGGTAATGAGGGGCAACTGGAGCCACTAAGTGGTGGAACGCCATACCAGCACTTGTCTGCTGGCCTGCTATTGTAACACAGTCCTACAGGACATGAATAAAAATTGTAGTATACACAGGACCTAAACATGCCTTAAAAGCTGGACTTTAAGGCCTTGAACTGCCTGGTTTAAGTTGGTTACAGGCACACCGCAACTTTTAATGATGTTAGTTTCCCTGACTCCTTTATACTTGTGATATAGATGAGCCATAAGTTTCTGAATAATTTAAGCTTTCATTTACATTTCTAATCCATCTAGTCATAAAGAAATTCTTCCAGACTGAAAGAGCTTTATATTTTTACCGAGTTTGCAAACAGTCAGAGACAGAAACAATAATCCTAAGAGAATCCTCTCATTCATTTGCATGTGGTGTTATTTCTGAAACAATACTGTCAACTGTGTCAGCTGCACATTTTAGTAGAAATTTCCATTTTTTCTGGGATGGTGGTCCAAGTTTTAGAGTATTACTACAATTTTTTTTCCAGTAGGACTCCTGGCATTATTACATATTTGCTACTTTAAAATTAACATTTCTCATAAACATGTTTGAATATTATTTTGACAAATATGGCAATCCTTTACAGCAAAAGAAAGCTTCCAAAATTTAATATTTAACTGCTACATTTGTAATTGAAATTTGTCCATTCTATTGAGGGTTCTTATATTACACCAATCACCATTAAAAAATTGCAGTTGAGAATACACTGTGCTTTTTTTTTTCAACAGGACTGCCCCTAAGACACAGTATACAGGATGCTCTGTTCATGAAAATAACAATGGACAAGCTGCTTTTGAAAACCCTATGTATGACACAAATGCAAAGTCTGTAGAAGGAAAAGCTGTACGATTTGATCCCAACTTGAACACTGTCTGCACAATGGTATAATGTGGTAATGCTTTGTCTTCAGAAGTCCGGAAATTGAAACACAACACAGTGCACATATAGTTCACTGATAAAAAATTAAAGCACACTTTTCAGGACTTACTGGGTCACCTTTTCCTGAGGATGATAAACAAGAGTGTTTTTTTCATAAACTGGAATAGAATTGTCCTTCATGTTCACCATGGAGAGTTTTACAGAAAATCTGCTGCACTCCATGAGTGCTTACTCACAGTTTATTTGCTTTTTTAAAAAAGGAGATTATTCTAAACCATAAAACGTATTTGCATATATTGGAGGAGCATCCACTATCAGTATTTCTGTGCTTTATAAACTATAATAGAGGGACTGGGTTTAAAAAAAGATATAGGGTAGAAAATAAGAGCTATACTTACAGGAGACAATAGGTCACTGACTTCTCTTTAACAGTCATGAGCTACATCATAAATTTGAACTCTGTACCCCCCTTTCAGTCATATATCCCTATTTAGCAAACCTTTACTTTTCTCATACCTGTGAATTTTCTAACATAATGACATAGTGTTTAATATGCTTAAACCTTCACGTAGTGTTTATTAATTTTTCGCCGCACAAGAAAGAATGTGTCAAATTTTCAGTTCTCATTTCATTATTAAATTCCCTGATTCATGTCTTGCTTCCTTTTTCACATTCCCCATTTCTTTCCTCTGTTCCCATTAGCAACACATGCAGCTGGTAACAGGGATAGTTCTGTTTCTATGTATTTCCTTGCTGTGGACCTTTGCCACAAGACATCAGTTTTACAATGAATGATGTGAGGGTGCACCATATGAATTGAGTTTTCTCATGCAGCAATGTTCCTTACTGTTGACGATCACTTGGGAGAGTGACCTTTTTACACTATTTTTACAGACATCAGAAATTTAACCTTTTTGAAGTTTTCAGTTTAGAAAATTACGGTTTACAGTAACACTAGAAATCAAGTTGGTATATTAAGAACATAAAGCTCCATGCTTCAGTCCATACCATTGTTGTCTACACTGTATCATATTATCAGTATTATTTTACTACTTCTGCATTGTGTTAAAATGCTCATGCTGGGAATGATTCAAACCCCACTGAAGTTAATTGAAGGACTCCCATTGACTTCAAATGGGCTTTGGATCTGGCCCACAAGCCTTGCCTAATCAGAATTTGAAAATGCTTTGTTTTGGTATACAAGTTAGTACTGTGAGGAAAGTAACCCCTAAAATAATTGTTCAAAACTGAATATATTGCAGCAATTCAATAGAAAGACATGTTTTTTTAAACATAAAACTATGGTTTTATTAGGAATAATCCACCAGATGATTTAAATACCACCACCCTAAAAAGGCAGGTTTCAAAAATTGCAGAACCATTTCATTCTCAAACAATGGAACGTGATCTTTAGTTTTACAGTTATTGCATAACAGAATTATCCAGTGGTAACCCCAGTAATTTATTTGTTGTAGGTCATTGTCTTCCTTTTATAGCATGAAATAATTTTAGACTCATAAATGCTGTATGTTAGCCAGTGTGAATTACTGTCCCTTTCAGGCATTAATAATTCTGTGAAAAATCTGAACTTTTTATTACCGTAATAGAGAGTGCCTACCAAAAATCATTGTATCCAGGATTGCTGCTTGGATTTCTATAATGTTTGATGAATTTCTTATAAACCATTTTACAACACTTTGTTTTGAAAAGTCATACAATTCTATCAAAAACTGTATTCTACTGAAAGGATGCTGTTTTCTATTTTCTACCATCAGTTGTTATTTATTCTTGTTTATTCAAATGACTGCAATAACTATGATTCATTCATTAATGTTAAAGTTAGTACATTTGAGATCACGTTTAAAAATGTTTCTTCTGCAACTGGCTACTCCTCTTATATTAATGCATACACTTTTGTAAAGAAGTATATTTTTATGAAAAAAAAAAGGATTTGTAAAAGTATGATGTAAATTTTCAGTGCAATGTAAACAAAATAAAACTGGATAATTTCTTTTTTTAATAATGTGTGCTCTTTACAAATTGAGATTTAAAGTCCATGCCAGTTGCAGAGTCTAGAAAATAACCAAATCGGTCAAACAAATTCAGCATTTTTGTGGGGTCTCCAAATACATCATATTTGCTCAGTCTTCTCATGTGCTTTCAAATACATTGGAAAGTTTTAGATTACTTTCACAAATAGAAAATAACAGAACATGCAACCTTCTTTTTATTCACTAAAATTATTTTTTTTTCATTTCAGTCCAAGGAACAGATCATAAAAATACTTGTCATTTTGTTCTGTAAAACATATAGAAAAGTGTACTTTTACCATCTCTATTTTTCTTAACAAAAACAAAGATTATTAAACTTAGTGCTGATGAAAACTGTTGGATAAATTAACCTGGATATTGAAATCTGTTACTTTTCTCCAGAACAGTCACCAGACTTGCATAGCACAGGCCATGGTAATGCATACTGTACTTCCTCACATTTAAAATGTGAATAGAGATGTTTTGGTGGGAAAATGGGGGCTTGTTCATCTTTTAAATTGAACTAGGAGGGTTATTTGGGGGAGAGACTGGGGAAAAATATAAATATTTTGCTGTAGAATGAAATCTTCCCCTTAAGGACACTTTCCATTCTAAAGTATGGAACACAGATAAATCTTAATCTGAAATGGTGTTCATGAAATGCGAAGAATATCCATCTACTATACCTTTTGGAGAATCAGGCCATATAAATAAACTTAAAGGGCCTGCTCCTCACCCACACTGAAATCAAAAAGGATTTTGTCACTGAATGCACTAGAAGCAGGAGCAAAAAGCGACCATAAAAATGGCATTGTGAGGTTCACTCTTTAATATCTCTAAAGTAAATTGGCTCATCTTGAAAGGAAAAATGTTATTACCTGACAGGAAACCCTTCAGACTCAACCTGGAATTTGAAGTCAAGCTGTTCCTTTTCTGACATGTGCATGATCAGTAATAAAATAAAGACATTCTGAAATTGGAACTTTCTTAAAAATGTTGTTAATGATGCAGGAATCAAACTAGAATCCAGCTTGCAGTTTCCAAATGCTTTACTGACTCCATTGTAGCTCTGGGTGAAATATCCATAATGCTTTCTGTTGTAACTTGCCTATTTTCCAGTTTGTAGTAAGTTCGTGGAATGTACCTAACATTTCCTTTTTGTTTAATGAAATATTGTTTGAAATGATTTTGGTACTAGGGTATCTGAAATGTGTGATAATTTTCATAATAGTTTTTGGAATTTTCAGTTGGGTTGGTTGCTTGTGATTGGTTAAACAGATCACATTCTACTCGCCATGCTTTCCTTTGAACCGTAGGGGATGAGGAACTCAAGTGGCAGGACCAGTAGTAGAGCCTAAAGGGAAGCCTGTTAGGGGAGATGCTCAGGTCAATTCCCTCCACCCTTGCAGGGCACCCAGGCAACTTCTTTGCATTGCCAGGTGCAAGACATAGCCCCATCACACTGCTGTAAAGTCTTCTACAGAACAAATGCATCTCCTGTGGATTTAAGGCCCATTTGCATTCCTCCAAGTCCCAGTCACACTGAGAGAGGGTAGCCAAAAGGTGACAGAAGCTTATGCCTCTATTGGCTCCCATTCAGTGGAAAGTGCTACCTGATGCTTCTTTGGCTTGCAGCTGCTGTTGCCTTAGCTCAGCCCTCTACCATGAGTGGACTTCAGGGTGGAGGATCTCACATCACATGTCAATCCCAAAGTGGATCTTGCAAACTGACTCACAAAATGAATTGGCCAAAAATGTAATGAAATATTTGCCCATCCCAGGACTGCAATGTAAGGGTAGGGGAATGGAAGTAACATTTTAGATTCATGTCTGCAACTAGATTGGCACAGGTAGAACACTATGCCAGCCTGGATTCAGTTGCTGAACCCAGGTATTATCTTGTTAATACAGCAAGCAGAGAAGTCTAGGAATTATACCCAAGGCACAGATCTGTTGAGCAGATAATGCCATTTTTTTAGTCACTTTCTGCCCATAAAAGCTGTTCAACAGCTATGAAAAGAACACAAATGGCAGTGGGTATTGTACTTTACTATGTGATGGACCATATAGTAGCAGAAGAAACTGTGTCAAAGTTACTTCCCTAGATTAGTAAATATGCACAGTCTTCATTAGATCAATCACCAGAAACATTTCCCACCTGTGTCAAGAGAGTTCATGCTATAGCTACGGCTTCAAAAAGTAACTTCAAGCAAAAATAAACTCAGCAAACAAGTAGCTGTGTAGCCATCTTGTGTATACATTTACAGCATTGTTACTAGTTTTCCATTATTTTGAGCTTTGAAATTGTGTTGGGAACCTTTGAAAAACAGACACCATACCTGGTCTGAAGTGTATGCAACTAGACGGACATGATACAATATGACACAAACAAAATGAGAGGAAGGGAGAGGATGGTCCAAGATGATATAAGGCAGTTAATAAAGTATATGTCTTGATGGTTAACAACTAACCAATTTCAATTATATTTTTTTTTCTTTAGCACCTTTTCCAGTCCCTCTCTAAATGAATTAATATTTAAGAGGCAGACCCAACAGAGGTGATCAAAGTCTAGTAACTAGAGCACAGATTATGGTTCAATACCTCCTGGTTTCTATATCCATGCTATAGAGTTGTTCTGTAAACCCAGCTGGCATTGTTTAAACAAATGATGATGTATGCCTTCTGGCTTTTTCTGCTAAGCTCTATTTTATCATTAGCTCATTCTCTCAACGAAGCCCACACCTGTTTGTCTGTTTTGTCCATCTACTCTACTGCCTCTTGTTTGTCATATACATTGTGAGCTTTCTTGGACAGAGACTATGTTCTCTTCATATGTCTGTGCAGTGCTTAGCACAATAGGGACCAGATTCTTGTTATCATAATACAGCTAATAAATAGTAATACATTGGACTAGGCACTTAGGGGTTGATTGTCTGAGGTCCTGACTGCTGAGCAGTTGGAGTAGTGTGTGCTCAGTACCTCTAACAAATAAGACCTTACTCTCTATCCGAGTCTCCACATCTGTCCAAAAATACCTTACAGGGTGTTGTGAAATTTAATTACATAGCATTGGCAAAGTCTTTTAAGATCACTGGATGAAAGGCTACATATAAGGGTAAATTATTAATCTTATGTTTATTTAGTCTTTCACCTACCAAATGTGTAAATGAATGGGCATTGCAAAAGTATCTGAGCGTCCTGGGTTAATGTTCAAGTCTTGTGATTCCACAGAGCCCTCTTGCACGGTGAATCAACACGAACAGTAACAAGAGTTTAATAAATGAACCTCTGAGACAGAGGAGAGACAGGAAATAACAACTAGAATGCCCAAAATATGCTCTGTTCTCTTCCCAGCCAGTATCCTTATGGCCTAGGCAATATGGCCTCATTCACACAGTAGCTCCAAGTAACAATGGAAGATTGAAAAAAAAGGTAAAAATCATATTGTGTCTGCAGTACTGGCTAGCTAGGAAGTAGCACAGCCACATTGGAAGATTCTGCAGGTCCACACACAGCAAAGAGATGAGCTTCAGATCAAACAAATGAATCCACTGAAGCACAGCCCCATGTGGACAGGGCCCAGCAAGTCATGGTGGGTATTGTAGATCTGCAATGTGCCTCCCCCCTCATTATATAGGAGCCTGTCACCTGCAAGTGCTGCAGAGTGCCTGAGTGGACAGCCCTCTTAATGTGCATCCAGAATTTGGCTCTGTGCCAGGAAAGGCCTGCTTTGGTGACTGAATGAACTAAGGACTTATCCTGGAAAAGAAGTCAGGGAGAACATAAAGACAGTGAGGAAATTGATGATGCATTCAGAAACAATTCTTTAATTTTTTATGCCAAAAAAAAAAACACTTTAACTGGTCATGCTAAGGTTTCTTCCCCACTCTGAACTCTAGGCTACAGATGTGGGGACCTGCATGAAAACCACCTAAGCTTAATTTTACCAGCTTAGGTTAAAACTTCCACAAGTAACAAACTATTTTACCTTTTGCCCTTGGACTTTATTGCTGCCACCACCAAGCATCTAACAAATATATAACAGGGAAAGAGCCCGCTTGGAAACGTCTTTCCGCCAAAAAATCCCCCAAAACCCTACACCCCCTTTCCTGGGGAAGGCTTGATAAAAATCTTCACCAATTTGCATGGATGAACACAGACCCAAACCCTTGGATCTTAAGAAAAATGAAAAAGCAATCAGGTTCTTAAAAGAAGAATTTTAATTGAAGAAAAAAAGTAAAAGAATCACCTCTGTAAAATCAGGATGATAAATACCTTACCGGGTAATCAGATTCAAAACATAGAGAATCCCTCTAGGCAAAATCTTAAGTTACAAAAAGACACAAAAACAGGAATAGCCATTCCATTCAGCACAGCTTATTTTATCAGCTATTTAAACAAAACAGAATCTATCACATATCTAGCTAGGTTACTTACTAAGTCCTAAGACTCCATTCCTTTTCTGTTCCCGGCAAAAGCACCACACAGACAGAGAAAGCCTTTGTTTCTCCCCCAGCCCCTGCAGCTTTGAAAGTATCTTGTCTCCTCATTGGTCACTTTGGTCAGGTGCCAGTGAGGTTATCCTAGCTTCTTAACCCTTTACAGGTGAAAGGGTTTTGCCTCTGGCCAGGAGGGATTTTAAAGGTGTTTACCCTTCCCTTTATATTTATGACATGCCCCCCAAATCACAGATAGTGTGAAACACTGGCTGTGATTTCTTCCTGGAGCTCCAGGAGAAAACAGAGTTAATAAGACACATGCACCTCTAAATATACTACCAAGTATATAAAAACTAACAATATTTTCCACATCTCAAGGATGATTTTAACCAGTTGGTTCTGGGAAACTTTCACGGGAGAGTGCATCAGCCACTTTGTTAGAAGCTCCTGAAATATGTTGGATGTCGAAATCAAAATCTTCGGGAACTAAACTCCACCAAATAAGTTTTTGTTATTTCCCATGGCGGTATGAAGCCACTGTAGTGCAGCATGGTCGGTTTGCAGGTGGAAATGCCGTCCCCAAATATATGGGCGTAGCTTTTCCAGAGCGTAGACAATGGCGTAACATTCTTTTTCACTGACTGACCAGTCGCTTTCCCTCTCAGACAGCTTCTTTGCTGAGAAACTCTACAAGGTGGAATTCTTGATCCGGTCCTTCCTGCATTAAAACTGCTCCCACACCATGCTCGGACGCATCTGTGGTTACTAGGAATGGTTTGTCAAAGTCTGGGGCCCTTAGCACAGGGTCAGACATGAGTGTCGCTTTAAGCTGATTAAAGGCCTTCTGACACTCTTTGGTCCACTGAATGGCATTTGGCTGTTCCTTTTTGGTTAGGTCTGTCAGTGGGGCGGCGATTTGTCTGTATTGCGGTACAAATTGCCTGTAACATCCAGCTAAGCCTAAGAAGGATTGAACCTGTTTCTTTGACTTTGGGACAGGACACTTTTGGATAGCATCCACTTTGGCCTGTAGTGGGTTGGTAGTTCCTTGACCCACCTGGTGTCCAAGGTAAGTCACTCTGTTTAGGCCTATTTGACACTTCTTAGACTTAACAGTTAGTCCTGCCTCCCTTATGCGCTCGAAGACTTTTTTAGATATTCCAGGTGTTCTGCCCAGGAATCCGAAAAGATGGCTACATCGTCAAGGTAGGCAACTGCATATTCTCCTAATCCTGCTAGGAGACCATCTACAAGTCTTTGGAAGGTGGTGGGTGCATTCCGCAGCCTGAAAAGGAGTACATTAAATTCATACAGCCGGAGATGTGTGGTGAAGGCTGACCTTTCCTTGGCAGATTCATCTAGCGGTACCTGCCAGTACCCCTTGGTTATGTCCAAGGTAGAGATGAACTGAGCCCATCCCAGTTTCTCTAATAGTTCATCTGTGCGTGGCATTGGATAGTTGTCTGGGCGAGTTACAGCATTTAACTTATGGTAGTCCATGCAAAAATGTATCTCCCCATCTGGTTTGGGAACTAGAACAACTGAAGATGCCTATGCACTGCCAGAAGGGAGGATTACACCCATCTGTAACATATCCTGGATCTCCCGTTCTATAGCAGTTTTAGCTTGAGGAGACACCCGGTAAGGTTGGACTTTAATTGGGTGAGCATTACCTGTGTCAATGGAGTGGTATGCCCATTCAGTCAGTCCTGGGGTGGCTGAGAACGTTGACGTGTAGCTAGTGCACAGCTCCTTGATCTGCTGTTGCTGCATACACCCAAGGGTCATGGAGAGGTTCACCTCTTCCACACCATCAGCACTTTTCCCTTTGTAGTAGACTCCTTCAGGCCACTCAGCTTCATCTCCTCCTCCTTGGGCTGTAAACTGACAAACCTTTAATTCTCTGGAATAAAAGGGCTTTAGAGACTTAATATGGTACACCTTAGGCTTTCGGTTGGAGGTGGGGAATGCTATGAGATAATTAACAGCTCCCAGGCGCTCCTGGACCATGAATGGCCCTTCCCATGATGCTTCCATTTTATGGGCCTGGAGCACCTTTAAGACCATGACCTTGTCCCCTACTTGGAAGAAACACTCTCTGGCATGTTTATCATACCAGGCTTTTTGCTCTTTTTGAGCATCCTGTAGGTTTTTTTAGCAAGGGCTAGAGAGGTTAGGAGGGGGTTTTGTAGGTTGGTTACAAAGTCCAGAATGTTAGTTCCTGGAGAAGGTGTAAATCTTTCCCATTGCTGCTTCACCAACTGTAATGGCTCCTTAACTTCACAGTCATAGACAAGTTCAAATGGGGAAAACCCTAAACTGGGATGTGGTACAACTCTGTAGGCAAAGAGCAACTGCTGCAACACTAGGTCCCAATCATTGGAGTGCTCATTTACGAATTTACATATCATGGCCCCCAAAGTTCCATTAAACTTCTCCACCATGCCATTTGTTTGATGGTGGTAAGGAGTGGCAACCAAGTGATTTACCCCATGAGCTTCCCAAAGGTTTTTCATAGTTCCTGCCAGGAAATTAGTCCCTGCATCTGTGAGGATGTCGGAGGGCCAACCTATCCTGGCAAAAATGTCTGCTAGTGCCTGGCACACACTTTTAGCCCTGGTGTTGCTTAGAGCTACTGCTTCCGGCCATCGGGTGGCAAAATCCATGAAAGTCAGTGTGTACTGCTTTCCTCTGTGTGTCTTTTTCAGAAAAGCACCCACAATATCCACAGCTACTTGCTGAAATGGAACTTCAATGATGGGGAGTGGCTGGAGAGGGGCTTTGACCTCGTCTTGGGGTTTTCCCACTTTTTGCATACCTCACAAGACCGGACATAGGTAGAAACATCCTTGCCCATTCCCTCCCAGTGGAATGACCTCCCCAAATGGTCTTTTGTCCTGTTCACCCCAGCATGGCCACTAGGATGATCGTGGGCTAAGCTCAAGAGCTTGAACCGGTTCTTAGTTGGAACTACCAACTGTCTCTGAGGATACCAGTCTTCCTGGTGTCCACCAGAAAGAGTTTTCTTGTATAAAAGTCCTCTTTCTACAACAAACCTGGATCGATTAGAAGAGCTGAGAGGTGGTGTGTTGCTCCATGCTGCCACCCACGCTCTTTGGAGGCTTTCCTCTGCTTCCTGTTCTGTCTCGAACTGTTCCCTTGATGCTGGAGACATCAGTTCCTCATTGGATTGTGGACCTAGGCTTGGTCCCTCTGGAAGCAATGTAGGGGATGGGGCTGTTTCCATTGACTATGAACCACTCTCTGCTGGTGCACTATATTGGGGTTCAGGCTCTGGCTGAGCCGCTTGTGAAGGGTTATCGGCTGCTGCCGGTTCAGGTTCGGTGGGGCCCTCTGGTGTTGGGGTTGCAAGTACTGGATTCAGTGCTGGCAATGAGTCTGGTGCTGGTTGTTCCACCAGTTATGGTTCTGGGACTGGCTCTGTCTGGGTCTCTGGGACTGGATCCACTACTTCTGTTGCAGACATTGGCTGGGGTCCGGGTCCGTCACCTCTGACCGGGTCCTGGTAAAAGTATCCAGAACAGAGCTAGGCATGATGGCTTGTTTAGCCTGGCTGCAGGTGACGATTCCCACCCTCTTGGCTGGCTTCACACGATTGGCCAAGTCTTCCCCCAACAGCATGGGGATGGGATAATCATCATAGATTGCAAAAGTCCACGTTTCTGACCATCCCTTGTACTGGACAGGCAACTTGGCTGTAGGCAAATTGAAAGAGTTAGACTTGAAGGGTTGAATCGTCACTTAGATCTCTATATTAATTAAATTGGGGTCCACTAAGGAAGCATGGATAGCCCACCCTCACAGTTTCCCTCCGCTCCGAGGGTATCTGGGAGGTATCTGGGCCTGAGGACCTCTGGTGTGATTCCAATGCAATGAACTGTAATATGTTGGGGTTCTTGGGGCAGTTGGCCTTCACATGCCCCGGCTCATTACATTTAAAACATTGTCCAGCTGACGGGTCACTGGGGCAAGGTGGGTTGCTGGAGAATGGTGTGGCGGGACGATAAGGTGGCTGGAGGGTTCCTTGGGGGGTAGGTGGGGCCTTGGGCTGCCCCCGGTAGTAGGGTGTGGTCTGACGGTGTCCCTTCTGGTATCCGCTCCAACTGCGACCATTTTTTTTTCTTTTCTGCCATCTCCACCCATTTGACTCCAATCTCCCCCGCCTCGATTACAGTTTTGGGCTTCCCATCTAGGATGTATCTTTTTTTCCTCAGGAACACCCTCTAAGAACTACTCCATTTGTATTAGGAAGGGCAACTCTTCTGGAGATTTAACACTTGCTCCTGATATCCAGGCATCCCAATGTTTCACAATGTGGTAGGCATGTCGGGTAAATGACACGTCTGGTTTCCACCTCAGGGCTCTGAACACCTGACAGGAATGCTTGGGTGTTAGCCCCATTCTGACTCTCGCCTTGGTCTTAAAAAGTTCATACTTGTTCATGTGTTCCTTAGGCATTTCAGCCGCCACCTCAGCTAAGGTTCCACTGAGCTGCGGCCTCAGCTCTACCATGTATTGGTCTGTAGAGATGCTGTACCCAAGGCAGGTCTTTTCGAAGTTTTCTAGGAAGGCCTCAGTATCATTGCCTGCCTTGTAGGTGGGGAACTTTCTGGGATGGGAAGTGGTACCTGGAGAAGGATTGCTAGGGTTTGTTGGTATTTTCTGCTGAGCCTTTGCCTTCTCCATCTCCAGTGCATGCTTCCTCTCTTTTCCCTTCTCCTCCAGTTCTTTGTCCCTTGCCTCCATTTCTTTTTCCCTGGCCTCCATGGCTCTCCTGTGGGCAGCCTCTTTGTTCTTTTCTACCTCCATAGCTCTCCTGTGGGCAGCTTCTAGGGCTTTTTCTGCCTCTTTCGCTGCCTCCAGTCTGGTTAACTCCAATTTGTGTTGTGTCTTGGTTTCTGTCATGTTTGCCTCTCTGTTTTTAACTAACTTTAACACCCAAGAGTTAGAAATAAAACAAACAAAAACTTGGCTTATAAAATTTTGCTGTGCTGTAACTGGATACCTATGTTCTCTGATAGTTATTGTGAGCCTACAGAAAAATCCTTAAAAAAACAAAAACCTAACACTTTTGTCTCCAGGCAAATAGACAGAAAACCCCTCCAGTTGCTCTTAGGTAAAAAAAAATATATATATCTTCTTCAGGTCTGTGAAGACTTGTGAATTTCCCTGCAGGAGGTTAACTACCCTGCCTTTAGGTAGAGAAAACTCCAGCTCACAAAATACAATTCCCTTTGGGGCTCTGGCCCCAAAGCAGAGACAAAACAAAAACAAAAACAAAAAAACAAACAAACAAACAAAAACAAAAAAACAAAAACAAAAACAAACAAACAAACAAAAAACCCTCTAACTGCTTTCAGCCAAAAACCTGCTTTCCAGCAGCCCAAAGGAAAAAAAAAATCCTTTTTAAAATCTGTGCTTCTGGTTCAAAAAATCTCAAATTGATCTCAAAATTATTTCAAGTTAATCCCACCCCACCACCATGTCAAGGTTCCTTTCCCACTCTGAACTCTAGGCTACAGGTGTGGGGACCTGCATGAAAACCCCCTAAGCTTATTTTTACCAGCTTAGGTTAAAACTTCCCCAAGGTACAAACTATTTTACCTTTTGCCCTTGGACTTTATTGCTGCCACCGCCAAGCATCTAATAAATAGATAACAGGGAAAGAGCCCGCTTGGAAACGTCTTTTCTCCCAAAATCCTCCCCAAACCCTACACCCCCTTTCCTGGGGAAGGCTTGATAAAAATCCTCACCGATTTGCATAGGTGAACACAGACCCAAACACTTGGATCTTAGGAGAAGAATGAAAAAGCAATCAGGTTCTTAAAAGAAGAATTTTAATTGAAGAAAAAATGTAAAAGAATTACCGGGTAATCAGATTCAAAACACAGAGAATCCCTCTAAGCAAAACCTTAAGTTACAAAAAGACACAAAAACAGGAATACACATTCCATTCAGCACAGCTTATTTTATGAGCCATTTAAACAAAACAGAATCTAATGCATATCTAGCTAGATTACTTACTAAGTTCTAAGATTCTATTCCTTTTCTGTTCCCGGCAAAAGCACCACACAGACAGAGAGAGCCTTTGTTTCACCCCCCAACTCCTCCAGCTTTGAAAGTATCTTGTCTTCTTATTGGTCATTTTGGTCAGGTGCCAGGGAGGTTATCCAGCTTCTTAACCCTTTACAGATGAAAGGGTTTTTCCCCTGGCCAGGAGGGATTTTAAAGGTGTTTATCCTTCCCTTTGTATTTATGACAGACCAATTGAAAGAGCTAGCAAAGGTCTCATTCAATATGACCCTATATGCAATTTTCACATCTGCATCAATATAGAGTGGTCAGTGCATACAAATGCACTGCATTCACCACAATGCTGGTGGCTCTTCTGGTCAGCTGACCTTGGGCAAACATGGCAGGGTCCATTGATGAGTTTGTTAAGTATACCTCTGGTGGCTGGTTTTCTATGGTAGCCAAGGGATAAGGGTGCTACGTTGCTGCACATGGCAAGATGATGGGTATGATGGAATCATCTCATTATATGTGAGCATGTTTAGTGAGGGAGAAATAGTTACTACTATTACACTACAAGATATTTTCACTAGAAGCAAACGTACATAGAAAGACGGACGAATAGTGCAAAATGTTTGGGATACATTCATACCCCACATACTTGTCTGATGCAGAAAAAGGTGCTTTTCATGATTTTTTCCCCCACTGAATTGTGTATATGTGCTTAGGTGAAAATGTCCTAAAACAGCATAGTTGGAGGGCCACTGGTTCATGAGTTGTCACAACGTGTGCTCATAGAGTACACCATTATCCCACAAATGTGGATGAGGTTGTGTGTCATTGTCCGTAGCCAAACACTCACAAAAAAGCATACTGGATCCAGACAGATGTGGTGGTTTGCTGCTAAAACCTTCAGAGCACCTTAGCCTGCCCCCTGCATCCCTTTCCTGGCCAGAGTCTTCATTAGGCCATTTGTAATTAAGCCACTTAGGCAAGGGTGAAAGTAAGTCTAGGGACTTACCAGTACGGGGCTGGGCTGGGGCCGGCTCTGGCCCCCGGAAGGGGCGGGGCCTTGGGCGAAAGAGGCAGGGCTGGGGGGTGTCACAGCCAGCCCTGGCCCACCATGTACCAGCAAGTGCCTCCTTCCCCCTCCACAGGGTAACAGCGGCAGCGGGGGGCTCTGGCAGTGGTTTAAAGGGCCCGGGGCGGTAGCAGCGGCCAAGCCCCGGGCCCTTTAAATTATCCCCGGAGCCTGCCGGAGCACTGGGGAAGTGGCGGCAGGGCTCCGGGGATGGGCTCGGCCACCGCTACCGCCCTGGACCCTTTAAATCACTGCCCCAGCCCCGCCACCGCTATCCCAGGGCTCTGGCAGCAGGGCTCTGGCAGCAATTTAAAGGGCTGGGGGCTCCAGCTGCTGCTGGGAGCCGCAGGCCCTTTAAATTGCGCCTGGGGAAGCCGATCCACCCCGGTACGGCACACCGGCTCTTGCCAGTACACCGTGCCTGGGCGTACCGGCTTACTTTCACCTCTGCACTTAGGTCTCATTTGCGTTACAGAGTTTCCTGATCCAGAAAGAGTTTTGAACATTAGGGCTTAGGGTGAAGTCGTCAGGTAGCATGGGTGTATCAACCTGTGTGAATAGGCTACAACTTCTTTTAATGGAGTGCTGTAAAGTGTGATTTCCACACTATTTTCCAGCTTCCCCTGGGGTTGAGCTTCTTTATTAGCAGACCTGAACTAATAATTTGTACATGACAGAAACCAATAATGAATTGTAATACAAGTGTTTTGAGTATTGTAAAGCCTTACTTTTAATTTCATAAGCAAAAAAATTGCACTAACTGAATTTTCAGTCCATTCACTAGACATGCCATGTAAAACTGTTTAATTAATTTTTACATGAAAATGGTATGCTGTACAGTATGTCAATGAAATTGTATTCTGTGGCTCTATTACTGGAAACTTTCTGATGAAAGGACGTACAAATTAGTTCTAAATTGTACAGCAGAGAGAAATGGAAGGGAAATTAGCTTTAAAATAATATATCATAATATGTTGTTTGTATTACAAATATGCTAATGCTATTCCAGGTGCCTTGGAGCCCCAGTCATGAGCTAGGACCCTGTTTTATATATCAGAGAGATAGCCATGTTAGTCTGTATCCACAAAAACAACGAGGAGTCCAGTGGCACCTTAAAGACGAACAGATTTATTTGGATATAAGCTTTCATGGATAAAAACCCACTTCTTCAGATACATAGAGTGAAAATTACAGAAACAGGCATAAATATATATTGGCACATGAAGAGAAGGGAGTTATCTTACAAGTGGATAACCAATGTTGAAGGCCAATTTAGTCAGGCTGGATGTAGTCCACTCCCAATAATTGATGAGGAGGTGTCAAGACCAAGGACCCTATTGTTTTAGATAGGTTTCAGCTTAATTAATGGTGATGGTTAGAACTGGGCAAGACTTTCTGAATGAAACTTTTTTTCGAGACAACCGAAACATTTCACAAATTTGTGTTGAATTCACTGAATGGTTTCATTTGGAAATAAAAAAAGAAACCCTAAAAATGAACACAAAACATTTAATTTTGATATTTTTAAAATGAAATGTTTCTTTTTTTATTCAAAAATGACTTTTCATTTTGAAATTTCCTTCAATTTTATTATTTTTTTAATTTCAAATAATAGCTAAAAATGAAAAGTTTTGTTTTCTTTTACTTGTCAGTTTGCTGCCTGTGATGCTGACTGCAGAGAAAGTAGGAAAGCAGTTAGCTGGCTTCAGGCATTGAGCTTGCCTGTCAATGGGGGAATGAAGATGTCAATGCTGGCCCTTAGCATAAGCATCAGCATCCTGACTTATGCAAATCTTGCACAGGTCAGTGGGGAACAGAGAACAAGGGGTAAAAATCTATGGGCAGGAGAAAATTGGGATTGTAGGGAATTAGGCAGTGAGGATTGGGAAGGAGCTGGCCGCTAGAAACAACCAACTCTCAGATCCTCCTAACTATTATCAGTGCATGTGGTCTGATGCAGCCCAATCTTAGGATGTGTGAGGCTGATTAAAGGGTCCCAGAAGAACCTCCCCACTGCCAAGAAGCTAGGAAGGAGCAGAAGAAGAAAAGTGAGATGTAGAAGAAGAAAAGAGATGAAGGGAGGAACACTGGAGAGAGAAATCCCGGGGACAAGCAATGTGTATTCACTAAGGGAATACCTGCTGCAATGACAGCTGGAGGGAGAAGCAAAGAGAGATGGAGGAATCCAGTGAAACTGAGAATGAGGGATGGAGGGACCCAGTAGGAGGATAAAATGAAAGAAAGAAAGAAAGAAAGAAAGAAAGAAAGAAAGAAAGAAAGAAAGAAAGATATACAGAGGAGGGGAGAAGGAGTCAGTGAACCTCTGAGGCCTCTTGTGAGTGTCCAAAGTCATGTCCTAGCAACCGCTTGACAGGATGATCTGAATGGATCATTTTTTTCCCATTCAGAGTATCTCCTTTTCTGATCCATTCTTCTAAGGTCACATCTCTTTTAGCTGCTGTAGTAGATATAAAATTGCCTGTGGGTCTTGGCTCAGATCAGTCACAAGGGCAACCTGGTTTTGCACATTGAATACCATTTCGTTTTGATTCTCCCTTGATTTGCATAAAACATGATTCCAGTTCTTCAAGTCTCAGCTTCTAGGCACAGTTGCTCTATGATTCTCTGAACTGTCTGTTCCTTTTGCGTAAAGAGGCCGTTATTTCATCAGGCTTATTGTTATTGCAATGGTTTTTGAGCCTTTCCCTGATGCACTTGAGAATATTTTCACATCTGTTCCAGGTTATATGTTTTTCTGTTTATTTAAAGACAATCAGGAGTAAATTTCACAGCCGTTGGCTTGGATAAAAAATAATCCTTTAAAAAGTGGTTGTCATTTCTTCAAGAAATGGGCCCTAGTACTACATGTGTTGTTTCAGATTGCAGTGCAGTTACCACACATTGATCTATAATTGCAGCGAGACCTTTTTCAGAGAACTGCAAAGTGTAAATGTTTCTGGTAATGAAGGTATCTACGATGTGTAAGAACACACTGTGCTCAGTGTTAAAAGATTACAAAGCTGAAGGATGAATTTTAAGTGTTGTTATATTCACAGAGATGAGATATAGTCCATCAAAGAGTGTTTTTATTACATAGGGAAGAATAAACCAGGCTTAAAATATATGGATAGTAAAGGTCACCATTACTAAATGGCACCCAAAACTCATTAAGCAGAATTAGAAAATATAGTCATAACATTTATCCAGAATATATGACAAATGTTATCAGTACTTTAACCTCTTTGTCCTGGGATTCACAAATGGCAAAAACTGAAGGCTGAAGCCTTGATACAGCTCAATACCTTTGGGATGTACACAAAGGAAATTTACATTCCTGGTGAACTGAAGGGGTTAAGGCAAGACCCAGAGGAATAATATATATTGCTGGAGAGAGAGATGCTATTAAATATTGATTAAAGGTGCACAGCATAAGTAAAAACATAGTACAGTGAAACCTGTACCCGAGACCTTTCTTATTCACTTGCTTCCTCACTTAAAAGACTACTCCAAGTATCCCCAAATTTATTGGATACAATTTTTTGCTCCACCTTTGATAAAACAATCTCTGTTAAGCAACCAATTTCTGGTGGCCTCTTCAGTAGTAGTTTAAAACTATGGAAATCTAACTGATAATAAATAGGTTTGGAAAGATTAGATTTATATCGGTAAATGTAGATAATGTCACTTTCACTGTACACAGACACAAACACATCTATAATATTCAAAATGTGTATAAAGACAAAGTAAGAAAAGTTCTACTTGAGAACTTATTAGAGTTTAATTTAACGATATTTACTTTGTATGTGTTGAAATTTTATGCTTTACGTTTTTGTATCTCAACATCTACTGTCATTAAATAATTATTGTCTGACCCTCCACAATTTCTCACAACTGTGCAAACTTATATCAATTAAAAAATGCTTAACACCCATAATTTTGCACTACATTTATACTGACAAATATCTAAAAAAAACCCCTTAAAAATAAACCGCACTATTATCCAACAAAGTTATCAAAGAATAAAAATTGAATTCTGCCAAGCCTCAATGCAAAGCCAACATCTCACTGCAAAATATACCTCAGCCAACAAACATAGCCAGGAACATGTGGCTCAGTTCTCTGCACTGGTCCCAGCTGCTGGGTCAGGGCTGGCCTTAGGGAAAATGATGCCTTGGGATAACTTGTATTTTGGCTCCCTTGGCCCCCACCGGCACTCCATCTGTTTCCCCATTGTCCCTAGCCCTTGCTGCCTCCCCAGGCGCCCCACCCATCTTCCCTGGTCCCTGCTGTCTCCCTTTGCCCTCCCCCCATTGCCCACGAAGCCCTGCTTCTTCCCCCCTTGCCCTAAGCTCCCTTCCGCAGCCTTGCACCCCAGGCCTGCCCTGCTCCTTGCCTCTTGCTCATGGCCCCTGTGCAGGGGACTGGAGTAGAAGACCTCTCAAGGTCTTTTCCAGTCCTATGATTCTATTAAAAGCTCCATTGAGTGATCAGTCACTGAATGACAAGGATGGGTATAATCCCTTCTCTAATGATACCTTGATGATGGATGGGAATGCCTATCTAAAACCAGTCTCCTACCCTTTTATAAGCAATTATAATAACAACTCTTAATTCATTAGCATTAAATTCACCTTTTTATCATAATTAAATATTTTCTACTTTCTCATTGTTTAATATTAAGCCTCATCTTATTTAAAATCTGTATCAATGCCCTATCAATATAGATGATAGAATTTTTCAAAGAATTAATATTTTATATAAAGCACTATAGCCAGGGGCCATGCTCTCCCTTCCTGATGGATGGGGAGAGAACCGCAACTGCCCCCTGATGGGCAGAACTGGGTCACCCGCAGCTGCCCCACCAGAAGCACCGGGGTGGGACAGAAATTGTAAATATTAAAGGCCAGCCCTCCAGCTCAGTTGGGAAAGAGCTGCCAGAGGAAGTCCTGTCCACCCCCCACACTGCTGGAGCCAGAGCTGCCAGACAACAGAGACACTGAGGAGCTGTTGGGGCTGCCACTAGCCATTTACCCCAGTGAGGTGAATGACAACCCCGGAACCCAGGTACCCACTGACTGGGAGTGTAGGAAGGAGTCCAGGGAAGCCAAATAGGGTTTGGCTGTGTTACTAACTGCAAGCTGGCCAGCGTGCTGTGGGCAGATTTTCCTGCTGACCCAGTGGTACACCACTCTGCCACTGTTAGGGCCCTAGGCTGGGACGCAGTGGTCCTGCATCCCTCTGCCACGGCACCATAAGGGGTGGCAGCCTCCCAACCTTTAGGCCAGGAGGCCCAAGCTAGGATGCCAGAGATTTGGCTGGCTCTCTCGCTAGAGCTCTAATCCCCCTTAGACTGCTGTGTTGTTTCACCTGACTGAAGGCTAGAACCATTACCCAATTGCTGCCCCATCCTCAGTGAGGGTCCCGGACAGATAGATTCACTACTGCTCTGCCTGAATTCAGACTAGACCCCTTAGCTGATTGCTGTCCCATCCTGAGTGAGGGCCCCAGGCAAACAGACTCACTACTTTTCTGCCTGACCGCAAGCCAGAGCCATGTACTGATTACGGTGCCATCCTGATTGAGGGCATGGGCCTATATGCTTACTGCTGCCTGGTCTGGACTGCAGGCTTGGAGCTATTAACTGTTGGCTAATTCTCCCCAGAACGGAGCCACTCTAGAAGCATTGCAGTAAGAGAGCGTGGTCTCCCTCCCTGATGGACGGGGAGAGAACCGCAGCCACCTTACAGCACTCATAAAAATCAGTTCTGACCAAAACATGTTTACAATATGATCTAGGGTTATGCCCTAACGTATTTCTAATTTGCTTCTGAATTGTTTCACTTCACTCATATTTTACCAGGCCTCACTTGACTATTGTCAAGCCTATTTTTAGGAACTACATTTCATGTCCAACTTACATTTCAACACATTTCTATATTGACACAAGCAAACATCATCTCTACCGGCTACAGCAGGCATTGACCATGTCCATGAACTAGGCGTAGAGGCATTTATTGAAAAACATTCAGAGCGGTTCACGGAGAGTCTCAGTACTTTGAACGAAGTTGTCACAGCCTCAGGGTATATGGCTAACGCTGTTGCAAGCATCACAAAGCATTTTGAGGAGGGTCAAAGGTGTGTGAGTGGGGAGTGGAATTTTCCTTTACAGGGTACGAGAGGCTGAGAAGGAGGGGGAAGAAGAAGAGAGCAGAGAACGAGTTCATTCAACACTTCAGATAGCTCAATTCGAAGATAAGAGGCTGCAACTCACAGCCGACGTTTGGCTGCGAGCCAAGAAAGATGTGGGGCTTGAAAGTTGCCCGAACAGCCATGAGAAAGAAAATCCAACTGCACAGACATGCACCTGCAAAACAGCAAAGCCAGCAAAGAAGAAAACAAAGCCCAGGGCTGCAGAGTCTGAAAACACAGACAAGACAACAAGAGGGGGAGTGGAGCTAGATATCCCTGAAGCTGGGATATTTTGGGAAAGGGAAAGAGACCACAGAAAGCCAGTTTGGACTGGCACAAAGAGCACCAGGAACAGAGGTCATGGAGTGGAACATCCCCAAAGGAGCCCAGGACTTAAAACCCTCCTGAGAGCTGGAGCAATTCAGAAATTTGCAGTGGACCTTGGATGACCTAGGCTCAGGACAAGAACTCCTGTCCACCCCCCCGCCCCCTTCTTACATTACACCCAGGCCTGGCCAGTCTCGGGTAATGCGTGTGTGAGTATGAAAGTGGGTTAGGGCTTGGGGCACTAATACTTTCTTCCTTCCTCTGAGTGCCATGGGGAGCACCCATCACTCTGTGCTGTTATTTTATTATTTTATCAATAAAGCTTAAAATTTAGACACTTTGCGTGTTTCATCATCTCCCCCCCTCAATGATCCTACAGTGTCAGCCTGATCACCTGACATGGTGGCAGATTGGTAACAGAAATCTGTCACAAAGTCACTGGTAGAAGTTACATGGATCAAGATGCTAAATCATGTTTCTTTAAGCCAAGTCAAGTACCATACATCATAAGGTTGACCAAGAACTGGACTGATTACAGACAGCTGGTATTACTGAGCCTATCCAGTTCTCAGATTGGACTGCTCCTCTTCTTCAAAAGTTGAAATCAGATGGTGGAGTGAGGATATGCAGGAACTACAAGGTTCACAGTCAACTGTGTGGTCAAATTAGAGACATCCCTGTGTCCCAGGATTGGAGACCTGTATACTACATTATCGGGGGAGGGGAAACTGTCACAAAAATCAATTTAAAAATCATTAACTTAATGTCAACCTCCAAATCCTTCTGGATAATAGCTCTAAACCCTATTTAATGATCAACACTCCCAAAGGGTTGATTTGTTACAGCAACCACCCATTTGTAGTGTCAGCAGCTATGGGTATTTTTCAAAGGGCAATGGACAGTTTATTCAAAGGTATGCCATAAATATTTGTGTATACCTTGCTGATATCCTCATTACAAGGGAATCCGAGTCAGAACACTTACAAAACCTGGATCAGGTACTGGAAAAATTAGCTGATGCAGGTGTGCATATAAAGAGGGAGCAGTGTATTTTTCATGCTGCTGAAGTCATTTACCCAGGGCACAGAAATTGATGCAACTAGCCTTTTTTCAGTAAATGAGAAGGTACAGGCCATTACTGAAGCACCAGCACTAAAGTCAGGGTCTGAAGTGAAATCCTTCCTATGCCTGCTAAGTTACTGTGGTAAAATTTACCCATCTTGGCATCCATATTGACTCCATTCCACAAACTGTTACAGTAAGGGGTAAAATGCTAGTGGGGTCAAAAACAAAAAATAGCTTTTGCAGAAGCTAAGAAATTGCTCATGTCAACAAACCTTTTATAGTTCATTATGATAGGCAGAAAGACTAGTACTGTCTTTTGAGACCTCATTACAAGGGGTAGGAGTGATACTAGCCCACTGAATGTCCGATGGATTTGAGAGTCCCATCAGTTATGCATCAACGTTATTAGCTCCAGCAGAAAAAAAAAATCCCAGCTAGAATGAGCAGAGCTAGCAGTAGTGTTGGGGGTAAAGAAGGTCCACTCTTACCTATAAAGCATGTTGTTATATATTCACATACATACACTCTGAAAAGTCTCTTTGGTGAGTACAGACTTGTACCCTCCTGTGCCATCTGCCAGATTTCATAGATGAGCGCTCACCTTATTATATTGTGACTATACATTTAATTATAAATCTGGAAAAGCTTTGGGTAATGCAAATGCTCTGCGTAGACTTCCTTTACTGGATAGCCTGCCAAAAGTACTTCAGCATACAGCAACCATACTGTCCACTTTGCTAACAGATGCAACACAAATAGAAGAGAATGAGAGAAACAGGGACCCATTATTGTCTCAAGTGCAGAGAAGGGTTACAACTGCTGGACAGAGAGGTTAAGCACTGAACTACAACTTTATTACTCCCAAAAGGAGTATTTAAGTGGCTAGGATGGCTGCTTATTATTAGGGTCCTGAGTGATCATACCGCCAGTAAGTAAACCAGTTATGCTAAAGTTGTTACATGAAGTACATCCTGGCATTATGCTCGAGAAGAGGCTCTCACACAGTTATGTGTGGTGGACAGGAATGGAGCATGAGATAAAGACTTTTGTGCAACATTGTGTAGTTTCCAAATCCAGCCCTCATACTCCACTGAAAGTTCCTTTACACCAATGGGTGTGGCCTTGGCAACCCTGGGTGAGGTTTCATGTAGACTATGCTGGTCCATTTATGGGGAATATTTTTAATAATAATTGTTGCTCATTCAAAAGGGATTGAGGCACACACAAGGTCCTCTTTTACAGCCAAAGCTACACTTGATAAACTTTGACTTACATCTTCCATTTTTGGATTGCCTCAGACAACAGTGAGTGACAACGGTACCCAGTTCACTGGTGCTGTAGTTCAGGAATTTATGTAGAAAAACCCACCATCAAACACATTATAACTCTGCCACGCCATTTTCTTCAAATGGTCTAGTGGAGCAGGCTGTGCAAACCATGAAAGAGGGAATGAAGAAGGTGGCATAGGCACCAAGCTGGCCAGGTGGCCTAGTAGAAAGGGCTGGGCAAATTATAAAGGAGGGAATGAAGTAGATGACATATGGTAGCATAGAAGCCAAGCTGGCCAGTCTTCTTTTCCAGTCTTGTGTGACACCACAAGCAACAACAGGAAAGACATCTGCAGAACTCTTAATGGGAAGGTAACTAAGAACTCCTCTGGACTCTCTAGACCTTGATGAAGCTGAAAGGTGAGAAAAAAATCAGATACACAAAACTTATACTATGATGTATGAGCATAACTGTCATAAATATAAAAGGAAGGTTAAACACCTTTAAAATCCCTCCTGGCCAGAGGAAAAACCCTTTAATCTGTAAAGGGTTAAGAAGCTAGGATAACCTCGCTGGTACCTGACCAAAATGACCAATAAGGAGACAAGATACTTTCAAAGCTGGAGGGCGGGGAGAAACAAAGGCTCTCTCTGTCTGTGTGATGCTTCTGCTGGGAACAGAACAGGAATGGAGTCTTAGAACTTAGTAAGTAATCTAGCTAGATATGCGTTAGATTCTGTTTGTTTAAATGGCTGAGAAAATAAGATGTGCTGAATGGAATGTAGATTCCTGGTTTTGTGTCTTTTTGTAACTTAAGGTTTTGCCTAGAGGGATTCTCTATGTTTTGAATCTGATTACCCGGTAAGGTATTTACCATCCTGATTTTACAGAGGTGATTCTTTTACTTTTTTTCTTCAATTAAAATTCTTCTTTTAAGAACCTGATTGCTTTTTTCATTGTTCTTGAGATCCAAGGTTTGGGTCTGTGTTCACCTATGCAAATTGGTGAGGATTTTTATCAAGCCTTCCCCAGGAAAGGGGGTGTAGGGTTTGGAGAGGATTTTGGGGGGAAAGACATTTCCAAGTGGGCTCTTTCCCTGTTATATATCTGTTAGACACTTGATGGTGGCAGCAATGAAGTCCAAGGGCAAAAGGTAAAATAGTTTGTACCTTGGGGAAGTTTTAACCTAAGCTGGTAAAAATAAGCTTAGGGGCTTTTCATGCAGGTCCCCACATCTGTAGCCTAGAGTTCAGAGTGAGGAAGGAACCTTGACAATAACCAAGAATGTTAAGTGTAGGTAATGTAGTATATGCTCTTAAATTTTGCAATGACCCTTGTGGTTATCAGCATTGTAGCTGTAGATAGGGCCATTTTCTTGGGTGACGGAGTTATCAGATGGGATGCACACTTGTAGACATCATAATTGTGTTCATCTTCAGTACCATATTCAGTGCCTGTAGAGAGTTCTCATTTGGATGTTGAGGTACCAGGTGTTATTGAGTCATTGGACTACTCCATTTCTACATCCAGAAATAGTGTGATTGCTGAAGACCTGGTACCAACCACTACAGCAGATTTGTAAATTAAGCTTGCAGAGACAGTTATATTATCAGAAAATCCTTCTGCACTTGCTACTGATCCAGAACACCAGGTGTTTCCACTGCTCTGCTCAAGAAAACTCCCAAATCTAGAGATAAACTTGACTTGCAGTAAGGCAACTATGATAGAAAGGGCAGAATAATCCCTTGTAATTGTTTGAGAATTAGAGCAATCCACCCCAACCTCTTGGTTAGGATCTTTTGTTTTGTTCTCATAATGTTAGTGTTTTAAATTTATTCTTACTAATACTTTAAAGAGGGAAGAGTATAATGTAGGATTTTTGTTATTATATTTGGTATTTTTATTGCCACCTGGTGGCTAATGTGAGCATAGTTATTAACTGTTAGTCCTAAGCATGCTCTACTGAGCATGCTCCAGCAAGGGCTGCGTAGGCAGGTATGTGTCTCTGTCTGTGTATCTGTGAAAGTTTCCAAGATGGAGGCTGATTAGTTTTCTATGTGAACCTGTACTGGAATAGAAGATGTCCTTTACCATGTGGGTATTTTTTGCCTCCATATACTACAGTAACAATCCTGAAACGATACCAGCAGTCACCCATAGTGAGATTTACCATAGTAACAAAAGCTGAGAGAACAGTAATTCCATTTCATGAAGGCTTTTGAGACTTAGAATTTTTGTTTCATCCAGTTTGAAACAAAATTTCAAAATTCTTCACAAAACAGAATTACTGCACTCCACCCAGCTCTACTGGAAGCACTGGGTCTGGGACAGTCCACCTAGCTCGTTGCCCTGGAGCCAGGGACCCTGGGGCCCCTGGATTTCCAGGCTGCCAAGGAGCTGCACACTTGGAAGGAAGGAATCACAGGGCTGCCAGGCTCCAGCTCCCCATCAGCTCCCCATGTAGCTGCTGAAGAAATTGAGTAGACCGACTGGCAGCATGCCATGCCTTCAGCTAGGCCTGGATCATCAGGGAACTTGGTTTGCAGCTCATCTTGGCCACCACCAGGGGACACGGTGGCACCTCTTCAGGGGCAGGCTCTCTACTCCTATCCTCCCCAGTCATGGAACCCAGTGGAGAGAAGGTTGTGCACAAGGGCTGTGGTAAGGGGCTATTGGTGGGGTCGGGGGGGGGGTGTGCAGAAGAAAAAAACCAGGAACTAGTGGTGGTGGGAAAGCAGGTGACAGGAAGTACAGGAGGAGAAGGGGGAAGAGGCAGAGGAACTATAGTGGGAAAAGGTGAGATTAGAGGTTACTTGGGGAAAGCTGGATGCTAATGGAGGAAAAGGAGTTAATGTGAAAACAGAATGGGGTCAACCCAGGAGACGGATATTAATGGGAGACAGGATGGTTACATGAGCTAATGCAGCTGATGCCAACCAGTAGCAATCCTCTTCCATCCCAGGTTCCTTCCGACACTCCTCTCCGGGTCCCCTAGATACCCCTACTTCCCCACAATCTGCTTCTAGCTCCCCACCACCTCCCCTTCCCCATCTGAAGGGTGCAAGGAATAGTTGCCTGCTCCCTGTAATCCAGTCTCTGTCCACTGCCTTAACTCCACAATATTTGCAAAACTGATGTTTATTGTCATATGCAAGTAAAATGTTTTACCATAATTGATCTGTTTCTAACGCTATTTTCTCAGTGTGTGTGCATGAAAAAAAGCAGTTTTTCCTCACTTTCTCTGATTTAGTGGCACTTACTGCTACCAACTTCCAAACCCTGCTAATCTGAACTGTCAGGAAAAAAATACGTCTGAAAAGAGAAATACCTTGTGAATTATTTCCACTGCCGGGAAAAACAATCACCTTCATATTCATGTGATGTAGGGTATGCAGCTATTTGGTATATCTGAGCACATGAAACAGTAATCCTTATAGGACTTGAGAGATAGCAAGAGAAAGAAAGAAGATGAAGAAAACCTTAGAACTCCTCCCCCAGCCCACAAACAAACATTAATTTCCCCCTCTATTTTAACTTCATGACCATAGTGTATCTACTCATCTATCCAGATAGTTACACTGTATTCAACACTGTGGTATGTATATGCCTTATAATTATGTATGAATCCAAATGCATGATCTATACATAATCCTAGCTAGCTGATGTTTCACCCGAAACTGTATGTGGTATTTATGACTTATTCCCCTTGCGGTGCCATCTGGAACTGGGGTATCACTGAGCCCTCTGACCCACCAACCTGGGGTCCCTCTCCCATTGTAAAGCTCTCCAAGCTTGCATTTTCACCAGTGCACACCCAGCTGCAGTTACATGCAGGTTCTCAAACCACCAGCATAGGACACCAGAGCAGTACCATCCTGCCCTGGTCAAATCTGGCCAGTAAATGGGTTTAACACCCAGTCTGCCTCTCTCTCAATGTGAAGAGGACCATGCACGCTTGTGGTAACCAAGCTGAGATTTTCCCCACAGACCTTAGTCAAACGCACACTGGTTTGGACTAAAACATAAAATAAATTTATTAACTATGAAAGGATAGCTTTTAACTGGTTATAAGTGATAGCAAGCAGATAAAGGCAGATTAACTAGTAAATAAACAAAAATGCAAACTGACCTTAACATACTAGATAGATAGGATATGAATTAGTAAATTTTCATCCTGAGTGATAAACAGGCTGGAAAATTCTTAAGGCATAAGCTGCCTTTGCATCTTGGGTTTCCCAGGTTTTCATACACAGGCTAGAAATCCCTTTAGCCTGGGACCATCACTTCCCCCAGTTCAGGCTTTGTTCCTCAGGTGTTTCCAGGTGTGTTGTTGGAGGGAGAATGAGATACCATCATGATGTCATTTCCCCCTTTTATATCTTCTTCCCACTTGCTGGAGAGCTCTTCTGCTGTGACCTGGGTCAAACAGTTCCCATTGTGTAGTGCTATCTCTGAGAGGTTTCTATTGTACACTGTTCCTGGGCTAATCCTTGTGCTTGTGTGCATCTCCTCAATAAGCCATTAACATTGTTTGGCCTTTTTAATGTTGTACCTGAAACATCCATGCTTGCGGATGTTTTCAACCTCACAACACGTTTCAGTAACACATATATAGCCAAACTTCATAACTTCACAAACGAAGATAGACATTAATATCTCATTGGATTGTATGTGCTAGCTAGCAGACCAAGACTTTCAGAATGATACCTCACAAGGCACACTTTGTACAAAACATATCCTAATTACATGACAGTGGTGAATAAGAGGGTGTCATACATAGCATGATTTGCTTAAATAATTCCAGGTTAATATAAGGTTTGTGAAGCTTTTGCGTTTAAATAGAAAGAGTGTGTGATGGGGTTGTCAAGGTTCCTTCCCCACTTTGAACTCTAGGGTACAGATGTGGGGACCTGCATGAAAGACCCCCTAAGCTTATTCTTACCAGCTTAGGTTAAAAATTCCCCAAGGTACAAACTTTTACCTTTTGTCCTTGAACCTTTATGCTGCCACCACCAAAGTGTCTAACAAAAATAACAGGGAAAGTGCCCACTTGGAGACGTCTCCCCCCAAAAAAAATATCCCCCCAAGCACTACACCCCCTTTCCTGGGGAAGGCTTGATAAAAATCCTCACCAATTTGCATAGGTAAACACAGACCCAAACCCTTGGATCTTAAGAACAATGAAAAAGCAATCAGGTTCTTAAAAGAGAATTTTAATTAAAGAAAAAGTAAAAGAAAAACCTCTGTAAAATCAGGAAGGGAAATACCTTACAGAGTAGTCAGATTCAAAACATAGAGAATCCCTCTAGGCAAAACCTTAAGTTACAAAATGACACAAAAACAGGAATATACATTCTATTCAGCACAGCTTATTTTATCAGCTGTTTAAACAAAACAGAATCTAACGCATATCTAGCTAGATTGCTTACTAACTCTTTACAGGAGTTCTGATCTGCATTCCTGCTCTGGTCCTGGAAAAAGCATCACACAGACAGAGAGGACCCTTTGTTTCCTTCCTCTCTCCCCCCCCCCCCAGCTTTGAAAGTATCTTGTCTCTTCATTGGTCATTTTGGTCAGGTGCCAGCAAGGTTACCTTAGCTTCTTAACCCTTTACAGGTGAAAGGATTTTTCCTCTGGCCAGGAGGGATTTAAAGGTGTTTACCCTTCCCTTTATATTTATGACAGGGGTGTATAAACTCCTCAATGGATAGAAGAGGGTTAAGGAGCAACTCTGAGCACAAGAGAACCCTTCCCCCTGGGCCGAGCATGGTTGGGTTGGAAGCAAGGTTTAAAAGGCCACCAGACAGCTCAGTCAGGGGCTGGCATATCCGGGAGAAGGACATGCTCTGGGAACTCAAGGGTAGGATATGACCTGATTTCTCCACCAATCTAGGGAATGGGTGAGGAGCTGCAGCTCCCAGAGGGACCAAGGCCAGAAGCCTGGAAGGCATACTCCCCACAGACAGACAGCGGTTGGCTAGGATGCAGAACAAGGTAGGGCGTGACCTAGGCAAGCCAACTTGAGGCTGATGCAAGGCACCTTCGGGTGAGCAAAGCCAAACCAGTCTCCCAGGGCCCTGGGTCAGTAACCGGTGGAGTGGAAGGGCCCAGGTTCCCCTACCCCACACGTGAACTATGCCCACTAGGCAGAGCTTCTGCCTGTGAACTATAGGCAGAGTTGATGCTGGTGATGAACCATTGGGAGTAACTTCTGCCTCAGGCTCTGATCATAAGACAGGAGACCTGCCTCCTGCCCACAACTGGTGGAGATGCAGTCAACATGGTCCAGGTCAGCTGAGAGACTGAGAGAGAGAGAAAAAAAGAGAGAAAAATAGAGAGCACACAAAGGAAAAGGGAAAGAGAGAAGAAGGCACCAAAGGAAGGAGCACTATGGAGTTGGAAAAGCGGTTAGAGTGGCTGGCTGACATCCAGCAACAACAGGTGGCATAGCAGCAGTTACAGCAGACGTAGTTGTTTCAGCAGATGGCCACCCATCAGCAACAGCAGCAGCAATAGCTTATCCGAGAATAGGCTGCTCAGCAATAAGCACCGCAACAATACCTGATTCAACAAGTAGTGGCCCTCTTTCAACAGCAGGGATCCAGCGCCAGCTCTGGGGCATAGGCCCCAAATCCTGTGGTTATATGTAACACCCACCTTCCCCCCCCCCCCCAGTGAAGCTCACAAAGACGGGTCCCAGGGGGTGACCCAGTGGCATTCTTCCTCATCTTTCAGAAAGTTATGGCAGTGGCATGTTGGCTCCTTGAGCATTGAGCTATCCTACTAGTCCTGTACCTCATGGGGCTAGGCCCAGGCCACCTATTGAGGCCTTCACACGATGGAGACACAGGACTATACTAAAGTTAAAGCAGTCACCCTAGACACCTTTGACATCACCCTTGAGACCCACGTCAACACTTTTGCCAAGAAAGATTTCCACCGGGCACCAAACATCAGCAGTTGCCCAGCGTCTTGAAGACCAGATGGGGGAACAAGTGGCCGAGAAGTTAATTTTGGAGCAGATCATCTAGATTCAGTGAGTTGAGAGTGGGTGCTATGACACTGGCCCAGCAAATTGGCTGAGGTGATCAGTATGGCTGAAAACTTCCTGGCCATGGAAGGTGTCATGGGAGTGACCACCTATTCTGCAGTGCCTAGGGCCAGAGGTGCCAGGTCTGAGGACTCAAAATGCTACCAGGAACAATGTTCCCTGGGAATGACGGTCTTTGACCCCAACCTGTGACCCAGCAATGGGCATGGGAATGACCTCAGACATTGGGGCCCCAGCTGGTGAGAACCCCAAAGCCTTGTCCAGCCTGAAGGAGAACATCCCCAGTTCCTGCTGCTGGGAAGGGAAAGAGGGAACCTCTCAGTTGCCCCCTGTTTTTCATGCAGTCAGCCTAGTCATTTCTAGTGAGACTGCTCCTTCATGAAGTGTTCTTATGGACATGCCTGTACAGTGGACACCCAGGCCAGGAAGAAAAGGGCTGCCAAACTGACCATCCTGGTGAGAGTCAACGGTGTGGCTGTGATGGCATTTACCCCCAGTGTGACCACAGGGATGTGCAACCATATCCCATGAGTGAAGTACAACTTGAAGTAAGGGGGCACAGTAGGACAGTATGGGTTGGAGTCTCCCCTACACTAGTGTACCCAGTGATTCTAGGGTGCAAACTGGAGTATTTCAAGGAAGTTTTAAAAGCCTAGGTTGACAGCCTTTTCAGAGAAGAAGGAGATCCCCAGGGGGAGGAACCAAAGGCTTTGGAGATGGGGAACCTGACTCAGCTAAGGAAAACAAGGACTCCAGAGAGGGCCCCCTCCTTAGAGGAGCCACTATTGGGGGAACAGAGGACCCCTAATCTCTGAGAGTGGGATACACTGACATCAGGTGTGGACTTCAACAGTGCCCAAAGGGAAGACCCAATGCTGAACTGAGTCTATGAACACTTTGTCAGTGCAAATGGGGAAGTAGTTAACCCTTGCTTGGGGAAACTATAGCTCCATTTCAAGCTAAGGGAGGAGAGGTTGTATTGGGTAATCCAGATGGTCAAGACCTGAGCCCAGCTCCTTGTCCCCAAGCAGTTCCCGCAGAGGTATTACAGCTGACCCATGCAATACACTGTGTGGAATATCTAAGGTCTGAGAAGACTCTAGATTGGGTGACCCTCAGGTTTTACTGTCTGGGTGCGCATGTCATGGTCAAAGACTATTGCACCTCCTGCCGTGAGTATCAACTGAGCAGGACCTAGAAACCCCCAAAAGCTAAGCTTTTCCCCTTACTGTTGGTTGAGACCTCCATGGAGAGGATCAGGGTGGATCTGGTGGGACCCCAGACAACAACTGTTAGGATATAGATATTCAGGCCTGTCTGCAAAGGCCTGTACTTTAAGAATTTAGGTGTATTCTTATCACTTGGCTAGTTAGAGGTATAAAAGAAAGAATCAAAATCACTGTCTGCCGGTGTAAGGTCCTTCTCTTACTGTGACAGTCTGAGGCCCTGTGCTTAGGCTAAGGCCTTTGGATAAGTGAGAGAGGCAGCCATAAGCGGGGAAGTGACCGGACACATCCTCACATTCCAAACTAGTCACATTGAAAGAAGGTGCTATTGCGCTGTTAGGCATTATCAGGACAGGAGCGTATTCCTATCACCTCCAGAGAAAGGGAAGTGCCTAGAAGATGTAAAGGAAATTTAGGTTGATAGTTTTCTGTCTGATAAGAACTCACTTATCAGTAGACACAGCTGGGAAACCCTTATGTCTTTATAGATGTAGTTGTGAAATCCTCACTTCTGTATTGTTTTGTCATTATAGTTCCCACTTTGCTATTGTTTATTGGCATGGTCTCTGTCTGGTTCTGTGATTGTTTCTGTCTGCTGTATAATTAATTTTGCTGGGTGTAAACTAATTAAGGTGGTAGGATTTAATTGGTTGTTACAATATATTAGGATTGGTTAGTTAAATTTCAGTAGAATGATTGGTTAAGGTATAGCTAAGAATATTACTATATAAATTAGAGGCAAACAGGAAGTAAGTTGGGATTCGAGAATAAGGAAAAAGGAACTTGGATTTAAGCTTGCTGGAAGTTCACCCCAATAAACATCAAATTGTTTGCACCTTCGGACTTCCGGTATTGTTGCTCTCTGTTCATGCGAGAAGGACCAGGGAAGTGGGAGAGTGAAGGAATAAGCTCTCTAACAACAACCAGCTACCAATATATCCTGGTAATAGTGGACTATGCCACCAGGTGTCCTGAAGCCATACCCAATTGATCAACCACAGCTGCCCATATTGCACCTGAGCTGTTGAAGGTGTTTGCTCAGGTAGGAGCATCTAAAGAGATCCAAACAGACCAGGGGACTAATATGATGTCCCAGGTAATGAAAGAACTGTGTGCTCTTTTAAAAATCAAGGCTTTTAAGACATCTCTACCACACTCAAACAGACAGACTGGCGGAGTGCTTCAACAAAACCCTGAAGGAGATGATGTGGAAATTCATAGTCAAGGACCCACGACACTGGGACCATTAGCCCCCTCACCTCCTATTCATCATCCAGGAGGTACTGCAAGCCTCAGTGGGGTTTTCCAATTTGAACTCCTGTACAGAGTCAAACCCAGTGAATACTGGATCTCTTCCGAAAAACCTGGGAGGAGCAACCACCGCTGAAATCTAGTGTGGTCCAACACATGATTCACCTGTGGGAAGACTTGGAGAAGCTAGGGACATTTGCCCAGGAGAACCTACTGAAAGCCCAGTAGGAACAATAACACAACAACAACAAAGGAGCCTGGATAAGACAATTTGCATACAGATATAGGGTCCCACTACTCCTTATGTCAAAGCTGATGGAATGTTGGCAGGGCCTGAAGTGGTGAGGAAGGTGGGAGCTGTTAACTACAAGATATGCCACCCTTACCACATCAACATGTTCAAAGCCTGGTGGGAAAAAGAAGGCCTTTTAATAGTGCCAGACCTACCAGAACCGGATCTGAGTCCCCTGGGTACCTCTGACCCTGACCCTGTACCTGTACTGCTAGGCAGAGAACTCCTCCCAAGAGCAAGAATGCCAGCTACAACAGCTGATGGAATCCTTCCACTTGGTCCAATTGGTGTGACTGGGGTATTCCCACCTAGCATAGTACAACAGAGACACTGAACCAGAGAAGATGGTTTGTGAGAACCCCTGACCCTTGCTGTGAAAGATTCAGGAGACAGTCCAGCAGTAGCTGCAGAAGATGTTGGAGTTTGGGGTAATCAAAGAGTCCTGGAGTGAACGATGGAGTCCCATCACGTTGGCACTGAAAGGCGATGTATCCACTGTTTTTGTATTGAATTTTGGAAGGTAAACCTTATTTCCAAATTTGATGCCTCTGGATGCCCTGGGTCAATGAGCTGCTTGATAGACTGGGGGTCAACAAGTGTATTTCAACTGTGGACCTCACTAAGGGTTATTAGCAGATACCTTTGACTGCCAGGTGAGTGAAGCCAAGCCAAACCAGTCTCCCAGGGTCCTGGGTCAGAACTCAAATGAGTGGGAGGACCAGAGTCTTGCTTGATTTGACTTTGCTACTTATTATGTGTGAGAGGCTCTGTGGACAACAGAACACAATACTGTACATATAAATGATATATATGTAAGATAAACAAAGATTTGTTTATCTCCAGCACCCTCAGAAGAATCTTAACAGCACTTTTGCTGTAGCCTGTGCTACCACTGAAGATGGTCACCTGAGGAATCATAGCTAATGAAACATTTAACTCAAATGATATAATTCATCAGAAGCAATTATTAAATACTGAATTTGAACCAAAACAGACACTGCTAAACTACCCCATGAAGGAGGTATTGATTGTAAATTGTCTAAAGAGTTCAGAATAGGTAAAATGTTTGGCAGAGATATCACTGTTTTCTGATTCTTGTTCAAGTTAGATTGTAGCGGTATGAGAGTGCACCTAACAGTGCATTCTCATACACTTAAAAAGATGTTCTCATTTGAAAATTGGGAATTGTGTCAGTCATGCATTGTCCTAGTTTACCTCTAATCATCTTTCTCTCTAATAACATGAGCAAATCACATACAACTGCTGAAAAGCAGACACAGAGAATTGTAACAGTTAGGATCCATTTTGTATAAATACTTAAATCTTTTTTGGGCCAGCAAGAGCGACAAAAGGAACGACTCTGTAGCCTGTGGCTAGGGCACCCACCAGGGAGGTGGGAGACCCTGGATTCTAACTGGGGGTGTGTTCTGAGCATGCCTATTGGATCAGGCCCCACAGGTGAATTAGGTATATGAATGCTTATCTTCCCCCAGGTCATGGATTGCTCTGTGGTTAAGGCAAGATAAAGGCATCTGAATGCCTAGAGTGAAACAGCAATGCACATGCCCAGATGCAGAAACTTAGGTATCCACAGGCAGCAGCTGAGAGCGGGATTTGTGATTTGGAGTGGAGCATAAACCTGGGACTTAGGTCCTAAGTCCCTTTATGGATCTGGGCCCTAGCTTCTCTTAGAGTCAGTGAGAGTGGAGAATCTGACCACCCTCAGCACCATATAGGACTGGGTCTCCCTCTACTGACTCAACCTGCTTTTCCTGCCCATCTCAGTTCAGAGCTCTATGCCGTAGATCATACACAGCTCTATCTCCTTTTCCACTCATGGGGAATGCCATCAACACCGGCATTACTATGTAAAGAGGGACAAAAAGTAGCGTGTATTAATGAAGTGTGTATGTGTGTTTGGTGGGGTACCAAAACAATGGCATCATGGGAAGCAGTGTTGCATTTTCATTTGGCTCTTATTGCACACAGTTCTGGCTACTGCAGTGCCTGAAAGGTATTGACATACTGGAGGGAATTCGGAGAGAAGCCACAGAAGTGATTAAGTGGCTGGAGGGATGGATTTAGGAGGAAAGATTAAAAGAGATTAAGTGACTGTGATGGTAGAACATGAGACGGTCTATGTTTGTGGGGCTTGAACACCAAAGATAGAGAGAGAGAGAGAGGAATTGTTCAGTGTGGTGCATGGGTTATACACGAACTCAGATAAGGAACTGTGACTATGTAGTCTGTAAACTGAAGAAAGCTTCCTGATAGTGAGCTGCATTCACTGGTGGTGAAATGCTGTTTCTTGGGATCTTTAAAACTAGATTGCGCTGAAAATTACCATAGGGAAAAAGACTTCATTGGTAGAGAGATGGACTGGGTGATCTAATAAATCTTCTCCATCTCTACTGCTGAGGTACTGTGTAAATGAATTCATACAGTCTTATCAAAACTGCTGCCTTATAAAATGCAGAATAAAACACACTTTTAGCTTCCCTTTGTATTTGAGATATTTTGACAAATGAAAGTGATTTCTCAATTTAGGTACATTGGAAGCTGACAGCTCAGCATCTTTCTAGTGATTTATGGAGGGAAAATAAATGACTTGCTAACAGCTGGTGGCTTTGCTGGTCAAATGGTTTGACCCACATGGAGAGATGTAGCTAAACAATTTCAGAACTTAAAGATACCATCAAGGGAATATTTGCTAGCTCAGAAAATGCTATAAAGAAACTTATTATTGAAGCCTAACTATATGGTCTTCCCTGGGAAGGTTTACAAAGGATAAGATAATTAAAGTCTTTTATTGTAAAAGTTTTTGAACATTTGTGAAACAAGTAAAAATATTCAGTAGGGGCTCATAAAATAAGGCATTTCAAGTTCACTTTGAAAGAGATTTATAATATTTCTCCCCTAGTATTATATCAATTATGTAAATCAGAGAGTTGCATGTTTCTAAGCATTTTTCTTTGGTCTCATAAAAGGATACTTATTAACAGCAGAAAGTGTTTCCCAAGGGACATTTGAGATTTTATTTTGTGCTGTTCCTTACATATCAGAAAGTTAATGATATCACATAACACAACGTAGGCTACATCAAGGAGCCTTTGCAAGTTCTTATTCCAAACAGCCAAACTGGTGAACTGAGTAAAAAAGAACTGCAATGTTGGTCACAATAGGAGACTTTTAAGCTCATTTCCTAAAATTATGATTTTGTTTACATCCCTGTAAATCTGGAGTAACTCTATTGTAGTCAATATAGTGGCTCCAGATTTATACTTGAATAACTCAGAACAGGGTTTGGTCCATTATTTTAAAATGATAGTTTTAAAGTTTTTTTTAAGTTTTAATTCTTGTGTCTCATTTTTAATGTTAAAATGATTACATGTGTTGGGACCAAATCTGTGTGCTGGTGTCACAAGAAAGGGAAAAGGGAATTTTTAATGTTTCTTTTTTTCTCTATGCTCTTCATCTCACAAGCTCTGCACTATGTGGCAGCTTGTGTCCTATCGAAAGGGGACGGTTATAGTGGTAAGAGCTCCTTCAGAAAATCGCTGCGTATACTTAAAGAGAGCTACGGACTGAACTAGGTAAGTGCAAATCATAGATTCCCAATGCATACCTAATTGCTAAGTAGTTATCAAAAATCACAAAGGTGCCGGGTAATGTCAGAAAGTTAGGGACACCAAATCTGATGTTATAATTTTAGGGTTCAGAGAACTCAAAATTCAAGGGAAGAACTTGACCTTTGACTGCCTCCATTTCTGCATCCTACAATAGTTTCTACTAGCAGTCACTGGGTACACATCCCTAGCTCCTTCTCTCCCTAAACGCCCCTGTATTCATTTAGGTTATGTCTACCCAGCAGCTGGGAGCATGCTTCCCAGAGTGGGTAGACAGATCTGCTAACTTAGCTTCAGTTAGCATGCTAAAAATAGCACTGAGGGTGTGGCAGTGTGGCCTAGCCATCTGAGTATGTACCCAACAGAGTCGAGCATGCTTGTACTCAGGTGGCTAGCCCGAATTGCTGTCCATGGCGCTACAGCAAAGGTGGGCAAACTGTGGCCCGCAGGACTGTCCTGACCAGCTCCTGAGCTCCTGGCCGGGGAGGCTAGCCCCCGGCCCCTCCCCTGCTGTCCCCCCACCCCCACAGCCTCAGCTTGCCATGCCACCAGCACTCTGGCCCGCCACTTCTGCCGAGTAGTGCGGTGGCGTGACTGACTCCGGCCGAGCTGCGAGCTACGGCTCCTCTAAGTGGCATGGTAAGGGGGCAGGGTGGGGGGTTGGATAAGGGGCAGAGGGTCCCGGGGGGGCAGTAAGGGGACAAGGGGCAGTTGGATGGGGTGGAGGTTCTGAGGGAGCAGTCAGGAGACTGGGAACAGGGGGGTTGGATAGTCGTGGGAGTCCCAGGGGGCCTGTCAGGGTTGGGGGTGTGGATAGGGGGTTGGGGCAGTCAGGGGACAGGGAGAAGGGGGACAGGTGGATAGGGGGTAGGGTCCCAGGGGGTGGTTAGGGGCAGGGGTCCTGGAAGGGGGCAGTCAGGGTGCGGGAAGTGGGAGGGGACAGATGGAAGAGGCCAGGCTGTTTGGGGAGGCATAGCCTTCCCTACCCAGCCCTCCATACAGTTTCACAACCCTGATGTGGCCCTCAGGCCAAAAAGTTTGCCCACCCCTGCCCTACAGCCGTACTGCTATTTTAGCACACTAACTTGAGTAGAACTAGCACGTGTGCCAAGCCAACTCCCAGTTGCTGTGTAGACAAACCCTTAAGTGACCAACCTAAATAGATCAGGTTCTCTCTCATTTCATGATTGCACTGAAGATTGTACCTTCTTGGTTGATTTTTGCCAAGTTCATCAGTTACTACTGGGCTCATGGATGGGATAATCAGGCTCACAAAGAGCTCAATGATTAATTTGTACTGGAACTTGCCAGGGCTGAGCCCTGGCAACTTTAGGCTTGGCAGTTCATAATCCTGGTGCCACTGGGCTTGCTGCATCAGTTACAAATGTCACAAAAATTGCTTAAGTCCCAGCACCTCTTTCATTTCATGACAAATTAAGCACTGAAAGATCTAGTAGGAATGGAGGAGTCTACTGAGAGGGACTAAATAAGGAAAAGGATGAGAGCTGAAGAAGGATTGGATGGATGAAACCTGATAAGTTTAGATATATTTTTGAGCAAACATATATTTTAGCACATACACACACACACTAACTTACTTTCTCACCAATACACCAACATCTGACAAAGTCTCAGATCCTCAAAGGTATTTAGGCATCTAACTCCCATTGATTTCAATGAGCATTTGATGCCTAAATATCTTTGAGGACCTGGGCCAAAACTTCTTAATGAAGGAATGCAGGCTAGATCCACAAAATGATTTATACACCTAATTGCCACTTTAATACCTAAATCCAACATTTAGGCAGATCCTCAAATCCTCAAACGAGATCCTCAAAACCTAAATTCCCACCATTAAAATCCCCAAGGTGCCTAAGTTTCTGCCAGTGAGCAAAGGAACAGCCACCTAAGTGAAGGTACTTGGTGCCTAAACCCAAACTAGAACCCGAAAGTAGGTGTTCCCCAGCCCATCTCACCTGCAGGGACTGATCTGTTAAGTGTTCTCAATGAGTGCCTAAATAAGACAAAATAGGAGGAAGTAGGGGTGGCTCCTTATCACTTCTAGCCCAGTGGTTAGAGTAATTAAGGGGACATTATCCCTTCCTCCTTCAGCATTTCTTGCAAAAAAAGAAGAAAAGGCTTAGGTACCTAATTCCAGGAGAGAGTTCATGGCTATAAACCCCGAGTGGAGATAGGCAATTCCCTCTTGCCCAGACTTTGGTGACTTGATTCCTTTGAGGGTCATGGCTTAGGCCACATTTATTTCCTCTGGATTTCCTATTGGCTAGCTCAGCCAGCTCCTCCCTTTGAGTACTGGTTTTTGTGGGTCCCAGTCTTAGGCACCGAACCTTCACCGAGCATTGTATTAGGAGCTTAGGTGCCTAATTCAGGCCTGTGGATTCCACTGAGTGACAAAGTAACTAAAGTTAGGTGCTGCAATGCTGAATTACAATGCCTAAGTCCCTTTTGGGATCTAGCCCACAGTGTTGTTCATTGTTGTTAAAGATCTGTTGCTAGGAAGTGAAAACCTTTGAAGCTGGGAAGGGCCAGGAAATCCCTACAGGCATCAGGAGAGATGTTGCTTCAAAAGGTGCTTCTTTCCTGCTCTTTTCCCTTCCCATTTACTCTTTCCCCACCTCCCTCTGACACCATGGATCTTTTAAAGCAGGATGTTTGCACTAAGAAGCTTCATTAGTTTTGGGAGCAGGGGACATTTCTGTGCTGGCTCAATCCCCATCCCATCCCATGGAATTTTAGTAGAAAGAGAAGTTTTCTGCCTGTTTCATCCCATCTACAGTGAAAACTGGAGAGGATGGAAAGGCTCTTGGTCGTTAGTATTATCTAAGTGTTAATCATGAGGGAATAACGACTACAGGTCAAATCCATCAGTCTTTACTCAGGTAACATTTCTGCTGACATCAATGGGAGTTAAAGATTTGGTTGCAGGATTTGGCACCTCAGTGAGATAGATGAGCCAGATGAAGGAGTTACCTTAGCTAAACTAATCATAATAGATTAAAATAGAAGGAGAAAGAATGATATTTTTTAATGGTGTAGAGTGCTGGCACACATTAAGGGCCAAGTCCCTGTTCTATTGACATGAATGAAAACTTTACAGTTGATTTTAGTGGTATCGGGATTTGGCCCTAAAGGCAAAATTCTACTCTTAGAGCTTGGCTATATGACAATGTAGTCTGGACTATGGGGGTGAGTGAACTGTAGAGTGTTTTAATGTGTTGCAGTCTAACTACCACATGAAGACCCTGCTGGCATGAATTAAAAAGTACCTAATTTGCATTTCAAACTGGACTCCATTATCTTGCACTAGCTACCTTTTAGTACATCTTAAGGTACTGTGCTCTAGCCCTGTAAAAGTCAGGTTATAAGACAGTAGAGGCAAGACAAAATAATGCTTTAATGCAGTTGGGTCACCACCATGTTTAAACAAAAGTTTTAAACACTGTAGAGCTGCAGTTTAGATAAGGTCTTGAAAGCTCATAAAAAAACCACGTATAATTTAAGGGCCAGATTTCTGCCACTCTTATTCCTTTTGGGTAGTACTGTATTCCACAAATAATGTCAAAAATTACAGTGTTAAGTAATAACCAGTGTGAGTATGGGTATGCAAATTATACACATTTCCCATGTAGCAGTTAGAGCTTCACATTGCCAAGCTAATGCAATTAAAATTAAAATTCTCTCTAAGAAACAAGTAATGCCCTATTTGCTTTACATAGAGGCATGTCTATTAAGTTTACCAGCTTGTACATGTTCTGTAAAAACATTCCAATATCAGCATCAAAGTAAAGCAGTTAAAATTGCAGCAAAATAACCAGCAATTAGCCTCCTGGTACTCTGTGTACTAATGTCACCCACTCTCAGGTCCTTATTATCCTTTACTTACACGCAATGAATAAATCAATGAATATCCATTAAATTACTTATTAAGCCCCTAAAACCACTCAAATCCCCATTTAATAATCAAACACTTAGTATACTAACAACTAAGTAAATGACGCTTAAAAGATCACAATAAAGGCATAATTAGTTAATTAAGCTTAACATAAAATGATCTAAATATAATAATATTAGGTGGGGAGAAAGATAAATTTAAAGACAAGTCAAAATCAAGTTGTTAAACTGAATGAAATGAAATACAACATTTTGAACTAAAGTTTCCTTGTCATAAACTATTGGAAATGGAATTAAGTGAGAAATAGAATGGTTTATAGCCTCAAATAATATATGGCTTACCACAGAACAATAAAATATATCAACCACAAGAGCCTTAGCCCATTTGGACAAAACTTGGGGCCTGTAATCTTGCCACATTCACAACCCCCATTAACTTTAAATAGGATTCCTCCGTGGGTATTTATGGGATTGGGCTCTATAAGCCATCCTACAAATGCTGGACATACATGACACAGGCTTCCACAATGGCATACAAATTTAAGTCAACATCCTATGTAAGATCACAGTCTGACAAATATTTGTTTATAATGGCTTTGCTATTTTTAATTATTGAATTCAAATCAGACAAATGGAAAACATTTATCAATTATAGGCTCCTTGAAATGCGCTCCTGCTAATTAGAGTGTGGATGCCCCTTAGGTTCTGCAAAACTGCTCTCCCTTAGTGAAGCTTTCATTTTACACCACTGTAATTCAATTGAACTTGATTCTGATGTCACACTTAATTGACACTGGTGTAAGTACTTTGAATTCAGTGAAGTTATTTCTGATTTACATTTGTGTGAGAGGATAACCTGCTCTTAAAATCAGGAGGCAGTTTGAGGCTTTATTCACGAACACAGATAAGAGCAGTGTGTTAGATATTTCCATTAGCAATATAACTGTGATCACTGATTTACTGTTTATGTCATTTTTAATAACTGCTGTAAAATTCCATTACAAAAAGCAAGGGCTACAATTCTCTGTCTGTGAAGATAAGAGATAGAAAACCTCAGATGCTTTCAAAATGTCAATCTTCTGTTCAGACTCCCACTGCAGAAAGTAGCCGTAAATAGCAGATGGTATTCCAAGGTCTGAGCATATATGCAGTAAAACCTTGTCTAATACAGTATATCACTGGGAAATTTCACTAACATATCACTCAGCACAAGTCAAGGTCTTCAAGAATGTTCAGTATAATTGCAAACATACAAGAGCAAAGCAAAGCCAAAGCACACAGCTTGTCATGAATATTGTAAACCAGTAAACCCACATTTCTGTCAATTTGAAAAATGATCATTATGAAGAGAAGAGATTTCTTACATGGAATTCCTATGGGGTGGCTGAAATATTTAGTGGTTTCTGTGCAGAGACACACAGGGCCTGAACCTATGCCTGGAAATCTTGTTAATGACTTTGATGAGTGTTGGATCAGGCCCACTGTTTTTAGATGCTTTAAAAAAAGGTGGCTCGTGTCAGAAAATTTTGAAGCAGAAGTTTTTCTTTAATTATGAAATAGAAATTAAATTCCACTCCAAACAAGTTAAATATTTTAAGAAGACTATGATTGCATATGCAATTATCCCATGACAAAATAACTCTTTTAATATAGCATTTGTTCCCTTTCCAACATATTTATAAATACTTGAACGTACTTAGCTTCAGCAAGGCATATTGCAGGCAAAGCAAAACTTGTCTTCACAAAATTTGCAAGTCCTGGCACACAGTTTGACTAGAATAGTTGAAAAACTGAACTGAAGGAAGCTAAAAGCATGGCAAGCAAAGGAGCCAATGTGAGATGTTCCCAAAACTTTAAAACGTATTTACAATGTAAAGAGCTTCCCAGGCTTTCAGTGGAAAAATAATACCCCTATCTCTACATGACAAGCCAAGAAGCAAAGCCACAATAATTACATTGCAATGTTGAAAATTGTAATGGTTTTGAAAGTAGGTGAAAAGATGTAACTTTTAGGCATGCTACAGAAAAAGCATAGCAGTCAAGGGGATAAACAGGAGTGTATGTGAGCGCAAGTGTATTTATTTTTATCTTGACAGCAGAAGGGCCCCAGGAATCTGTAACTGCACCCTAAGTATATACTCACTAGAGCTGAGTGAATAATTAATTGATTTTTGGTTTGGTGGTCAGTTTTGAACAGAAAGTGATTTTTTTTTCTGTTTTCTTTGCCAAAATGAAAAAAAAAATGCATTTGGAGTGATTCAAATGGACATTTTTAAAACAAAACGATTCATTTTAAAATGAAATATCAAAATGATTTATTTCAAAAATGTTGAAACAAAGTGTTTCAACTTTTTATAAAAAAATCCGCATTTTTTATTTGGCTGAAACTATTTGCCAAATTAGACCTGGATTCACAAATTGTTATGGTCACTGAGGGGAGCACTGAGCCTTGGGGTGTCTCTGGGGGATCAGATTGTTGCTTTAGTGGGTGTGCATGAAAACTCTGTGGCCATGGGGGAGATAGTTACACCTTGTGTAAAATTAATTTGGCTAATATAATGTTATGGAGGTTAAACTATATGGAAGGAATTTGCATTTTCCCAGGACATGTGCAGTGTATATTGGAGAAGGGGTAAAAGAAATGCAAATAAAACATGGTACTTCATTAAAATCCTAATAGGGCTCCAAAAGGGGCCACAATAGGTTGTGCTTTCTTTTTCAGATCTCTGTGTTTTGGAGCAGGAGATGAAAGTGGAAAGTAATCAGAACTCTTGTGGAAGTGGAATGTTTCCCTTTTAAGACACTCTCTAAACTGCTAACAGCTTTGGATCCAAAAGCAAGCTAGTAAGCCTCTGTGTGTAAATGCAAATTACCTAGCTGATGGGCACAAAGGAGCTGCAAATAATGAATACATCTGGTCAGCAAACAAGCTACTAGAAGACTCAGATTATGGCCCTCCAGGAAAGGGAGGTGAAAAAAACAAGTCCAGGGGAACAGGTTAACCTTAAGGGGTGTGGGTGGGTGGGGGTGGGTGTGTGGGTGGGGGAGATGGGAACAAGGAATGGGGGTAAGGAAATTGGAATCATGTTTTGCTAAAGGGGGAAATGGGAACAGGGAATGGGGTAAGGAAATTGGAATCATGTTTTGCTAAGGGCAGGAATGGGAACAGGGACACAGGTGTAAGGCTCTGTGGTGTCAGAGCTGGGAAGGAGGATACTAAGGAAGGAAACTGGAATCATGTTTGCTGGAAGTTCACCCCAATAAACATCGAATTGTTTGCACCTTTGGACTTCAGGTATTGTTGCTCTCTGTTCATGTGAGAAGGACCAGGGAAGTAAGTGGGTGAAGGAATAAGCCCCCTAAGTCACCCTAAAACTACATTTTCTCCAGCTCTATTCCTCACTTATTGCTCTGGGTACTCTAGGTACTTGATGCAGAACAGGTGCTATTCACACTTTTAATTTGGCTCACCTTTTTCCACTTATATTAGTCAATATTTCGTTTATGATATTGAGGACAACTAACTTTCCTTGACACTGAAAGGCCAGTATTGAGTGCTGGGGGGAGGGAAATATGACACTTTCCCACTGGGAGACTGGAGCATAATAACCAGTGACCTGAGGAGAAGGAGTACCAAGATTGTACCAAGACAGCCACGCCAAGACACTGTGGTGGTTGGAAAGTGGTAAAAGAGAGAGAGAGAGAGAGAGTGATTTCTTTATCTGGAGAAATAGTTCTGAATGTTTTGGGTTGCTGGGCTTAGAGGACACAGATTATTTTGCTACAAACCTCCAACCTACTAAAACAGCTGAGATAGAATGGATAGTAATTAGCTAGGATGTATGTTGTATATATCCTTCAAAATGAGAGGCTGTTGTAGAAAATTAAAACATTTCATATGCAATATATCTTGTTCCTCCAGATATTCCAAATCATTAAAACTATATATTGCAGTATTTCAGTGTTTAAAATCCATGAACTTGAAGAGACAGATGGCTAAGTGCTGGGCAGATGGATAAAAATGATGAATAGCTATAGACAAGGTTACTAATAGTACATTTGTCCACTGCATTAGTGCAATCTGTTTCTGCCTAGAATACAACCTAAACTGTTGCGCAAACTTACAAAGAGGGACATGTTTTTATCACTCATATTTTATCTAATAGAATAGTTATCAGCATAACTCATATTTACTCATAATATGGGATTTTTTCAAATACTGCGTGTATTTTGGAATATATTAATATGTCTCATGCAACATCTATAATTTAAAAATACATCTTCTCTATATATCTTATTGGAATGTTTCATATTTTTCAGTCACATTTTTAGCCATTCCAATGCCCTTGAGTGTATAGCATGCATCTAATAAGGAAAGAAAATCCATATGGCCTCATAGATGCATATTGAACATATCCTGCAAAACCAAAACAACTAACTGCTTAAATTTGGTTTCACTTTGTTTTCCTGAATTAACATGTCAGATGCAATAATTGGGAAGGGCGAAAACTACAGCAAAAAGTCTTGTTAGATAATTATTCTTTCAAATATTTATCTGTTGGTTGTTTTCCTCTGCACTGCAGACTTAAATGACAAGGGGCAGAGTGGAGAAAATAGAAAATGACATGTTAGCTGACAAAGAATCATTAGTGAAGCAGATCCTTGGAGCAAAACAGGTGAGAAGATTAACATAGGAATATAGGGACACATGGCTTGCTAGTGGTCCATCTGTTTTAGTTTTCCTTTCTCTGACACAAGCCAGTGTCTGGTTCTTCACAGGAAGGTGAAAGAAAACCTAGTTTTGCAATTGAGAGAATATCAATGATTTAAATGGTGTCATTACAATATTTTCAGTATTATTGTCCCTTCTAGTTCTTAGGCATCTTAACAGTTTGTTTGCTTTTTTTACTGCCGCTGCAAATTGAGCAGAGAAATTTTTACTGTGCTTTTCACTCTCACCCATTTTTTTCCCGTATTTGTTGCCATTGATTTAGTTCAGATTATAATTTCGAATGTACATACCTTCTGACATTGAATTTAATCTGCCATTGTGCTGCCCATTCAACTAGCTTTGTTAGGTCCCTTTGAAGTGTATCACAGTTTTCCCCCCAGATTAGTTTTTACTAATCTAAACTGTTTTATTTGCAGATCACTGATACATATATTGAACATTGGATCTGTTATGGACTCTGGTGACACACCATTCTAAACATACTGCACTGTTGAAAATTAAACAGGTATTCCTACAATTTTACTTTCTGTTACCCAGTTTCTGATCCCTTACTATACTTTGCTGCTCATACCATGATTTTTTATCCTTGATAGCTTCTTGCAGAGGAATTTGTCAAATGCTGTTTGAAAATTCAGCTAAATTGTGCCACTACTTCTCCTTTGTCCACAGTTTTGTTGACACACTGTACAAAATTCTAATAGATTAGAGAGGCACAATTTTCTTCAAACACTATATCAGTTTCTCTTTATCATATCATGTTCATGTAGGTTTTCTATTTTTAATCATAAATTCAGCCGACTCACCTGGTAAGGTACACTGCTACTTTTTTAAAGAGTTATCTGTTAGTCCTCGAGTACAATAGCAGATTTTAATGAGATATCATTGGTTATTATTAGCAGATTAGCCATTTCATTCCATCAGAACCCTTGTAAGTTATTCTGTTTGTTTCTGATGACTATTTACTCATGATATTTGAATGCCTAGTGTTGTCAGTATTGCCTTTTCCACTTATAACATTCAAAAGGCAGAAAGGAAGGTCAAGATAGGAAAAATGTTGCTGTGGCTGATTAACTTTATATCTGGCTGGGAGTTTAGGATGAGGGCTCGGAAGGGGAAGTTTAATGGATGCTAGTGTGGAGGTTGGGTGGTTGCTAGGTTCATGGTGTGGTTGTTGGTTAGAATGGAGGGACTGGAAGAAGCTACCCAACCTCAAGAGATAACATCCCTCCCTCAAAAAAATCCAGAGATTGACCAAATAAATCATGAAATTTTTTTAAAGATTATATTTTGTTTTTAGGTCTGTCTTTTGATTTTTGAACTCCCCTTACCCATTCCCAGTGTGTGTGCATGTGACAATTAGTGTTTCCCACTCTCCCAAATGTATTGAGTAAGGTGACTTTGGCTCCTGCTACAGGAGCTCTGTCCCGCACATCTACCCATCCTCTGCTGTGCAGTTAATCCTGTCCTGCAGCTCCCCAGTCAGTTCTGTCCCCACCTAGCCCTCCCATCAGTTCAGCCTTCCCCCATCACCCCTCCCGCAGTCCCTTCAGGGACTAAAAAGGAAATATCTGCAAGCCCAGGGACATAGGCCTAGATCCTCAAAGATATTTAGGCTCCTAACTTCCACTGAAATCATTTCATTGATTTCAATGGAAGTTAGCAGTGTAAGTAACTTTGAGGAAGTTAGAAGTGTAAGTAACTTTGAGTAACTGAATCCTAGTGGCTGTGATTGTATTTGGCACGTGCATGGGAGTGAATGTGGGAAAACTTCACTTAACTTCAGTGTGGCCATATGCTGCTAATACACCATAAACAACTTGCTATTAAAACGTTATGCACTATGTGTGCGTTTTTCATTCTTACTCACCGGGAAAGCCTTATCAGATGCACAACATGTATTTGTGAGGCTCCAGAGGAACAACGTCTTACTGCAGATCTCATCAGTGCCATACCAATGTACACCCCATCTAAAACAACAGACAACACTGAGTTCCAAAGTTTCTTAAAATCCAGTGAATACTGGTGTTTGGTTTGATGGAACAGGTACATTGAAACACATATTCAGGTACCTACCTGTATTTATTCTCACACATGTACCACATACACATGCTGAGAGTCTCCATATGTTATGTGGGACAGGTGTACAAGCTGTATACATGAATATACCTGCATCCACACTGCTGCTTTTTAGTACACATATTTGGTGTTAGCATTTCAGTGGTGGTGTCCCAGGGTTCTGCGTGTCACAGAATACACTCTGGAACCACCTTGCAGTGTATTGTTGGTATTGTTTGCTTCCTTCACACATTTGTCAATGGCAATTTTCACTCACCCTTTTCTTCTGCCCAATTTGGTTGAAGACGTGGAGCAATGTGCACACATTCGGCTCACAAGAAGGAGCAGGAACATGTTTCTGCTCCTGTTTTCTCTTGTGGGATGAATGTGTGCAGGTATAAGCCTGGTGCGAATCTTGCATAAATGGACATGGACCTTTCTCACAAGCTGAAGATGGGTGACCAGGATGGTGACTGATCCACTATTGCCCCATGACACAGAGTTGCAAGAGATTGCTGGTGGTGGGACTGTAGGTACCAGGGTGGATTTTCTGTGTCTAGACCAAGAGAATCATCATGGTGTCATGGGATCGCATTGTCCTGGAAATTTGGGATGATGACCAGTGGCGGCAGAACTTCAGAATGAGGAAGCAGGTATTCCTGGAGCTCTGTGAAGAGCTGGCCCAAACCTAAAGTTGTAGGAAACTTGGTTCCACAGACACATACCAGGACAGAAGCATGTGACTATTGCCCTCAGGAAGCTGGCAATGGTGTACAGCTATCTATCAGTCGCAAGCTATTTTGATGTGACAGTCCACTGTTAGTCTCATGGTGGTGCAGGTTTGTGAAGCTATCAACATTCTCATCTACCCCTAGGGGATCACCAAAGTTCTGGACATTACTGCTGTGTTCCAGAGAATGAGGTTTCCAAACTCTAAGTGAGCCATTGATGGCACCCACATTCCCATACTTTACCCATAAAAAGGTGCAAGTGAAGACATCTGTCAAAAAAATTACTATTCATTCATTCTTCAAGGATTACTGGATCACAAAAGCAGGTGCATGAATACCAACATCAGATACACAAAAAATGTTCATGATGCCAGGGTGCTGAAGAGATCAGGACTGTACTTGAAGGGGGAGCAAGGGACCTTATTACCCAGAAATTATTTGGTTCTGTATGGTGTCTCCATGCACATGGTAATTCTGGCTATTCTGCATACCCAATTGTAACCTGGCTAATGAAACCCTACCCTGACATCAAATACCCTGAAAAATGGGAACACAACTTCATATTAAGCAACTGCAGGATGGTAGTGAAGTGAAGATGACAGCTGAAGACTCACTGGTGATGCCTATGCACCCGGTTGGATGTCAATGCCATCCACATGATTGTGGTGTGCTGGGTGCTTCATAACATTTGTGAGTCTAAAGGTGAGTACTTCAGAACAGAGTGGGCACAGGACAGGACTGACTTGCAAAGCCTTTACAGACAGCCTGATTCAGTGAATGTTCATACTGGTGCTGGATCACTGTGGGATGCAATTTGTGCCTACATTTTGGAACGGTGAAAGAGCAGGAGATGACCTCAGCCTGGTCCCAAACAAAGCACTACAATCCATCCGACTACTTTAAAAACACAAGAGGGAACATTACAATACACTTGTGTTTCAACCAGAGGCGATGTTTGTTGGGGGCGTACATCGGGTCATGTATCCCTCAGACTTCTATGAGTGCAGAGCTGCCCTGGCAGGGCTGGCTTTGCTCAGCCTGCCAGTGGGGAAGGAGGTCTCCATTCTTCTCCTGCTGTGCCTCCCGCCAGCACATTTCTGGTTGGCTCAGTCACTCTCTCGTAGGGGGACCAGGCAGCAAATGTAAAAAATGGGGACAGGGTGTGGGGTAATAGGAGCCTATATAAGAAAAAGACCCAAAAATTGGGACTATCCCTATAAAACTGGGACATCTGATTGCTCTACTCTCTCTGGTTCAGTCCCTCACTCCGGGTGAGGAGTGGAGGAGACCAGACACAGCTGCTTCTCTCGCTGGGTGAGGGTGGCTGCTCTGGGTTGCTGCCTCTGTGCAGCATGGCAGCTGCCTGCGAGAGCTCGGCTGCGGAGGTGGAGGCTGCCCTACTCGGGCCTGGCTGCCAGGGATTGGGGCGGAGTGAGCTGGAAATGTGCTAAGGAGGTGGGGGCTCCAGCTTGCTTGGCCCTTTTCCCCAGCAGCTTGGCTTCGGTAGAGAGCAGAGGGGGGCGGGCCACTGCTGCTTCCCCAGCCGGGCTTTCTCTTAGGCAGTCACCATGCTGCACCACTGGCATGAGAAACGACTTCATCCCACCCCCTCTGCTCCCCACCCAGGCCCGGCTGCCAGGGAGAGGGGCTGAGCAAGCTGGAAATATGCCAGGGATGGAGGGGGGCAAATCACAGTGTGAGAAGGATAGAGCCCTCCCAGGTAACTCTGGTGGAGAGACTGCGGTGGCCCGGGGCCAGGTGCAGAGTGGTGGGTCATTGGGGAAGGTGCTGGCAGCAGGTTCCCTGTGCTCAGCCCGAGTTAGAGGCATTGCCCATGCCCCTCCCCCTGGTGAGGTATCTGTGAAGGTGCAAGAGCTCCAGGGAGAAACTGTGGAGCAGTGAGTCTCCCTGGATAGGGACGGAGGCCAGGGGTGGCCTGGCTCAGAGGCATATGCTTCCTGCTCCTGTGGTCCCAGCTCCCCAGGAGCCAGTGGGATTGGCTGCCCTGGCCTCAGGGAGGTGGGGCTGGACGGTTCCTTCCAGAGGAGACACATGGGGCAGTCACATGCCCCCCCACACTTTATGTTGTGCCCCCCTCCCCAGTATGAGCAGATGCTAGTTGTCTCTGGTGTCAGCTTCCCCCCACACCACCACCCAACGGTCTTTAGCTGGTCATTTAGATAATGACTAATTACAGGTAATAGGGGCAGAGTGCCTCTGCAGATATGTCACCTTTTGGTTTATGATAGTTCTACAAATGGTGTTTAGCCAGTTTAATTGCACTTATTGTCCTTTCTTTTTCTGTAAATGTTCTCAAATATTAGCTAGACCACAGTTTAGGGGGGATAACTCAGGATATCTATACTGCAATGTAAGCCCAGGATTAGTGGGAAACTCTTATTAGAAAACTCTGGGCTTGAACATCTGCATTGATTCTTATTCCTACATTAGGAATTTTCTAGCCCAGGCTCAAACCTGTGGCTCTGGCATCCACATTTCAGCATGTAAACCTGAGTCAAACCCACCATATCCCAGACTACTTAGTACCCTCCTGAACTGTGGCCACTCTAGCCTTTTGTCTGTGGTGCACTATGGGAAGACTTTACTGCCTACCCTGCATGTCACAGGAAGTTTGAATAGCCTACCAATCCCGAACTGTTCAAGAAGTTCTCTTGCTTATGCTTTCACTCCTGTGTCAAGAAATGAGCAGAGCTTCCATGAGGCACTGGTGGACATTTCAGCAGTGTTTTCTGGCCCACCAAAGGCACCTGAGAGAGCTTAGGATGGAGCAGGAGGAGGAGGCAGAGAAGGAAGAGTACCCTGTCATGGCAGACTTGCACTGGCTGATACTGCTTAATACACTCAGTATAGCCATTGATGTCCCCTACGTAGACCAGTGCTTCTGGCACAGGGCCACAAGCACAGGCTGGTGGATCACATCATCATGCAGACCTGGGATGACCAGAAGTGGGTCCAGAACTTTGTGAAGAAAGCTACATTTCTGGAGCTTTGTAAACAGCTTCTCCTGACCCTCCAGCATAAAGACATATGCATGAGGCCATCCTTGCCAGTCCAGAAGCAGGTTGCTATAGCTTTCTGGAAGCTGACTACCCCAGACTTCTACAGGTCCATTGACTATCTGTTTAGTGTTGGAAAGCTGATGGTGCATACAGTGGTGGCAGAGGTTTCTGAGGCAATCAGGCATGTGGCTTACCCCAAGGTAGCAGGCATAAAAGATATCCCTGTGGTAAATGGAGGCTTTTAGAGAATGGGGTTTCCAAACTGTGACAGGGCTACTGCTGGCTCCTGTGTCTATAGTTTGCCATCCTCAAGGAGCACATGAATGCATACACTGCAAAAAGTACTACTCCATTGTTATGCAGTCCCTTGTGGACCACAGAGGTCAATTTATGAATGTCGAAGTGGGCTGCATTGGAAGAGTTCATGATGCCAGGATTTTTCACTGATCAGGAGTTTACATTCATGAACAGATGACATTGCCATAAATGAAGTCACTGTCCCCACTATTATCTTGGGGGACCTTGGATACCCTCTTTTACCTTGGCTCATGAAACCCCTGATTTCTGAGGCCCTTTCAAAAGAAGATCTAATTACACTCTCAGCAGGTGTGGAATAGTTGTTGCATGTGTTTTTGGCAGATTGAAATCCCATTGGAGATGTTTACAGACCCATTTGGATGTCAGTGTCATTAATGCTGTCCACATCACTGTGGCTTGCTGTGCTCTTCATGATCTTTGTGAAGCCAGAGGTGAGCCACTTCCCCTTGAATGGACTTATGACAGTGAGCAGGCTGCTGGATCTGTACCCTCAACTAGAATGTGCAGCTGCCACAGCCGGAGCTGGATGCACCCAGGAAACAGAAGTCAGGGATGCCTTGTGCTCCCACATTATGAATTTGCACAGCCCGATGGAAGAGGAGGCATAGTACCTCTAAAATGTGCTTGTGTTGGGAGGAATGGGTCTAATTAATTTTTGGGAGGAGTAGGGACTTGAGAGTCATGTCATGTATTTATTAATGACATGCTGAATTATGATTTTTGTGGGGGGGCCATTCACAATATGGGTTCATATAAGGAAGTGATTGAAGTGCGAAGTCCTGTCCCTAGCTGTACACAGGAATAGGATTCACTTAGTGATGTCTAATTGCTCCTGATCACGTGTTTAGCTTTATTATTTCAAATCATGATTGTATGATGAGGTGCAATGATAGCAATAAACTTTCTTGATGACCTAAAAGGCTTTATTTGTAAACATATGTTAAAACAGGACAGCAGTCATCCATTGCTGGGCAGGTCAGCTGCGAGTATAACACCAAAAAAACCCAGTTATAACAAAACATTTAAAAAAAAAGTTCATGAACCAATGCAAACATGCCACTGCTGCTGCATGTCCCCTGGGCCTCCATTCTATTTTCCTTTCCTTCCTCATGTTCTGAGTACTTGGCTCTAGGGAATGGAGGTGGAGGTATCCACAGGGAATTGGTTCAAGAAGGAAGGCTGCAAAGGGTTTATTTGCCCTGCCCAGCCACTTCTGAGGCCCGATTGCATGGGACACCTTAACATGGAGTTCTCCAAGAAGTTTCTGGGCTGAGGGTACATTGGAAGGGGATCAGGCTATGGTTTGGGAGAGGCAGAAAGAGCTGGTAATCTTGCAGCCCATGAGGGAGATGATCCTCTCAAACAGTTCTCTCTTCTGAGCTCTGCCTTCCTCCCTTAGCCACCATTCCTGTTTCAAGTGCATTGCGAGTGCCTGCTCTCACACTGAAATCTTGACTTCCAGATGTGCAATAAACTTCAGCTTTTCCTCCTGCATCTCAGTATGCTTTTTATCCAGTCTGAAATCCCTCTGCTTCTGGTACTGGACCTGCTTGTTGGCCTTCTCAAGAACTTTGACCATAAGCTCATCAAGGAAACTCTTGGAATGGTGCACAAAGGTACATTGGCCCAGGGGTCAAATTGTGGTGGTACAGCAGCCTGCAGAGTTCTGGGGGCCTACAACAGGACAAGAAACAGAGGGTTATTGTCTGAAATAGCTCAGTGGAGGAGAACAGAATCTCTGATAATGTGTTTGCAGTTCAGTGGTCAGAAGACAAAGGCAGGGTTAACACTGACCCACTGAGCTGTTACTGTGTGCCAAAGAGTGTGGTTTCCATTTTCAGTTGAGTTAATTGGAGATTCTTGGGATAGAGAGGACAAAGGAAGTTGGCCCATGGGATTATGGGATATCTCTGGCCTACTTTGTTATATTCACCTGGATGCGGGGAGAGGAAAATGGGGGGAGGGGCTTGGGAAGGACAGAGAAGACCTTCAGTTTTCTGCCATGGGGAGGTATACGACTCAAGGCAACAATTGGTGGGGTCCAAAGCTTTAAGGGTGACAAATTACCCTTTCATCACAGCTCAGATGAAGGCCCCACACATAAGTAAACAAAAATAGCATTTATTGAAACTAGTAAATATAGCATATCTCTGAACATTTTTTAAAAAGCAGCTGCGAAAGAAAGCAGAATGGATCAGATTCCCCAAAGAACATTACAACTTTAATGGCTGCAACCCTGAGTCCTTGACCTTGCTCTCCCGCTCCCCTGAAAAAGGGGAGAGCGCCTCTCCAGGACAAGGGCAGAACAACTGTGGAAAATAGTCTGGGGGGGAAGAAATGGTGGCATCTCATGTTTGGAGTTTGGGGACTGGACACATGCTGCCCTTCAGGCAAAACCTCAAGCTCCTTGTTCCTCTTCTGCATGATCAAAGGCTCCCCTTGGGAGGAGTTTTGGGGGACATTGCAGAGTGTTGAGTCCTGCATTCTCCCCAGTCCCTGTGGGAGATTTGATCCTCTTGCTCAGCAGCACCCTCGGGTGCAGACGAAGGAGGAGGAAAAGGTGGAGGATGAAGAACAGGTGCCAGTTCCTGGCCACTAACAGTAGCTATTGTGGCAGGCGAGAGACAAATCCTTTCCACCACCACATTGCCAGGAATTGCAACAGGGCATGTTCCCAGTCCCTTTGTGCAAGCACCTGTTCCCTGTACTGTGCGTGCTACTCCAGGAACTTAGATCGTTATTGACTCCTGCTTCTGTAGACTATATTTCTCTCACTGCACAGCCCTTTCATTCATAAATTCAACCTGCTCCTAGCTCCTTCGGTCAAAGCCAATAAGCAGGTCCTCAAGTGTCCTTCTTCATTCACCTCTACTGTCCTTGGGCTGCTGCTTGTGCTCCCAGGCAGAATGGGTTCACCCTCCTCAGCTGAAACTGAAGGTCTTTTCTGTCCCTCTCAAGCCCCAATCTTCTTGCAAAGGCAATCACAGAATAGCATTATATTTTTTCTTTCCTTTCAAAGTGGGTAAAAAAATCCCCCTGTATAACATAACTTTGCTGTTGAAGTCCACACAAAGGATACTTTTTCCACATTTCAGGAAAGCAATTGTTTTATTATCCTTACTTCTCAGACAACTTTTTAGCCCCCAGGGAAGGAGCCCCCTTGCTGAAAATGGTAGGTAGCATGAAATAATAGTGTTTAAAAATTTAATATCTTTAAGTATGTGAATGGTCCAGGGGGTGGATTTATTTCAGAGACAATGCTAATGGTTCCCAGTATCTTATTTAAGGTTGGTCATCCACTGGAGAACATAGCAGTTTAGCAAGTACCAGATTGGAAAAGGTAGGGCACTTTTTAGTCCTGTGGTGGGACTTTGGCAATCTATGCCAAGAAAATATTTGTGCTGCTTGTCATTGATTGGAGGGATCTGGAGAATTATGAAGGTGGATCAAGCACATTTACGTTGCTGTTTAACCTTAAGAACTAGAATTTCTGGTGCACCAGAAATTTGCAGACATATGGTTATGGGCCTGGGAGGCAAACCAAATAGAAATAGACTATATTCTAAGGTAGCAGACAGAGCCTGCGTCGATGGGGAGAAGTGAGCCACTCCAAATGCCCCACTGTCCACAAGCCAGCACTTGCAGCATCAAGATGTCTGGCTTCTTCATCTAACAAAGTGCAGAGAAAGGAATGGAGAAAGAAAGAGGCACACAGCAACAGTATTTTGTTTTATGAACTTACTGAACAAGACCATAAGCCACTTGCCTCCCCACTGCAAAGGGGCACTGTGATGCTCCACCCTCCTCCCCTTTCTCCTGGCTTCTGTCGTATGGCTCCGAATGGGGAACCCCTGAACACCAGGGACCAGGAATGCTTGGAAACATTTGTACTGTCTGAGGATTGCAAAGGTTCCCTTTCTTCTTCCCACATGTAACTGGCCCTGATGCAGGTCTCTTTTGTAATGTGAGGGAGGTTACTACAGTGAAAGTTTGTGATCTTGGAAGAAGCAGAAAACAGCTGTAACTGCAGAACCATTAATCTTGTATAAATGTCCTATCCCCAACCAGACTTTCCAGGCCCTCCTTTGCTGACAGCCTCTTGGCCAACAAAGGCACAGACCCTCCCTTGCTCTCAGCCTCTTGGCTTACAAACTTGCAGATCCAGGGGCAATATGATAGTTTGCTGACAATCTGTTCTATAGCTTCTGCCAAAGCTTTATAATGGTTCATGGTAATTCAATAAAATTTTGAATTTACAGTTGTTTCTTTGTTTGGGGACCATTTGTGGGGAGAAACGGAGATGAGGGGGGTTCCAATTCTGCATCCAGACCTGTGACGAAGAGGGAGGAGATGTTGGTGGGGGGTTAACTTATCCGCCTCAGATTCTGGATCCTGCTGAGTTTTGGGGTCCTCCTCTGACTCATCAAGGAGGGACTTGCAGAGCTAGCGCTTCTGCATAGAGGCGCAGGATAACTTGCACCTCTTTCTCCAGCCTTTTGGGGCCTCCTCCACAGTCATTGATGCCTCCTCACCCTGGCCCTCATTGACATCCTGTTGGATGATGAGGCTGATGCGGTGGAGGAGAGTATCATGAGTCATCTCAGACTCAGTACTGGGAGCTCTGAAGAGCACCCGGTCCAGACTCCTGAAGCAGGAGCATGTTATAGGACTCCTCCTGGGGTGACTTCTGGAGACTTTTGCCTTCTGTTACTGGAGCCCAAGGTGCTTTATCCATCCTGACAGTAGGCCACAGTCTGCCCAACTTCACCTTCTCTGAAACTTCCCAGTAAATATGGATGTTCCTGGTGCTGTGGGAGAAGAAGTGGATGACAGTGAATTCCAGCCTCAAACTGGTGAATACCGGGGTGTGCTCGGCTGATCCGGTGGCATCTCTCGGAGAAGGTTCCATGTTCATGTGTATTGGTGAGAAGAGTGTAGTGGAAAACGGTTCTGAAGTGGTCATCAGAGCTTGCTACTACCAGAAAGGGGAGACAGAGAACTTTATAGATTTGGGAAAGGGTCAGTGTCTTATGAGAATCGGGTGAGAAGACTACTGAACTTGGGACCAGTACATGCCCCTTAGTCCCATCCATATGACAAATTGGCATGGATACAGGGAAATGCCACAGTTGAGGCAAATTCATATGCACACTCCACTCATACTAGTGTTCTTCCCCATACATGCCTTGAAACCCATATTTAGATCTGGATTGTAGGGGGTTCTGGCACAATCATATCCGTGGTCCCGTGTCCAGTTTCCTGTGTCGAAGTAGCTCAAATCTGTGTATTCAGGGCTCCAAAGTCTTTTTCAAAGCACCAGTCATGTGAGCTTTGTCATCTTATATTTAAACTGGCTACTTGGGCTTTTTTTTTGCCAATCTGACACAATATATGCATTCTTAAACTGCTTTCCTTCTTGTGCTATATACATCCTTCTAAAAACATGAGTAGCTATAAATGTATTTATAAATTCTAATGCACACGATAATGTCAGAATGTTCTTGATGTAAAATGATGTATAGGAAAACATCAAGTATCTGGTTTGGCACTTGCCATAAATAAGAGTTTTTAAATCCTATATTCTCAAAAAAGTGCATATTATAGTTCAAATTCTTTATATTTTTATTCATTGTACTATACATAAATGATTTAATTTAGTCTACAAAGCCCATCATCTCCTGATTATTTATAGCTTTAGTGACTATTAATAATTCATGCATAAATGGTGAATAACTGCATTATGAACATAATCCTAGAATATTGCTCTATGAATATGTATGGCATTATTGTAGTGTTCATCTTTCACAAGTCATGAGAAAGGAAGATGGGTAGAAATAAAGCACACAGTAAGTATGCTATTCATAAAAAGGTTATTTCTGCAATTGCTATGTGAACATAATATTCTCCATAGAGAATGTGGAATAGGGTATTAGGTGATGCAGTGCATTATCATTGCACTGCTAGAGTCCTGGGTTCAAAGGCTTTTGAATGATATTGCTTCTACAATTTTGGGGCTGAACCTTTGGAAAGACTCCCAGTGGGAGTTGGATCTGATCCATAGGGAGGCACACTGTATATTAGAAATGAAGACATAAGGTAATTTTGACAGCTTCTGGGTTTTTTTGTTTTGTTTTGTTTTTTGGGTTTTTTTTGCGGTATGAGTTGGGTAGGTGCATGGGCCTCCTCAAATTTGCATACAACATAGTGGGCCTGATCCTCAGCTAGATGTAAATGGTTGTAGCTCCACAATAGAAGAGGTGGTCCTCATTGGCACTAGCTGAGTGTCTGCAAAACTACTAGAAAGTCCTGGAGCAATGATCAAAAATTGAACATAAAGCATAATATGGACTTATATTATACAGTTTTGTATACATACATAAGAATGGTCTTACTGGGTCAAACCAATGGTTCATCTAGCCCAAAATCCCATCTTGTAGCAGTGGCCACTGCCATATGCTTCATAAGAAATGCACAGTACAGGACAATTTAGAGTAATCCAGCCCATCATCCAGTCCCATCTGTCAGTTGGAGGTTTAGGGATACCCTGAACGTGGGAACACAGTGCTGCATATGTGAGCTATTCTGATGTAATGCCTCTGTGTAGCCAGCTCCAAACTACATTGGCATTTTCATTCTCATATTGCACTCTAAAGATACCTAATTTATGATCCACTATTATGCTTATTCTCTCTCAAGATTATTGCTTTCCAGGTTATCACTCTCCCACAGAGTGTATTTTGAATTATTTTCCCCAGCTTTCATTTTCAAAGTTGAATCTCATTTTGTTATTTGCTGGTCATGGTTTTAATCAATGTGATAGATCCCTTAGCATTATTTTCTGCTCTGTCCTTGCTGGTGGACTCAACTTTTCATGTCAGATGTTTTCATAGATTCATAGATTTTAAGGCAAGAAGGGACAATTGTAATATCCTAGTCTGACCTCCTGCATAACACAGGCCATAGGATTTCCCTGCATTAATACCTGCTTCAGATCAAATAGCTGTGTTTGAATTAGAGCATATCTTTTAGAAAAACATTCAATCTTGATTTTAAATTTGCCAGTGATGGAGACTCCAAGAGAAATTTTGGTAAGTTGTGCCAATGGTTATTTGCCTTCTCTCAAAAATGTGTGCTTTATTTCCAGTCTGAATTTGTCTAACTTCAGCCTCCAGCAACTGGATCTTGTAACACCTTTTTTCTGCTAGATCAAAGAGACCTCTATTATCAAATTTCTGCCCTCCGTGTATATACTTGCAATCAAATCACCCCTTAATCTTCTAGAAGATAAGCTAAATAGATTGAGTGCCTTAAGTCTATTTGTTACCCAGGGTTCTTTTAACCCAAAACTCTTGGTAACTTGGTGTTAGGAGGTGCCAGGAAATAAATCAATGGAAACACAGCCAGCCAACCAATAGGTGGGTGGCACAAACAGTGCAAAACAAAAGTGTTTTCACTTAAAGCTATACTTTACTTAGTCTCAAGCACTTACACATGTCTGCAACGGGTTAGTAACATACCCCCAACTCTCAATAATTACCGAAGTTAGGTGTGGCTCTCAAGTGGCACAGCAGCAGTCTTTGGATGGCCAATCTTCCATCTGCTGGAGGGACCAGAAGGTGTGTCCAGAAGGAAAGTCCCAGAAGAGTCCAACTACCCCAAACTTTCTTCCCTTATTTATTCATTAGTTATTACAATAACACGTTACTCAAAGAAAACTTGTTAAGCAAGCAATTTCAAAGGTTAAGCAAGAGATTTCCTTTTGATCATCAATTAGCCAGATGTGTTTTCTCAGAGTTTGCATGTCTTGAGGCCCTGACAGACACATCCCTGAGGGCACATATAGACAAGTTTCCTTTTTTCTAAATGCATACCTCAGCAATTTCAACAGAGATCTCATCAGGAAGGACGCGGGGTCAAGCTGCCCTTTCTATGGCACCCAAACTCCCTCCCCTCCTGATTCGATCATGCTAAGACTGCTGCAGAGGCCCACTTACGGCCTGCTAGCTTGGCTACTTTTACCAATAAGCAGTAGGGGTTTGGGCACTTTACTGGTCTGCCAAAATCTCCCTGTATATATTACTATAATGCAAGATTTCCAGTCGTTTAACCATTCTGTTGCTCTTTGCTGTATTCTCTCCAATTTTTCAATGTACTTCTTGAACTCTGGGCACCAGAACTGGACACAGCATTCCAGTGGCAGTTACATCAGTTCCAAATAATATAACATCTCTCCTCCTATTTGCCCTGCCTCTTTTTATACATCTGGCTGCATCTACATTGGCAGTTTTGAGTAAATCTCTCATCATTGTACAAGGCACTAGTAGTAGTAATGATTAAGGCTGTGATTCTGTCACGGAGGTTGCAGAAGTCACGGATTCCATAACTTTCCATGATCTCTGTGACTTCCGCAGCTGCAACAGCCAGTGCGGCTGGCCCCAGGGACTACCCGAGCAGTGGCTGGTGCGCTGGCTCCAGGGTTGCCCCTGGAAACCATTGGGAGAGTACTTCCTGCGGGCCTTGGAGCGGTGGCAATGGGGGAAATCAGCCCCCACTGCTGGTGCAGCCCCCCCCCCCCCCGCAGAGCAGCAGGGCCCCAGGAGCATAGATTTAGTCATTATCGGTATTTATAGTAAAAGTCATAAACAGATCGGGGCCATGAATTTTTGTTTGTTCCCCGTGACCTGCCCGTAACTTTTCCTAAAAATACCCATGACTAAATCTTAGCCCTAGTAGTGATGGACGCATTAGTGCACATTGAGCCCCCTAGTATTTTTACCACTGTGTTGTCTAAGCCTTCTAAGGACAGAACTAGATATCATGGTGGTACTAACTCCAGTGGCTGGTCCACACTGGGACTCCTGCTTTTGCAAGAATTCATTGATTTTCATTGTTGCTAATGCAACTGTGGTAAATTTGCCAATAATTGTATACAAAGCCTTTGGCCTCCGTGAGGTAGAAGTGATCTATCAGTAGAATAGAAAGGACATTTTTGTTTTTATTCAGCAACTTATCCAGCTTTCAGGTTGCACTATTCAGCAGATATAGGTGTTTTGCCATAATTTTCTAACAACATTGGATTCAAGCTGCAGCTGTGGTAGCATAGATACAAGAGACACAGGCATTAGAATTGAAATTTGTCTTGAAGTGGAAACCTTCACATTTTAAGAGAACTGAAACTTCTGTAAATCTCATTTAATCAAAGCTCAAAGAAAAGAGCATCAGCAAGCAATTAAATCTGATTTTGAAAAGATGACTTCTTTAAGATGAAGAAATACTGACACAGTCCATTGCTTTTTTAATTGTGGAGAATTTCCTCTATTAATTTGGTTAGCAGAGGTTGGACCTTGAGAGAGATTTTCTCACTATTTTTTCTGGTTTGGGAAGGGAATGTTTATTTATTTTTACAATCATCATAATGCTTAGGGACTTTTCATATTGAATTACAGCTGTTAATGAACATATTCCAATGCATTATTGTTCTGTTTAGTGTTTCTTACAAGGATTAAAAAATAACAATGAAAACACAGAAGAAGCAATGAAATGAGAGCAAAGAGCATCCATTCTGGACAAGCGCCAGCCAATGGCTTCTCTGAGGCTTTGATGATTTCCCAAAGTTAAAAACTCAACAATATGGATCTGTATCGTGTGGGGAAAATATTGTGTTTATCATGGGGGAATTTCAATCTGAGGGGTGTATGCAGGAGGTCTCATGCTGTCACTAGGCAAATATCTTTGAAGTTTCTAAACGTTATAGATAACTTTCTAGCACACATAAAGTATTGCAAACAACACAGAGTAATTCTCTATTAGACCTCATTCTGATGGATAAAGATGAATTGACAACTGAACTAAATATTGATAGTTGTCTAGGAGCAAGTTACCACAAACTAATTTCATTTGCTCTGTGCAAAAAGAATATAGTACCAAGCAATATAATGTAATAATGCTGATTTGTACTTATTGCTATGAGCTACTTCATTTTTCCATTTATTATATCTATATCTTATTTGGGGGTTTTTTGTTTGTTTTTCGTTTAATCTCTTAAGCAGGATTTTTTTTTTTTACTAAAAATATAGTTGCATAATTGCAGGGGGTCTTGGTATCTAATAAAGTATCTTAAACAGCTGGAAATTATCATTCACATTTGGATGTTTAAATATTGGAGATTTGAAAGAACAGGTTAGACAAACACCTCTCATGGATGGTCTCGATAATACTTAGTCCTGCCATGAGTGCAGGGGACTAGACTAGATGACTTCTCGAGGTACCTTCCAGTCCTATGATTCTATGATATTTCCTCCCAGTCATTTTTGCTCACTTTGTTTTTTATTTCTAGGAAACTGGCCTTTTTAAAGCATCAACTATATGTAAGATAGCTCATAGCAAGGAGTATAAATCACCAGTTAGGAATCACAAACGATTGATAAGGTAAGCTAAAGGTATTTCTATAAAATATATACCTAACTATCCTGCATTAAGGACAATAAGAAGGAATTCTTGATATGTATCAGGAGAAAAAACAAATAATAGCCACCTTATAGGTCCAAAAACAGACAAAGATAATAAAATTATTAATCATGATGCAGAAATGGTAGAAGTATTGCATAAATATGTCTGTTCTATATTTGTCATGAAGTGCTAATATTGTGCTAATATTCAAAAGGGTAAGTGAGATGGCCCTGGTAACTATGAGTTGGTTAATGTAACATGGATACCAGGCAAAATCATGGAAAAGCTGATAGTGGATACAATCAGTAAAATATTAAAAGATGGTAGCATAATTAAGAACAATTAAAATGGATTGAAGAAAAATAATTTTGCCAAAAAATCTTGGCATTTTTTATGATATTACAAGTTTGGTTAATAAAGTTGGGTTGATATATGTTCATTTCTATAAAGCATTTGACTTAGTCCCATATGATATTCTGATTAAAAATAAAATTATACTAAATCAAATATAGCCCATGTAAAATGGATTTAAAAACTACTTAACTGATAGATTTCAAAAAGTAATTGTAAATGAGAATTTATAATCTGATGGAAGTATTTCAAATGGGGTCCTGTAGGGGGATCTGTTAATGATCCAATGCCATTCAATATCTTTATCAAAATTCTGTGAAAAATAGAAAATAATTTTTGGTAAAATTAGCAGATGACTCAAAAATTGGAGGAGTGGTAAATAACGATGAGGACAAGTCAGTTATACCAACTGTGAAGTCAATTGAACTAATTTAAACTACATGCATTTTAACACAGCCAAATGCAAGAGCATACATATAGGAACAAAGAATGCAGGTTAAATATATAAGGTGGGGGATTGTATCCAGGAAAGCAGTGGCTCTGAAAAGGACCTAGGAAGTCATGGGATATAACCAATTGAACATTACTGGAATACTGTGTCTTGTAATGATGTTCACACTTCAAAAATGATTTTGACAGATTGGAAAGGGCTTAGAAAAGATAAGAATGATTTGAGGTTTGCAACATTCCTTATGGTGCATGGAAGGCCTATTTGGTTTATTGAAGAAAATGTTATGAGGTGACTTGATCATGGGCTACAATCCCTGGGAAAGGGATTTCTGATAACAGATGGCTCATTAATCTACCAGAAACAGCATAATGAGATCCAATGGCTGGAATCTGAAGCTGGACAAATTCAGACTAGGAAAAAGGCTAAATTTTTTAACAGCAAGGGTAATTAACCATTGAAAAAACTCACTTAGGGAAATGGAGGATTCTGCATCACCAGCAGTCTTTAAGCCAAGACTGGATGTCTTTTTAGAAGATATATTATAGCTCAAACCAAAGTTAAGGGCTAAATTCAGAAATTACTGGGTAAAGGTCTTCGGTCTATGTAATGCAGTAGTTTAGACCAGATGATCATAATGGTTCCTTCTGGCCTTAAAAGCTATGAATTTATGAATTTCCATATTTGACTTCTTTTATTTCTAAACTCAATGACATAATTGTGGAAATAATAAAGGGAATAAGAATGATCAATTGCATGACCAGGGGGAAGAGGTGGACGAGGCTTTCTTCCAGCAACTCACGGAAGTTACTAGATCGCAGGACCTGGTTCTCATCAATCACCCTGATATCTGCAGGGAGAGCAATACAGTGGTGCACAGACAATCCAGGAAGTTTTTGGAAAGTGAAGGGGACAATTTCCTGGTGCAAGTGCTGCAGGAACCAACTCTTCTTGACCTGCTGCTCACAAACCAAGACGAATTAGTAGGGGAAGCAAAAGTGGATGGGAACCTGGGACGCAGTGACCATGAGATGGTCGAGTTCAGGATCCTGACATAAGAAAGAAAGGAGAGCAGCAGAATACGGACCCTGGACTTCAGAAAAGCAGACTTTGACTCCTCAGGGAACTGATGGGCAGGATTCCCTGGGAGGCTAATGTGAGGGGGGAAGGAGTCCAGGAGAGTTGGCTGTATTTTAAAGAATCCTTATTGAGATTACAGGGACAAACCATCCCGATGTGCAGAAAGAATAGTAAATATGGCAGGCGACCAGCTTGGCTTAACAGTGAAATCCTTGCTGATCTTAAACACAAAAAAGAAGCTTACAAGAAGTGGAAGATTGGACAAATGACCAGGGATGAGTATAAAAATATTGCTCGGGCATGCAGGAGTGAAATCAGGAAGGCCAAATCACACCTGGAGTTGCAGCTAGCAAGAGATGTTAAGAGTAACAAGAAGGGTTTCTTCAGGTATGTTAGCAACAAGAAGAAAGTCAAGGAAAGTGTGGGCCCCTTACTGAATGAGGCAGGCAACCTAGTGACAGAGGATGTGGAAAAAGCTAATGTACACAATGCTTTTAGTGCCTCTGTCTTCTGTTAGGATGCATCCGATGAAGTGAGCTGTAGCTCACGAAAGCTCATGCTCAAATAAATTGGTTAGTCTCTAAGGTGCCACAAGTACTCCTTTTCTTGTTAGGATATAGATATTCAGGCCTGTCGGTAAAGGCTTGTACTCGAAGAATTTAGGTGTATTCTTATCACTTGGCTAGTTAGAGGTATAAAAGAGAGAATCAAAATCACTGTCTGCCAGTGTAAGGTCCTTCTCTTACTGTGACAGTCTGAGGTCCTGTTCTTAGGCTAAGGCCTTTGGCTAAGCAACAGAGACGGCCATAAGCTGGGAAGCAACTGGTCACATCCTCATATTCCAACCTAGTCACATTGAAATAAGGTGCTATTGGTCTGTTAGGAATACAATCCTGTCCTGATCATGCCTATCGCCTCTAGAGAAAGGGAAGTGACTAGAAGATGTAAAAGGAAACTTAGTTTAATAGCATCCTGTCTGGCAAGAACACACTTATCAATAGCTGGGATGTGAAATCCTCATTTCTGTGTTTGTTCTATCACTGTAGTCCCCATTTCCCCATTGTTTGTCTGTATAATCTCTGTCTGGTTCTGTGATTGTTTCTGTCTGCTGTATAATTAATTTTGCTTGGTGTAAACTAATTAAGGTGGTGGGATATAATTGGTTAAATAATCATGTTACAATATGTTAGGATTGGTTAGTTAAATTTCAGGAAAATGATTGGTTAAGGTATAGCTAAGCAAAACTCAAATTTTACTACATAGTCAGCAGTCAATCAGGAAGTAGGGTTGGTGTGTGTGTGTGGGGAAATGGGAACACGGAATGGGGGTGGGGAAATTGGAATCATGTTTGGCTAAAGGGGGAAATGGGAACAGGGAATGGGGGTGGGGAAATTAGAATCATGTTTGGCTAAGGGCAGGAATGGAAACAGGGACACAGGTGTAAGGCTCTGTGGTGTCAGAGCTGGGAAGGGGGACACTAAGGAAGGAAACTGGAATCATGCTTGCTGGAAGTTCACCCCAATAAACATCAAATTGTTTGCACCTTTGGACTTCGGGTATTGTTGCTCTCTGTTCATGCGAGAAGGACCAGGGAAGTAAGTGGGTGAAGGAATAAGCCCCCTAACATCTTCATGAACAAGGTCAGCTCCCAGACTACTGCACTGGGCAGCACAGCATGGGGAGGAGGTGACCAGCCCTCTGTGGAGAAAGAAGTGGTCTGGGACTATTTAGAAAAGCTGGACGTGCACAAGTCCATGGGGCCGGATGTGTTGCATCTGAGAGTGCTAAAGGAGTTGGCGGATGTGATTGCAGAGCCATTGGCCATTATCTTTGAAAACTCATGGCGATCGGGGGAAGTCCCAGACAACTGGAAAAAGGCTAATGTAGTGCCCATCTTTAAAAAAGGGAAGAAGGAGGATCCTGGGAACTACAGGCCAATCAGCTTCACCCCAGTCCCTGGAAAAATCACAGATCAGGTCCTCAAGGAATGAATTCTGAAGCACTTAGAGGAGAGGAAAGTGATCAGGAACAGTCAGCATGGATTCACCAAGGGCAAGTCATGCCTGACTAATCTAATTGCCTTCTATGACGAGATAACTGGCTCTGTGGATGAGGGGAAAGCAGTGGACGTGTTATTCCTTGACTTTAGCAAAGCTTTTGACACGGTCTCCCAAAGTATTCTTGCCAGCAAGTTAAAGAAGTATGGGTTGGATGAATGGACTATAAGGTGAATAGAAAGTTGGCTAGATTGTCGGGCTCAACGGGTAGTGATCAATGGCTCCATGTCTAGTTGGCAGCCGGTATCAAGTGGAGTGCCCCAAGGGTTGGTCCTCGGGCCAGTTTTGTTCAATATCTCCATAAATGATCTGGAGGATGGTGTGGATTGCACCCTCAGCAACTTTGCAGATGACACTAAACTGGAGGAGTGGCACATATGCTGGAGTGTAGGGACAGGATACAGAGGGCCCTAAACAAATTAGAGGATTGGGCCAAAAGAAATCTGATGAGGTTCAACAAGGACAAGTGCAGAGTCCTGCACTTAGGTCGGAAGAATTCCATGCACCGCTACAGACTATGGACCGAATGGTTCGGCAGCAGTTCTGCAGAAAAGGACCTAGGGGTTACAGTGGACGAGAAGCTGGATATGAGTCAACAGTGTGCCTTTGTTGCCAAGAAGACCAATGGCATTTTGGGATGTATAAGTAGGGGCATAGCTAGCAGATCGAAGGACGTGATCGGTCCCCTCTATTCGACATGTAGGAGTGAAATCAGGAAGGCTAAATCTATTCAACATTGGTGAGGCCTCATCTGGAGTACTGGGTCCAGTTTTGGGCCCCACACTACAAGGAGGATGTGGAAAAATTGGAAAGAGTCCAGCGGAGGGCAACAAAAATGATTAGAGGTCGGGAACACATGACTTATGAGGAGAGGCTGAGGGAACTGGGATTGTTTAGTCTGCAGAAGAGAAGACTGAGGGGGGATTTGATAGCTGCTTTCAACTACCTGAAAGGGGGTTCCAAAGAGGATGGATCTAGACTGTTCTCAGTGGTAGCAGATGACAGAACAAGGAGTAACAGTCTCAAGTTTCAGTGGGGGAGGTTTAGGTTGGATATTAGGAAAAACTTTTTCACTAGGAGGGTGGTGAAACACTGGAATGTGTTACCTAGGGAGGTGATGGAATCTCCTTCCTTAGAAGTTTTTAAGGTCAGGCTTGACAAAGCCCTGGCTGGGATGATTTAGTTGGGGATTGGTCCTGCTTTGAGCAGAGGGTTGGACTAGATGACGTCCTGAGGTCCCTTCCAACCCTGATATTCTATGATTCTATGATTCTATGACTCATTCAGAGGAGAAAATTTTGTTTAGGGCTCTCTGTCCTGTTGCATGTCACACAGACATTTTAGTTACTATCTTCCCCTCTAAATATACACCTTACTCAGGGTTCTTAGATAAAAGGTTTGGGACAAGGAGTCTTCTTCTACAAAGTTCATCACTTGCAGTAGTGCAGTGATAGTGATACAGGAAATTCCTAAGGACTGTGGATGAGAACAGTTTCCAGAGGCTAAAGATAACCCTATATAATACATTTTATTTCAAAACTTATCTTGATTTAAAGAGATTCCTAGTGCATCTCCACAGAACAAAATTATTTTCTGGAAAACAGAATGAGGATGGTCAATGAAGGACAGGTTTTGGTCATCCAAAGATTCTAGTTTCTAAGAAAGCAAACTTCTAGAATGTGGGTTCTAAGAAAGTAAACTTCACTTATTTTATCCTGAACCATAAAGGGTTGTCTCCAACATACTGTTAGGACTTTTTCAGTGACTGTTTGGAAGCTACTTAGTGAAATAATAACTGTAGTTTTTCCAGCTGAGAAGAGATGTGCATCTTTTAGAATTTCCAGTAGGAAACTAGTATTTCATTTCACTGAATTATGTCATTACATTGTGTTTTGACACACCATGAAACACCGGTTTCCTGATAAAACCGTAAAAAGATAGAGACTAATTTTCAATGGGAAAAGCTAAAGCCATTATTAGTTAATAGAGCAGATGTTCCAACTGAACTGTACATTTGAATGCCCTACTGTGTGGATATCAAACATGAATAAGAACAGCCCATCTCTACTTGCCACTGGGTTCCCATATTTATGACTATATCTCGTGTTTTGTAATAGAGCAACATTTGAAAAGCCAGGGCAATACAGTCAAAGTTGCTTTCATCTTTCTCTCTGTTTTATTTTGAAAACAATAAAATCTTCAGTAATTCTAGGAAGAGCGCTGAATTACAATCTAACTATATGGCACCTCAAGCAAACAGCCCCTTCCACTAGGGCTTCAGCACTGCCTCAGCTTAATCATGTCATAAACTCCTCCTAATATTTCCTTACTATAGCTTACCTAGTTAGCTTTCACTTCTTATTTACCACTCTGCATACACCCATTATCCTTGCTGTGAGTGAACCTGAGGTAAATGATAACTTTTGTTCCACTAGCAGTCAAATTGTGCCACCAATGTCAAGTATAATTAGGTCAGGCTGGACACTGAGAACTTCCCCAGGGCATGGGACAGAATGTTGCTCACCTCCAGGTCATAAAGTGAAAACAGAGTGAATCCACAGCCACCACTGCATCTTTAGGCCTGGAGTAGCCTCAGTGACATTTGTGCCTTCCCTCCAGAAGGAGCTAAGAATCCAAGCAGTGATGAATCCTCTAATACCACTCTGCCACCAAAGAGCCACTGCATATAACTCATAGAATATCAGGGTTGGAAGGGACCTCGGGAGGTCATCTAGTCCAACCCCCTGCTCAAAGCAGGACCAATCCCCAGTTTTTTGCCCCAGATCCCTAAATGGCCCCCTCAGGGATTGAACTCACAACCCTGGGTTTAGGAGGCCAGTGCTCAAACCAACTGTATCAACAGCCCTTTCAAAGCTATGGTCTCCAGTCTACAGGTGGTGTAAACCACCTGTGAAGAATTTAGGTATCCCACCCCTTCACCTCCCAAGCACTTAAAATTAAAGTACTGGTTTCAATGATTCTGGGATCTTCTGTAATTTGGGTCTGATTCAACACCAACTGAAGTCAATGGGAGTCTTTTTCATTGACTTCAACTAGTACTGGTCAAAGCCACTCCAGAGTAGGTCTGAAGAAGATTTAGCACTAAGTGAATATGATGTTTAAGCTTTTCAGGTCTTTCAAAAAGTGCTGGAGAGTCTATGAGATTAATAGAAAATGGCATAGAATGTGAAGTTCCAAACGGCAGTTCTTATTTAAAAAATAAAAATTCTAATTGAGAAGCTGAGGAGAAAAGCTTTTAAAGTGAGAGGCTGAACAGAGACAATGGGAGAAAGAGTGTATATTTAGAGGGGGAAGATAGTAACTAAAATGTCTGTGTGATATGCAACAGGACAGAGAACCCCAAACAAAATTTTCTCCTCTGAATGAGTCATAGAATGCCCGAGCAATATTTTTATACTCATCCCTGGTCTGCTGGGAAGCTAGTCAGAGAGACTGCAAAATCTCATCCAGATAGATTCACGTTAGGTTCAGTCAAGCTAAAGTAACAACAGTTTACATTTTCTCAGAGACAGCTTTCTCCATCCTGACCCTCTTGGTCAGATAGCCTAACAGAATCCTGGCCTCTGTTCCCTTCCCTCACAATGCCCTTCACAGCCCTGTTCACCTGAGTAAGTAGGCCTTGCAAAAAGGATCTCCAAGGGAGTGTGAGGAAACTGAACCCTCCCAAATACGGTGTGGAAGGACTGCATGGCTATTACAACAAGGCCCTAGGCTGCAGAAACTAAGGCAGCTGTGCTTCCCTCAACACGAAACAGAAAATGAACACATTATGGAAAGAACAACATAAGCATAGTCCCCAAAGGAACAGGAAAATTAGTTTATTTTTAGTATAGTATCTTTAAACGTGGTCATAACGTGCCATATAGTATCTTTAAATGTGGTCATAAAATTATCCATCAACAATATTTGAAGACCTCTGTGTTTGTGTGCAACAGAGGTTGTCAACGACACATCTATATTAAAAAATCCTTTTATTTCTTCTACATTTGTTGTCCTTCAGTTTCACTGAGTGTCCCTTATTTTCTATACATTTAATCACTGGTATTTCAGTAGCACCCATTTCTAGAGTACCTCAGTATTGAGCAGGTAGAATGAAATATCAGGCTACTATTCCCTGTGTAACTGAATACTTCAGTGAAGTGATCCTAACTCTCCTCTTCTCCGGGGTAAATAATCATAGAGTCCAATCTTGCTCCCGCTGGAATCAATGAGTCAAATGTTGCCCTCAGTTGCACTGGTGCAAATGTAGAATTCATGGAGATATTCCAGATTTATACTGGAGAGCCAAACTAGGCCCAATGGGATTATTGTCACAGACTTCGGTGACTTCAAAGTAGTGTCATCATCCTTCTATTTGTGGTCTGTAATTTTCTGGGATCTAAATGTGGTCACTTAAATGAAAGTATAACAAGAGACTAACACAGAAACAAGGACTTCATTTGAACAAAGAAGATACAATAATGTTTTCATTTCTGCTGTTACTTAACAATGCTCATGTGCAGGGTGATTAACTCTGAAGACTGGAAAGCCATGCACCAGAAACATATCTATTATGCTGAATGCAATAGTAGCCAAGGCCAATGTATTTGAACCGAAAGCATCCAAATGGGATGGATTGACTAGGGATACTGTAATGTAGATCTCAGCGGGTCTCGTTACTCTCTGAGTTCTGGAAAGAGAAGATAGAAAGTTTGCTGTAAGTTGGAGTTTCTTTCTGGAACTGCTGAGGAAACTGGAGAAGTAAGCTAGCTGCACAGTTTTAAATCAGCAGATCCAGATAAATATCATCCCAGAGTTTTAAAAGAGATCACTGAGGCACTAGCTGGACCATTCATGTTGATTTTCAATAATTCTTGGAACACTAGGGAAGTTCTAGAAGACTGGAGGGAAACTAATATTGTGCCAATATTTTAAAAATGTAAACAGAATGATCTGCTAATTATAGGTCTTTCAGCTTGACTTTGCTCCTGGGCAAAATAATAGAGAGGCTGATATGGGCTTTGATTAATCAAGTATTAAAAGAGAGTAATATAGTTAATGCTAATCAACATGGGTTTATGGAAAATAGATCCTGTCAAACTATCTGGATATCTTTTTTTTTATGAGATCACAAGTTTAGCTGATAACAGTCATAGTATTGATACAAGATATTCAGATTTCTGTAAGGCATGACTTGCTACCACACAACTATAGTAATACAAAATGAACATGGCACATATTAAATCAATACAAAATGGCTAACTGATAGGTCTCAACATGTAATTGTAAATGGGAAATCATAGCTGAATGGGTGTGCTTAAAGTGGGGTCTTGCAGGAACCAGTGCTTGTCCCTATGTATTTAACATTTTTATCAATGACCTGGAAGAAAACATAAAATCATCACTGATAAATTCTGCAGATGACACAAAAATTGAGGGAGTGACAAATAATGAAGCGGTCAGGTCACTGATACAGAGTGATCTGGATCTCTTGGTGAGCCAGGTGCAAGCAAACAATATGTGTTTTAGGAAGGCTAAATGCATGTATCAAAGAATGTAGGCTAGGGAATGGGGGACTGTATCCTGGGAAGCAGTGAGTAGAAAAGTTTTGGGGATTTTGGCTGATAATCAGGTGAACTAGAGTTCTTATTGTGATGTGATGGCCAAAAGGGCTAATATGATCCTTGGGTGTATAAACAAAGGAAACTTGAGTAAGAGTAAAGATGTTATCTTATCTCTGAATTTGGCACTGGTGCAACCACTGCCAATCCACTGACCAGTTCTGGTGTCCACAATTCATGAAGGATATTAAGAAATTGGAGAGGGTTCAAAGAAGAGCCTCGAGAATGATTAAAGAATTAGGAAACTTGCTGTATAGTTATAGACTCAATGAATTCAACCTATCTATCTTAAGGGGTGACTTCATCAGAGTTTATAAATACCCATGAAAGAAACAAAAATATGATAATAAAAGTCTCTTCAATCTAGCACACAAAAGTGACTAGAAGCTAAAGCTAGACAATTTCAGACTAGAAATAATGAGCAATTTTTAAACAGTGCGGGTATTTAACCATAGGAACAATTTACCAAACATTGTGGCAGATTCTTCATCACTGGAAATTTTAAAATCAAGATTGGATATTTTTCTAAAAGATCTGCACTGTTCAAAGTGAAATTAATTCAGGGCAGTCCTATGACCTGTGTTCATGAAAACAAAGATTTAACAACATTTCCCTCACTATATATAGTCCAGCACTAGGTAAGAGTGGCTCTGGCTTTCTAGAGTCAGATATTCTTTTCTCTGTTACTAGTTTTACACCTGTACATACCCAGATCTAGCTTATTCCCCAGTGTAATAAGCACCTGGAGCATCCTGATTTTCACTATGGCTACTTTGTGCCACTACAGCAGTTCAAACGGGTGTAAAGGCTATTGTCACGCTGTCTGGTGTGGCTCATGACCATGAGTGCCTAGCTCATGGCAAACTGTCCAAAAACAGGGAAGACACTCCAAACAGGTGGTGTGTTCTACAAGTAGATTTCACCAACCCAAACAAATGTGAACTCCTGGATCACTATACCTGTCTTACCGTGACATCATAGGCAGTTCCCAGTTCCCAGATGTATTTTCTTTTTTTTCTTTTTTTTTTAATAAAATTTACCTTTTTTAAGAATAGAATTGGATATTTGTGTCTTAAGAGCTTTGTGCACATGTTGTTTAATTACCTGGTGGTAACAGTTGGTTTCCTTATTTTTTTCTTTCTCAGTTATTCCCCAGAGGGGGAGTGAAAGGGCTTGAGGGTACCCCACAGGAAGGAATTTCCAAGTGCGCCTTCCTTGGCTCCCAAAGGGGTTCTGTACTTGGGTGGTGTCATCATCTACCAATCCAAGGTCAGAGAAAAGCTGTAATCTTGGGAGTCTAATACAAGCCCGGAGTAGCCAGTATTGATTTTTAGAATCCTTGTGGGTGCCCACCTTCTGCAGTCGAAGTGACAGAGTGGGGAATTAGTCTTTACAAATATATTGACAAAGGGAGAGCTGAGGACTTGTGAAAACAGAATAAAAGAGCTAAATATGTAGTTTGGCTAAGAGATTGCAAAACAGGGACACTGTAACAATGTGTAAATATCTGATGTGTGAAAGCACCTCCAGTGAAAAGGAATATTTTAATGTAGTACAAAAGGAGTAATTAGATAAATTTGGAAAGGAAAAATTTAGTCTAAATATCAGTAAGAGCTATTAGAGTGTGGGATAGATGCTAAGGATATGTCTACACTGAAACTAGACACCTGCAGCTGCCCCATGCCAGCTGACTCAGAGTCATGGGGAATTCAACTGAGATGTAGAAGTGTGGGCTCAGGTTGCAGCCCAAGCTCTGGGTCTCTCCCAGCTTGCAGGATCCTAGAACCGGGGGTCCAGTCCAAGCCAAATGTCTACACCACAAATAAACAGGCCCTTAGTCCAAACTCTGCAAACCCGAGTCAGCTGACATGGGCCAGCCAAGGGTTTTTAAATGTAGTGTAGACGTATCCTAAGTGGAAGTGGTGAAAGCTCCATCATTTGTGACTTACAATTTGACTGGGCAAAACCATAGAAAATAGGTCATAGGGAAAAATTCTGGATTGGTAGGAGACAGACTGGATGACTTTTTCCTGTCTAATTTCTATCACAAAGTTACAATTTTATGTCCCAAGGGAATGTCATTGTGCCAAACAAGCAACTGTTTTACTGTTTGCAGAGGTGTATTAAGTACATAGCTATTCAAGAAAGGGAATTGGAATATACAATAAGGTCAGAATTGACCATCTAAATGCCCCCCCCCCTCCCCCCCGTGGTCCAAGTCATTACCTTAATGTTGACAAAAAAGCTTTTTTAGCTTTAGTCCTAGAACTAGGGTTCAACAAATCCAGAGATAGCACATGCTCGGGTGCCTGTGGAACAAGTAACTATGAACTATTAAAGTGTAATAGTCACAGAAGAATTCCCAGGAAAGATATTAAAAGGAGGACTTGTGGCACCTTAGAGACTAACATTTATTTGAGCATAAGCTTTTGTGAGGTACAGCTCACTTCATTGGATGCATGCAATGGAAAATACAGTGGGGAGATTTATATATACAGAGAACATGAAACAGTGGGTGTTACCATACACACTGTAACAAGAGTGATCAGGTAAGGTGAGCTATTACCAGCAGGAGAGTGGGGGAAGGGGGCAGAGGAAACCTTTTGTAGTGATAATCAAGGTGGGCCATTTCCAGCAGTCGACAAGAACATGTGAGGAACAGTGGGGTGGGGGGGAATAAAAATGGGGAAATAGTTTTACTTTGTGTAATGACCCATCCACTCCCAGTCTTTATTCAAGCCTAAATTAATTCTACCCAGTTTGGAAATTAATTCCAATTGCCACTTTTAGGTCTGTAATCGAGTGGCAATTCTTCAACAAAAAAAATTCAGAAACAGACTCCAAGGAGAGACTGCTGAATTGGAATTAATTTGCAAACTGGATACAATTAATTTAGGCTTGAATAAAGACTGGGAGTGGATGTGTCATTACACAAAGTAAAACTATTTCCCCATGTTTATTCCCCCCCACCCCACTGTTCCTCACAAGTTCTTGTCAGCTGCTGGAAATGGCCCATCTTGATTATCACGACAAAAGTCCTCCCCCATACCCCTCCGCTCTCCTGCTGGTAATAGCTCACCTTACCTGATCACTCTTGTCACAATGTGTATGGTAACACCCATTGTTTCATGTTCTCTGTGTACATAAATCTCCCCACTGTATTTTCCACTGAATGCGTCCGATGAAGTGAACTGTAGCTCATGAAAGCTTATGCTCAAATAAATTTGTTAGTCTCTAAGGTGCCACAAGTCCTCCTTTTCTTTTTGCGGATACAGGCTAACACAGCTTCTACTCTGAAACCAGGAAAGATAATGTTATGTTTTAAGCATTAAATGAGAATGAAGAAGGCATCAGTGATGGATGTTAATGACAGCAGGACATTTGGGAATAAATTCCATAGCAGTTAGGTTGAAGTGAAAGATCCATCCATCACAGACAATTTACTCCTACCACAGAAAACTGTAACAGGGTGAAACTCAAGTGATTCATTCAGATAATAAAGAACACTTAACTCCTACTTAACACATTCTAAAGCACATTTGGCAATAGTGATTTTAAGCCTGTGTGCCTTACATGCTATCACAAGTCTCTTTTTCCCACATATACACCTATCTGACCAGATAGAATGCCATTTCAGATCTCTCCTCTGTGCTGCAGTGACAGAAAGTGAATGCTTAATTTCCCTTCCCCTCTCCATATTTGGCTTCTGTTCTTGGCTTCCTGTTGTATTCATCATCACATGCTGTGAAGCCTCACAGACAGGTAAGGGAAGGATGAGGCAGAAGATGGCTGAAATAATAGGCATAATGGTTATATGGAAATGGGGTGTGACTTGTAAGTGTAGTGGGAACCAAATGGGGGCCAGCTTGTGTTTGACTGGGGCCTAACAAAATGAAATATTAGCTTTGGTGTTTAGATAGGTACTTAGAAGTCCTGATGTTAAGGCAAATCTTATCTGAACAATCCAGACCTCTGGGATCTGCAAAACTGGGCAAAGATCACTTTGTGGTAACAGGCTTTTCTAATATATTTTGCACATAGGACCCAATTCACCAAAGCACTTAAGAACATGCTTAAATATCTTTGGACTTACATATGTGCTTATAGGATTGCTGAATCAGAGCTTTAATCTGAAGCAGAAAATGCAGAGAGACAAGAAAACAAAAACTTCTTTGGGTGGCAGGTGTGCTGAGTTTATCACTCTGCCCCAGTAAGGGGGCAGGTTTGGGTGGTTGTGTAAGGCTCAGGTCACTGAGGGAAGATGGGGGAGAGTGCTCCAGAAGGAGACCTAGATAGTAGTAGATTAATTCAGAATTTCAAAAATAAAACAAACAGGTTAATATTCCTTTACTACACAGAGAATTTTCTATAATGATCAGATACAAAGAATAAGTTCCCTTTCCTTTTGGTGCCCATAATAAGGAAATGAAGTAACTTGATCATAGTTCAGTATCAATTCATACATAAATATAGTTCACTTACCTGACCTTTAAGATAAAGGACATGATTAATTTTAAGGCAATGGAACAAAAACAGTGTTTCCATCACTCCTTTCGTTTTTAAGTGCATATCCTCCTATGGGTAATAATGCTGTTGACTTTGATTGAACAGCTACTTAGACATGCACGAGATCACTGGTGTATCATTTGCACTGTTATTTTTGAGGCTGAGTTGGTCTAGTCATTCCTGTTTGATCTGTTTGATCTCTCCTTGAGGCCAGTCACCTTTTCATCTTGGTTTTCTACCTCATTGGTGACAGACATTTTCCCCTCTCCAACTCTTAACTCTCTAGGCCAGTGTTAAAAGCAAAAAGAGCATATGGGCCTTAGTCATTAACTTGTCATGTGAGTAGTAGTTCACTTTTTCTTTAGATACCCAACACCCATTTGGGACTCAACTGTGAAAATTTAGGCACAGCCCTTATGCAGGGGCAGCGTAGTGCTGGACTGCTCCTGGGGCAGGACAGGAAGACAGAATATCCCTGGGAGATAGATAGCCTTGCAGAGATCCCAGGCATACAGTAGCAGCACATTAAAAAAATCTCCTTTATGGGTAAAAGCTGGCTAGTGTGTCGGGTGGACAGAGCCATAGCCCTGACTTCTCCTTGCTTCTCCCTGCCTCAGGATACTGTAAACCCAAAGGGGAGTAGGGAAGGAGCAGTCTGTGCACTCACAGGAGCTCAGCGAATGTAATGATTCCACCTCCTTATGTTGGGCATGCGGTGGGGATGATGAAGGAGGTTTCATGTGACCTTCTGCTCATCCACTCACTGCACGCCTTTGTGAGGGTCCTTCTGAAAAGAAAAAAAAATCACAATTATTTTCTGAGTAGGTCTAATTAACCATCATTCTTTATAGACAATGGGAATGGCCACCTTTGGTAATGATAGTCTGAAATTTCTGTACATCTATTTAATCAAAGGCAGATGTTTTATCTACAATGTTATTTTCATAATGGGTAATGGTGTCAATAGAAGGCTATTAAACTAATAGGAAACATAAGATCTGAATAATATGCATTTTTGTGATGTTGACTAATTATTGGTATTGGTTATTATTATTTAAATCCTGTTGTGATAAACCATGAAATTTGGTACATGTGACTGTGTGATATAATAGTTCTCCCTGCTCTCTACTGTTGTTTTGCTTTTGCTGTCTCTATATGACTGTGATCTAAATGGAGAAGATATAGATATAGACAAACATAGCTATATGACATGTTTAATGTACCGTCTCTAATTGCTGCATTCAGCTGAATGCCAAATAATTAAAAATGTTATTCAGCCAAAGTCAAATTATCAGACGAATTAGTCATTATAACACTCGTATCATATGCTGAATGTCCCAAGTAAACAATACAAAGGACATTGGAACACTTCTGTTTCATACAGTTATGTTGAGAAAGTGTCCAGTTGCCATAAGTCACTGGTTTCCATTTAGTTTGTCACACCAGTGGATAATTTTCTAGTGTTGTCATGTTCCTAAGTGCACTGGAGACAGGATACTACCGATAGAGGTAAAGCAAGTCCACTTTTTACCATTTAGAAATAGGTTGGTTCCATAGCAAAGGGTAACCTAATGGTCTCAGCACTTTAAGCATGCCCATACACCTGTGGTTGCCACTTTCAATGTCCCAGATGCCTTAACTCTGACATCTTCTGTTATTTATAGCATCTTTCTTGCTGGTACCCACAACAGGTACCTGGCTGCCAATTCCCTTTGCTCTGCCACTAGTAGGCTTCTTTCTCTCCCCAATCCAGAGCCCTCTATCTTCCATGGTAGGTAATATTCCCATTTCAGGGACTCAAGTCAGCAGTCTTTTCTGGGCCAATATGAAAGGCCTTGTCTACAGGAGAAAGTGGCAATTTAGTTAAACTGATATAAACCTTTGTGAGGACACTCATTTCAGTTGGAGTGGCTTATTCCAGTTGAACTTAAACTGATGACCAATTGACTTAAACCTAGCAAAACAAACCTTGTTTAAAATGAAATGAACTTTTATACAGCCCTTTGCATCAGTTTAACTAAGCTGGTTTAAAATCACACCTGAAGTTAAACCAGTGCAATTTGTCCATGTCAAAAAGCCCCTAGGTCCTCCCGGAGGAGCACAATGCATTCTAGGATGCCTTTGATAGAGGAAGTCCCAAGGTGGAAACCTTATGGATGGAACAGGTGCAGGGCCTAGTGAGAAGATGGTAAATCTGAGACACAAAGGCATGATACTGAAGAAGAGGTGTTACCAGATGTGCCCGTTACTTCTGGATATGCTCATTTATTAGGGTTACTCTTCTGGGGGTGGGGATTCTTTAATTCTAATAATGTACTGCTTATAGAATCATAGAATCATAGAATATCAGGGTTGGAAGGGACCTCAGGAGGTCATCTAGTCCAACCCCCTGCTCAAAGCAGGACCAATCCCCAATTAAATCATCCCAGCCAGGGCTTTGTCAAGCCTGACCTTAAAAATGTCTAAGGAAGGAGATTCTACCACCTCCCTAGGTAATGCATTCCAATGTTTCACCACCCTCCTAGTGAAAAAGTTTTTCCTAATATCCAACCTAAACCTCACCCACTGCAACTTGAGACCATTACTCCTTGTCCTGTCCTCTTCTACCACTGCGAATAGTCTAGAACCATCCTCTCTGGAACCACCTCTCAGGTAGTTGAAAGCAGCTATCAAATCCCCCCTCATTCTTCTCTTCTGCAGACTAAACAATCCCAGTTCCCTCAGCCTCTCCTCATAAGTCATGTGTTCCAGACCCCTAATCATTTTTGTTGCCCTTCGCTGGACTCTCTCCAATTTATCCACATCCTTCTTGTAGTGTGGGGCCCAAAACTGGACCCAGTACTCCAGATGAGGCCTCACCAATGTTGAATAGAGGGGGACGATCACGTCCCTCGATCTGCTGGCTTATACATCCCAAAATGCCATTGGCCTTCTTGGCAACAAGGGTGCACTGCTGACTCATATCCAGCTTCTCATCCACTGTCACCCCTAGGTCCTTTTCCGCAGAACTGCTGCCTAGCCATTCGGTCCCTAGTCTGTAGCTGTGCATTGGGTTCTTCCGTCCTAAGTGCAGGACCCTGCACTTATCCTTATTGAACCTCATCAGATTTCTTTTGGCCCAATCCTCCAATTTGTCTAGGTCCCTCTGTATCCTATCCCTGCCCTCCAGCCTATCTACCACTCCTCCCAGTTTAGTATCATCCGCAAATTTGCTGAGAGTGCAATCCACACCATCCTCCAGATCATTTATGAAGATATTGAACAAAACCGGCCCCAGGACCGACCCCTGGGGCACTCCACTTGACACCGGCTTATGTCACTTGTGTTTTCATTTGGAGCTCTACTTCTTCCTTCTGCAAGTCCCCTCCCAATGGAATTATCCTGCAGTACCTAGGTTCCCCAGGGCTGGGTTCCTCCAGCCCTAGAACTAGATAAACACACACACACACACGCTAACAGAGGAAGTCTGAGCGGACCGGGTCAATCAGCATTCTCAAGCTGATCCCCTTATCTGTCACTGTACTCAATGGGCTGGGTTAAGCAGCACTTTCAAGCTGTCACCCTCATGTGCCCCTGGGCTCAATAAGCTGAGCTGAGCAGCACTTTCAGCTGCCCACCCCTTATGTGCCACAGGTTTAACATGTCCCTATCCCACTTTCATGTTACACTTGTACTGATTGTAACCCACTTGATGAGCAAACCCCACAGTATTTTTGGGCACTACAGGGATCTTTAGCTTAAGTAAAACAAGCGTTGCTGCAGAGTGAATGGGGGAAGTTAAAAACACGAAAGAGTAGAGTTCAGAGAGAGAGAGAGAAGCAACCAGCTTAACCATAAAAATTATTTATTGAATAATAGTGATAACTACACAAGGAGAGCCTAAACCAACATAGCATACATTATTAAAGGTTAATACCTGAGGTAGAAAGGAAAACAGAGACAGAAAGAGGGGAAACTCATTCACTCCAGGAGGCTTGAACTGGTCAGGGTTCCCAGGTGATGGTGGTAGCTCAGGGTCCTGAGGGCAGGAGACAGGCAGAGCCCCCAGCATGATCAGTCAGGAGAAGAGGGAGTCCCAGTGGAACTGATGCATAGTTTGAATCTGTGGTGGAAAATTAGCCACGTGTTGTGTTTGGATCAGAACAAATCTGAGGCTCCTTTATTCAAGCATGCACATACAGGGAAAGTCAGCCGGAGCTGCTCTGGCGTAAACAGAAATACAGGTGCTTAAATTGCTGAAAACCACAATTTGTCAAACCCACTCCCTTCAACAGCATTTTCCTTATTTGACATATAGTGCAAGCTTCAACCTAGCTTTGCCTTACTTGGAGTTTAGCAAAACAAGCTTTACCTGTTACTGACAGGTGTTTCCTTTGCGGTTAATGGTATTTTCTAACTTCTAGCAGTTATAGTTACATTTCTTAAGCTGTGTTGCTGCAATTGCCCCACAATGTAATTTTCCTTACTCTCTTCTTAGGCTTCATATACACAGTTAGTTTGACCAAAGTTTTAGGCCTACTTGGGTCTACTGTGTTTTTCCTCCACAGATCTAAGATTCAGAACACTGACTGGGGGATTGGTCCTGCTTTGAGCAGGGGGTTGGACTAGATGACCTCCTGAGGTCCCTTCCAACCCTGGTATTCTATGATTATATAATTCTATGACTGGAGGGTGAATAGGGACTTTTGTAGAGAAAATACAATGGTTTAAGGGAGATCACTAGATTTGTTTATAGGTAAACTGATGACTCAAAGGTTTTCTTTAGGCTAGACAATAGGAGCTGATCATTCTTGGCTCTGGGTGGTGTTTTCTTCCAGGGAGCTCACAATGCAACTAGGCTGCTTCAGTATTTTGGATGTCAATCAAGGATTTATTACTAGAATTGGTCTGATTATTGCTGAGCTGGGTGTGTGCAGGCTTAGGTCCATTAACATCTGGAGCAGAGATTCCCATGATGCAGTGCATCCCTGCTTTTTTGGTCCCAGAGTTCAGTGCGGTTCTTCGTTCTGCATTCTGTATGCAAATTGAGATATCTCCCTGTCCCAACTTTCATGCAGATGAGGCTAGGGGAGTTGTCTCTGTTCTTCATTCCGTATGCTAATGCAGATGTCTTAATCTTGTCACCCTTGTCAGAAACGGTCTAGGTGTGTCTCCAACCCCCTTCACTGCTCTCTGCAAGTTGTTTCTCTGATGCGTTTTGGATTAAACAGGTGTGTGTGGGGGGGGAGGTGTCTTTCATGAGTCAGGCAGGCTGGATACTGCACCCTGGTTCCCCAAGAATACAGAGCTGACTGGTATCAGAGGAAAGGGATTGAAAGGGACACAATGGCTATTCTAGTCATTAGACCATGGAGAAGACAGACGGTGATTATGCTACCATTCTGTAGTCTAGTGTGGAGAATTCTTCCCCAACTGTACAGTTCAGTCAAGCCCAAGTAAGTTATCTATACTGGATACAGGGTGGTGAGGAGAAGACTTTTTTTTTTCCCAAAAAAAATTCTGCAGCAGCAGCATATTAAAATATAAGGATAAATTTATTTCACTGCATCTTTATCTTTCATAACTGTTTAACTATTTGGCCTTGAAACCAAATCATGGTCCCACTGAAGTCACTGAGAGTTTGACTATTGATTTCAACAGGAACAAAATCAACCCCTTGACCTATAAGGTACTCTACACAAGAATGAGATGCATGCTTGTGGAGAGGAAAAGAAAAACAGTGGCTCAAACTGTAGCATATTGGACAAAACACAGTTGTTAGTTACTCATGTGAAAGAAAGTATCTGTGGTTATAACCTGTAAATAAATACAACAGGCATGATAGATCTGTAATATTGAATTGACCAGATCAGACCCTGGGGTTGAGGTCATACACAGTGTGTATGTCCATGTGTGGCCCACCATATTGGTTATTGTTTGAATGGGATCCTTGTCCTCTCCAGAGAGTAGCTTTATAAAGTAAGTTAAAAGAAAGTGCCCTCCTCGCTCTAAGCACAGTAGGAGACTTACTTAGCTTTTGTTAGCTAGAAGGCACTGTTCAGTATATCACACATATTAAGTCTGGCAGCCTTTATTCTCAGATGAGAAGCACAATAGCAATAATTTTATACAGTTATTTTTAAATACACCTAATACAATGGTGAAACATGTACCGTATATGTTTTAATTTTCTCCCACCTACTGATTTGACATTAATGGAGAATTAGCAGTTCAATTACTGGCAAATTTATCCAATGAGCATGCCCTAAATAGACACGAAGGGGGAGGGGGCGGGGGTTGTAATGTTAACGTCACCTTCCTTTCTGCTAGTAGAGATATCTTTCCAGACAAGTAATAAATTCCATCCACATTATCTCTCTGCTCATTTACAGCAGACTTTCCGTAAATCATCATGTGAGTCCCTTATGCGATATAATAATGTCACCGGCTAAAATAATGAAACACAACATTCCACTCAAAATATGAACAATGCTTTAATTTGTCTTGTGTATGCCTTTTGCTGTTCAGTATGCAGGAAAAGGACAATCCCTGAATTAACATTGCAATGATGGGAGAGTGTTTTGAAGTGGCCAAAAGGTTTCAGATGATTGAAAGTGAGGTGTGTTTAAATAAAATGAGAAAAACAATAGAAAGATCATGTTACTATGCTTTGCTTCTGTTTGTTTCGGTCTCTCTTCATTTACTGAATGGGGCAAAGTGATAGAGTAGATTTTTTGTATTTATTATTTGATCTTCCTCCCTCACTGTCTCCACAGATAACTGGAGAAGTACTACATCCTTAGAGGTTATTATTTATTAATATCTTAGAAGTGCATAGGGCCAGATCTTCAAAAGAGCTCAGCACTTAACAGCTCCCACTTTGGCCCCAACCTGGGAATGTCCAGATTTTCAAAAGTGCTCTGCACTCAGCAGTCACCATTATTGTCAATGGGAGATGTTGGTTTCTGGCACTGTTGAAAATCTGGCCCATAGACTATTTATGCAGCCACTCTGCATTTGTGTACAGATTTTAAATTCTTTGTCCCCATCTACACTTGGGGCCTTATTCATGGTAACAGCTTTGTAGACCTATGGCCTGATGATGTAATCCTTTCTTACATGGTGTCATAAATATAAACAACCTTCCTGTACACAGTACTATAAAATCCCTCCTGGCCAGAGGCACAAAATCCTTTTACTTGTGAAGGGTTAAGAAGCTCAGGTAACCTGGCTGGCACCTGACCAAAAGGACCAATAAGGGGACAAGATACTTTTAGATCTGTGGTGGGGAGAGTTTTGGTTTGTCTGTTCTGAGAGCTTGCTGGACAGAGATCAAGGAAGCAAGCAATCCAACTCCATTAGAATTGTAAGTAAAGCAAGGAAATGTGTTAATCTTTTGTTTTAGCTTGTGAATTTTCCCTGTGCAAGAGGGAGGTTTATCCCTGGTTTTTGTACTTTTAAGTTTTGCCTAGAAGGAAATCCTCTGTGTTTTGAATCTGATTGTCCTGTAAAATTACCTTCCATCCTGATTTTACAGAGGTGCTTCTTTTACTTTTTTTTTCTTTATAATAAAGTTCTGTTTTTTTAAGAATCTGATTGGGTTTTTAGTGTCCTACAAACCCAAGGGTCTGTTTTGTGCTCATCTTGTTTATTTTTCAAGCCTGCCCAGGAAAGGGGGTGTAGGCTTGGGGGGATATTTTGTGGGAATAGGAACTCCACATGGTCCTTTTCCTGATTCTTTGTCTAAATCACTTGGTGGTGGCAGCATACCTCAGTCCAAGGAGAAATAGAAATTTCTGCCTGGGGGAAGTTTTTAACCTAAGCTGGTAGAAATAAGCTTAGGGGGTCTTTCATGCGGGTCCCCACATCTGCACCCTAGAGTTCAGAGTGAGTAGGGAACCCTGACACACGGTTACTGCTTACTCACCTGAGCAGGTACATTGACTTCACTTGGTTCACTCCCAAATCCTCAGTAAGGATTACTCTTTTGAGAAACAGTTTCAGGGTTGGGTTTTAAGGTTATAACACAAACAGTTCTGTAATCTGTTAATAGCATGCTTACGCAGCACTGGCAAAAGAAGACATGTGATTTGCAAAGAACTCTAACATGTTGTGCTCTAACTGCTTGTGGTGGGGCATGCTCCCCTCCTTGCATCTGGGTGTGATAGCACTGGGCCTCCTGCTGGCTGCCTGCCTTTGGTTCCAGGCCTTCTGTGGCTCAGCCCTCTGGCCAAGGCACAAAGTTCAAACACCTTCCAGGGTACCACGAACACATCAAAATGAACCTAAATAATTCTTCTGTCCATTGGGGCTACTGAACTCTTCCCTTTCTACTTGCAAACCCTATTCAGTGCTTCCCCTGTAGGAGCCTACCCTGCCCCTGTAATGTGCTTCCCTCTTTATCCTTCTGTTAGACCATAGTTCTGGGTTTCTCTCTGCCAGAGAGGGACCAATTTCCCCTGAAGTCTCTCCCCAACTGAACTCCTTCAGTGTACTGATTATGGCTTAGCACTGCCCCCCTCTAGCCAGAAGCCAATTACCTACTCACCTCTCCGGCATGGCTAATTGGGTATATTCACTAACTCTGAAGGGGATGGGGATGGGGACTCTCTCCCCATCATTGTATGGGGACCTGTAGTTGCTCCATCTCTTCTTCTACTTGGGTGAAGCAAGTACTCAGATAACAAAAATTGTTTCTTCACCTATCACATCTTCATAGTGTTCCTATTTGTATTCTCAGTTTTGGACTTGGATATGTATTTGCATGGGCTCCTCTGTAGCAGTTAATTTATCCCAAATTTCCCAGATCTGCGTACTCCTCATGGCTGGGTCTGGTCTCCTGTTTTCACCCTTGAGGTGGTGGGTCAGGGTCCATGATCAAGTGGACTTCTCCGATCTCCTCATTCAGGATATCCAGTGGCTTGCCCTGATGGGCCATGTGTAGCCCACAGGCCGCAGGTTGCCCACCACTGCTCTAGGGCCTGTAGTTGACTCAGTGTCTCTTGTTTGACTCTCTTGACTAGCTTCCCCAAGTGTGTTGAATCCATGTACCTTGGCTCCACCTCTGGGCACTTGGCCCAACAACCCAAGTCTGAACATGGGTCACCTTATCGTCAACTCATCCATGTGGTACCCTTTCTTATAATAGGGCTGGGAAATTAGGCCTACAGTTATAGGCAAGGGAAATCTCTTACTGTGTCAACCTTCAGCTTGTTCCCTTGACCTTGTATTTCTATCTCTACCATTGCTGTCAGGAAGACTCATGTCTCTTTGTGCAAACATGAAATGGGCACTGGATGCTGATCTGTTTTTAAAGTCTGAAGACTATTCCCATGAACTGAACCTGAAGTCAATCAGTCCTCTCATTTCACATCCAGCCATTTTAGCAGTTATTTGGTAGGCTAAAGTGTGCCCCCTTCTGAGGGAGCATCCCAAGCCACAGACTTGGCTGTAGTAGCAATCCAAATAGCTGCATTCCATGTGTGGGCAGTTTCTTATATGAGCTTTCTTTCTTTTCCTTTCTTATATGAACTGGTTGGCCGCACTGGACAAACAGAACCATGTTCTCCTAACTGATTGCCAGGTCCTTATCACAGGTACTTGGTAACAACTGAGGCACTGTTACCTCTTGTGGTTTCTTAGTACCAGATTCCCTAAGAATTTCTCCCCTTGCATGCCCCACTTGCCGTCACAGGATTGGGATTCTCTGTCACCTTGCTTCCCTCAGAATAGTCCCCTGGATCAAACCTATCATTCGGGTGGCTTGATATTATTCACCCCCACATAGCCCTCACCTCCTCCATGGCTTGATCAGTGGAAGCCGGTTGAAACCTCCGGACCCAACTTTGGACTCTGGCAGGCAATATCCTTAGGAAGTGTTCTAAGATTACAAGATTGTTTAAGGAGATTGTGCTGGCTGCAACTGTTGTGTTTTCAGATCCCATAAACATTGTGCTGCCACTCTAGGGCACATCCCTCTGGGAAAGGCTCTGTTCTAAACCAGTGGCTGTATACTCCTGGGGTCAGTCCCAGCCTATCCAGAATGGCTTCTTTTACTATTCCGGAAACAAAGCACAGTATGCTGCTTGAGCTTCTCCTGAGAGATATGGGGCCACTCAAGCTGCCCAAGAGGATTCAGCCCAACCTACTACAGTTGCTACCCTCTTGAAAGTATGCAAAAATGCCTGTGGGTTGTCATCTGGGCACAATTTTGCCAGGTTGGGTGCTAGTCCAGCATAATTATCTTCTCCCAAAACTACGCAGGGCCGTGGGGTCCCTTTTTTTAGGTATTGCAAGAACGTTTCTTGTTGGCCCCTTGCTGCTGTTACTGCATTTGTAGTAAATGCAACAGAAGAGAATATGTCTGCTCCTGTTGGGCTGCCAGCATTCAGACTACCTCCTCCTCCATGTTCCCCAAAGGGGACTAAAAGGGTCTTAGCCTGTACATCTGCACCTCACCTTTAAGGTAGTTCGTATCCCCCTCCTTCCTCAGCGTGGGATCTCCACATGCTACTTCTGGTACCAATCTATGGTGGGGCTCTCACACCATTACAGCACCCTCTTGCATCCAGGCATAAAATCACTGGTGTCCAGGGCTTCCTGCTGGCTGTCTGCCCCTGGCTCCAGGCCATCTGTAGCTCAGCTGTCCAGACAAGTCACAAAGTTCAAACCCCTTCTGAGACAAATCCAAATTAACCTGAAAAATTCTTCTTCCCCTTTGGGCTACTGAACCTTTCTATTACTTGCAAACCCTCTCTCAGGGCTTCCCTTGTCGAAGCCTACCTTGATCCTGTAGTGTGCCTCCATCTTTATCCTTCTATTAAATCGTACCTCTGGGCTTCTGTCTGCCAGAGAGAGACTTGTCTCCTCTGCAGTCACCTCCCACACCTGAGCTTCTTGAGTCTACATATTATGGTTTAGCTCTGTCCCCTCTATCCAGGAGCCAATTAGCTACTCGTCTCACCAGGTGCTAAGCATGACTAATTGCGTGCTTTTGCTAGCCTTGCAGGTGGTGGGGGTTAAGCCCCATCTCATTGCCCCATGTAGTCTCAGCTGACTGGGCTATGCTGTGCAAGCTAAGTACCTTGTGGAGCGAGCCAGCTGAGTCGACAAGGAGTGTGTGTTAGTGCAACACTTTAGACTGCTTTAAAAATCACACTCCTCTGGCATGCTTTGCCATGCCATGTAGACTAGCCCTGTAACGTTGTAGCGAGGATTGTTTTTAAACATGGATCTCAAGAAAGGAAATAATACAGTTTAAAAATTCACTGTAGATATAGCCTTGTATCACTGGAAAAATTTGATGTACATTTGACAGCACATCCTTGAATCTGCACCGAAGAATGATCTCATTAATATCGCCATTTTCTCTATTTCCTGTTTAAGTACAGAAAAGTGGCTCTAGTGCACTGTATCTGATTGCCAAAATAACAAAAGTAATTATTAGAAGAATAAATCTGAAAGTACCTGCCCATATCATATCGGAGGCACTTGCATTTAATGGAACTATCTCTTATATTCTAGAATAAGTGGCCAACTTCTGCAACTTCTAATGGCCAGTTCAGGATGATGTATGGAGAAGGCGGAAATCCAGTGAATCTCAGCCTGAGGTGGGGAGGGTGCAAAATGAGACGCTGCCACTGTGGCAGCACCTCCTTGCCTGATCCCTTTCCAGGTTGTCTGTGGGAACTGGGCTCCATGGCGTTTGAGAGGGCAGGCCTTGGAGACACTCGCTTAAACCTGTGGGACTAAAGAATATAAGTTAATACTGACAGAATTAACTCTTTGCTCTGTGATGTCCAGCGTCCCTCTCTCCACCCAAGTAGAGGTTCTAAGAGCAACAGCCAGAAAGGGAGCCCCTGTCATCTATTTACCATTTTCAAAGATAACAGAAATCCCAGATTCAGCTGAGCCAAGTTCTACCCAGATTCAATCTCACTGAAATCTCTGGGAGTTGCACACATTTATCCATGGCCATAATTTAGCCACGCTATCACTGATTCACAGATTTTAAGACCAAGAGGCACCATTATGATCACCTTGTCTGACCTGCACAGCTCAGACCATAGATTTCGCTCAGTGATTCTTCTATCAAGCCCAAAAGCTTATGCTAGAACTAGAGCATAAGTTTTAGAAAGACAAGTAGGGTACATTTACAAGGCACCAAGTCTCAGAGCCCCAGTGGCGGATCAGCAATGGGGCCCATACCCAGGGGCCCCTGACAATTGGGGGGCCTTGGAAAAATGGGCACTCTCGCACCCGACCCTCTCCACCTGCCTGCCCGGCGCTCCTGCCGGGGAGTGATGTTGGGGTGCGGGGGCTTGCCCTGTTCTGCCCACCAGGCGTTGCTGCCGGGGAGCAGGGGAAACGCCCTCACTGCAATCCTCCTCTTCAGCAGGAGAACGGGGATGGGGAAGATTACAGATGGAAGGGGTGGGGAGGGGCCCCCATTAGCTCTGGGCCAGGGTCCCACAAAAACTTAATCAGCTTTGTAGAGCCCAGTGAGCTCAGGCTGCGGAGCTATAAATTTGCTGTCTAGATGTTTAGGCTTGGGCCCAAGCTCTGAGACCCAAACACCCTCACAGGGGTCCAGTCTGAGCCTGAACATCTGCAATCCAATTTCATAGCCCTGCATCCCAAGCTCCACAAGCCTGAATCAGCTGACCAAGGCCAATTGTGGCTGTGCCATGCGTCTCATATCCCTCTTAATTTAAAGTCTCCATGTGGTGGAGAATTTACTGCATCCCTAGCTAAGCTGCTTCAACGGTTAATTAACTTCACTGTCAAAAATATTTGAGCATAAGTTTTCGTGAGCTACAGCTCACTTCATCGGATGCATAAAGTGGAAAATACTGTGGGGAGATTGTATATACACAGAGAACATGAAACAATGGGTGTTACCATACAGACTGTAACAAGAGTGATCAGGTAAGGTGAGCTATTACCAGCAGGAGAGCGGGGGGGAACCTTTTGTAGTGATAATCAAAGTGGACCTTTTCCAGCAGTTGACAAAAGCATGTGAGGAACAGTGGGGCGGGGGGGAATAAACATGGGGAAATAGTTTTACTTTGGGTAATGACACATGCACTCCCAGTCTTTATTCAAGCCTAAATTAATTGTATCCAGTTTGCAAATTAATTCCAATTCAGCAGTCGCTTCTTGGAGTCTGTTTCTGAAGTTTTTTTGTTGAAGAATTGCCACTTTTAGGTCTGTAATCGAGTGACCAAAGAGATTGAAGTGTTCTCCGATTGGTTTTTGAATGTTATAATTCTTGATGTCTGATTTGTGTCCATTTATTCTTTTACGTAGAGACTGTCCAGTTTGGCCAATGTATATGGTAGAGGGGCATTGCTGGCACATGATGGCATATATCACATTGGTAGATGTGCAGGTGAACGCGCCTCTGATAGAGTGGCTGATGTGATTAGGCCCTATGATGGTGTCCCCTGAATAGATATGTGGACACAGTTGGCAACAGGCTTTGTTGCAAGGATAGGTTCCTGGGTTAGTGTTTTTGTTGTGTGGTGTGTGGTTGCTGGTGAGTATTTGCTTCAGGTTGGGGGGCTGTCTGTAAGCAAGGACTGGCCTGTGTCCAATTCCTGAACACTACAGTGCTAATAAGCAATGATCACATAAACAGCACCCTATACCAAAAATCTACTGACTCCTATGCTTATCTGCATGCCTCCAGCTTTCATCCAGACCACACCACATGATCCATTGTCTACAGCCAAGCTCTACGATACAATCGCATTTGTTCCAACCCCTCAGACAGAGATAAACACCTGCAAGATCTCTATCAAGCATTCTTACAACTACAATACCCACTTGCTGAAGTGAAGAAACAGATTGACAGAGTCAGAAGAGTAACCAGAAGTCACCTACTACAGGGCAGGCCCAACAAAGAAAATAACAGAACACCACTAGCCATCACCTTCAGCCCCCAACTAAAACCTCTCCAACGCATCATCAAGGATATACAACCTATCCTGAAAGACGACCCATCACTCTCACAGATCTTGGGAGACAGGCCAGTCCTTGCTTACAGACAGCCCCCCAACCTGAAGCAAATACTCACCAGCAACCACACACCACACAACAGAACCACTAACCCAGGAACCTATCCTTGCAACAGAGCCCGTTGCCAACTGTGTCCATATTATCTATTGAGGGGACACCATCATAGGGCCTAATCACATCAGTCACACTATCAGAGGCTCGTTCACCTGCACATCTACCAATGTGATATATGCCATTATGTGCCAGCAATGCCCCTCTGCCATGTACATTGGTCAAACTGGACAGTCTCTACATAAAAGGATAAATGGACACAAATCAGACCTCAAAAATTATAACATTTAAAAACCAGTTGGAGAACACTTCAATCTCTTTGGTCACTCGATTACAGACCTAAAAGTGGCAATTCTTCAATAAAAAACCTTCAAAAACAGACTCCAATGAGAGACTGCTGAATTGGAATTAATTTGCAAACTGGATACAATTAACTTAGACTTGGCTAGAGACTGTGAGTGGATGTGTCATTACAAAAAGTAAAACTATTTCCCCATGTTTATTTCCCTCCCCCTACTGTTCCTCACACATTCTTTTCAACTGCTGGAAATGGTCCACTTTGATTATCACTACAAAAGTCCCCCCCCACCTCCACCTGCTCTCCTGCTGGTAATAGCTCACCTTAGCGGATCACTCTTGTTACAGTGTGTATGGTAACACCCATTGTTTCATGTTCTCTGTGTACATAAATCTCCCCCTGTATTTTCCACTACATGTATCCGATGAAGTGAGCTGTAGCTCACGAAAGCTTATGCTCACATAAATTTGTTAGTGTCTGAGGTGCCACAAGTACTCCTTTTCTTTTTCCAGATACAGACTAACACAGCTGCTACTCTGAAAACTGTCAAAAATGTGCACCTTGTTTCCAGTTTGAACTTTGCTAACTTCAACTTCCAGACACTCAACCTCGTCCAGCCTTTTCCTGTAAATTAAAGAGCCTTTTGGTATCAGAATGTTTATTTTCCTCTTAAACACTTTAAAAACTATGTAGCCTCTGTAATGTAAAATCAAACAGAAAAACAAAGGGGATAGTTTTACTTTTAGGACAACTTATCAGCATGCAGTAGAGCTTTCCTTGCAGGATATCTTGATGCATTAGACTGGAAGGCAGGCTAAGTGTAATGAACAAAAGCAGTGTCCTCCAAATTCCATTACAAACTCAAATTCATCCTTTTAGTTCTCTTTAATAGCCAGAGTCATGCTAATCTCTCTTTTGCATTAAACTATTTAAGGTTCATTGTACATAACGGCGATACCTGTATGTAATTTTGTTAGTGCACACCAGTTTTTCTTTGAAAACTGAATACTACTTACAGCAGTTTTTCAGTAAAGGTTTCTATGGAAATTCTTTTGAAACATTCCAGAAAATGTTGCTTTTTTCTTTTTGTGTGTGTTTTTTTTTTTTTAAACACTGGATGTCTTCATCCAATTTAGCTTAAAAGCATTTCAGAAAATTGCATCATTTGATGTAAATTACCATTAGTTTATAATTTATATGTTATAAAAATATAACCTTTACCTTTTTTGTATTTTGCATACTGTACATAAATGGGTGGGAAATACATTATGTGGTTGTTATCAAAATTTATAGACTATAGAACTCAGGAAGCTTTCAAAAAAGGCATGAGCGCTCCTAAATTATACTTGAAGTAAAATGTCATTCTGTATTTGGATAGTCTCCTCTTAATAAATCACTGCATGCCAGAAAGGAATTCACACTGTGTGGATTAAAATGATAACTATTGTTCATGTGATACAATTTTCACATTTTTCTTTAACCATTAGTTGCTGTGTTTTTTTTCCCAGAACATCTCTGAAGTACCTTGCAAAAAACACCTAAAGTAAGGGATGTATGTTTTTAAAGATTTGACTTAGCTTTAGCTTAGCTTCTGAAATTTCAAGCAGAACTTTTTCATTTACTACTGCATAGAAATTAGTGCCTTTGCACAATTTAGGATCCAGTCCTGCACTTCTTACTCTGGCAAAACTACCATGAAATTTATTAGGAGTATCTGAGTAAGGAGTACACGTTTGGAACCATTAAAGCCTATATATTGAATTGGATCCTAAACTGAGCAAATGCGCAACATTCTTTCAGAAGATCTTGATTGTGTTATTTCAGTACTGCCCGCACGTGTATTTCTCTCAGTAATGTCAATCACAAACTAGCACCTGTGAAGGGAGCGGAATAGCAGAGCTCAAATCTCCTGTGTTGACTGAAGGGGAGAATTTTGCCCACCTATGTAATTTATGAAAAATAGTACTTTTGAATTAGAATGTTTCCTGTGGTAGCTGTAAATTATTAAAGGCCCTATCAGGCCATAGGCAATTCTTATGCAGATTCCAAAGTCAGTGGGTCAGTTATGTTCCCTTATACTGGTATATGGTTCAGTCCTGTTCTTATGGAAGTTAATGTAAAACAACCATTGACATCCATGGGAGCAGTATGAAGCTAACTCCACTGGCATCAATATACATCTGATTTTACATTATACTTCTGAATTAACTTGACTTTAGTGGAAATTTCCCAGATTCAGAGCTTCATACTGCTTCTATGGAAGTCAATGGAAGTTTTGCCATTAAGTTCCACAGCAACAGAATTAAACCTCTTTAAACCTAATTCTGCATGTAGGGTTATTCTCTTCAAGATACCTACATACCACTAACTCTTCATTCCACTAGCAACAATGTGAGTTTAATACAGAGGGCCTGATTCTGATCAACAACTGGTTGTAGACCAAAGTAATTCCTGATTTGAATGGAATTACATTAATGTTTGTGAGAGCAGAATCAGTCCCAGAAAGATAGAGCGATACATAGTGTCATGCATTCTTATTTTCTTCTTTGAGAATAAATAAAAAGGTAGATGGCATGGAAACAGAAACAGCTATAGCGGTACATGTATTGCAGTGCTATTTGAAATGCATTTGGTGCTTAACTGATATGAAGATTCAGAAGGAAGTAAATGAAGAATCAAAAATGCGTTCTTTAAATCTTTCTTTTTAAAAATATTCTTCACAAGTAATTCTAGTAATTTCTAGTCGTTGTTAGAGCTGGAAAATGTGTAAGGTATTTAATATAGTAACTTGAATAAAAGGTCAAAGAAGGGTGGACCATTACTGAAATATGTCTGCTTTTGAATTGGAAGAACAAAACGTCAAAGTTATAAGTAAAAAACTGCTCAGCTCTTTTTTTTTTTTTTCACAATAGAATCATTGTTTAAGGGCAAGAACAGACGGATGATTATTTGGCTCCATTAACCCCCACTTCAACTCTCTTGCAAAAAAAACCCTGCTCTGTAGCTGTGTGCTACAAATTGTGTTTATAGCTAACCTGTGCAGAAATATACTTGTATTATTTTGACTCTGTCCTTTCTTTACCTCCTTCCCCCCTATGTGTTTGCTTAATCAAACTGTTGCATCCTGTCTTATACCAAGACCCCCATTCTTAATATTGTTAATAATATTAATATTTAATTGTTGTTATGCTTCCAGATTACTAGGACGGTGGCTGAAACAAATGGCAAAGTATCAGCTTGGGAAAAAAGGGTCTGTTTGGGAGGATTTGTGGTCGAGCTGGCCTTTTTAGCATCTTTGCTAATGATCTAAAACAGGAAATGAACTGCATGCTAATTAAATCTACAGATGGTGCTAAATTGTTAAGAACTGTAAACACCAACATGGACAAAGGCATAATACAAAGGGGCCTATAGAGATTAGAATCACAGGCAGGCAACAAAAAGTGACTGTCAACTTGAAAGAAATGCAATAAAAGGCACTGGGGGAAATAATCTCACAGTCAATGAGAAGAGGACACCAGTGTATAATAATACTAAGTAGATCATGGAACATATAGATATTGTGCAACCAGATGTGGAATAGTACATTCACTTCTGGGGCTCTTATTTACCAGATATATTTCAGAAAAGAGCAACACAAATAATCAGGATGCTCATGGATTTATTTATGTAGAAATGTTAAATGTCACCTTCACTGCAAACTGAGGAATTTTTAATCTATTCCCTTCTATTGTATAGACTGGGTTATGGCAAATATCATAATATAGTGTTGTGGCCAGTATTCTCTTTAGCAACCCAATTTTAGGATAGTCATAGTGCTGCATCAATATGAAGTACCATCTGCTGAAATTGTGAGCATTGCTAAGAATATAAGAATGGCCATACTGGTCAGACCAAAGGTCCCTCTAGCCCAGTATCCTGTCTTCAGACACTGGCAAATGGAAGGTGCCCCAGGGGGAATGTACAGGACAGATAATCATCATGTGATCCATCCCCTGTCGCCCATTCCTGGCTTCTGGCATTTCCTTTAATTTCCTCTAAACATTTCACTGAAGCTGTACGATGCCATTGCCACATGGACTCAAATATCAATGCTTGTACTATTTTCTGTAGATTAGTCACAAGGCATTGATCAAAGGGAAAATGAAGGAGCGGTTGATACACCATCTCTAAAGGGGAACACAACAGAGTTCACAACAGCTATTCTGGGAAATCACTGAAGGAAAATGGAACGATGTTACAGTAGAACTTTAATTTGTCTAGTGCCTGTCATACACATTTGGGGCCCATATTCCTGCAATGTTTCCTCAATCTCCCCAAAATCCCATTAATATCTATAGGAATTTAGCTGAATTAAGAATTACAAGGCCATGCACTACTTGCATGCCCAACTGCTTGACAAAACTCTCAAATAATTCAAGACAGGAGACAATATTGAACATATTATTCAAGGTAGAATATCCTAGTGTTAGGAAAAATGCTGACTAAATTAGTTTTTCACAAGACTAATTAATGGAAAGAAAAGGAGTACTTGTGGCACCTTAGAGACTAACAAATTTATTTTATGGAAAGAGAGTAACTTAAAGGCATAAATGAAATAGAAGATATATTTTAGGTTGTGATTTGAAAAGAAATGGAGAGTCACCATCCTAGCCACAACGGATGTAGAGGCTCTCTACACGAACATTCCACACAAAGATGGACTACAAGCCATCAGGAATAGTATCCCCGATACTATCACGGCAAACCTGGTGGCTGAACTTTGTGACTTTGTCCTCACCCACAACCATTTTAGATTTGGGGACAATTTATACTTTCAAGTCAGCGGGATGACTACAGGTACCCACATGGCCCCACAGTATGCCAACATTTTTATGGCTGACTTAGAACAATGCTTCCTCAGCTCTCGTCCCCTAACATCCCTACTCTGCTTGCACTATATTGATGACATCTTCATCATATGGACCCATGGGAAGGAGGCCCTTGAGGAATTCCACCAGGATTTCAACAATTTCTACCCACCATCAACCTCAGCCTAGACCAGTCCACTTCCTAGACATTACAGTGCTACTAAGCGATGGTCACATAAACAACACCCTGTACCGGAAACCTACTGACTGCTATACTTACCTCCATGCCTCCAGCTTTCATCCAGACAACATCACATGACCCACTGTCTACAACCAAGCTCTAAGATACAACTGCATTTATTCCGATCCCTCAGACAGAGACAAACACCTACAAGATCTCTATCAAGCTTTCTTAAAAATACAATACCCACCTGCTGAAGTGAAGAAACAGATTGACAGAGCCAGAAGGGTGCCCAGAAGTCACCTACTACAAGACAGGCCCAACAAAGAAAGTAACAGAACTCCACTAGCTGTCACCTACAGCTCCCAACTAAAACCCCTCCAGTGCATCATCAGGGATCTACAACCTATCTTGAAGGATGAGCCCTCACTCTCACAGACCTTGGGAGACAGGCCAGTCCTCGCTTACAGACAGCCCCCGAACCTGAAGCAAATACTCAACAGCAATTACACACTACACAACAAAAACACCAACCCAGGAACCAAACCCTGCAATAAAGCCCATTGCCAACTCTATCCACATATCTATTCAAGGGACACCATAATAAGACCTAACCACATCAGCCACATTATCAGGAGCTCGTTCACCTACACATCTACCAATGTGATATATGCCATCATGTGCCAGCAATGCCCCTCTGCCATGTATATTGGCCAAACTGGACAGTCTCTTTGCAAAAGAATAAATGGACACAAATATGACATTAGGAATTATAACATTCAAAAACCAGTAGAAGAACACTTCAGTCTCCCTGGTCACTCAATATCAGACCTAAAAGTGGCAAATTCTTCAACAAAAAAACTTCAAAACCAGACTCCAATGTGAAACAGCAGAACTGGAATTAAATTTCAAAATGGACACCATCAGATTAGGCCTGAATAAAGACTGGGAGCGGTTGGGTCATTACAAAATCTAAACCTAATTTCCCCCATACTAATTTCCCCCTACTGTTACTCACACCTTCTTGTCAACTGTTTGAAATGGGCCACTCTCATTACCACTACAAAAATTATTTTTCCTCCCTTGGTATCCTGCTGTTAATTGAATTGGCTCGTTAGACTGACCTCACACTTGGTAAGGCAACTCCCATCTTTTCACGTATTTATACTTGCTCCTGTATTTTCAGCTCCATGCATCTGCTGAATTGGGTTCTAGCCCACAAAAGCTTATGCTCAAATAAATTTGTTAGTCTCTAAGGTGCCACAAGGACTCCTTGTTGTTTTTAAAGGACAAAGGTATAGGAAGAATGGTAGGAGCTGCAGAGATGAAGGCTCTTGAATTGATGGTGGCAGGATTCTATGAAGAAACAGCCAATGGGACAATGACAGATAACTGGGAAGGGGAGGAGACAGAAAAAAGGTTGTGTCTATTTCACTGAGGGACCAGCCACATGAAGTAAGCTGGCTTAGAGTAGAGAGAGGGAGAGAGACTTTCCATTATTCTGAAGAGATGCCATGTGCTGGAGAGGGAACCAGGTCTCCTCAGAGCACTCTACCCTAAGCCTAAAGGACTCTCCCGAGTGGTAGGAAACTGAGACAGGGAAATACATACAAGTGTGTTTATTATTTTGTCTAGATCTGTGTATCTCTTGTGTTATCTAAGTAAAATAAATGGTATTTAGAATCCTGTGCAAAGCCTGGGTGTCTGTTTGGTTCACTATCATGTGCCCCTGAAGAGTAAACCTGTGAACCCAGAGTGTCCATGTGATTGGTGTTCTGGGAGAGGCTGTGCTTAAGCTGTGTGGGACTTTGAGGGGTCAGCACTGGTCTTGGTGACCAAGGGCAGTTTGGCTGCACAGTTCAATTTCTGTGGACTTTTAACTGACTCAGCGCCTGTGCTAGGAAACATGCCAGAAAGATCAAGGAAAGAGACAGTGCTGGATCCTATTCAGATCAAGGAAAGCTTAAAGCATGCAGTTCTGATGGATTTCAACCCAGCACAACAGCCTGGTGAATGTCAAGCCAAAGGGAGTTTTACCAGGGCTATGTGCGTGTGACAGGGAACTTGAAAAGAAAGCTCATGTCATATTACTACAACTTGCATATTTTTAAAAAAGGAGTACTTGTGGCACCTTAGAGACTAATAAATTTATCTGAGCATAAGCTTTCGTGAGCTATAGCTCACTTCATCTGATGCATCTGATGAAGTGAGCTGTAGCTCACAAAAGCTTATGCTCAAATAAATTGGTTAGTCTCTAAGGTGCCACAAGTACTCCTTTTCTTTTTGCGAATACAGACTAACACGGCTGTTACTCTGAAACTTGCATATTTTAGAAATTAATAGGTTAACTAATTCAGTAGTTATCAAGGATTTGAAACGAACTTAGTTGTGGACAATGAAGTGCTATTTAAAATACTAGAAAAGGAGTACTTGTGGCACCTTAGAGACTCACCAATTTATTTGAGCATAAGCTTTCGTGAGCTACAGCTCACTTCATCGGATGCATACTGTGGAAAGTATAGAAGATCTTTTTATACACACAAAGCTTTTATACACAGAAATACTCCTTTTCTTTTTGCGAATACAGGCTAACACGGCTGTTACTCTGAAACCTATTTAAAATACTGTGCCCATATTACAACACATAAAATGACCCCAAAATTTGTGAATATATAGCAGAGAAACTAGAAATGGCTCTCAAAGAGGATTGTGCATCTCATAATACATATGCAGACCAAGCATTATACTGCTGTTAATGTTTCAAAACATATAAACATATTGTAATAGTTGTTGCCACACAGTTTTTATGTTGAATTTAATCTTTTTGAAAATGAGTCCAAATTGTCCACGATCTGCAGGTTAGTAGTTCTCTTCATGATCATTCTTTTACATTTCCATTTACAATTTTTAGGATGATATTTCTATTGTAGTATACCAACTAACTTGAATAGTGATAGTGAGAATTATTCAAAAACTAGTCATTTCTGTTTCTTAACACAATAAAAGCATTTGACAGAGGCAAAACTCTAGAAGAGGAACAACTTTTCAAGGCAGTAGCTTATTATTCAACCTATTATATATTTTGGGAAATTTCTCATTCAGTAAAAATAGTCTATGAATGCAGGCCCCGTTGTTTTCAATAGAGACTTATGGAACATCATTATAGCAATCAAGCTAGGGATTGTTATACTTAAGCTTAAAATGCAACTTCCATTTAAACTCCTTTTATCCTTTGCTAAAATCTACCCCACTCATAGAATCATAGAATATCAGGGTTGGAAGGGACCCCAGAAGGTCATCTAGTCCAACCCCCTGCTCAAAGCAGGACCAATTCCCAGTTAAATCATCCCAGCCAGGGCTTTGTCAAGCCTGACCTTAAAAACCTCTAAGGAAGGAGATTCTACCACCTCCCTAGGTAACTCATTCCAGTGTTTCACCACCCTCTTAGTGAAAAAGTTTTTCCTAATATCCAATCTAAACCTCCCCCACTGCAACTTGAGACCATTACTCCTCGTTCTGTCATCTGCTACCATTGAGAACAGTCTAGAGCCATCCTCTTTGGAACCCCCTTTCAGGTAGTTGAAAGCAGCTATCAAATCCCCCCTCATTCTTCTCTTCTGCAGGCTAAACAATCCCAGCTCCCTCAGCCTCTCCTCATAAGTCATGTGTTCCAGTCCCCTAATCATTTTTGTTGCCCTTCGCTGGACTCTCTCCAATTTATCCACATCCTTCTTGAAGTGTGGGGCCCAAAACTGGACACAGTACTCCAGATGAGGCTTCACCAATGTCGAATAGTCACTCAAATACTCCTAACTTATTGAACTATTTTTCTTCAAACTTAGTTTGCTTTAGAGATCTCAGTGAGAAATAAAAAATTAAATCAGGTCTAAAGATTGAATTCTGTGCTTTACTCTAACTTATTGTATGAATGAAATGTACAGGATTCCAGCTTATCATTATATCAATCGTCTGGGAGTGACTGCTTTAATTGAGGTTGCAAAATAGTTTCCATTGTAGCTTCATTTTCTCAACTATTCGTACATTAGAGAAGCTATCATTTTATATGCTATAATTTTCCATGGCTAAGATTGATCAAACATGGGTCAATATTTTTTAATTGAGAGGGGAGTGAATATAAGACACTTTTACTGATATTAAAAAAAAATTTACTTTTATTGTTTTTAAAAAGGCTATAGTGAATATGACAAAGGATTGAACATTTCTATTTGGCATACAAATAGTCCTCTATGCAGAGCATTGCAAGTCCTTATTCCAGAGGAAATTGATTTTGATTTGAGAAAGAAATATACTTTTTTTTTTGCTATGCTTGTTTCATAAGTGGTCTCCTAAAGAAGGATATGGTATACACGTGAAGCTACTCTAGTTTTGCAGTGAACTGGATAATACCTAGAATGGTTCAGATCTTGCCAAAGGTTGCTTCAGATCTAGTGAGAGATGTATTAGATTGCCTGCCACCACCCATGTACCAAAAATGACTCTTAGCCTAGAGAAATAGTCACAGGGCTCAGAGGGTGAATTATTGCAGTGAATAATTTATTTGAGGAATTTAGCCCACATGCTGTTTCTGAATTATCTGTTTAGATTTTAAAGGTACAAGCATTAGAGGGCAGAGTTAAGGTTGAAAGATCAACCTTAACTCTGCAGTCTACGACTTCTGAGTGCTTGATTTCTCAACTTTACCACTCCTTTTTTGTGAATTCCTTTTTGCATGATTTATTGTAATGAAAGTAAAGAATGTTTGTACCACCTGTTGGTAAAATGTAGAATGGCAACTGACTCTTACTAAAGCAAATGTAGAGGTTGGCACAAATTAATCATAAAGAAAATCATGTTCCATTTCATTTTATCTGCACGTTAACACAAATTGTAATGGAATGATGGGGCGTGGGAGAAGAGCTAAGAATTATTTGCTCTGCTCTTAGTTTTAAAATATCACAAGCGAAATTGGTTTAAAATATTTTATTTGATGTTTTAATTTATATTTAGATTGTGTTTTAACAAATGTTTTAATATGAATATTAGCAATAGTAAAATGTAAAGAATTAGGAAAAAAAGGATCTTAAATGTAAAAAGTATTTAGCAAAGCTCCAATATAATGTGAATTCTCATCCTGATATTATGGTGAAGGTGATTTTTGAATTTCTAAAACAGAATAGATTGATTCTTGTGTTATAGAGAACATGCTTACTGATGCATATGTCTCATAGAACCAGAGTGGACCCTTGTAGATTACAAGCAAGCCTGTATAGTAGATTTGTTTGATTTTTGGCTGAATTTGTTTTTAATAATAATATTATTACGAGAGAGTTTCTGGCTAAGATTCTGCATTAAGAATTCCAGGAAAGACTTACAATGACTAGTCAGATGTTTGAGAACTCATTCAGTTTTTATGATAATCTTCCTCTCTCGGGTATGGTAACTGTATTGCTATTGTGAACTGAATTTTAATCATTTTGCTCTAAGAAGCAACTTAACTAAACATTTTCCCTTCATCACTACATTACCTGTCTCCTCCCTCGACAGCCCTGGAAATCTAAGGTTTCTTCTGGCCTGATCCTTCAAACATTTATTCACATGTTTAATAGTGAATAGTAGATTTAATTGGTACTACTGGAATGTGTAAAAATATACACATGCTCTTGTGTATGCAGGATTAGGGCCTTATTCAGCCTCTACTTTCAGCCATGTCTTCCCGGAATTTTCTTCCCTTTGATAAGCCCTTTGGTGGAAGCTACGTGAAGCCACCATGTTCACTCCTTCTCTTTACTGATAAAAGAAAGTATGAGATAGTAGTAAATAACTGTTGACCAAAAAGGCAAGAAAAGTGGCACTCTTTATCCCTTGCTGATAGATTGATTTAGAAAACAAACTTCCAAAGAGTGTGATATGATCCAGACATCATTTTCTTGCTACTTTTCGTGATCCTGACTTTAATTTCAAAGAGCTGCTTCCTTCAGCCACAGACAGTTCCTTCAATTACATAAATGTAACCCTTCTGCCCATCAGAGTTGGCAGCAACAAGGTCCGGGTTCAGTATCTAGGGGTTCCGTTTTAATAACACAAGGCAAAACCAGCTCGGGCCCCCATGCAGTGACCTGGGACAATTACATACCCCCCCCCCCCCCGGGCGCCTCTGAGAGGCAATACTTCCCCTCTCGCAAGCACGGAGTTTGAGTGTAGCAAAAGTCTTTTCATAAAGGAGGGAAACAATGCGGCATTATGTTGGGGAAACACGGCAAACAGGATTCAAAATACAAACCATGAGCAAAAGACCCACCCCCAAGTAAGTTTGACAGTGTCCTTTTCCCCTCAGGGTCTTAAGTCTAGCAAACCATCAGTCACCCCACCCACAGGTTTCTGACTGTGGTCAGTGCAGCCCACAGAGTTCAGAAGTTCCTCTGGCAGAGTTTACCTCCCACACTAGATGGAAGTGGGGGGAGGTGATTGGGGGGCATCTCATGTGCTCCACTGCTCAGGTCGACGGCCAATTGCCACACCTCTCCATGTGACTCTGCTGTAGTCTTCACCACCTGCTGCTCCTCTCCACCAGCCGGCCTGCTATCCGCTCCGCCCGCCCTCCACACGTCTCTGCCAGCTGTGATGCTATCAGCTCCATTCACCACACTATTCGCTCGCTGCACTGCTCTACTCCTCCAGTTGTCCCATGAGCCACTCCAGCCATCCCAAGAACTGCTCCGCTCCACCAGCCACTCAACAATAGATCTTCAGCCCCCCCCACTACTTAAAACAGCACTCAGTGATTTCAACTTTTAATAATTTTCGCTCTTTAGTGATTTCAGCTTGTAGTAGGGGAGCCTCAGTGCTGGCACACCCATTAGCCCAAAGTGAATTCAGCTTAGCAGTCTGTAACAAGACTCCTAATAGAATCAAAATTGGCTCTGATATTCTACAATGGAGACAAAAGAAAGTGCAATTGGAGTTTCAAGCCCTCAAAACAGACCCACACAACCAGATATAAATACCTACCTCCAGCCTCTCTCCACTCACTGGGGGGTTGGAACCCATGCCCCTGGTCTAGAGAGTGCTACTTAGTTGATGGCGAGTCCCTCTGTCATAAAATGGTTCCACTGGCCTTGATTCACATAACCAGGGTAACAACACTTTATTCTTCCTGCCCCAATAACAGAGAAACTGGGGATCCCACAGCAGCCGAAGTGACCATTTGGGCTGCTATGGGCTCATGCTAGGTGGGGTGGGTGTGCCTATGCAAAGAAGATCAGGCCCTGAAGTTCTTTTCCACAACTCGCCAAAATTCACCACCAGTTGTCAGGGTAGAGCTCATCCTGACTTTGCTTACATCAAGAAATGTTGGCTTGGATCCACAAAGGGATTTAAGTGTTGCAATGCTCAGCATTGCAATGTGTAATTGTAGTTTCCTGGAAAATCACTGGAAAACCCCTGGGTCATGCACCTAGGCTCCCTATGCAATGTATGGGGACAGAGATGTGCCTGAGAATGGGATCCATAAAAGCCAGCCTGTCAGGCAAGGAGCTGCCTAAACTCGATAGTAGGAGACAGGTGTGTCCTAAGTCTTGCTCCTCTCAGAGTTAGGTGCCTAAGGGCTAGTCTAAACTAATGCTGTAAGTTGATCTAAGTTACGCTAGCTCAGTTATAAGAAAAGGAGGACTTTTGGCACCTTAGGGACTAATACATTTATTTGAGCTTAAGCTTTCGTGAACTTCAGCTCACTTCATCAGATGCAACTTACATAACTGAAGTCGATGTAACTTAGATAGACGTACAGTTGTGTCTACACCATGCTATGTTGACAGGAGACACTCTCCCATTGACATAGCTTCTGCCTTTTAGGAAGGTGGAGTACAGATGTCAAAGGGAGAGCGCTCTCCCATCAACTTAGCATGTCTTCACCACACCTGCTAAATTGACACCACTGCATTGATCGCAGCAGTGCTGATTAAGTTGGAAGTGTAAACATGGACTTAGTCTGACATGAAGAGAGGTGCCTATCTCTGGTTGAGATTCACAACCAGGAACCCGCTCCTTGAGTCAGATGCCTACTTGTGGGAAAAGCTGTGTTACAAACCTACTTCTGCACATAAAGTCTGGGGAGGTAAGGAGAGGGGAATGAAGAAGAAGCAGGAAGCATCCTCTGTTATAACCTTTAGCTCAGTGATTTGCATACTCACCCTGATGTGTCAGACAGAGGTTCAGTTCTCCCCTCTGACTGATGATAAGCAGGATAAATGCCCTAATTACTTCACCATGGGATGTTCTGTTCAAGCCATTCCACTTTGTATAAATACTTACATATACACTGAACCAGAGAGAATGTGAGTGCCACTATAATCCAGTGATTAAGGCACTGACCTGAGAAGCAGAAGACCTGCATTGAAATCTCTTCTCCTCATCAGATAGAGGGGAGAACTGAATTACTCTCATAACCCAGTTGAATACCCTAATCAGTAGGCTACAGGTTATAAGGGAGGCAGCTTTTACTTCTCTTATTTTGTGTGGAGTTAGATGTGCTCTGAACACACCTACCAGATGGGCCTTCAGAGGTGAGCTAGATGTTGCCTTGCCTATCTTTACCTGATTTGAGGATAGCACTGGGGCTTAGGCAGGAGATAGACATTGAGGTGCATACCTGTGGCAGCAATGCAGATGCACAGTGTCAGAAATATAGGCACCTAGGAGACTTTTACAGGGGAAATTTGGGGGTGGGGGGAGGTTTTTGGAGCTCTCTAGTACCTAAATCCCTTTGTGGTGCTCAGCCATTGTGTGAAGTTGTTGAAGAGCAGTGAAAAATATTTCACTACTCTGGGGTCTTGTGACACTTTGGGGTTCAACCCAGACAAGGAAGGAGCTGGGCCACCACCTGCTCTGCAACTGTGGGTGCCTTTGGTGCTATGTTGCTGTGATTTACTGCCCTGATGCCAACAGCCAGACTTACAAACTTTCCACGGCCCAGTTACTTTTTGCAGAGTGACACTGTCTACCAATGCAACAATCTGCTGGGGTTTCCAGAACTGTGAGATACTGTGTTACCTCTCTCAGTGTCAGCAAGTGAGAGGTTTGCTTCTGCTGAGCTGTGTGGCAACTCAATGACAACACTAGCTTGTATACCTTGCCAGCAAACTCTTCAGGACTCTACCAGTCCAAATCTTGCCTTGCAGTTAACAAACAATGAACCAAAACACCTGAGTTCTCCAGACATGTCTCCTTGCATTATCCAGCCCTCTCCTTGAACATTCACTGTAGTTATTAAGTTTGTCGCTCCTTTAAAGACACAATACACTACAGCTCATTAATTTAACTGGGTTTTGACAAAAAAACCTTTTATTTCAGTCACAGCACTGAATTGGTTTTTAGTAAAAGTAAAACAAGTTTATTAAAAGTTTATTAAAAACTAATAAGTTTCAGTGATAAGCATGTATGAGGAGTAAAAATAAAAAGAGTTACACAAAAGCAAAAATATGCTTCTAAGATTAAAACTTAATTTCAGCAAGTTAGTCTTTGCCTACACAGGTTTCTCACCTAGATTTCTTACTGAGAAGGATGCAACATTCTGCGATTTCAAGAGCTCTGGCCCCTTACGTCCCCCAAGTGACGGATACCTCAAATTTATTTTTACCAGTTTATATCGCCCCAAAGTTTATCTTCTCTGTTTCAAGAACCAGATAGACTCTTCTCGTCTTCCCTTCCTGTGGACTTCCCATCACCACGCTGATTCATATACAAATAGGTCTTCCATTGTTTTGGTTACACAATGCTTAGCTTATACTGGAGACAGGTAGATAGTGGCCTTCCCTCCTGTCTGGGAGAAAATTTATTTTCCCTCAGTTTGGTCACAGACTTGAAAGCATAATATCAGTGAGTATCCATAATTCCTCATGTGGCGATAACACATACCTTGTCCTTACCTGATATTTTTGTAATATATTAATATAATACACAACCAGATAATGCTATTGCTTATCATTTGAGATTAAGACCCCATCTCTATAGTTGTGAGGCTGTCTGCTCCACTGACTAGTCTGATTACTTTGTTTACCTTTTATGTAAATATACCTGCATTGTTTCTGACTGATGACCAGGCTGGTTAGACAAGCAAATACCCATTCTTCTGTCTAAGGCCGATTGTGTTTATGCATTGCTTGCCAAATACATTTGAAGAACATAATTCTAACACATATTTTTAATTTTGTATACACTCAGTACACACAGCACTCTACTCTAGAACATTAGATCAGTGAGTTATTAGCTTTCCAGGGATACATTATATGACACCTTTTGGGCATACATCAGAACAACTGTGTGCTAGGTGTAGTGAGTATGTCAGGTGTACAAGAGTTGCTGACACACAATAGTGGGACACCAATGGCCCTTGGTGTTATGGGGTTCTCAAGTTAGAGTAAGGCCTCCACTCAATTCATAGTACTAAAGGTAACATGTACAGCACTGGAGAATGAAGTATGCAGGTAGAACCATACACATGCCTTGCTGCCTTGCCTCAACTCCTGCTCCTTTCTGGATTGTGGCTGAGTCTAATGTGCTCACCTGAGGGAAGGGAGGTTTCCCCCCACTTACCTTCTGCAGCCATGAAAAGTAGTCCAGCTAAGACTCTCCCTTCTCTAATACAATTAGCCCTCCACATGAGAAAAAGCTGTAGAAAATAATGAAATAGCAGCATAAGCTGAATAATAGATTTCAGGATGCTTTCTGGATTTGGAAGTGCTAATTTGGGTCATCCTCTTTAACCAGTGAACTGTGCTGTCAATGACCCTGCCCAGAAAGTTACAGATGGTGTAGTAAACTGGATGCATGCCCTGATATGTGGTTGGTGCCAAATGCAGCACATGCAGGGAGGTGATCAATTCCCCTTTAGTTGGCAAGCCAGGTACCCACATGATTATTGTGTCCAGGAGCTTAGTAAGCTTTTTCTTACTCTTGGTTACAAGAAACACCAACCATTAACAGCTTCAGGTCTTTGCTTTGTGGAGGGGTTGAGAGCCTGTGGGGAACTCTGGATTTCACCAAACCTTGAGAACTTTTTTGAAACTGGAATCTGTACAATCTTTGAGTTATATGAAGCACTTCTTTTTGTTTAGTTTAAACTGTGGTCTTTGAACAAGATATTTAAAGACAAACACTTAATGTAGCAAAGTTGAGTTGTTAGCAAAAGTAACTCATCGTTATAGGTAAAGTTTCACTATGGTCCCATCCTATGATCCTTGGGTTGATTCTGAGCTAATTTACCTTTGCTCAACAACTGTATAATTCCTTCAATTTAAGTGGGGTTATTCCTGATTTGTAATAGTGTAAGTGAGGAAATTATTGGCCCTTATTCTTACTTGGGCAAAACTCCCACTGATTTCTGTGCATTTCAGTGGGCTTTTGCATCAGTTAGTGAAGTTTTACTCTGTAGTGAAAGTTCACTCCACTATAAGTGTTTTTCACTATGCTAATCCACTTGATTGTTGTATTCCAAGGGAACTATTCCCTCTGAACTGCAGAACTGTGGGGTATAGAGAAACTGCCCCTGCCTTGAAAGAGGGAGATTTTAGAAATGATCCTTCATTTCTGGTCTTTGCTAAAACTGCTGAGTGAAGAGTGAAATTGAGTCTGTTTTTAGGCTGCGCTGATTGACTACCTATATCTCCTCCGGTGAGAAGGGAGTTAAAGGCACCTTGTACCACCACATCTTCCCATTCACAAGGACTTTCTGCCAGCAGTGAATTTGTGGCCTAGGTTATAACAGTAAAAGCCAGCATAATGCAGGGCCCAATACTTGACATAAGGTTAATGCTGCTCATAACTCAGAGTAGATTAGATCAGTTTCAGTTTGGGTGAGAAACTACAAATTTCCCAGATAGCTGAAAGAAATCAGTTTTCAACCTCCACATTGAACAGGTTTTTTTTTTTTTCTGAACAGTTCAATATTCTGGTAGTATATTTGAGAACTTAAACTAATAACATAGTGAAATAAATGTTATACAGAAATAATTTCATGTGTTCAAGATCATATCCAGCTATTTTTATTTTTTTTGGTATTTCTGAAGGAAATACAAATGTATTCCACCTCACCCAAAATCAGTTGTCTTATGAAACATTGAGTTCATTTTTTTTTTTGTTAATCTTTCATTCAAATCAGGATCACATTCTTGTAAATGAAATGGGTGTAGTCCTTTAGTCAACTATCAGTCCCATTCCTCAGCTGGAGTAGTAAAATTGCATAGCTAAGATGATTTACATCCACTGAGGCTCTGTCTCATTAGTTATTTGTTTTTCACCTCTTCTTGGCTTCTGTCAGCGTGATCAGAACTAAATGTGTAGAACTGTTATTTGCATTAAGCATTATTGTAGATTAATCAAATGTAAGTTCTATTGTCTGCTTTTAAATTGTGCAGGGAGGAGGAAATACCTGAATATAACTTTTTTTGCCAGTAAAATTTTCTTTCTGTAGTCATTCCATTTTCCTTGACACCACTTTGTTTCTTCTTCCTAAATTAAAGTCTGAGACAGCAGAAAATTCCATCCCACAGCTACAAGTCCCTGGAAAGTCCTGTGATTTTCAGATGTGGAATTCCATGGCATGGGAGAGATACTCCCAGTTCTTATACCTCTTGTCTCTACAACTAGGAATAAAGGAAAGATCCTGTCAGTGTTAGTGAAGGTTTGGATATTGGAAAATTCCTCTTTATAGCAAGTACATTTGAGAACTTATAAATAACTTAAATATGGTATGCCTGGGCAGATGCACTAGTGACTTATGCCTTTTTGTGCCAGAATGAACACTGGTGGAAGGCCTGGGGTATGGGTAGAGATGGTACGAAGGTGCTGAAAGTCTCCACTCATGAGAGTGGGACTGTGATGGAGGCTCCATGTGCCTCGCTGGGTTACACCCGTTGGCCCAGTTTGGAGTTGGTAGATCCCATCACACAGTCATCGGGATTTCTTTCTAATTCAGGGAGTTGCAGCAGGGTGGGCTCTGGTTCCCTGGCAGGGCCCTGTAAAAAAACAGTCCATCGCCCCTCAGCCTCTGGGCTGGGACTGACAACCACAACTGGAGTTCTGGAAGAGGCAAAACAACAATCAGTCTGTAGCCCCTGGGTGGAGCAAAACAAACAAGCAGTCTATAGCCCTAAGCCTCCGGGCTGAAGCTGAAAGGAGACAGCAGCCAAGCCTGGTGGCCTGTAGGGTGTGGTTGGGGAACCCGGACCCATCCTCTTCACCAGGTTCTGACCCAGGGCCCTATGAAGCTGGGGAACTCCCCGTTAGGGGTTCAGGCATCAGCTTCTACTACCTTTCCTGGGTTACTCCCTCCCACAAATTGCATCCTGGGTATCTCCTCAGCTGGCAGTGGCTTGGCTTCCCCATCAGTCTCCAGTCAGCGAGTTGTCCACAGCATTGTCCAGGTCCCTGGGCTCTGCTCCCTGGAGCTCCGCAGGCATGTCTACAGGAACCTGTAGTACATGGCCTTCCTCCACAGCTAGCCCTGACTGAGCAGGGCTGCCTCCTTTTATCTGGCTCTTACACCTGGAGCATGTGCAGCAGGGGCAAGGGGGCATGGCCTCCTGAGCACACACTTATCGGTCCGTCCCCCTTGGCCGAGTGCGAGATTGGTATACCCCATCACAGGGACCAAAAGCTAGGTGGTGCCAACATTTCCCCAGCTACATGTGGGTTGTGAATATAAATTATTTGATTTTGTAAGTGATTCAGCTACTATGACAATGGGAACAAGATATGCAACTAAAACCAACAGGTACTTTCTCATGTTTGTAAAGTATTTTGAGACCTACTAATGTAACAAGATATAAATGCTACATGTTATCGTTTATTATTGCTACCTAAGGCTCTGTCATTGCAACTGTACTCCTGAGTTTTCACTGGTATATGTGAGAGCAGAGGGGATAAGAGAATCCATTGTTTCAGTGGCTCTGATGCAGCTCTTGCCACAATGAATGTCTTGAGATTTTAACAGCTTAGCCCCTTTTGCAGATGCCAGACTTGTCACAGATAAATTAAATGACTTGCCCAAGGTCACCCAAAACCTGTGGCAGAGCTGAAATTAGAAACCAAGTATTGTAATAATTTTGTATCCTATCCACTGCAGTGGAACACACTGTAGACAGGGTAGTGCTCTCACAGGGAGGTATAAGTGCAGGATCTAGCCCTATAGTCTCTGATTTGGTACATCAATCAAATCTCTGCATCACATTGATTTCAGGTTTTGAATCTTGCATCTCTGTACATGAAAATGAAATGTTGTTCTCCTGCACTGCAGTTTTTCTCTACAACTTATAGCATTATCACTCACATGCAGCATTTATACTAGGTGACACATAAAATGTATAAAAATACCCAAGAGGGAAAATAAAATAATGTAGTGTTCTATAACAGCACTCACATTGGTCCTTATTTTATTTGACCAAGACAGCAATTGAAGAGCACAGTGGGGAAAGCTGTATTTGACGTCCTACCCAATAAAACATATGAGGTCTCCTGTTACATGTATAAAATTTTTCTTCCAAACAATTTATTTTCACTGTGCATAATGGGATGTGAAATGCTCCACGTTGGTTTGGAATTTGACTCTTCAGTAAGGTAAAAACCTGAAAAACACATGTTCTTGGGAACTGTCAATGTCTTAATGAAAATTTCTGGTCAGGACCAGAAACCATTTGGTAACAGTGTTGTTACAAATTGGCTCCTGCTGCAATCCCATTCCTGTTTGATTAGGCAGGACTAGAGAATAACCATTTGGTGTGTCAAGCAGTCTCATCTTATGCTTGGAGGGAAAGGGTATTGCTGAGTGGTATGTTTTGTACCAGGCACAACGCTGTTCAACATTTCATCAATAATCCAGAAGTAAATATAAAATCGCTGTTGGTTAAAATTTGCAGATGACACAAATATTGGCAGAGTAGAAATAGTGATGAAGATAGGGAAATTATACAGAATGATCTGTATTGCTTTGTAACCTGGGCCCATTCAAACAAAATATTTTTTAATACAGCAAAATACAAAGTCAAACATCTAGGAACAAAGAGTGCAGTCCATACCTGTATATAGAATGGAAGGCTGTGTACTGGGAAACAGTAGATCTGAAAAGGTTTAGGGATTGCTGTTGGCAAGCAACTGAACATGAGCTCCCAATCTGAGGCGGTTTCAAAAAGTGCTAATGTGAACCTTGGATATATGACCAGGAGAGTAGTGAGCAGGAGTAGTGAGGTGATTTTGCCTGTCAGACAGCCTATGTGCATCTTTTAATAAAAAGCCTTTTAAAATGTATTAATTATTAATAGCATATTTTTAAAAGTAAAATGCACATGATGTTTTCTCCCAGGCATCAGAATGGGAGTGAGGGCTGAGAAGGGTGCAGGTGTGGGCTAAGGGAAAATCATATTTACCTGGCATAGCCATTCCCTTTCTTCCAATTCCACATAACACATTTGGTCTTTTCTGCTAATAATAAAGGTGATTAAGGAGGAGGTGGAAAGCAAGGTTGAATGGTGTCAATCTACGCTTGGAACCATGATGTTCCTTCCTAACCCTCACTGACATCAAAACCTTAGGCTATGCACAGGTCATTTCTTGATTTAACTACTATAGTATCCTTCTCTTTCTGACTTCTGCATTCCTCACATTGTGCTCCTCTACACAATATGTAACTCAAAATCATCTGCCTTGCCTCACCTGCCATCAGTGTCAACACCCACCTTCCTATGGGGGTGGAGGGGTGTCATTTTTAGCATTTTACTTTACTCAGCAGTAACAGAAGGGACCTTCAGGCCTGTATCCTGTAAGACTTTGAGACCTATGAACTTTGGCCCAACAGTAACCCTGAGTTTTGGGGAACTGAGAATAGCATATTTAAACAGAGGTTTATACAGAACAAGAATAGGTGACTGCAGGAACATTGAACTGATACTAGATTTGGATATTTTAGAATAAAATGTTGGCAGATGCTTAACCACAAACTTGCCTTGGCAACAAATTGACATATATTTACTAATATGTGCCATTAACAGTGGTTAAAGCTTTGTTTTTCCCTCAGTGTGAGTGTCTTCATCATGCAGACCAGGGTACCTGACCATACATTGAACTTGATAACCTTGATTCTGTTTTGCCTGATTCTGGGACCCCCGAGTTCTTTAAATTAGTAATTAATTGGAAATCAATAACCACTAAAGAATTGGAAAACACTTTTTTACACTTTGGCTGTATCCCTTTTTTTCCCAGTGAGGAAAAAAGGGGATGGAGAATAGAATATTTCCCCCCACTGAAAAGAAACAGTATTATTCAAACAATTCTCTCTCATTTTTTTTAAAAAAACATTTTGTTAAAAAAGAAAAAAATAATGAAAACATCAAATGAAGCAAAACAGTGTTTCTTTCAAAACATTTTTTTTAAATATTCCTTTTTTGAGTCACTGTAGTTTTAAGATATAAAATTAATTGATTAAAAAGATCACAAAACAAAGATATGAACAAAGAATAGCTAAGAGGTAACATCTGTAAGAATAAGCACATCTCAATGAATTGTTGTTGTAACTTTTTTCTCTCCCCCCCCATCCTCTTTCTTTTGGTTTTGGTTGTTACCTGATGTGTTTGCACATGCACTTTAGACTCAGAATTTCGTGGAGCCAGAACCTGTCATTTTTACTGATCTACAAAGCTCCATGCACGCCTATGGCCATATATAAATAACTATAACAAATGGCAGTCCACTTTACCCCATCCGACGTATGTAGTATTTGTCAGCAGTTCAGGCCAGCTGGGGATTGGATATGTGAGCACAGAACCATGAAAATTCACAACAGGTTTCTCAATAAATGTAACAGGTCAGATCCTCAACAGGGGAAAATCAGTGTGGCTCAACTGAAATCAACAGAATAACATCAATTTACACCAGCTGTGGATCTGGCTGAATATTTTAAAAGTCACAACAGCCAGGAGACAAACCAGGCTGGATACAAAAGGTCAATGTAGCAGCAATTTCACTTTTCTGCTCTAATGTAACTATAATGACTACTTTATAAGGTTAGAACTTACCTCCAGCAGGCAAAGCTGTAGATTATGAGCTGTTTTGGCCTTGTGGCTCAGTTTTATCCTGGTACTCTTCAGACGGCTGCAGCGGCACAGGAGCCAGCAAACAGAGAGAGCTGTAAACAGGGTAGTTTGTAAGAGGAGTTTGGAGGGAAGACTAAGAGAGCCAGGCAAAGGAACAGACAGGTCTAGAGAAGGGAGTGTGGGGTGTTCTGGCAGTGTTTTGGTGCTCGTTGGGGGTTTGTTTTGCTGTGCGTGGTGGTGTTTTGGTTTGGTTCGTGTTTCCTGGGCTAACAGAACTTAGGTGAGAAGGATATGATAGATACAGAGGCAGCAGTGGTAGTGACCCAAGTAGTGGAAGACACAATGAAGATGACTGGATGTAGAAGCTGAGGCATGTGCATGATCCTGGAGGGAGTACCTGAAAAGAGTTTCGTCTGCATGAAGTGCCACCTGACAGATGGAAGAAAAGATCTGAGGATTGGAGATGCAGGTGGAAACTCTGGTCAAGTTTAGAAGTGGGTTTGAGTGGATGATGGACCAAAGACATGAGGAGGCTGAAGGGAAAAACTCAGACCTGCAGATGGAAGCAGGACTGAAGAAATCTGAGGGGATACTGCTGGGTGAGGACTGTGGACAGTGGAAGTATGTGACTAAGAGAACCAGGCAGAGGAAAAGATGGGCTAGAGAAGGAGAAACAGAGCTCAGGAACAGGTTTGTGGAGTTGGAAAATGAAGAAGGGGCTCAGCAGGTGGTCACTGAAGGTGAGAGGGCAAGGAAGAAGAGAAGAGCAGCTAGTCCTATAGGAAGAGGGCAAGAGTTAATGGAGATAACAACACCAAATAGGAGCCCCAGGAGGATACGGGATGGGTTGCAGAGGATTGCAAGGGACAATAGGAATCGAGAGGACTTGCAGCTAGAGGGAACAGGGGATAGATTGTAGAATCGCAGCATCTCCAGGAAAAGGCAAGTCTATGTGATTGGGGACTCCTTACTGAGAAGAATAGACAGGCCTGTAACAAGAGCTGATCCAGAGAACATTAGGGTGTGCTGTCTGCAGGTGTTAAGATACGGGATGTGGACCTAAGGCTGAAGAGGATTCTAACGGGAGCGGGAAGAAATCCACTGATTGTCCTTTATGTGGGAACAAACTACATGGCTAGATTCTCACTGGAACATATCAAGGGAGACTATGCCAGGCTGGGGAAGACACTTAAGGGAATCGAGGCTCAGGTGATCTTCAGTGGGATTCTGCCTGTTCCTAGAGAAGGGCAACAAAGGTGTGACAAGATTATGATACTCAACAGATAGCTCAGGCAGTGGTGCTATAAGGAGGGCTTTGGGGTGTATGGCCACTGGGAAGACTGTTTTCTCAAGATGGACTTCACCTGAGTAGGGAGGGAAATAGAGTTCTAGGATGGAAGATGGCACAACTGATCAAGAGAACTTTAAACTAGGAATTTGGGGGAGATGGTTGGGAGATGTCTAGGTAAATTCCACGCTGGATTTTAACTTTGAGAAGTTTCAGAGTAACAGCCGTGTTAGTCTGTATTCTCAAAAAGAAAAGGAGTACTTGTGGCACCTTAGAGACTAACCAATTTATTTGAGCATGAGCTTTCGTGAGCTACAGCTCACTTCATCGGATGCATACCGTGGAAACTGCAGCAGACATTATATATACACAGAGAATATGAAACAATACCTCCTCCCACCCCACTGTCCTGCTGGTAATAGCTTATCTAAAGTGATCATCAGGTGGGCCATTTCCAGCACAAATCCAGGTTTTCTCACCCTCCACCCCCCCACACAAATTCACTCTCCTGCTGGTGATAGCTGGGCTTCATCCAAGAATATTAAAGGAACTGGCATATGAAATTGCAAGCCCATTAGCAAAATTTTTTAATGAATCTGTAAACTCAGGGGTTGTACTGTATGACTGGAGAATTGTTAACATAGTTCCTATTTTTAAGAAAGGGGAAAAAAAAGTGAGCCGGGTAACTATAAGCCTGTTAGTTTGACATCTGTAGTATGCAAGGTCTTGGGGAAAAATTTGAAGGAGAAAGTAGTTAAAGACATTGAGGTCAATGGTAATTGGGACAAAATACAACATGGTTGTACAAAAGGTAGATCGTGTCAAAGGAACCTGATCTTCTTTTTTGAGAAGGTAACAGATTTTTTAGGCAAAGGAAATGCAGTGGATTTAATTTACCTTGATTTCAGTAAGGCATTTGATATGTTTCCACATGGGGAATTATTAGCTAAATTGGAAAAGATGGGGATCATTATGAAAATTGAAAGGTGGATAAGGAACTGGTTAAAGGGGAGACTACAACGGGTCACACTGAAAGGTGAACTGTCAAGCTGGAAGGAGGTTAGTAGTGGAGTTGCTCAGGGATTTGGGACCAATCTTATTTAATCTTTTTATTACTGACCTTGACAGAAAAAGTGGGAATGTGCTAATAAAGTTTGCGGATGACACAAAACTGGGAGGTATTGCCAATACAGAGAAGGACTGGGATATCATACAAGAAGATCTGGATGACCCTGTAAACTGGAGTAATAGTAATAGGATGAAATTTAATAGTGAAAATGCAAGATCACGCATTTAGGGATTAATAACAAGAATTTTTGTTATAAACTGGGGACGCATCACTTGGAAGTAATAGAGGAGAAGGACCTCGGAGTATTGGTTGATCACAGGATAACTATGAGCCGCCAATGTGATAAGGACGGGAAAAAAAGCTAATTTGGTCTTGGGATGCATCAGGCGAGGTATTTCCAGTAGAATTAAGGAGGTGTTAGTACCATTATACAAGGCACTGGTGAGACCTCATCTGGAATATTGTGTGCAGTTCTGGTCTCCCGTGTTTAAGAAAGATGAATTCAAACTAGCACAAGTACAGAGAAGGGCTACTGGGATGATCCGAGGAATGGAAAACTTATTTTATGAAAGGAGACTCAAAGAGCTTGGCTTGTTTAGCCTAACCAAAAGAAGGCTGAGAGGAGATATGATTGCTGTCTTTAAATATATCAGAGGGATAAATACCATGGAGGGAGAAGAATTATTTAAGCTCAGTACCAATGTGGACACAAGAACAAATGGATATAAACTGGCCATCAGGAAGTTTAGACTTGAAATTAGATGAAGGTTTCTAACCATCAGAGGAGTGAAGTTCTTGAACAGCCTTCCAAGGGGAGGAGTGGGGGCAAAAGACATATCTGGATTCAAGACTAAGCTTGCTAAATTTAAGGAAGGGATGATATGATGGGATAGCCTAACTTTGGCAATTAATTTATCTTCAACTGTTAGCGGTAAATATGCCCAATGGCCTGTGATGGGATGTTAGATGGGGTGGGATCTGAGTTACTACAAAGAATTCTTTCCTGGGTGTCTGGCTGGTGAGTCTTGCCCACATGCTCAGGGTTTAGCTGATCGCCATATTTGGGGTTGGGAAGGAATTTTCCTCCAGGGCAGATTGGCAGAGGCTCTGGGGGTTTTTTGCCTTCCTCTGCAGCACGGGTCACTTGCTGGAGGATTCTCTGCACCTCAAAATCTTTAAACCACGATTTGAGGACTTCAATAGCTCCAACATAGGTTAGAAGTTTGTTACAGGAGTGGGTGGGTGAGATTCTGTGATCTGCGTTGTGCAGGAGGTCAGACTAGATGATCATAATGGCCCCTTCTGACCTTAAAGTCTATGATTCCATGTGATCAATTGGTTAGTCTAATTTTGTGCTGAGATATCATTAAGCTCCATACATTAAGTAGAACTCCACAATATGGTTCAAAAAGTTTAGACAGATCCTTATTAAATGTTCCAGAATAAAGCTGATATACTACTGGCAGACATGCGGGCTATATCCAGGTAGGGGAATAGAGGACTATGTCCTTAACTTTGGAATAACAACTTATTTTGTTACTAATGAGAGACTTTTTTAAAAATATATTTATTTTTCACTGTTTATTATAGTTGACCAGAGAAACTTTGATGAGATCATCCTCCGTTGGAATTTGCAGTTCCATGAAAATTAAAATGCTTTGCAAAATTTGATTGACTTAGCTGGAATTTCAGGATGGGGAGGGCAAAGGACTCAGAAAAATAGTCCTAACCATATTTACATTGCAGTTACTGTCATGGAACTTTTTTTCCTCTTTGTTTAACATTCTATCCATTTTAATACTTAATATTTAAAAAGAAAAGAAATGTATTGCTGTTTGCTCTTTTTTGGAGGGCAGGTTGGTGTCGAAATTTGACCATATACTTTTTAGCTAACATCAGTACTCTTAAGAAAAAAATTGTACTTTATTAGAGAGCAGAAAAGACGGCTTTTTTCTTACCATTTAAATTCACTCACTGACCAAAGGATTTATTGATACTTAAATAGTTCCATTACTGACACACCCAATGAAGCAAATTGGAAACCCTGCAGAAATGTGTAATCTTTAATTTTAACCATGAGTGGTTCAGCAGGTCTCTGGTGTACAACAATTATCTAATTAATATAATGAACAAATTGTTTAGAACAAAGCAGGGAAAAAAGAAGGTTTAAGCAGAAGGACGGAGTAGCCCAGACCAGCTATCAGCATAACGATGTAAGAGACATAAAGGCTGTGCTGAAGATGCCCGTGCAACTGTCTAATGAGTCTGCCAAGGAACCAGATGCTGCTGCAGGGAAAGTACCTTTCTAAGCTGGCATTTGGGTCAGTGTTTGCCATCTGAGGAGGAAAATGACTGAGAATTATAATATGGTTGGGTAAATGGCATCCCACCACCACTCTACAGTCATCTTTATTGAACATCTTTGAAAAGCTGCTTGAAATGCTTGTGACAAAAGAATTTTGTGTAAATTGTCCTGTGACACATATTTAGTGCTACTTTAGATAAATGATAACATGCAACACAGTCAAACTCCATTTTATCCCTATAAAGAACTGAATATTCCCTTTGTACTTTGTATCTTATTTGTATAAATTTTGAGAGTGGATTAGGATATTAGTAATTTTCTCCCTAGTGAAACTGAATATATGAGGAGGTTTAAGGAGTCATGGATGGCACTGGGATTTAAAGGACACTCTGTCGTCACCAACCAAAGCCTGGAACACATCAAGTTGATTTGCGTGAAAAACAATGGCAATTTTATTTTATTTTATTTTTTAAATAATATGGCCAGAGTGTCAAAAACGCATCTCAGATTTTAGGTGAAATCTAAAAGGCAATGATTTTCCCATTGGCCTCTGATCCACAGAAACACTCCAAAACCCCAGTAACCACTGTCCTGAATTGTGATCTCATTTACACTGTCATTATACCAGTGTAATTTTATTGATTTCAACAGAGCCAGTCCTGTTTGAAAGTGGTCTAAGTGAGAGCTGAATGATACTGACAGTATCTTTAAACAGAACGAAAGTTACAAATCCTAATAGTCATTTAAATTGCTAATTGCAATGCATTTATCCACTTACTGCCATTTTTAGAAGCCAGCTACAGTATCTTTCTGCATATGCATAAGAATTAGAAAATGAAACTGACAATAAACCAGTGGACTAGTCTAGTTTTACTGTCCAGATTAACATGCAAAAACTAAATAAACAGTAGACATGGTACAAGACAATGATTTTTTAAAAATATTGTTTCTGTTCACATACGACTAAGGGATTTTTAGAAATAAATTATACGATTTATAAATGAGGGTGTGTTTTTAAATAAAAAAGAGCCCCGTCCTCAGCTCTGTGTTTAACTACATGTGTGTGGGTAGGCATACATATAGAGATGAGTTTTCTATCCCATGGTTCCGTGGATATTGTGGATCAGTCCACTCCAGAATGTTTTAACAATTGTGGCAGCCCATGGCCCCAGTGGGACACTACATAAACACAGAAAGTCTGTGCTGGGAGAAACAGGGGACGTGTAGAAGCTGCTATGGTATTTTTGCAACATTCAAGGATCCCCCTGTGCTTGGGTGAGCTGTCTGTGGCTTGATAAGCTGGCTTTGGGAGTGTTTTTCACCAGTGGAATGGCTGTCTTAATATAGGTCAGAATCTGGTCCACTAAACAGCAAATACTCAAATTGAAATTCTTCTGTGATACTCTTCACTGGATCGTTTCCTACTGCTTTTTGTATAACCTATATTCAGCATGATTTCACTCTTTGTATAACCTATATTCAGCATGATTTCACTCTTTGAGAGGCAGGGGGCATTTAGGGTTATGGGGCAAAAATTGGGGATTGGTCCCGCTTTGAGTAGGGGGTTGGACTAGATGACCTCCTGAGGTCCCTTTCAATCCTGATATACTATGCTTCCATTCTTCACGGGGGAGGGATAGCTCAGTGGTTTGAGCATTGGCCTGCTAAACCCAGGGTTGTGAGTTCAATCCTTGAGGGGGCCATTTAGGGATCTGGGGCAAAAATTGGGGATTGGTCATGCTTTGAGGAGGGGGTTGGACTAGATGACCTCCTGAGGTCCCTTCCAACCCTGATATTCTATGATTCTAGACCAAATGATGCCCCAGGCAAGGAGCATCTTAGGCGCCCACTACTTCATTTGTAAAACATTTGAATACCTTAATTTTTATTGCATTTGTAGCCCATTTCACAAATTTGATGCATGGTTTGAATGCCTGTCATATAAGATGATAAATTTACATGCTAGGATCTGTAAATCCGTATTTATTCATATGTAAGCACATAAAATGGTTTCTTCTAAGCTTATAGAAACTTTTTAATTTTAAGAATAACAGAAGAGTACTAACATCAAAAAATTGAACTGTGCACCAACACTGGGTGGACCGATATTAAGCAGTGTTACAGCAGGTGACAGGCTTAGAATGTTAAACGTGGTCCTTTAGTTCACAATATTGCTTTTCTCGCCTTTGCAAACTGAAGTACAGCATCAGAGAGATCCAAAGACTGGCCAATGGCATTTTCAAGTGATAATAGCAAGTGATGTCCATCTTGTGTTGGCCATCGTAGATTGAAGATACATTTTAATGAGACTGTGAAGAGTTCATGTAGCGTTCATGCACCTGGAAAAAGTCAGGGCACACCCTGACTGTTGTGTAGGAGCAATGCACACATTGCTCTGCTCTGTCCAAGGACATGGACCATGGAAACATGGACCATCTGGGAAGTCAAAATAAGGACATCAACCGTGGGAAGCTTCCTTGGCCTAGGCTCAAGGCCTGAGAACAAAGATTGTAGTAGATAGAGGCTGGTAAATAAGAATATTAATCAAAGTCATATTATTTCCTTTGTTGATGCCTTTTGCGGTCGGAGTATGTAATGCGCAGGGGGGAGAGAAATAAAAGAGAGGTGGAAAAGCTGACAGGGGAGAAGCCTGTTAGCAGACCAGCCGCTTGCTTGCTAAAAGCTGTGTTCTGTCTTGTCATTGAACCGCCACAAGACTGAACTTCGAAAAGCTGTGCTCACCACTTGCGACTGTCACTGGCAGAGTGAGCAAAATCCTCAAAGCTATTCACGCATTAGGAAAAGTGTCCTTCAGCTCTGCATCATAACTGATTTGGAGAACTTGGAGTGGAGAGTGCTTCCCGTGTTCAAAATGTAACAGATGTTGTCCAATTCAACAGAGAGGTCTATGTCATTCATGTCCGACTATTCCCCATGTGTCACAGTTCGGTAAAGGTCCGTACAATTGTTCAAGAGTATTTTCCTGTTTGCTGGCAGATTACTAAGGTCATACAACCCAACCCCCCCCCCCCCCGGCCTTTTCATGATACTTAATTTGTCCAAAACTTTCTTTGATGGCGACATTAGCACTGTCAATGAGCCAGCCAAAAAACCTCCCTCTTGATTTTTTCTTCCAAACTTCATATCACCTCATCTCTCCCCTCGTAACCAAACTGTCTCTTCTTCCAATGTATAAGAGGTTCCCGGAAGACAAGCTCAACTCCTCAGTTTCCCACCATTTCATTGGCAGCAGTGATGTTATCTTGAGATCTGTTTTCTCTGTAGGCCATAACAAAATCAAAGCATATTCTCATCAAAGTAGTAGTGGTCACGATGTCTATTGACTGAGTTTGTAATGCTTTGCTTACAATGTTTACTTGGAACAGGATATTGTGCCAAACCACAACTGAGACCAGAAATTTGAAGCCCGTGAACTGGTTTGCCAGGCTTTGTGCCTCGTGTCGGATTCCAGCCTCGGCTTTACTCGACTGGGCCAGTTCCATCAGGGCATCATAAACCTTAGTCACTTGGTACCTCACTGGCCTTATGCTGCCAATACGGCTCTCCCAGAGAGTGTCACTTAGTGACTTCATGGTCAGATTTGTAAAATTGTCCATGAGGATCTTCCAACTGATAGTTGAAGCTGAAAACAGGATGTTAGGATATAGATATTCAGGCCTGTCGGTAAAGGCCTGTACTCGAAGAATTTAGGTGTATTCTTATCACTTAGCTAGTTAGAGGTATAAAAGAAAGAATCAAAATCACTGTCTGCCAGTGTAAGGTCCTTCTCTTACTGTGACAGTCTGGGGCCCTGTTCTTAGGCTAAGCAGCAGAGGCAGCCATAAGCTGGGAAGCGACCGGTCACATCCTCACATTCCAACCTAGTCACATTGAAATAAGGTGCTATAGGGCTGTTAGGAATACAATCCTGTCCTGATAGTGCCTATCGCCTCCAGAGAAAGGGAAGTGCTTAGAAAATGTAAAAGAAAACTTAGTTTGATAGCATCCTGTCTGGCAAGAACTCACTTATCAATAGCTGGGATGTGAAATCCTCACTTCTGTGTTGTTTTGTCATTATAGTTCCCACTTTGCTATTGTTTGTCTGTATAATCTCTGCCTGGTTCTGTGATTGTTCCTGTCTGCTGTATAATTAATTTTGCTGGGTGTAAACTAATTAAGGTGGTGGGATATAATTGGTTAAATAATCTTGTTACAATATGTTAGGATTGGTTAGTTAAATTTCAGGAAAATGATTGGTTAAGGTATAGCTAAGCAGAACTCAAGTTTTACTACATAGTCTGCAGTCAATCAGGAAGTGAGTGTGTGGGTGGGGGAGATGGGAACAGGGAATGGGGGTAAGGGAATTGGAATCATGTTTTGCTAAAGGGGGAAATGGGAACAGGGAATGGAGGTAGGGAAATTGGAATCATGTTTTGCTAAGGGCAGGAATGGGAACAGGGACACAGGTGTAAGGCTCTGTGGTGTCAGAGCTGGGAAGGAGGATACTAAGGAAGGAAACTGGAATCATGCTTGCTGGAAGTTCATCCCAATAAACATCAAATTGTTTGGACCTTTGGACTTCGGGTTGCTCTCTGTTCATGTGAGAAGGACCAGGGAAGTAAGTGGGTGAAGGAAAAAGCCCCCTAACACAGGACGTATATCCTTTGCAGTACTCCAAAGAGAGATACTGAGTCTAAAGAAGATAACACTGCATCTGACACAACCAGGTTGAGGGAATGGCAGCCACAAGGCACAAAGAAAGCTCTTGGATTCAGCACAAGGGTCATTGCATGGATGCCACTGTTTCTTCCCTTCATATTCTTGCCATTGTCATAGCCTTGGCTGTGGCAGTGCTGAAGCTTTATTTTATTCTCATTTAAAACATTCATAAAGAGTTCTCTTAGGACTTTTCCAGTACATTCATCCACAGACCAGAAACAGATAAAGTGTTCTAATATTTGAATATAGCCATCCTGTTCATCTACAAATCTTAATGACATCTTTTCACTGCGTCTAATATTGGGAGTGCAGTCCATTATTACGGCGTAGTATTTCACTTTGCTGAGACGCATCAATATGTTATCAAGCACCTTCCTAGCCATAAGGTCAATCAATTTATTTTGAATTGTTTTGCTGCAGCAATGGTTCATAGCTTCTTTACAAACTACTTGGCATAGGTGTTCATACATGACATCATTGTATTTCCCAAGGAGCTCTACCAAACCAACAAAATTACCATTATGTTCAGTGAACAACGTATCCAATGAGCCCCAGAAAGCCAAATTCTTCTGTGCAAGGAAGATGGTAATTGAGATCAGATCTCAAGCACATTCCTCTAATGATCGGTTTCCACATTAATAATTCACTGGTTTTCTGCATCTGTGCATTTATTCAGCTTGAGCCTGGACTCCACCTCCATCTATTTGGAGTAGGCTATTGTCAAAAATATAAAGGGAAGGGTAACCAACTTTCTCTATACAGAACTATAAAATTCCTCCTGGCCAGAGGAAAAACCCTTTCACCTGTAAAGGGTTAAGAAGCTAAGATAACCTCTCTGGCACCAGACCAAAAGGACCAATGAGGAGACAAGATACTTTCAAAGCTGTAGGGGGGTGAGGAACAAAGGGTCTGTCTGTCTGTGTGATGCTTTTGCCGGGACCAGGTCAGGAATGCTCTTCAGAACTTCTGTTAAGTTAGTAAGTAAGCTAGTTAGATATGCGTTAGATTTCCTTTTGTTAAATGGCTGGTAAAATAGGTTGTGCTGAATGGAATGTATATTCCTGTTTTTGTGTCTTTTTGTAACTTAAGGTTTTGCCTAGAGGGATTCCCTGTGTTTTGAATCTGATTACCGTGTAAGGTATTTTCCATCCTGATTTTACAGAGGTGATTCTTTTACTTTTTCTTTCATTAAAATTCTTCTTTTAAGATCCTGATTGCTTTTTCATTGTTCTTAACATCCAAGGGTTTGGGCTGTGTTCATCTATGCAAATTGGTGAGGATTTTTTTCAAGCCTTCCCCAGGAAAGGGGGTGTAGGTCTTGGGGGGATATTTTGCGGGAAGACGTCTCCAAGTGGGCTCTTTCCCTGTTCTTTGTTTAACACGCTTGGTGATGGCAGCATAGGTTTCAGGGACAAGGCAAAGTTTGTACCGTGATGAAATTTTTAATCTAAGCTGGTAAGAATAAGCTTAGGGGGTCTTTCATGAAGGTGCCCACATCTGAACTCTAGAGTTCAGTGTGGGGAAGGAACCTTGACAGCTGTGAAATGTCCGGGTGACTTTTTATGTTGCTTCAGACCATTGACTAAGTTATGCCAGTAATTGTACCCAGAAAGTGCAACCAACAATTTGGCATTCTTGAAAAAAAAATTACAACAAAACCGAAACACTTTGTCAGTTGATTTCAAGTAAACTAGCCATCGCCAATTCAAGTTTCTCACCATTTTTGAGCACTCTTTTGCAGTGTGACTTGACAAGTTTCACTTCAGCTCATTTACTGTAAACGTCATATGCTCAAGTTTCCAGGCCCGTTCAAAATTGTACGCTCACTGGTCATAAAGCAGGATCTGATGTATCGATTTGTGGTGTGCAATTTTTCTCACTGCTGTTTCTGTCATCATGCAAGTTTGATTCTTCTTTCTCATTTCTCTACTTTTCATGTAAACCAGATTTATGTTTGTCATTACTCTCCTTTTCCTATGAACCACATTCTTCTTTATAATCATTGTCCTTTATGCTGCCAGGAAAAGTGGACGATTCACCAACACTTTCCTCACATTTCCATTCCTTATCTTCAGGTAAATCTTCTAATTCCTTAGTAATAGAACTTCCGTCATTTATGCTTTACTCCTCAATTTCTTCTGCACTGGGACGATTGCTACTGCCTAAAGCCCTGTCTATGTTGTTCTGTTTCAGATATTTTCCCATCAAAATTGCTAGAAACTAGATTGTAATTGAGCTTTTCACTTCCTATACTGAGCTCCTGAAGGCTTCTTTGGTGGCATATTATATTTTCTATGCGGAAAACAGACAATATTAGGGAGAGCAAAAGTCTATGTTCTGCAGTTTTATAAAGTCATCAAACATTACATGTTAAGCATGGCAAAAGATGTAACAGTATTTCTTTTATATTGTTGTGTAGACAGGGTTTAAGTAGGTATCTCTGGTGTCTCATGAAATGTATCATTTATTAGTCATTACTTACACTCTTCAAGTCTTAAAACACAAGCACACTTCACAATTACACAATAAAACAAGGCTCACAATATCACAGCTGGGCTCTCACTTCGGTGTTATCTCTCATTATCTGACTGGTGATACCCCGCCCCTTAGATATTCAGGAGGGCATTGCTGACAAAATTCTAGGAGATCCATGGAAAATGTAGTTCTCAGAAAATCTGAAAGGTTCAATGACATTATACAAAAGGTCCTGAACATTCTAGGAAGTTAGTGAAAAATGAATCCACATACGTAGTACATGAAACATATTACTTTAAACATTTTTCCTGTTGTTGCTAACAACAAAAACAGCACCCCAGGTGATTGCCTGGGTCACCTACCGCTAAATTCGGCACTGATGAGAGATAATCCACAAAGTATCACAGTGTTATGGTTCTTCCCAGCAATTTAAAAAACAAACAAAATAATCCAGTGACTGCTCTCTGCCATAGTGGGGACTCTCTGGAATACTTACATGACTGAAGACATTAAAATCATGAAGTTAATATTAATTGACTAGTGCCAAGATACAAAGTGGCACCTAAAAAAGAGACATCTGCTAATTTACCATATTGTAGATGAGATGTATAATAACACTATATACTGAATCCTCAGTTGGTGTAAATCAGTGGACCACCACCAATTTGAACCAGCTGAAGATCGATGATCCCTGTATATCTAACTAGGGGCCGATCCTAAACCAGTTGAAGACAATGGGAATCTTTCTATTGACTTCATTGGCTTTTGGATTAGATTTGTAGCATAATAGAACCTAAAAATTCCACCTGACTTGCAGAAGGGAATGTGTTTTCATGGAATTCAGTAGGGCAAACAGTACCAACAATTTTTAATCAGGACTTTCCATTGACTTCAGTTGGGTGTTCTGCTTAAAACCTGATGCGATAGTATTGTCTAATGTTATTCAAGGGCATTCACCCAGCAGCGCATGAAAACTCTTGCAGAACAAATGGAATTTTTAAGGCTCAGGGGCTATAAATAATGGTCATACAGAGCCCTTCATATGAGATTTTCAAATTGCTTTATAAGCATAGGATTGATGTTCCAGTCCTCATGCAGGCAAAGCTCCAATTGACTTCCATATGAATATTGCACAAATAAACACAATATATGGTCCACTGAAGGGTTCAAGAAAGCTAGTGGTCTCCCTTATTGTTTATTTTGTTTTGCTTATATTTTCATGCCCTTCTGGCTAAAAATAAATAAATAAGACAAGAACTGGGGTTTTGAGGAGGGGATATTAGCTTTCATAAGGGCTAACCACATCTGCATTCTCACCTGTTTCACAAACACACTAGCTAAGAACACTGCCATTCTTTCTGTTTATTCTGTTGTATCTTTACCTGATTTTGGAGTGTATGCTCTTCAAAGCAAGAATTCTGTTCTTTCGTGCCTTGTAAAGTACTGTGTACTTACTGTGCTGTAAAAATAATAAGTCATAATGCTTTCATTCTTGAAATAGTCACAAAGGTTGGCAAGGTCTGTGTCACAATATTATAAGATTTTCAGATACCATAAATGATTACACGGCATGCTTGCTGTCACAAGTGCCAAGGGATTTCAAGGATAAACCAGCTTAATCTTAGCTCAACCATCCGTCATGGTTTAATAAACTTTAAATTGTTTCATTCAACCTGTGTTTTGCCTGTGTAATGAAGATGGGTACAGCACTTAGAGACTTGGTATGTGTGTGCAGTCATTTGGGAGGTCATTCATCAAGTTGCAACATGCAGTGCTTGATAAAATATGGGGGGTGGGAGGACTGAGAATTTCCCAAATGACAAAGTCACTATAAAGAAAAATATCACCAGTTCGTTGGGCCAGTCCCTTTAAAACACAACAATGTTATATTCTTTTACCAACCAATCAGAGATTTCCAAAGCAGGCTCACTGATTCCAGTAGAACAGGAAGAAAAAAAATTTGAGATCAATTTAATGACTGAAGAATTGAAAACAATTGTCAATACATGTCCAAAAAAACCTCCACAATATCTCTCCTTTAGTTCATGTCACTGAACCAGTTACTTGCTGTTGGAATCTGCTGTGAAAATTCTCTTCAGAAAACTGGTTTTACCATGAGATGTATTTACATTATTATTGATTAAATATAAATCATATTAATTTTAATTAATAATGATAAATGTCCTTGTTTGCATGAAACAGAAGTGCATAATCAGAGAGAATTAAAGTACTATGATTTAATTATTTCACAACATTGGGAGATGGAGGGGATGCCAAACAGATGCCTGTAAATAGATGGTTGAATGAATAGTATATTATCAACTTGCATGGAGGCAGTTCTCCAGTAGGCACAAGTGTCTCTTTCAGTTCCATAAAGAAAAATTGGAAAAAGTTTAAATAAGTAACACATAAATTATTTGTATTATTTTATTTTATTTTATTTTACAAGAAGAAAATCTGCAACTGAGTTGGGTTTACAGTAAGTCAGTGTAGAATTCAGCCCTACACTTTTGAGGTCATATCAACTCTTTAGGCTGGGAGAATAATTCAGAATTAATCATTTATTGATCAAATTTACTTCCATTTTTCTGATTTCAAACTGATGACAAAATTCTTAAATTTCTTATTTTTGTTACTTATGAAATGTTTAACCTAAGTGATTGGCTCATGAGAAATGTGTTGCTTTTCGGGCTTTGAAATTCATGCTGTGCAAGTCCCAAGGTATTTTCTCTCTTCTCTGAGGAGCTGACTTTGTTACAAATGATCTCAGTGGGCATCTGGATTATTATAATCAAACTATACCATTCCAAATTTTCTCTCTGCAAATACTGAACATTCAAGCTTAAAATTCACTTTTACTGTACCGAAGAAGACATCGTTTTTCACTAACAGCATTGATAGTCTACTTATAGTTTTGTTTTATGATTCTTTCATCTATTACAAATATTCAGAACTTTTTTCCGCTCCCCTGTGTTCCATGATGTTTGTATAGTGCCAGGCACAGAAGAGTCATCATTACTGGGACTCATATACACTACCCCAATACAAACAATACATAATAATTTCATGAAATGATTGATAGTGCATCTCATTGCTGAATCTTTAATGCGCCGCTGGAGGCAGCTTAGTATTTACATATATGTCTGCAACAAAACTGGAACACCAATTCATTAAGCATGTTTATTGTGCTAGTGTCTAAGGGCCAATCAAGAATGGGGCCCCATTGTGCAAGGTACTGTACAAACAGAGTAGCAGACTGTTCTTGCCCTGATGAGCTTACAATCCAAAGAGACAAGACAGACAGAGTGGGACAAAGTGTATAACCCCCAACCAGGGTGAACAGTGATGGTGACACATATAATGTTGTTTCCACCATCTTTTTGGTTGGGATGGGGGGTGGGATGGATTAGGATGGAATAAGATAACTGAAGGGTAGGGTAATGACGGGGACAGGGAAGGGGACAGTAAGAGCAGGTGTGGGGAATGACACTGAGGTGAAGAGACTATGAGGGAGGGGAGGAGAAGAGGGTTGGAGCAAACCCCCAATCATCACAGGGCAGAGAAAGTCCAATCAGAGCTGTGGTAAGTTATCTATGTGTCTGAAGGGCCATGCCTTGTCTGCTTCTACTCCTACTGGCTGGAGTCTCTGGCTGTTCCAGATTCCTCCCTGCATTTTTTTGTTTCCCAAGGCCACATGGAGGAAGGGCAAGAGAGGTACCATCTAGGTCTTGCCCCCAGAGTGGGGGAAAAGGTCTCCTCTGCACACATCTGGGTATGGGAAAGTATGGAGGTGAAGGGGTGTCCCTTGCTGGTCTTCATTGTACTGCCCCCCACTTCTCCTCCTCACCATGCAACAGACCCTGTTTTGGTTGCTTCTGCAGCTGCACCTGGTGCTGGAGACTCTCAGTGATTTGAGGGTTTTTTGTTTGTTTGTTTGTTTTAACAGTTATTCAGTTATATTGGGTAATTCCACTTCTTATTTTTCTTTACGTTTTTTTAATAGAATGGTAGCGAGGGTGGATTAATTCCTGGTGTAACTTCAGTGACCTCACTGAAGTTTCAGGTTCAATCCCTAGTGTGGAAATCTGGAAAGTTGCCATCCACATAGCTATTGCTCTCGATCCTATTGCATCATCATTTGGTGCGTTCTGTCTGAGGACCTTCAAACCCTTCATACCAAGATAGCAATTTATTCACTTTTTAATTTAGGGATGTCCAAGCTACCAAAATAAAATATGAGTTTACCTAACAGTTCTAATGGATGCAGGGAGATTAAATCACTAATAAATGCAGTCTGAGAAATAAAAGCTCTCGACAAGATTGTCTCACAGATGTAAAGCTTTCTTATAGAAACCATGACTTTATGTATTTAGTTGAACAGGACAGAATAAAAACAAAGCAATTTTTTTCCCATTACCACAGAAAAACTTGAAAGTTAGAAGAACGTATTTGCCTTACCTCAGAATTTATGCATGTCTAAACATATATAAAATAGTGTTAATGGAAGTTGAATAGTAAGCACTTAGTTCTGTTACTGTATGTAACTTTCATCTATTAATGTCTCTATGATGAAAAAATCATCCTGATGAACTGTTCTATCTTTATAGTTATGAGACTAACTTGGGTACTGTCATTTTACCAGTCCATACATTTAAAAATTTAGTTTAACGTATAATAAAAAATGCTATAAGAAGGGGCTAACAGTTTGTTTCCTCTGGAAATGGAGCAGCCAGGGAGTAACACTCACTTTGACTATTAGTTTGCTGTAGATGACGTCAGACACACGTTTAGTCTTACAGTATCAATAAAATATTTCTAGTAACTTCCTTTTTTATATTTTTGAAAGAGTCACTTAGACAACTGTGTACTAATATGAATATTTGGATTATCTAAACTGGTGGCTGCTTATGTAACTAAGGACCATTTCATTGATTATCGTGAAAGAAATAAAATAGTTAAAGGAATTATCTACCTGGTTTATTTAAATTGTCTATATACCCTGCATTGAAAATCATTTGTCACTGTAAAGTTAATGATTTTCATAAATAAAAACCCAACATAATTAAAGCCAGTGAAGTGTTATAGCATCTACAGAATTAGCAAATATGTTGTGGCCTATTTTATCCCAAGATTATGTTTATAAAAAAAAGTTTTATTAAGAAGCATACGTTTCACTAAGGCCTAAGTGCTTTGATTTGCTGCAAATTTAAGGATTTGGAAAGCAGAGATGATGAGTTATATGGCTCAGAACAGGATATAAATTGAGCCCCACTTGTCTAAATAGCATATTTATCATCTAGACACAGAATGAATAAAAAGTCTGAAATGGAGGCACAAAAATCCTTCATACTATTGATGTATCAAATGAGCCCCATTTGATTCACAATCTAGTGTGGCTCTTGCTGTTAAGAACAGGGAGCACTATTCAAATGTTTTCATCTTCTTGGGGAGGAACTGCTTTATTGTGATCAACAGTCACCCTTCATCTGATTAATAAGTATCCTTCTGAGCTGGGAAGATAGTATGCACTTTGATAAAGAAAGGAAACATGGAGGGAAGAGAGATATTTGGAGTCCTGGCAAGTGTGTTGAGTATCTCCAGAGGGAAAAATAAACATTACAATTATGTAATATTTTAATACAAAAATGTCTACGGAAATGTATTATATTTACTACTCATGTTACCTAGGGTCTAAACAATGTAAAAAAGTGGCTACATGAAATGAAGTGACAGTAATGGACAGTAGCATATAAATTTATGAATAAAAAAAGTTTATTCTCATAGATGAGTTCAATAAAATTAACATCATCCTTCATTTAAATTAAGATAAAGTTAAGGTTAAATGACCTGTTTATTCATCTTTAAAAAACTCCCCATAATTTCCTGCAAGAATTATATTTAGGAAAGGGCAGCCTAAAAGAAAAAAGAGTAAGAGAGAGAAACAAAACTGCTAGTAGCATAACTAGCTCTAGTCTATCTGTGTAAAATCACCACCCACAGACTCTTTGTAAAGACAGTAACAGAATCTTGTACCATCTCAGACCTCATTTGTTCTATTAATTTGGCCTGGTACAAGCATATTTATCACTTGTGTTATGCTGTAATTGCTTAGTCAAAATTGGAACAATGGAGACAGATCTGGCACAAGGAAGATGCATTGAGTGTTTGACCGTGTTGACATTCTCTCCAGTTTGGCTCTCAATTAATGTTTAAAACTCACACATTATGGAAGCACAGCATTCAAGATTTAGGAGTACCATGGATTTAGATTCAAGCAACATATTTTCTGTCCTATTATCTATCCCTTTCTTAATTATTCCTAGCATTCTGTTTGCTTTTTTGACTGCCGCTGCACATTGAGTGCATGTTTTCAGAGAACTATCCACAGTGACTCCAAGATGTCTTTCTTGTGTGGTAACAGCTAATTTAGACCCCATCATTTTATATGTATAGTTGGGATTATGCTTTCCAATGTGCATTACTTTGCATTTAGCAACATTAAATTTAATCTGCCAATTTGTTGCCCAGTCACCTATTTCTGAGAGATCCTTTTGTAGCTCTTTGTAGTTTGCCTGGGTCTTAACTATCTTTAGTAATTTTGTATCATCTGCAAATTTTGCCACCTCACTGTTTACCCCTTTTTTCAGATCATTTATGAATATGTTGAATAGGACTCGTCCCAGAACAGACCCATAGGGGACATCACTATTTACTTCTTTCCATTCTGAAAACTGACCATTTATACCTACCCTTTGTTTCCTATCTTTTAACCAGTTATCAATCCATGAAAGCACCTTCCCTCTTATCCCATGGCAGCTTACTTTGCATAAGAGGTTTTGGTGAGGGACCTTGTCAAAAGCTTTCTGAAAATCTAAGTACACTTTATCCACTGGTTCCCCTTGGTCCACATGCTTGTTGACCCCCCTCAAAGAATTCTAGTAGATTGGTGAGGCATGATTTCCCTTTACTAAAACCATGTTGACTCTTCCCCAACAAATTATGTTAATCTATGTCTGGCAATTTTGTTCTTTATTATCGTTTCAACCAGTTTGCCTGGTACTGAAGTCAGGCTCACAGGCCTGTAATTGTCAGGATCACCTCTGGAGCCCTTTTTTAAAAATTGGCATCACATTACCTATCCATCAGTCATCTGGTACAGTAGCTGATTTAAATGCTAGGTTATAAACTACAGTTAGTTGTTCTGCAATTTCCCATTTGAGTCCTTCAGAACCCGTGGTTGCATACCATCTGGTCCTGCTGACTTATTACTGTTTAGTTCATCAATTTATTCCAGAACCTCCTCTAATGACACCTCAATCTGGGACAGGTCCTCAGATTTGTCACCTAAAAAGAATGGCTCAGGTTTGGGCTGTGAAGACCGATGCAAAGAATTCACTTAGTTTCTCCACAATGGCCTATTGTCCTTGCATGCTGCTTTAGCATCTCAATCATCAAGTGGCCCCACTGATTTTTTAGCTTATTCTGTACTTAAAAAAATTGCTATTACTTTTTGAGTCTTTGGTTGACTGTTTCTCAAATTATTTTTTCACCTTCCTAATTGTATTTTTACACTTCTTTTGCCAGTGTTTATGCTCCCTTCTATTTTCCTCACTAGGATTTAACTTCCACTTTTTAAAGGATGTCTTTATGCCTCTCTGTTTCCTTCTTTCTTTTGTTTTTTCTTTCTTTTCTGAGAAATTGATAGGGAGACAACAGGAGATTGCAAGCCCTGGAGTTTATGAGCTAATAGACTCAATTTAAATTAAGAGGTTATAGCTTGGTCTAACTGTAGATGACTTGAAGGGAACCTGTTAATAGACAGCTGGGACACCTAGAGACACTTCACTAAGAGCAGTTGACATCCCTCCTTAAGGGACAACCCTCCAATATTGTATGGTATAAAGGATTATTAAAATGGCATAATTGGAGTGACGTTCTGGAACAGCCTTCCAAGGGGAGCAGTAAGGGGCAAAAAAATCCCTGGGTTCAAGACTGAGCTTGATGAATTTATTGAGAGGATTGTATGATAAAACTACCTACCATGGCAAATAGCCAATCCGCGACTACTAATAACAAATATTCCCGCTGGCTGGTGATGGGACACTAGATGGGGAAGGCTCTGAGTTCTTACAAAAAATTCCTTTCCACTTGTGTGATTGTTGCATCTTGCCAAAATGCTCAGGGTCCAATTGATTGCAATATTTGGGGTTGGGAAGGATTTTTTCCCCAGGTCAGACTGCCAGAGACCCTGGGTTTTTTTTGCCTTCCTCTGTAGCATGGGACATGGGTAACTTGCAGATTTAAACTAGTATAAATGTTGAATTTTCTGAAACTTCAAGTCTTTAAATCATGATTAGAGGACTTCAGAAACTCAGCCAGAAGTTATGGGTCTATTACAAGAGTGGCCAAGAGGTTCTTGCAAGGGGTTGTACTAGATGACCTCCTGAGGTCCCTTCCAACCCTGATATTCTATGACTCTTTGGCCTGCAACATGCAGGAGTTCAGCCTAGATTATCAAGATGGTCTCTTCTGGCCTTAAAGGCTATGAGTCTATGTTGATTCACTAACCTTAACATTTTTAAAGCCCTGTGTGACTCTAGGCATCCCTGGATTCATGCCCTACATACTACTGCAATAACGTATGTACACAATGTGCCTTGCATGGTGGTATATGAAAACTAATAACATGGTGGTCACTAATATTGTAAAATACATGTGTTAACACTATATGTAAAGTTATGAATTCCCGCTGTATGTTATTAGAACACATTTAAGAAAAGACAGCTTAACCTAGGTAAAATGATAAACAGGTCTGTCTTAGACAAAGGAACGTGGGCTTACCTCAGTTTAGCAGTAAACAAACTCATCAAGCTAAATGAGTGGGGGGTTGTCCAGGTCATGAACTTGAGAAAGAGTGAGTTAAAATGGCTCCTGCATTCCAGAGAGACCCAGGAGACTGAATTCCCGGGAGATAAAGGCCAACAGGGGACTGCAAACAGGGGAGTTTGAGAGGGGGAATAGGAAACTCCCCTGCTGAATAAACAAGGTGTGAGTACTAATCTTGGGGTGAGTGAGTTTGTTTGGCTGCTTGCATTTTTCTTTCTCTTTCAGATTATTTCAATTACAGGGTCAGTTGGGATTGTTTGTTCCCTGGGTCATCCTTGATCATCTTTCATCAATCAGCCTTGTGATCACTCTCCCCCTCTCTCTCTCCCCCTTTGTGATTAACGAGGGGGTAGGGCTGACCTAGGAGAGAAGCCCTTAAAAGCCAGAGGCTAAGCGACCAAGGGGAGCTAGCAAACAGTGGAGTTTGAGAGATAATTTGTGGGAGGGAGATGGAATATAATCACTATCGTTAGGAAGGGCCACATTGCCAACACTGATCCTGCACCTTTATCCAGACAGACAGCCATGAATGCCTCTACCCAGATCCTGGTGTGGACTTGCAGAGACTGTGGCCTGCATTTCTCACTCACAGAAAACAAGACTGCGGGAACCATCCTGTGTGAAAGGTTCCTGTTGATGGAATCTCTCAGGAAGCAGGTGGGAGAGCTACAGGAGGAGGTGGCTAGGCTGAGGAGCATCCATGCCCATGAGGAATTCCTTGAGAGTATTTATATGGAGACATCCAAGGCTGAGGAAGCTATTCAGCTACAGAGGACTTCTGTCACACCACCAGGGGAGGAGGATATGGCTCTGTCACAGGGAGGACACTGGCTGCTGGTTATTTCTGGCAGCAGGCAGCATTCCACCCCTACTCCCAACCCATCCACCCTGGTGATGGAAAACCATTATGCAGCTCTGCCAATGAGCAATGAGTAATCACCTCCAATAGTGGAGGAGGAGAAGCCATGTATCCCCAAGGCTGGGAGGATCACAACCACCACTCCCAGAAGGAAACAAAGGATAATGGTGGTTGGTGACTCTCTTCTGAGGGGGACGGAAACACCCATCTGTCACCCTGACATGGCATCCTGGGAGGATGCTGCCTGCCAGGGACCCGTATCTGAGATGTTACGGAGGGATTGTTGAGGATCATACGGCCTTCTGATTACTACCCTATGCTACTCAGCCATGTGGGCACTCATGATACTACAAGGTAAGACCCTCAGCAATCAGAAGTGACTACAGGGCTCCAGAAGTAAGGATGAAGGACTTGGGAGCACAGGTGTTGTTCTCTTCAATCTTTCCAGTCAAGGGTAGAGACCCAGGCAGAGACACATGCATCCTGGAGGTGAATGCCTGGCTGCAAGGATGTTGTCGCCAGGGGGACTATGGCTTGACCATGGGATGCTGTTCCAGGAAGAAGAACTGCTAAGCAGAGATAGGGTCCACCTATCGAGGAAGGGGAAGAGAATATTTTAATGCAGACTGGCTAACCTAGAGAGGAGGGCTTTGAACTAGATTCAAAGGGGGCAGGTGACCAAAGCCCACAGATAGGTCAAGAACATGGAGACCTGTAAAAAGTGTCAGAATTTGGGGGGAACATTAGCTGTTATAGCATGGATAATGGAGAGAGAAGACAGAAGTGGGGAGGGGAAATCAAATCAGTATCTTAGATGTCTGTATACTAATCCGAGAGGTATGGGGAACATGCAGGAAGAACTCGAAATGCAAGTAAATGAACATAACTATGACATAATTGGCATCACAGAGACTTGGTGGGATAATATGCATGACTATAATATTGGTATAGAAGGGTACAGATTGCTCAGGAAAGACAGGCCGGGAAAAAAGGGAGGCGGTGTTGTCTTATGCACTTGGATTGAGGTTGAGATGGAAATAGGAGAGGGACTTGTTGAAAGTCTCCGGGGAAGGATAAAAGGGGTAAAAAACTGGGGTGCTGTCATGGTAGGGGTCTACTACAGACCACCTAACCCGGAAGAAGAGGTGGATGAGGCTTTTTTTAAACAACTAGCAAAATCATCCAAAGCACAGGACTTGGGGTCATGGGGGACTTCAACTAGGCAGACATCTGTTCAGAAAATAACCCAGCAGGACACAGATTATCCAACAAGTTCTTGAAATGTATTGGAGACAATTTTTTTATTTCAGAGGGTGAAGAAAGCTACTAGGGGAGCGGCTGTTCTAGATTTGATTTTGACAAATAGGGAGGAACTGGTCGAGAATTTTAAAGTGGAAGGCAGCTTGGGTGAAAGTGATCATAAAATGATAGAGTTCATGATTCTAAGGAATGGTAGGAGAGAGAATGGCAAAATAAAGATGATGGATTTCAAAAAGGCAGACTTTAGCAAAGTCAGGGAGTTGGTAGGTAAGATCCCATGGGAAGCAAGTCTAAGGGGAAAATAATTGAAGACAGTCAGCTGTTTTTCAAAGAGACATTATTAAGGGCACAAGAGCAGACTATTCCACTGTGTAGGAAAGATAGGGAGCATGGCAAGAGACCACCCTGACTTAACCAGGAGATCTTCAATGCTCTAAAACTAAAAAAAAAAGTCCTACAAAAAGTGTAATTAGGTCAAATTAAAAAGGATAATATAAGCAAATAACACAAGTGTATAGGGACAAAATTAGAAAGGCCAAGTCACAAAACCAGATCAAACTAGCTAGAGACATAAAGGGTAACAAGAAAATATTCTACAAATACATTAGAAGCAAGAGGAAGACCAAAGACGGGGCAGGCCCATTACTCAATGGTGGCGGGAGGGAACAATAATAGAAAATGTGGAAATGGCAGAGGTGCTTAATGACTTCTTTGTTTTGGTTTTCACCAAGAAGGTTGGTAGTGACTGGATGTCTAACATAGTGAATGCCAGTGAAAATGAGGTAGGATCAGAGGCTAAAGTAGGGAAAGAACAAGTTGAAAATTACTTAGACAAGTCTGATGTCACAAGGAGCTGACTGAGGAGATATCTGAGCCATTAATGATTATCTTTGAGAAGACATGGAAGACGGGAGAGATTCCAGAAGACTGAAAAGGGCAAATAGAGTGCCAATCTATAAAAAGGGAAATAAGGACAACCTGGGGAATTACAGACCAGTCAGCTTAACTTCTGTACCCGGGAAGATAATGGAGCAAATAATTAAGCAATCAATTTGCAAACATCTAGAAGATAGTAAGGTGATAAGTAACAGTCAGCATGGATTTGTCAAGAACAAATCTTGTCAAACCAACCTGATAGCTTTCTTTGACAGGGTAACAAGCCTTGTGGATAAGGGAAGGAAGCAGTAGACGTGGTATATCTCAACTTTAGCAAAGCTTTTGATACTGTCTCACATGACCTTCTCATAAAAAAACTAGGGAAATGCAACCTAGATGGAGCTACTATAAGGTGGGTGCATAACTGGTTGGAAAAACATTCCCAGAGAGTAGTTATCAGTGGTTCACAGTCATGCTGGAAGGATATAATGAATGGGGTCCTGCAGGGATCAGTTCTGGGTCCAGTTCTGTTCAATATCTTCATCAATGATTTAGATAATGGCATAGAGAGTACACTTATAAAGTTTGTGGATGATACCAAACTGGGAGGGGTTGCAAATGCTTTGGAGGATAGGATTATAATTCAAAATGATCTGGACAAACTGGAGAAATAGTCTGAAGTAAATTGGATGAAATTCAAGAAGGAGAAATGCAAAGTACTCATCTTAGGAAGGAACAATTAGTTGCACACATACAAAATGGGAAATGACTGCTAGGAAGGAGTACTGCAGAAAGGGATCTGGGGATCATAGTGGGCCACAGGCTAAATATGAGTCAACAGTGTAACACCATTGCAAAAAAAGCAAACATCATTCTGGGATGTGTTAGCAGGAGTGTTATAAGCAAGACACAAGAAGTAATTCTTCTGCTCTACGCTGCACTGATTAGGCCTCAACTGGAGTATCGTGTCCAATTCTGAGCACCACATTTCAGGAAAGATGTGACAAATTGGAGAAAGTCCAGAGAAAAGCAACAAAAATGATTAAAGGACTAGAAAACATGGCCTATGAAGGAAGATTGAAAAAAATTGGGTTTGTTTAATCTGGAAAAGAGAAGACTGAGAGGGGACATGATAACAGTTTTCAAGTATATAAAAGGTTGTTACAAGGAGGAGGGAGAACAAAATTATTTCTTAACCTCTAAGGATAGGACGAAAAGCAATGGGATTAAATTGCAGCAAGGGAGGTTTAGGTTGGACATTAGGAAAAACTTCCTAACTGTCAGGGTGGCTAAGCACTGGAATAAATTGCCTAGGGAAGCTGTGGAATCTCCATCATTGGAAATTTTTAAGAGCAGGTTAGACAAACACCCGTCAGGGATGGTCTAGATAATATTTAATCCTGCCAGGAGTGCAGGAGACTGAACTAGGTCCCTTCCAGTCCAATGATTCTATTATTCCCTTTGGGAGTATAAAAGGAACAGAGAGAGAGAGAGAGACTCCATCTTTATCTTTCACCTAAGAAGACAAAGGAACAAAGCACTTTGTACTTTGTGGGAGATCCTAACCAAGAGTAGGGGTCAGCCATTTTGCTGGAAGGTAGAGAAATAAGAATCTTACCTTGAACCAACATTATAGTTTTGTTAAGTCTTAGTCACTAGAAAGCATTTTTCACTTGTAGATGCTTGTAACCAGGTCTGCCTTTATTTCCTTTACTTGATATCACTTAATCCCTGTTCTTTTGTTAATAAGCTTGTTTGACTTTTACTATAAACAAATTCAGGGCTGTGTTTGAAAGGCAGTTAAATTAATCAACTGTGATGTACTGACTCTTTAACAGAGCAGCAAACTTAATATCTTCTATAATGACAGGTTTCAGAGTAGCAGCCGTGTTAATCTGTATCCGCAAAAAGAACAGGAGTACTTGTTGCACCTTAGAGACTAACAAATTTATTACAGCATAAGCTTTAGCCCACAAAAGCTTATGCTCTAATAAATTTGTTAGTCTCTAAGGTGCCACAAGTACTCCTGTTCTTTAATATCTTTTGTGGATGCACAGTGGTAGGGGCTGTGCACTGCAGAGAAACATCTTGGAGGAGCTTGGGGTCTGGAGTTCACTGATGGTTACCTGCTAGATGAGGTTTGGGACGTGAGAGCTTTGAGGATTTTCCAGTGAGGAAGACAGAGTGGTGTGGTAGGGAGCTGACACACAATCTAATCACCAGAAAAATATACTCTTGCTGAGGCTGAGAGATAACACAATGGCTCACAGCTCTGGGTTTCCCCAGCAGTGGGTTACATGCTGTAAAATATTAAAGCCAAATTGTGTCTAACCCTGTGCAGGTGCACAAGAGAAAGGAGAGGATACGATGTTCCTCCATCCCTTGTGCCTCTGTGCATAGGGAGAGTCCAGCCCGGCTGCTCAGGGGAGGCAGTGACTCAATGAATGGGCTCTCTCCCAACTGCAGTGTAGACATATTTTAGGAAACTGAATAAAATGTCAAGTAAAAATAAGCAGAGAAATAGTGCTGTAGTTACTACCGAAATAAGAGCTGTAAATTTTCAGACAATTTAGGAACACAGCTCATGTACAAAGTAGGCATAATTTTATGGTTCATTTATACATCAATTATCATAACTGCACACAGAAATTGGGTAACTGCATGTGGAAATTTGGTTATATTTGCACACACAAGTGCCTGATGTGCAAATGTAATGGAAAGAATACTGGGGATTATACATACTTTGGGGGACACTTTGTGCCTGCAGACTTGCTGGAAGTGGGCACGGTGACTCTTCTGGATGGATCAGAATCCTCCAGAATTTGGGTGTGGTGGGCTCTGGGCATGCTCATTACCTGTTTGAAGTTAGTAGAGTGATTTCCATTGAGCAGCCTGGCAGGACATATCCAGAGTGATTCTAGGAGGCTACATCTACACTTGGAGCTGGGGTTGAAATTCCCAGATTGAGTAGACATATTCATTGAGCTTGTGAGCTAAATAAAATAGTGTCACCATAGTAAGCCAGGCAGCAGTGGCACGGGCCCTGGGTACAATCCTGCCTGGACCCATAGCTATGCCTTTGGGGCAGCTAGTCCATGCTGCCATTCACCTCTGCCCATGCTACCACATCTACACTATTCTGGATCTCAGTGCAACTGGGAATCACTGCCCCAGCTATAAGGGTAGACATAGCCTGAGAGTGAAGCCAATGAGAACTCAAGGGAGATGGAGGAGTTTATAAATAGGAAGAGTGGGAGCCAGACTGAGAATCTCAGTAGTTGAGCAGTGCCATGAGCAAAAGGCTCTGTTTTAAGGATTGTGTTCCAGGGATTTTGCTAGTTTTGTTAGATTGAGACTGCAGATTCCCTTGCCTCACTGGAGAAGAAGAAGACAACTAGAGTTGCTGCAGGAATTTCAAATTGCAGACTGTCACTGCAGAAACTCAAAGGGAGTTTATAGGAGACTGTGGGACTATCACTTGTTTCCCGACTTAAAGAAGCTTGTGTGCTCTACAGAGGGTTTGGACTACATTCCACAGAGAGTGAGTCAGGTAAATCATCCCAAAGAGGAGCCCAAGTGGAGTGTATGTATGTGTGCCCATATATATATAATTTGAATTTGTGATAATAAATTTTGGGGGGAAACCCTGAAATTATTATCTTTAAAAGAGTTGTTATTGTCAGTATTCACAACTGTTTCAAGTAAATTGTTATATATATTGTGACAAAGTTTCTGCTCTACCTTCGTGGGTCTTGCGCTTATTGGCGGATTTGCTCGCCTTGGAGCTTAACGGCAGCCCTCAGCTTGGCTGTTTTCGTGAACCCACAGTCCAGATCGACTTCTCATGTGTCTGACCAGGGGTTGGGAGGATTTGGGGAGAACCCAGGCCCGCTCTCTACTCCAGGTTACAGCCCAGGGCCCTGTGGAATGCAGCTGTCTAGAGTTATTCCTGGAACAGCTGTGTGACAGCTACAACTCCCTGGGCTACTTCCCCATGGCCTCCTCCCAACACCTTCTTTATCCTCACCATAGGACCTTCTTCCTGGTGTCTGATAACGCTTGTACACCTCAGTCCTCCAACAGTCCACGTTTTCACTCTCAGCTCCTAGTGCCTCTTCCTCCCAGCTCCTCACACGCACACCACAAACTGAGGTGAGCTCCTTTTTAAAACCCAGGTGTCCTGAGTTAATTCCTTAATTGATTCTAGCAGCTTCTTCATTGGGTGCAGGAGTTCTAATCAGCCTGTCTTAATTGTCTCCAGAAGGTTCCTGATTGTTCTGGAACCGTCCCTGTTAGGAAACGGAACGTCTTTTGCTTGCTCCTCAGCTATCTGCTTTCTATTCTTTCCTAAAGCCCCCTGGCCCGGATTTTTCTTACTTTTTGCAACTGCCTTAGTCCCCCCCGACCGGGCCAGACGCTTTTTTGATTTTTCTTTTCATTTTTTGTGTTTTTTTTCCGTCTACGTCCTTCGCCGGCCATCCCCACCCACGCCTGCTTTCGGGCGCAGCTATTTGCCTCAGCTGAGCCCCCGGAGGAGGGGGGGGAAGATTGCCGATTTTGCTGTCCGGGGGGGGGGAGTGGAAACCCCCAGACCAAGCCGTTTTGCCAGCAGCTCGGATCTTACAACATTCTTAACACACCGGAGGACTTGGAACACAGCCAACACAGCCGGAGACGGAGATTTCATCAGACAGAAGAAATAATATAAATCATCGTGACGGAGGCCGTGAGATTGAGTAACTTTCTGAATTATACTCTCGTGGGGGGGAGTTTGACTGTGATTACTTGCGTTTGTGGCAGCACAGGGGGTGTGGCGTGGAGACCCCCACCCCCGATCCATCGGTGCCCCTACCCCCCCATCATTATTACAACTGTCACGGCTCCCCCGCAGTCTGTCCCTGCTGGCAATCTGCCATCTCCCTTCGGATCCAGCTGTTTGCTTTGAACTTTGCCTTCCGGACCGGACCTAACAACCGACCAACCGAGACTCTTTGGACAAACGTGTGTGGGTCTGCACCCGCCCCCCCAGGATTGCTTATCCCACAACTTGCCCCTTTTATTGGATCCCGATTTTGTTCCCCCCCATCCTCCCAGCCCCCCTCCCTCGGCATTTTTTCCCTTCCCGTCCGCAGCCAGCGGAAGGAGGGGCTATTCCGCCTTTTTCCCTCCCCCCTCCTTCTTCCGGTGTCTCCCTGTCTCTCCCTGCTCACAATGGCGGGGAACGAGAGAGGCGAGACTGCTTTAATAAAATTAGTTGTCCCTTCCCCACCACCACCCCTGCCCAACCCCCAAGGGTCCCCCCCTACTACTATTGTTAAGGTACTTACCACCCCCCCGCTGGGGCACCGGTAGCAGGAGGCACCAGGGTGATTGCTGCTGCTGCTGCACCCACCACCCCCCCAGATTCTAGGAAACCCCCCCCGGTTCGCCAGAAGGGCCGGGGCGGGTGGAAAGGAAAGGGCCCCGCTAAAACCACTGAGCCCTCCATGGCAGGGGCTGCCCCCACCGCTGCGGCCTCGTCATCAACCGTGGCGCCCCTCCCAGCGTTTCCCTCCACCAGCTCTGCGATTGTCCCTCCCCCGGCCCCCAGGACGTATGCTCGGGCGGCAGCGGGCTCCCCGCTGCCTGCCGCCTCGTCATCTCGCCCCCCCCCCGCCTCCGCCACCATCACCAGCGGCCGAGGCCCTTTCCCCGCCTTGACCAGGAAGCACGGCGTCCGTTGCCTCCTGGTGCCCGCCTCGCCCCGCGTGGAGACATACGTGCAGGCGTTGGCGAAGGTGGTAGGACCCACGGCTATTGTGGCGGCCTCCAAGATGTATGGGAAGGTCGTTTTCTTCTTAGCCTCGGAGGATGCCGCCCAGGAGGCGGTGGAGAGGGGCCTGACGGTAGGGGGGGTGTTTGTCCCCCTAGAACCGTTAGAAGACCTGGGCGTTCGCCTTGTCCTTACCTCCGTTCCTCCCTTCTTACCCAATGCTGCCCTGTTACCCGCTCTTTCCACCCTGGGGAAACTTGTTTCTGTCATCAGCCCTCTCCCATTGGGCTGCAAGGACCCCACCCGCCGTCACATTTTTTCGTTCCGCCGGCAAGTGCAGCTTCTACCACCGGCAGGGGCGCGTGACGGAGAGGCGCTTGAGGGGTCCTTTCTAGTCCCCTACGAGGGAGCCCGCTATCGGGTCTTTTATTCTACCGGAGAGGCCCGGTGCTACCTCTGCCGCTCAGCGGGGCATGTCCGCAGAGACTGCCCTTTGGCTCGGGGGGGAGGGGCACCCGAAACCCCCGAGACCCGGCAGGACATCGGCCCCGTCGCTGCCGACGCCCCTGGCTGCCCAGTACCTGAAACCAACCCTCCTCCTACTCGACCCATCGCTGCTCCCGTCCGGGCCCAAGAAATACCTTCCCTACAATGCCCGGGCGAGCAAGGGGTTTCCACCCTTGCTAGTACCAACCCAATAGAGCCCATGGAGGAGGGTGTGGCAAGGATGTTATCGGGTATAAGAGAGGGCCCTCCCCAAGGAGAAGCCCCCGCCCCTCATGTTGCCCCACCGCTACCTCCCCGAACCCCTAAACCATCGCCTCCGCCCCCCGACACGACCCCTGCTAACCAGCACCCAGATGATGCTATGGAGGGCTGGACCCTAGTCCAGGGGAAGCGAGGCAAGCGGAAGGCTCGAGCTCCGCTACATCCACCCGACGCGGAAGCCCCCCGGAAGACCAGGAAAGGAGGCACTGCTATCGAGCCTCCCGCCACGGCCGCGAGCGAGATCCATCCGCCGGTGTCGGGAGGGGAAGACGGACTGGCATTGGAGGGCAGAACCCCCCCTCCACGGGAGACCCTCCCCTCCGAGACTTCTGAGGACACCCCTTCTGCCTGGACGCTACCCGAACCCCCCGCAGACCCTGAGGCGGCCGTTGAGGCGGGCCCTAGAGGAGAGGCCCCCGGGGTGGCAGGAGTTGGCCTCTCTCCCGTGTATGCGGAGATTGAGGCCCTAGATTTGACCCCGGTCACCCAGGGAGGGGATGATTTGCTGCCGGCCGGCCTCGAGCTGGGCAGCCTTACCCCAGCCTCCCTTTCCCCATGCTCCCTCCCCCTATTTGCCTTCCCGGGTGAGCACCCTGCAGAAGGCGGTCCACCACCTGATGCCGTGACCGCTAAAACCACCATGGAGCCAGCACCTGGCATTATTGGGAGCCCTTCCCCTTCCCCCTTAACCCTTGACTCTGCTCAGGAGGCACTTTCCTTTAGCTGCTCGCCTCCTGCACCCCAGAGCCTTACCCCTGCCCCTGCCCCCACCCCTGCCCCTGCCCAAGGTCCCTCCTCCTGCAATGTTAATGCCGCCCCTGGGGTTACTTCCTTTCCGCTTTTTGCAGACTCCCCCCAGGGAGCAGTCTTTGCACTTTCTAGTCGCGACCCGTTAGGAGTGGCAATTTTTCCCCTGCCATCCCCCTCCACCCCAAGGCGTGAAATGAATTTAATAACCCCAGCCTGTCAGACGCCCCGTCGGTGGTCCGCACCCTGTCTACCTGCCTTAGCGGACCACGAGGCTGTATTAAGAGGCCCATCAGGGAATACCTCGGGAATTGTAACCCCACCCCCCCATGAGCTGCGGCATGCGCTACGGAAGTTCCTAGAGCACTCCCGTGGCGCCCGCGATAGGGCACAGCTGGCTCTTCGGCTATGGGGGGACTTTGATCAACTCCTCCAGGCCACACAGGCCCTTATAAAGGAGGGCAGGGGGCAAGAAAAGCGCGGTGCTACGGCCTACGAGCGAGCCCGCAGCTTCCGAAGCGATCTACTCACCCACGGGATGGGTCATGGGTTGCTGCGCAACCCGCCGGGGGCCCTGAACCCCCCCGCCAATACGAGACCCCCACCCCCCCAGCCCTCCGTATGATGCCTCTTATTATTGCGACCCTGAATACCAGGGGCTGTAGGATGGCTCTCCGCAGGTCCCAGGTGCTCTCTTACCTTCGGGAAGGGAGGTACTCTGTAGTTTTCCTGCAGGAGACCCATACAGACCCGGCCGCCGAGGACAGGTGGCGGCTGGAGTGGGGGGACGGGGTATACTTTAGCCACTTTGCGACCTGGCAGGCTGGAGTGGCAACCCTATTCTCCCCCAACCTACGGCCTGAGGTGCTAGGGGTCAACGAGGCCGTGCCGGGCCACGTGCTGCACCTTCGAGTCCGTATGGAGGGGCTCGTGGTTAATCTTGTTAACATCTATGCCCCGCAAATGAGCTCCAGGCGGCCACAATTTTATCAGCAGGTGTCCGACTTTATCGGCACCCTGGATTCGCATGAGTGCCTGGTCCTGGGAGGGGACTTTAACACCACCCTCGAGGAACGGGACCGTTCAGGGGCCGAACCGAGTCCGGCCGCCGCGAATATTCTCCAAGGGATAGTCGACCATCACTCCCTAGTGGACGTCTGGCGCGACCATCACCCAGATGACACCTCCACGTTCACCTTTGTCCGGGTGGAGGCCCATCGGTCACACCACTCTCGGTTGGACCGTATTTACTTATCCCGTTTCCATCTTTCACAGGCCCACTCCTCCGCCATTCGGCCGGCCCCATTCTCCGATCATCATTTAGTCGCTGTAACGGTTTCCCTCCGTGCAGAGAGACCGGGGCCAGCCTATTGGCACTTTAATAACAGCCTGTTGGAGGACGAGAGCTTTGTGATGTCCTTCCGGGAGTTTTGGCTGGCCTGGCGAGAGCAGTGGCGTGCCTTTCCCTCGGTGCGGCGATGGTGGGATCTCGGGAAGGTGCGCGCCAAGCTCTTCTGCCGTGACTACACTCGGGGCACCAGCCGACGGCGAAATGCGGCGATAGAGCAGCTGGAACGGGAGGTCTTAGAGATGGAGAGGCGCCTGGCCGCCGATCCCGAGGACCCGTCCCTCTGCAGAGCGTGCCGGGAGAAGCGGGAGGAGCTCCGGGCCCTTGAGGACCACCGGGCCCGAGGTGCCTTCGTTCGATCCCGCATCCGCCTCCTTCGGGAGATGGACCGCGGCTCCCGCTTCTACTATGCCCTGGAGAAAACGAGGGGGGCCAAGAAACACGTCACCTGCCTTCTTGCGGAAGACGGCACCCCCCTCACGGGTCCGGAGGAGATGTGTGGGAGGGCCCGTGACTTCTACACAAGCCTTTTCTCCCCGGACCCGACCGATCCTGACGCTTGCGAGGTGCTCTGGGAGGAACTCCCCACGGTCAGCGTGGGCGACCGAGACCGACTAGAGCTGCCTCTCACCCTGGCCGAGTTCTCGGAAGCCCTCCGTCGCATGCCCACCAATAAATCTCCGGGCATGGACGGGCTGACCGTGGAGTTTTACCGCGCGTTCTGGGACATTCTCGGCCCAGACCTAGTCACCGTCTGGGCTGAGTCCTTGCAGAGCGGGGTCCTCCCTCTGTCATGCAGGCGAGCGGTGCTCGCTTTGCTGCCGAAGAAGGGGGACCTCCGCGATCTACGAAACTGGCGTCCCGTCTCACTCCTTAGCACGGATTACAAAATCGTGGCGAAAGCAATCTCGCTGCGGTTAGGGTCCGTGATGGCGGACGTGGTCCACCCAGACCAGACCTATACTGTCCCGGGTCGCAGCACTTTCGACAACCTCTTTCTCGTCCGAGACCTTTTGGAACTCGGGCGGAGAGATGGTCTATCGTTCGCCCTCCTGTCTCTTGATCAGGAGAAGGCGTTCGATAGAGTAGACCATGGGTACCTCCTGAGCACTCTGCAGGCGTTTGGATTTGGACCTCAGTTTGTGAGTTTTCTCCGGGTGCTGTATGCCTCCGCGGAGTGTTTGGTTAGGCTCAATTGGACCCTGACTGAACCGGTCAGCTTCGGGCGAGGAGTGCGGCAGGGGTGTCCCCTCTCGGGCCAGTTGTATGCTCTGGCGATTGAGCCTTTCCTCTGTCTCCTCCGCAGGAGGATGACAGGGTTGGTGCTGCGGGAGCTGGAGCTGCGGCTGGTCCTGTCGGCGTACGCCGATGACGTACTCCTCGTGGTCCAGGACCCGGGCGACTTGGCGCGAGTGGAGGCATGCCAAGCCATCTATTCGGCAGCCTCCTCCGCCCGAGTCAACTGGGTCAAGAGCTCTGGCTTGGCGGTGGGGGACTGGCAGCAGGTAAGCTCCCTCCCACCCGCACTTCAGACCATCCGGTGGAGTGCGGGTCCACTGCTCTATCTCGGCGTTTATCTTTCCGCCACGCATCCTTCCCCGCCGGAGAACTGGCAAAATTTAGAGGGCGGGGTGATAGAGCGGATCCGGAGATGGACGAGGCTACTCCGATGTCTCTCCCTCCGAGGGAGAGCACTGGTGCTTAACCAACTAGTCCTGTCCACGCTCTGGTACCGGCTCAACACCCTGGCCCCGGCCCCGGGTTTCCTGACCCACCTCCGGAGATTGATTCTAGAGTTCGTCTGGTCAGGAATGCACTGGGCCCCTGTTGGAGTTCTTCATCTACCCCTGAAGGAAGGAGGGCAGGGCCTGAAGTGTCTGTACACCCAGGTCCGCGTTTTCCGCCTCCAGGCCCTGCAGAGGCTCTTTTATAGTGCAAGTAGTTCGGCGTGGAGCATACTGGCGCACGCCTTCCTGCGCCGTTTCCAAGGGCTACGATATGACCGGCAGCTCTTTTATCTTTCTTCGAGGGGTTTTCCGCGAGACCTCTCCGGGCTGCCGGTCTTCTACCAGGACCTCCTCCGGACCTGGAAATTGTTTCTAACAACCAGGTCCGTGGTGGCCACCGTGGGGGCAGATCTCCTCACGGAGCCCCTGCTACACAACCCCCAGCTCCGTGTGCAGGTGGCGGAGTCCCGCTCGGTGCGCCAGAGGTTGGTCCTGGCGGAAGTTACGAGGGTCGGAGACCTCCTGGACTACGACCGGAGAGACTGGCTGGATCCCCTGATGCTCGCTCGGCGCATGGGGCTCTCTAGCCTCCGTACCCCCCGGCGCGTACTTCAGGAGGTGAAGGCCGCCTTGACCCCCGCTGCTCGGGCTTATGTTAGCCGAGCCTTGTGCGAGGGCGCACCCCGCCCATCCCTTACCCCAGGCCCGCCGGACCTTTCCATCGGGCCCCCACCCCGTAGTTCCCAACACACCCTTCACCCTTTCACTGCAAGCCGGCTGCACGAATTGCAGCCGGTTAGCTTTCAAATTGCTTCACGGAAATACTTATATACACTTACGCTTCACACCCTTCACGCCCACACCCTGGTGTCCCGCCCCGATACAAAGTGGCGGGATCTCCTGCCACCTTTGGAGGGTGAGCAACCTCGGTGGGCCAGCCTGTATTCCACCCTGGTCCCAAGGCCCGTCGGGGACATCAGTTGGCGGCTCCTTCACGGAGCTGTGAGCACGGGCGTGTTTTTGACACGGTTTACCCCCATTCCGGACACTTGTCCTTTCTGTAATGTGAGGGAAACCCTGGCGCACGTGTATTTAGAGTGTGCCAGATTGCAGCCCCTTTTTCGGCTCCTCACAAATATTTTATTACGCTTCTGGCTTCATTTTTCCCCCCACCTCTTTATCTATACACTACCCATCCACGGCCCCACAAAGTCGCGGGATCTTCTGGTCAACCTCCTCCTAGCTTTGGCTAAAACAGCCATTTATAAAACCAGAGAGAGGAGGTTGGCCCATGAAACATCCTGCGATTGTGGGGCCGTTTTCCAATCCTCAGTACACTCACGTATCCGAGCGGAGTTCCTCTGGGCGGCGTCCACTGACTCCCTTGAAGCCTTCGAGGAGCGGTGGGTGCTGTCTGGGGTTCTCTGCTCGGTGACCCCGTCCGGTTCCCTCCGTCTGACCCTTTGATTGAGGGGAAGAGCGAGAGACGCCAGCCCCAGCCATTGCCGCTGTGGATACCATCATTCCTGTCATCTAGGAGGGGACCTATAATACATGGGTGTCTACCCCCCCCTCCCTAAACCGCCCACCCCGCAGCCGTGCCCATCTTACCGGGCACTCTCAGGAGAGGGAGGATCGGTGACACTGGGCGCGGCACTGGGTAACTCGAGGGGGTGGAAGACCACGAGTGTCGAGGAAGCCCCCCCGCTCTAGGCCACCAGGTAACTCAGGAGGGTGGAAGACCACGAGTGTCGAGGAAGCCCCCCTGCTCTAGGCCCAGGCTAGCCTGAACACTTCTCCCTCCTGAAAGCTGCTGTGTTATACCTTCTGATTGCGTTGTTTTGTTGCATAGTTGTTTTGTTTCCTTTGGTAATTCTGTAAGCGTTACCAATAAATTTTCTTTCTGTTTCAAAAAAAACAAACAAACAAAAAAAATACCTTCCCTGTTACCTTACCCAGAGAAAAGGGACCTACTTAGCCTGGGGCTAATATATCTGCCTTCTATTACTCTCCTGTAGCCATCTGGCCCAACCCTGTCACATATCCCTCCCTCTGCTCAACACTATGGGGTTGGGCAAATTGGGACATCAGGCAGTGTACTCGTGACAAGCCATCTGCATTGCCATGGTGGCTTCCAGCCTTGTGTTGTATGGTGAATTGGAAAGGTTGTTGGGACAGGAACCATCTGGTTACCCTTGCGTTCTTCTCTTTATTTTGCTGCATCCACTGGAGGGGTTCATGGTCGGTCACAAGGGTAAACCCTCATCCCAGAAAGTAATAACGTAGAGTTTCTGTGGCCCATTTCACAGCTAGGCACTCTCTTTCAACCACAGCATACTTGTGCTCTCTCAGGAGGAGTTTCCTTCTGAGGTAGAGGATTGGGTGTTCTTCATCTCTGACCATCTACAATAGGACAGCTCCCAATCCTACTTCAGATGCATCTGTTTGTAAAATGAATTCTTTGTTGAAGTCTGGGGCTATAAGCATGGGGCTACTGTAGAGGGCTGTCCGTAGATCCATGAATGCTTTCTCTGCGGCATCTGTCCACTTCACCATGTCTGGACCCCGGGCTTTTAGCAAGTCTGTCAGGGGACTCGCTCTGGTAGCAAAATGGAGAATAAATCATCAGTAGTACCCCACCACACCCAGGAATGCCCGGACTTACTTGCTTTTTCCGATTTGGCTGGGGCCAATTTTGGGATAGCATCTAGTTTGTTTAGTTGGGGCTTGACCATGCCCCTTCCTACAATGTAGCCAAGGTATTTAGCCTCGGCTAGCCCTATAGCACACTTGCCTGGGTTGGCTGTGCAGACAGCCTGTCTTAGAGTGTCCAGAACCGCTTCCACCTTTCCTAAGTGGGTTTCCCAGTCGGGGGTGTGAATAATCACATCATCCAGGTATGCCGCTGCATAACTGGTATGGGACCGTAGGAGCTTGTCCATAAGATGCTGGAAGTTGGCAGGTGCCCCATGCAGTCCAAAAGGAAGAACAGTATATTGAAACAGACCCTCTGGTGTAGAGAATGCCATCTTTTCTTTTGCATCTTTGGCAAGGGGAATCTGCTAGTATCCCTTTGTTAAACCAAGGGTGGTCAAAAATCTGGCATTGCCCAGGCGGTCAACTAACTCATTAATACGGGGTATGGGGTATGCATAGAATTTGGATATCTCATTCAGCCCATGAAAGTCATTACAAAACCTAGTGGTGCCATCGGATTTGGGCACCAACACAATCGGGCTTGACCACTGACTGTGGGACTCTTCGATGACTCCCATCTCCAACATCCTTTTTACCTCTGCCTTGATCTCCTCCCTTTTTGCTGCTGGGACCCGATAGGGCCTTAAAGTTACCTTTGCCCCAGGGTCTGTGATAATGTGGTGATATGCTTCGGTGGTCCGGCCTGGTTTGGTTGAAAACACATCCTGGTATCAGTTGATGATCTCAGTTACCTCCTTCTTCTAGTCTGGTGTCAGATCAGTGGATATCCTGATCTGCTCCTGCATGTTATTTCCCTGGATCAGGGTCTCTTGGGCCACTACACACTCCTCTCGTTGGTGCCAAGGCTTTAAGAGGTTAATGTGATAAATCTGTTCTTGTTTCCGGCATCCTGGTTGCCGCACCTTGTAGGTTACTTCCCCCACGGGTTCAACCACCTCATAGGGCTCCTGCCACTGGGCCAAAAGCTTGCTTTCTGCTGTGGGTACCAACACCATCACCTGATCCTCTGGTTGGAACTGTCGGACTTTTGCCTGGTGATCGTAATGGGTTCGTTGGGTTCCTGCACCTTTTCCAAATGTTTCCGTACACTACGGGTAACCCAGGCTATCCGTTCTCGCATCTGCAACACATGGTCAATTATATTTCTCCCTTCACTGGGTTCCTCTTCCCAGATATCTTTTGCGATATCTAGTATACCACGGGGGTGGCGTCCGTATAATAATTCAAAGGGGGAAAACCCAGTTGAGGCCTGAGGTACCTCCTGGATTGCAAACATAAGGTAGGGTAGTAGGGTGTCCCAATCCTTTCCGTCTCGACTTACCACTTTCCTTATCATTGCCTTGAGGGTTCGGTTAAATCTTTCTACCAGCCCATCGGTCTGCGGATGATAGACTGAAGTTCTCAGGGTATGTATATGGAGCAGCATACAGAGGTCCTTTGTTAGCTTCAACATAAATGTTGAAGTGTATGGTCTAGTGTACATATGTGGGGTTAGTGAGACCCCCACAAGGTGGATTAGGGAGCATGGGTCTACCCAGTTCCCCAGGTTACACTGCATAGGCTCTTCGGCATTGGGACACTGGGCATCTATGTGTCCCCACTCCCCGCAGGCATAACATCTGTATGGAGCCCTAGGCGTTCCCCAGTCTCTTGGTTTGGGCAGTCTAACATCATGATCCTCTTCTCCCTCAGTGCTCCGACTCTTTGTGGCTTCTGGTGGGCCTTCAGCCCATCTCTTTTTCCACCTGGGTTCTCCTGGTGGCCCAGTCACCCAAGCTCTGGAGCTTGGTGCTGCTCGTTTAACCCGGGGTGCTTCTTCCTTAACTTGTCGGGTCAGCTCCCTCGCCGTCCTTCGCCTTTCTACCAGTGTGACAACCTCGTCGTAGGTGGAGGGTTCGTTCTGGCTTACCCAGGTGCGCAGGTCTGGCAGTAGTCCTCTCATGTACCAGTCGATGACTAGAACCTTTAGTATTTCCTCCGGACTCCGGGACTCAGTTCGTAACCACTTTTGTGCGTGATGGATGAGGTCATATAATTGGAACTGCAGGGTTTTGTTTTCCTGGTACCTCCACTCATGATATTGCTGGGCCTGCACTGCAGTTCTTAGTCCAGATCTGGCCAGGATCTCTGCTTTCAGCTGGGGGTAGTCTGCTGCAGCGTCTTCAGGCAAATCATAGTAGGCCTTGTGGGCCTCTCCACACAGGAATGGAGTGAGGATGCCAGACCACTGTTCTCGGGGCCAAGCCTCCCGCAGGGCTGTCCTCTCAAAGGTCAGGAGGTATACCTCTACATCATCCTCCCGTGTCATTTTCTCCAGCCAATTGCTGGCCCGCATGATCTGAGTTCCATCATAGCCGTGGTTCAGCTCTGTAAGGGCCTTTACCTGGTTTACCAGTTCCCGGAACATAGCCCGGTCTTGAGCAGCCTGGTCCATCAGCAGGTGATTAGTCTCTTGCTGCAGCCGCACTGCCTCCTGTTGGGCGGCTATCTGGACACAGGTAGCCTCCTGCTGGGCAGCCGTGGCATGTATCAGTGCCCGCACTACCTCCTCCATTGTGGTGAAAAAAAATAAAAATAGACCCTCTTCCCTTTTCTTTTTTTTCCCCCCTTCCAAACACCCTCCTTCCGCCACGCTGTGGACACCAGATCCCACTTCCGACACCAATTGTGACAAAGTTCCTGTGCTACCTTGGTGGGTCTTGTGATTATTGGCAGATTTGCTCGCCTTGGAGCTTCACGGCAGCCCTCAGCTTGGCTGTTTTCGTGAACCCACAGTCCAGATCGACTCCTCATGTGTCTGACCAGGGGTTGGGAGGATTTGGGGGGAACCCAGGCCCACCCTCTACTCTACTTCTTCATTGGGTGCAGGTGTTCTAATCAGCCTGTCTTAATTGTCTCCAAAAGGTTCCTGATTGTTCTGGAATCTTCCCTGTTGGGAAACGGAATGTCCTTTTCTTGCTCCTCAGCTATCTGCTTTCTATTCTTTCCTAAAGCCCCCTGGCCCGGATTTTTCTTACTTTTTGCACCTGCCTTAGTCCCCCCGCGACCGGACCAGACGCTTTTTTTTGTTTTCTTTCGATTCTTTGTTTTTTTTTCCCGTCTACGTGCTTCGGCCCTCAGCTTGCCGCCAGCACCCGCCCCCCCCACGCCTGCTTTCGGGCGCAGCTATTTGCCTCAGCTGAGCCCCCGGAGGAGGGGGGGCAGCCGGTATCAAGTGGAGTGCCCCAATGGTCGGTCCTGGGGCTGGTTTTGTTCAATATCTTCATAAATGATCTGGAGGATGGTGTGGATTGCACTCTCAGCAAATTTGCGGATGATACTAAACTGGGAGGAGTGGTAGATACGCTGGAGGGTAGGGATAGGATACAGAAGAACCTAGACAAATTGGAGGATTGGGCCAAAAGAAATCTGATGAGGTTCAATAAGGATAAGTGCAGGGTCCTGCACTTAGGACGGAAGAACCCAATGCACAGCTACAGACTAGGGACCGAATGGCTAGGCAGCAGTTCTGCGGAAAAGGACCTAGGGGTGACAGTGGACGAGAAGCTGGATATGAGTCAGCAGTGTGCCCTTGTTGCCAAGAAGGCCAATGGCATTTTGGGATGTATAAGTAGGGGCATAGCGAGCAGATCGAGGGACGTGATCGTTCCCCTCTATTCGACATTGGTGAGGCCTCATCTGGAGTACTGTGTCCAGTTTTGGGCCCCACACTATAAGAAGGATGTGGATAAATTGGAGAGAGTCCAGAGAAGGGCAACAAAAATGATTAGGGGTCTAGAACACATGACTTATGAGGAGAGGCTGAGGGAGCTGGGATTGTTTAGCCTGCAGAAGAGAAGAATGAGGGGGGATTTGATAGCTGCTTTCAACTACCTGAAAGGGGGTTCCAAAGAGGATGGCTCTAGACTGTTCTCAGTAGTAGCAGATGACAGAATGAGGAATAATGGTCTCAAGTTGCAGTGTGGGAGATTTCGGTTGGATATTAGGAAAAACTTTTTCACTAGGAGGGTGGTGAAACACTGGAATGCATTACTTAGGGAGGTGGTGGAATCTCCTTCCTTAGAGGTTTTTAAGGTCAGGCTTGACAAAGCCCTGGCTGGGATGATTTAATTGGGAATTGGTCCTGCTTCGAGCAGGGGGTTGGACTAGATGACCTTCAGGGGTCCCTTCCAACCCTGATATTCTATGATTCTATGATTCTATGATTGCCGATTTTGCTGTCCGGAGGGGGGAGTGGAAACCCCCAGACCCAGCCGTTTCGCCAGCAGCTCGGACTTTACAACATTCTCAGCATGCCGGAAGCCTTGGAACACAGCCAGCACAGCTGGAGAAGAAGATTTCAGAAGACAGGAGAAATAATCCAGGACAGCTATAAATCTTGGTGAAGGGGGCCGTAAGACTGAGTAATTTTCTGAATTATACTCTCATGGGGGGGAGTTTGACTGTGGTTTACTTGCGTTTGTGGCGGCACAGGGGGTGTGGCGTGGAAACCCCCCCCTCCCCGATCCATCGGTGCCGCTAACTCCCCACCCTTACTACAACTGTCACGCCCCCCCCGCCATCCGTCCCTGCTGGCAACCTGCCATCTCCCTTCGGATCCAGCTGTTCGCTTTGAACTTTGCCTTCTGGACCGGACATAACAGCCGACCACCCGAGACTCTTTGGACAAACGTGTGTGCGTCTGCACCCCGCCCCCCGGATTGCTTATCCCATAGCTTGCCCCTATTACTGGACCCCAATTTTGTTTCTTCCCCCCCCTCCCAGTCCAACCCCCTCGGCATTTCCCCCCCTCCCCGCCTGCAGCCTAGCGAAAGGAGGGGCTACTCCGCTTCTCCCCTCCCTGTCTCTCCCTGCTCACAATGGCGGGGAATGAGAGGGGTTAGGCCGCTTCAACAAAACTAGTTGTCCCTCCCCCGCCACCATCCCTGCCCGACCCCCAAGGTCCCCCCCCACCACTATTGTCAAGATACTTGCCACCCCCCCCCCCCGCAGCAGGAGGCACCGGGGTGATCACTGCTGCTGCTGCACCCACCGCCCCCCCAGATTCTAGGAAACCCCCCCGGGTTGGCCGGAAGGGCCAGGGTGGGAGGAAAGGAAAGGGCCCCACTAAAACCACTGAGTCCTCCATGGCAGAGGCTGCCCCCACCACTGTGGCCTCGTCATCAACAGTGGCGCCCCTCCCTGCGTTTCCCTCCACCAGCTCTGCGATTGTCCCTCCCCCGGCCCCCAGGACGTATGCCCGGGCGGCGATGGGCTCCCCCCTGCCTGCCGTCTCGTCATCTCGCCCCTCCCCCCCGCCTCCGCCACCATCACCAGCGGCCGGGGCCCTTTCCCCGCCTTGACCAGGAGGCACGGTGTCCTCCTGGTGCCCACCTCGCCCCATGTGGAGACATATGTGCAGGCATTGGCGAAGGTGGTAGGACCCACAGCTATTGTGGCGGCCTCCAAGATGTATGGGAAGGTCGTTTTTTCTTAGCTTCGGAGGATGCCGCCCAGGAGGCGGTGGAGAGGGGCCTGATGGTGGGGGGGGGTGTTTGTCCCCCTAGAACCGTTAGAAGACCTGGGCGTTCGCCTCGTCCTTACCTCCGTTCCTCCCTTCTTACCCAATGCTGCCCTGTTACCCGCTCTCTCCACTCTGGGAAAACTTGTCTCTGTCATCAGCCCTCTCCCGTTGGACTGCAAGGACCCCACCTTCCGTCACATTTTTTCGTTCCGCCGGCAAGTGCAGCTTCTACCGCTGGCAGGGGCGTGTGACGAAGAGGCGCTCGAGGGATCTTTTCTAGTCCCCTACCAGGGAGCCCGCTATCGGGTCTTTTACTCTACCGGAGAGGCCCGGTGCTACCTCTGCCGCTCAGCGGGGCATGTCCACAGAGACTGCCCTTTGGCCCGGGGGGGAGGGGCACCCGAAACCCCCAAGACCCGGCAGGACATCGGCCCCGTCGCTGCCGACGCCCCTGGCTGCCCGGCACCTGAAACCAACCCTCCTCCTACTCGACCCATCGCTGCTCCCGTCCGGGCCCAAGAAATACCGTCCCTACAATGCCCGGGCGAGCAAGGGAATTCCACCCTTGCTAATACCAATCCAACAGAGCCCATGGAGGAGGGTGTGACAAGGATATTACCGGGTATAGGAAAGGGCCCACCCCAAGGAGAACCCCCCACCCCTCATGCTGCCTCACTGTCACCCCCCCGAACCAGTGAACCATCGCCTCCGCCCCCCGACACGACCCCTGCTAACCAACCCCCAGATGATGCTATGGAGGGCTGGACCCAAGTCCTGGGGAAGCGAGGCAAGCAGAAGGCTCAAGCTCCGCTGCATCCATCCTACGCAGAAGCCCCCCGGAAGACCAGGAAAGGGGGCACTGCTATCGAGCCTCCCGCCAAGGCCACAAGCGAGATCCATCCGCTGGTGTCGGGAGGGGAAGACGGACTGGCATTGGAGGGCAGACCCTCCCCTCCGAGACTTCTGAGGACGTTCCTTCTGCCTGGACACCACCCGAACCCCCCGCGGACCCCGAGGCAACCGTTGAGGCGGGCCCTAGAGGAGAGGCCCCCGGGGTGGTGGGAGCTGGTCTTTCCCCCGCGTACACGGAGATTGAGGCCCTAGATTTGACCCCGGTCACCCAGGGAGGGGATGATCTGCTGCCGGCTGGCCTCGAGCTTGGCAACCTTACCCCAGCCTCCCTTTCCCCATGCTCCCTCCCCCTAATTGCCTTCCGGGTGAGCACCCTGCAGAAGGTGGTCCACCACCTGATGCCATGGCCGCTAAGACCACCATGGAGCCAGCGCCTAGCATTATTGGGAGCCCCCTCCCTTACCCCTTAACCCTTGACTCTGCTCAGGAGGCACTTTCCTTTAGCTGCTTGCCTCCTGAACCCCAGAGCCTTCCCTCACCCCTGTCCCTGCCCAAGTCCCCTCCTCCTGCAATGTTAATGCTGCCCCTGGGGTTATTTCCTTTCGCAGATTCCCCCCCAGGGAACAGTCTTTGCACTTTCTAGCCGCGACCCATTAGGAGTGGCAATTTTTCCCCTGCCATCCCCCTCCACCCCAAGGCGTGAAATGAATTTAATAACCCCAGCCTGTCAGACGCCCCGTCGGTGGTCTGCACCCTGTCTACCCACCTTAGCGGACCACGAGGCTGTATTAAGAGTCCCACCAGGGAACACCTCGGGAATTGTAACCCCACCCCCCCATGAGCTGCGGCATGCATTAGGGAAGTTCCTAGAGCACACCCGTGGAACCCGCAATAGGGCACAGCTGGCTCTTCAGCTATCGGGAGACTTTGATCAAATTCTCCAGGCCACAAGGGCCCTTATAAAGGAGGGCAGGGGGCAAGGAAGGCTCGGTGCTGCGGCCTACGAGCAAGCCCGCAGCTTCCGACGCGATCTACTCACCCACGGGATGGGTCACGGGTTGCTGCGCAACCCGCTAGGGGCCCTGAACACCCCCGCCAACACGAAGCCCCCACCCCCCCAGCCCTCCACATGACGCCTCTTATTATTGCGACCCTGAATACCAGGGGCTGTAGGATGGCTCTCCGCAGGTCCCAGATGCTCTCTTACCTTCGGGAAGGGAGGTACTCTGTAGTTTTCCTGCAGGAGACCCATACGGACCCGGCTGCCGAGGACAGGTGGCGGCTGGAGTGGGGGGACGGGGTATACTTTAGTCACTTCGCGACCTGGCAAGCTGGAGTGGCGACCCTGTTCTCCCCCAACCTACGGCCTGAGGTGCTAGGGGTCAATGAGGCCGTGCCGGGCCACCTGCTGCACCTTCAAGTCCGTATGGAGGGGCTCGTGGTTAACCTTGTTAACATCTATGCCCCGCAAATGAGCTCCAGGCGGCCACAATTTTATCAGCGGGTGTCCGACTTTCTCGGCACCCTGGATTTGCATGAGTGCCTGGTCCTGGGAGGGGACTTTAACACCATCCTCGAGGAACGGGACCGCTCAGGGGCCGAACTGAGCCCGGCCGCCGTGAATATTCTCCAAGGGATAGTTGAACATCACTCCCTAGTGGACGTCTGGCGTGACCATCACCCAGATGACACCTCCACGTTCACCTTTGTCCAGGTGGAGGCCCATTGGTCATACCACTCTTGGTTGGACCGTATTTACTTATCCCATTTCCATCTTTCACAGGCCCACTCCTCCGCCATTCGGCGGGCCCCATTCTCCGATCATCATCTAGTCACTGTAACGGTCTCCCTCCATGCAGAGAGACCGGGGCCGGCCTATTGGCACTTTAATAACAGCCTGTTGGAGGACAAGAACTTTGTAATGTCCTTCCGGGAGTTCTGGCTGGCCTGGCGAGAGCAGTGGCGTGCCTTTCCCTCGGTGCAGCGATGGTGGGATCTCGGGAAGGTGCGCGCCAAGCTCTTCTGCCGTGACTACACTCGGGGCACCAGCCGACGGCGAAATGCGGCGATAGAGCAGCTGGAACGGGAGGTCTTAGAGATGGAGAGGCGCCTGGCCGCCAGTCCCGAGGACCGTCCCTCTGCGGAGCGTGCCGGGAGAAGCGGGAGGAGCTCCGGGCCCTTGAGGACCACCGGGCCCGAGATGCCTTCGTTCGGTCCCGCATCCGCCTCCTTTGGGAGATGGACCGCGGCTCCCGCTTCTTCTATGCCCTGGAGAAAACGAGGGGGGCCAAGAAACATGTCACCTGCCTCTTGCGGAAGACGGCACCCCCCTCACGGATCCGGAGGAGATGTGGGGGGGGGCGTGACTTCTACGCAAGCCTTTTCTCCCCAGATCCGACCAATCCTGGCGCTTGCAGGGTGCTCTGGGAGAAACTCCCCATGGTCAGTGTGGGCGACCGAGACCGACTAGAGCTGCTTCTCACCCTGGCCGAGTTCTCAGAAGCCCTCCGTCGCATGCCCACCAATAAATCTCCGGGCATGGACGGGCTGACCGTGGAGTTTTACCGCGCGTTCTGGGACATTCTCGGCCCAGACCTAGTCACCGTCTGGGCTGAATCCTTGCAGAGCGGGGTCCTCCCTCTGTCGTGCAGGAGAGCGGTGCTCACTTTGCTGCCGAAGAGGGGGGACCTCCGCGATCTACGAAATTGGCGTCCCGTCTCACTCCTTAGCACGGATTATAAAATCGTAGCGAAAGCAATCTCGCTGCGGCTGGGGTCCGTGATGGCGGACGTGATCCACCCAGACCAGACCTATACTGTCCCGGGTCGCAGCATTTTTGACAACCTCTTTCTAGTCCGAGACCTTTTGGAACTCGGGCGGAGAGATGGTCTGTCGTTCGCCCTCCTGTCTCTTGATCAGGAGAAGGCGTTCGATAGAGTAGACCATGGGTACCTCCTGAGCACTCTGCAGGCGTTTGGATTTGGACCTCAGTTTTCTCTGGGTGCTGTATGCCTCCGCGGAGTGTTTGATTAGGCTCAACTGGACCCTGACTGAACCGGTCAGCTTCGGGCGAGGAGTGCGGCAGGGGTGCCCCCTCTCGGGCCAGTTGTACGCTCTGGCGATCGAGCCTTTCCTCTGTCTCCTCTGCAGGAGGATGATGGGGTTGGTGCTGCGGGAGCCGGAGCTGCGGCTGGTCCTGTTGGCGTACACCGATGACGTACTCCTCGTGGTCCAGGACCCGGGCGACTTGGCGCGAGTGGAGGCATGCCAGGCCATCTATTTGGCAGCCTCCTCCACCCGAATCAACTGGGTCAAGAGCTCTGGCTGGGCGGTGGGGGACTGGCGGCAGGTAGGCTCCCTCCCACCCGCACTTCAGACCATCCAGTGGAGTGCGGGTCCACTGCTCTATCTCGGCGTTTACCTTTCCGCCACGCACCCTTCCCCGCCGGAGAACTGGCAAAATTTAGAGGGCAGGGTGATAAAGCGGATCAGGAAATGGACGAGGCTACTCCGATGTCTCTCCCTCCGAGGGAGAGCACTGGTGCTTTACCAACTAGTCCTGTCCATGCTCTTGTACAGGCTCAACACCCTGGCCCCAGCCCTGGGTTTCCTGACCCACCTCTGGAGATGGATTCTAGAGTTCGTCTGGTCAGGAATGCACTGGGCCCCTGTTGGAGTTCTTCATCTACCCCTGAAGGAAGGAGGGCAGGGCCTGAAATGTCTGTACACTCAGGTCCGCGTTTTCCGCCTCCAGACCCTGCAGAGGCTCTTTTATAGTGCAGGTAGTTTGGCGTAGAGCATACTGACGCACGTCTTCCTGCGCCGCTTCCAAGGGCTTCGATATGACTGGCAGCTCTTTTATCTTTCTCCGAGGGGTTTTCCGCGAGACCTCTCCGGGCTGCTGGTCTTCTACCAGGACCTCCTCCGGACCTGGAAACTGTTTCTAACAACCAGTTCTGTGGCGGCCACTGTGGGAGCAGATCTCCTCACGGAGCCCCTGCTACACAACCCCCAGCTTCGTGTGCAGGTGGCGGAGTCCCGCTCGGTGCGCCAGAGGTTGGTCCTGGCGGAAGTCATGAAGGTCGGAGACCTCCTGGACTACGACCGGAGAGCCTGGCTGGATCCCCTGATGCTCGCTCGGCGCATGGAGCTCTCCAGCCCCCGTACGCCCCGGCGCGTACTTCAGGAGGTGAAGGCCGCCTTGACCCCCGCTGCTCGGGCTTATGTTAGCCGAGCTTTGTGCGAGGGCGCACCCCGCCCATCCCTTACCCCAGGCCCGCCGGACCTTTCCATCGGGCCCCCACCCCGTAGATCCCAACAAACCCCTCACCCTTTCACTGCAAGCCGGCTGCACGAACTGCAGCCGGTTAGTTTTCAAATTGCACCACGGAAGTATTTATATACACTTATGCTTCACACCCTTCACGCCCACACCCTGGTGCCCCGCCCCGATACAAAGTGGCGGGACCTCCTGCCACCTTTGGAGGATGAGCAACCTCGGTGGGCCAGCCTGTATTCCACCTTGGTCCCGAGGCCCGTCGGGGACATCAGTTGGCGGCTCCTTCACGGAGCTGTGAGCACGGGCATGTTTCTGACACGGTTTACCCCCATCCCAGACACTTGCCCTTTTTGAAATGTGAGGGAAACCCTGGTGCACGTATATTTAGAGTGTGCCAGATTGCAGCCCCTTTTCCGGCTCCTCACAAATATTCTATTACGCTTCTGGCTTCATTTCTCCCCTCACCTTTTTATCTATACACTTCCCATCCGTGGCCCCACAAAGTCACGGGATCTTCTGGTCAACCTCCTCCTAGCCTTGGCTAAAACAGCCATTTATAAAACCAGAGAGAGGAGGTTGGCCCATGAAACGTCCTGCGATTGTGGGGCCTTTTTCCGATCCTCAGTACATTCACGTATCCGGGCGGACTTCCTCTGGGCGGCATCCACCGACTCCCTGGACGCTTTCGAGGAGCGGTGGGCGCTGTCCGGGGTTCTCTGCTCGGTGACCCCATCCGGTTCCCTCCGTCTGACCCTTTGATTGAGGGGAAGAGCGAGAGACGCCAGCCCCAGCCTTTGCTGCTGTGGATACCATCATTCCTGTTATCTAGGAGGGGTCCTATAATACATGGGTGTCCACCCCCCCCCACCCCTAAATCGCCCACCCCGCAGCCGTGCCCATCTTACTGGGCACTCTCAGGAGAGGGAGGATCGGTGACACTGGGCGCGGCACTAGGTAACTCGAGGGGGTGGAAGACCACGAGTGTCGAGGAAGCCCCCCCGCTCTGGGCCCAGGCTAGCCTGAACACTTCTCCCTCCTGAAAGCTGCTGTGTTATACTTTCTGTTAGCGTTGTTTTGTTGCATAGTTGTTTTGTTTCCTTTGGTAATTTTGTAAGTGTTACCAATAAATTTCTTTTCTGTTTCAAAAAAAAAAAAAAAACCCTTCCCTGTTACCTTACCCAGGGAAAAGGGACCTACTTAGCGTGCTGGCTGGGCTTTCCTTGCTTTTTGCCCCTGCTTTCGGCTTCCCCCCCTACCGGGCCAGATGCTTTCCCCCCTTTCTTTTCTTTTTGTTGTTTTTTTTTCTTTTTCTGCTGTTGCTAGAGTGTTAGCCCCTGCCCCCACCTGCCCTCGGATGCTGCTGCCGCTCCAGCTGAAACCCCCCCCCCAAGAGAGGGGAGGCCTGCTGACCTGCTTCCCGGAGGGGGGGAGTGGAAGGACCCAGCCCCCAGACCCGGCCGCTTGCTGTTTGTTTGTGGACCCGTCTCCGGCTGAGAGAATTTCTTATCACCTGTTCCAGCATCCCTGGAATGTTGGAGCTGTGAAAAAGAAAGCCCAGACAGGGAAGGGAAACAGCTGTCTACTGGAGGAACACCTCCCAGGGAATCTACAAATTGCCGTGGAGGGGGTCCAAGACTGAGTAACTTTCGTTACAGCTCTCGTGTGGGGGGAGGCCTTGACTGTGTCTTAACTGTGTTTGGGGGGACACAGGAGGTGTGGCACGGAGCTGCCCCCTGATCCATCTGTCCCCACACAAACACACACACTACGATGCTCATCACTGCCCCCTCCATCGTCATTGCTGGCTGTTGAACATCTGCATTTGGACTTATCTGCTTGCCCTGATTCCACCGTGTGGGCCAGAAGCACCAACCAATCAAACAGGACTCTCTGGACAAGCGTACGGTGGTTCATGTGCCCCCACCCCGAACTGCCCATCCCGCAGTCTGTCCCTTTTTACTCTAGTTAACCACCTGCCACCGCCCCCGCTGGGGCATCAGAAATGGAGGGTACCGGGGTGACCTCCGCTGCTGCTATGCCCCCTGCCTCCCCAGACTCTAGGGGAGCCCCCCGAGCTGGTGGTAAAGGCCAGGGCAAGAAGAAGGGGAAGGGCCCCTCTAAAACCACCAGGCCCTCTGTGGCAGCGGCCAACCCCACTGCTGCAGCCCCGCCACGGACCACGGTGTCCCTCCCCACTGTCCCCTCCACTGGCTCTGCGGGTGTCCCTCCCTCACCCCCCAGGATGTATGCCAGGGCAGAAGCAGCCCCCCGCCCACCGCCTCCGCCACCATCAACAGTGGCTGGGGACCCTTCCCCACCATGACAAGGAAGCACGGTGTCCGATGCCTCCTGGTGGCCGCCTTGCCCCACGTGGAGACCTACGTGTGGGGGTTGGCGAGGGTGGTGGGGCCCTCGGCCATTGTGGCGGCCTCCAAAATGTATCAGAAGGTCGTCTTGTTCTTAGCATCGGAGGCTGCCGCCCAGGAGGCAGTGGAGAGGGGCCTGGCAGCCGGGGGGGGGGGTGTTTGTCCCCCTATAGCTGCTGGAGGACCTGGGCATCCGCCTGGTCCTGACCTCTGTCCCTCCTTTTCTCCCCAGTGCTGCCCTGTTACCTGCCCTTTCCACCCTGGGGAAACCTGTTTCTGTCATCAGCCCTCTCCCATTGGGCTGCAAGGACCCCACCCTCCGTCACATCTTTTCCTTCTGCCAACAAGTGCAGCTTCTACTGCTGTTGGCAGCGCATGATGGAGAGGCGCTCTAGGGGTTCTTCCTAGTCCCCCACCAGGGGGCCCATTACTGGGTGTATTTCTCCATGGGGGAAGCCCGGTGCTATGTCTGCCAGGCATCAGGGCATGTCCGGAGGGACTGCCCCTTAGCCCGGCAAGGAGGGGCAACTGGGATCTCCGAGACTCGGCAGGACATCGGCCCCGTCATTGCCAATGCCCCTGGCCACCCGATACCCGAACCCGCCCCCCCTCCTCTTCGGACCACCACTTGTCCCACTCAGGCCCAAGGGGCACCTCCCCTACAATGCCCAGACGAGAGGGAGAGCCCCGCCCTCACTGCTGACAATCTGGCAGGGTTTATGGAGGAGGGTGTGGCAGAGATACCACCAGGCATGGGAGAGAGCCTGCCCAGGGAGAATCCTCCCTCCCTTATGCTGCCCCACCATCCCCCCCCAAGCCCCTGAGCCATCGCCTTTACCCCCTGATATGACCCCTGCTAACCAGCCCCCAGATGATGCCATGGAGGGCTGGGCCCTAGTCCAGGGGAAGCGAGGCAAGCGGAAGGCTCGAGCTCCACCTCATCTACCAAAGGCGGAGGCCCCCTGAAAGACCAGGAAGGGGGGCACGGATGCCAAACCTTCCGCTTTGCCCACGAGTGCGTCCCATCCACCGGTGTCAGCCGGGAAAGACGTGGTAGCACCGGAAGGTAGTGTCTCCCCTCCACAGGAGACCCTCCCCTCTGAGACCCTCGAGGAAGCCCCTTGTGTTCTGACACTACCCGAAGCCCCTGTGAACCCCGAGGCAACCGTCGTGGCAGGTGCCAGCGGGGAGAACCCCAGGGCGACAGAAAGTGTTCTCTCCTCCATGTTCAAGGAGATCGAGGCCCTAGATCTGACCCCAGTCACCCAGCGGGAGGACGACCTTTTGCCAGCAAACCTCGATTTGGGCGACCTCACTCCACCCCTCTTTTCCCCATGCTCCCTCCCCCTAACTGCTGTTTCTGCTCCCACCTCCGAGGAGCCCCTGGACTCCTCCATTGACCCGGCCGCTGATGGCACCCCGCTGACGACCACCGAGCCTGCCCAGGTGACAGCTGGTGCCACACAGCTGGGGCACGAGCCACCAGGGGCACCCCCCGTTGGTGCGGAGCAATTGATTTCCTTCCTGGGTGGGGGCCCAACAGAAGGTAATCCACCTCCTGATGCTGTGGCCGCTAAATCCACCACAGAGCGCGTGCCCAGTGTCACTGAGAGCTCCCTCCCCACCCCCTTAACCCTTGAGCCTGATCGGGAGGCGCCACCATCCAGCTGCTTGCCTCCCGAAACCCAGAACCTTGCCTCTGCCCCTGCCCCTACCCCTATCCAGTCTACCTCCTGTGATGTTATCACCGCCCCCGGAGCTGTCTCCTTCCCTTTTCCAACCGATGACCCCCAGGGAGCGGCCTTTGTGTTCTCCTGCCCTGACCCCTTAGGGGCTGCTATTTTCCATCCTCCGCCCCCTATCGCCCCAGAGCTTGAGGCGGGCCTAGAAGCTCCAGCCCATCAGGCACCCTGTCGGGGGTCCGCACCCTGCTTGTCTGTTTTAGTGGACCATGGGGCTACACCAAGGGCCCCTCTGGGGAACAACCGGGAAACCGTAACCCTCCCACCCGCCATGAGCTGCGAGGAGAGCTGCGGAAGTTTTTAGAGGATGTCCATGGCTCCTGAAACAAGGTACAGCTTGCTCTCCAGCGATGGGGGGATTTTTTTCAAATCCTCCGGGGGTCACAAGGGCCCTCATGGGGGAAGGTAAAGGGACAGGGAAGCAGGATGCCGCGGCCTACGGGTGGGTCTGCATCTTCCGTGACCAATTACTCACCTACGGGGTGGGTGTTGCGTGGCCCACTGGGGGATGCGAGCGTCCCTGCCAGTGAGGATCCCCCCCCAGCCCTCCCTATGACACCTCTCACCATCTCAGTGTTGAACACCCAGGGTTGTAGGATGGCTCTCCGCAGGTCCCAGGTGCTCTCCTTCCTTTGGGAGGGAGGGTACTCTGTGATTTTCCTGCAGGAGACCCATATGGATCCGACTGCTGAAGATAGTTGGCGGCTGGAGTTGGGGGACAGGGTCTACTTTAGCCATTCCATGATTCAGCAGGCTGGAGTGGCGACCCTGTTCTCCCCCAACCTATGGCCCGAGGTGCTAGGGGTCGCCGAGGCCATGCAGGGTCACCTGCTGAATCTCCGGGTCTGTATAGAGGGGCTCGTGGTTAACCTTGTTAACGTCTATGCCCCGACATCAGGCCCAGAGTGGCTGCAATTCTATCAGCAGGTGTCCGCCTTCCTCGGCACCTTAGATTCTCATGAGTGCCTGGTCCTGGGAGGGGATTTTAATACCACCTTCGAGGATCAAGACTACTCGGGGACCGAGCAGTGCCCGGCCGCCGCAGACACACTCCAGGAGATAGTTGAACATCACTCCCTAGTGGACATCTGGCGTGACCACCACCCAGATGACACTTCCACGTTCACCTTTGTCCGGGTGGAGCCCATCGGTCGAGCCACTCCCGGTTGGACCACATTTATCTATCACGCGTCCATCTCTCAAGAGCCCACTCCTCCAGCATTCGGCTGGCCCCATTTTCTGACCATCACCTAGCCACCGTGACAGTCTCCCTCTGTGCCGAGAGGCTGGGGCCGGCCTATTGGCATTTTAACAACAGCCTGTTGGAGGATGAGGGCTTCGTGACGTCCTTCCGGGAATTCTGGCTGGCCTGGCGAGGGCAGTGGAGTGCCTTTCCCTCGGCGTGGTGATGGTGGGACCTGGGGAGGTGCGCGCCCGGCTTTTCTGCTGCGACTACACCCAGAGCACCAGTAAATGGAGAAATGCGGTGATAGAGCAGTTGGAACGGGAGGTCTTAGAGCTGGAGAGGCGTCTGGCCGCGAGCCCCGAAGACCCGCTCCTCCGTGGAGCGTGCCGGGAGAAGCGGGAGGAACTCCGGGCTCTTGAGGACCATCGGGCCCGGGGCGCCTTTGTTCGATCCCACATCCGCCTCCTTCGGGAGATGGATCGCGGCTCCCGCTTCTTCTATGCCCTGGAGAAAAAGAGGGGGGCCAAGAAACACATCACCTGCCTCCTGGCAGAAGACGGCACCCCCCTCACGGAACCGACGGAAATGTGCGGGAGGGCCCGAGCCTTCTACACAAGTCTTTTCTCCCCGGATCTGACCGACCCTAGCACTTGCAGAGTGCTCTGGAAGGAGCTCCCTACGGTCAGCGCGAGTGACCGAGACTGGCTAGACTTGCCTCTCACTCTGGCCGAGTTTTCGGAAGCCCTCCATCGTATGCCCACCAATAAGTCTCCAGGCATGGACGGGCTGACCGTGGAGTTCTACCACGTGTTTTGGGACATCCTTGGCCCAGACCTAGTCACCATCTGGGCCGAGTCTCTGCAGAGCAGGTTCCTCCCTCTCTCGTGCAGGCGAGCTGTGCTCGCCTTATTGCCGAAGAAGGGGGACTGCCACGATTTACGAAATTGGCATCCCGTATCGCTCCTCAGCATGGACTACAAAATCATAGCGAAAGCAATCTCGCTGTGGGTAGGGTCTGTGCTGGCGGACGTGATCCACACAGACCAGACCTACACCGTCCTGGACCACAGTATCTTTGATAACCTATTTCTGGTTCTGGACCTTTTGGAACTCGGGGGTAGAGACGGTCTGTCATTCACCCTCCTGTCCCTAGATCAGGAGAAGGTGTTCGATAAGGTGGACCATGGGTACCTCCTGAGCACTCTGCAGGCATTTGGCTTCAGACCCTAGTTTGTGGGTTTTCTCCGGGTGCTGTACATCTCCGCAGAGTGTCTGGTTAAGCTCAACTGGACCCTGACCAAACCGGTCAGCTTCAGGCGAGGAGTACAGCAGGGGTGCCCCCTCTCAGGCCAGCGGTACATTCTGGCAATCGAGCCCTTCCTCTGTCTCCTCCGAAGGAGGTTGACAGATTTGGTGCTGCGGGAGCTGGAGCTGTGGCTGGTCCTGTTGGCATACGCTGATGATGTGCGCCTCGTGATCCAGGACCCTGGTGACTTGGCGCAGGTGGAGGCATGCCAGGCCATTTATTCAGCAGCCTCCTCCGCACGGGTCAACTGGGTCAAGAGCTCTGGCTTGGCGGTAGGAGACTGGTGGCAGGCGAGCTCCCTCCCACCCGCGCTTCAGACCATCCGGTGGAGCGCAGGTCCTCTGCTCTACCTCGGCATTTACCTTTCTGCCACGCATCCCTCTCCACCAGAGAACTGGGAAAATTTAGAGGGCGGGGTGATAGAGCGGCTTCAGAAATGAATGGGACTACTCCGATGTCTCTCCCTCCGAGGAAGAGCGCTGGTGCTTAATCAACTAGTCCTGTCCATGCTCAGGTACCGGCTCAACACCCTGTTCCTGGCCCCGGGTTTCCTGACCAACCTCCGGACATCGATTCTGGGGTTCTTTTGGTCAGGAACACACTGGGCCCCTGTAGGGGTTCTTCATCTACCCCTGAGGGAAGGAGGACAGGGCCTGAAGTGTCTACACACTCAGGTCCGTGTCTTCCACCTCTAGGCCCTACAGAGGCTCCTCTATGGTGCAGGCAGTTCGGCGTGGAGCACACTGGCACACGCCATCCTGTGTCGCATCCGAGGGCTCCGATATGACCGGAAGAGATTTTATCTCCATCCGGGAGGTCTTCCGCAAGACCTCTCTGGGCTGCCGGTCTTCTACGAGGACCTCCTCCAGTTTCCTCCTTGGAAACTGTTTTTAATGACCAGGTCCGTGGCGGCCACCGAGGGGGTAGATCTCCTCGCGGAGCCCCTGCTACACAGCCATGTGCAGGTGGTGGAGTCCCGCTCGGTGTGCCAGAGCTTGATACTGGCAGAAGTCATGAGAGTCGGAGACCTCCTGGACTACGACCGGGGAGACTGGCTGGATCCCCTGACGCTCGCCCGGTGCATGGGGCTCTCCAGACCTCATACCCCCCGGCACGTACTTCAGGAGGTGAAGGCCACTTTGCTGCCCGCTGCTCGAGCTTACCTCGACCGGGTCCTGTTCGAGGGCACGCCCCACCCACCCTCTACCCCAGGCCCACCGGACTTTTTAATTGGACCCCTGCCCCACAGATCGAATCAACCCCCCCCACGCCTTCACTGCAAGCCGGCTGCATGAACTGCAGCTGGTACGCTTCCAAACCGCGCCAAGGAATCATCTATACACGCTCGCGCTCCACACCCTTCATGCCCTCACCCTAGTTTCCCGCCCCGACACAAGACCTTCTGCCACCTTTGGAGGGTGAGCAGCCCCGGTGGGCCAGCCTATATTCCACCTTGGTTCCGAGGCCCGTCGGGGACATCAGTTGGCGGCTCCTTCACGGCGCTGTGAGCATGGGCACGTACTTGGCACGGTTCACCCCCATCCCAGATACTTGTCCGTTTTGTGGTGTGAGGGAAACCCTGGCGCACGTATATTTGGAGTATGCCACGCTGCAGCCCCTGTTCCAGCTCCTCACAAATCTCCTATTACGTTTTTGGTTGCATTTTTCCCCTCACCTTTTTATTCATGCACTCCCCATCTGTGGCCTCACAAAGTCGCGGGATCTCCTAGTTAACCTCATCCTGGCCCTGGCTAAAACAGCCATCTATAAAACCAGAGTGAGGAGGTTGGCCGATGGAGTTTCCTGTGACTGTGGGGCCGTTTTCCGATCCTCAGTCCGTTCATGTATCCGGGCGGAGTTCCTCTGGGCGGCATCCACCGAGTCCCTTGATGCTTTTGAGGAGTGGTGGGCGCTGTCCGAGGTTCTCTGCTCGGTGTCCCCATCCAGGTCCCTTTGTTTGACTCTTTGATTGGGCGAGAGAGTAAGGGATCCCAGCCCCAGCCATTGCTGCTGCGGACACCACCACGCTAGAGGCGTCCTTTCACACGTGGGTGCACGAACACACCCCCTCCCCCGGGATTGTCCACCCCACAGCCTGCCCCTCTTTTTGGGTGCTTTCAGAGGAGGGAATTTTTGGTGACACTCAGGCGTGGCGCCAGGTAACTCGAGGGGGTGGAAGTCCATGAGAGTCATTGAAGCCCCCCGCTCTGGACCCAGGCAAGCTTGAACACTTCCCTCCCCTGAAGCTAATGAGAAAACAATTGTGATTGGTTGCTGTGTTACACATTGCATATGCTGCTGTTTTTACTTTGTATGTGTGTTATGCAAATAAAAATATCTTTTGCTTCAAAAAAAAAATTACTCTCCTATAGCCATCTGGCCCGACCCTGTCACAACACACACACACACACACACACACACAAATAGAGAGAAAGAGGGAGAGAGTTAGTAAATGAGAGTTAGTAAATGTTTTCTCTTAGAGATTTGGTTTCACTCTCCTATCAGAAATGTAACTTTATTTATTAAAGTCTTGAAAAGAGAATTCTGGTCTACGAAAGTTAAAGTGCAGCTCAGGTTGGGAAAAGAATTACTATTCCTCACTTTGGAATATTGCCTTCCCCTAATCTGTTTCACAAGCACAATTATGACATTTTTTCATACAGATAAGATGGTAAAGTTGTGTGCATTTTGCATGTACCATTACCCACATCAAAAGTTTGAAAATGTGTGTATGTATTGTGTGTATGTATGCATTTCTTATGTATATCTTTCTTTTTTTTTTTGTCCATTTAAGCATCCTAATACCTACTGCAGCCACATAAAATGCTTCAAGCAGGAATAAAAAATGCCAGGTCCAGATCTTTAGTAGGTGTAAACTGGCATAGTTTCTTTGATGTGAGTGGAGTTGCGCCATTTCAGACCTTCTAAGAATCTGTCTTGCTGTGCACTTCAGATTTAAGCTGAGGCAAGAACTCCCTTCTGTCTGCAAATTGACTGTCTCCTCTCTCTCTCTATGCTGCAATGTACAAGAGAGAGATTTAAACTCAAGGTCATAAAAGGAAGACAAAACCCGTAGTCCATTACCTTTCCCTCTCAAGAATTCATTTGAACTTTGAAACCATAAAAAAGTTAAATAATGCTGGGAAAAAAACAATTGGGAAAGGGTCATAACTATGAAAAGTTAACTTCCCTATCCACATACACTGCTGCACATAATACACCCCCCCCATACACAGTGGGCTAAATTGTGGCATTTAGCTGAAGCTATATGTAGGGGGTAGTGTGGAGTTGAACTGTCTCACATAGACATGATTTCTACCCTTTGTTGTTGTCTTCTCACAGAGCAGGAAGAAGTGCAGGAACTTGTGCAGATTTTGCACCATCCATTAGGCTGCAATAGCCTGTTCATAGGTAGAACTGCGGGAGTCAATATGATTAGAATTTGGCAAAAAAAAAATGGGCTGAAATTTTTTTTGGCAAAAAATGCAGAAACAGCATCACCAGTACATTTTGTGAATTCATGTCAGTTTTGCCAAATTGTTTATGTTTCTAAAAAAGAAGTCAAACCATTTCATTTCAAAGTGTTATCAAAATGAAATATTTAGATTTTTCAATTTGAAATGACTTTTTGTTTTGAAATATCCTTTGGTTTTATTTAAACCCCAGCTTCTCCCCCCAAAAAGGAACTTTAAAAACCTGCTTCAACTTTTCAGTTCACCAATTTTTTTTTTTTTGTTTTGTTTCAGGTTGATCTGAAATGAACTTTTATCATTTCAGACCTGCCAGTGAATCAAAAAATCTGCAACACTCTATTTGCAACACTCTAGGTATGATCTCTCTGTCTTGTGAGAGAATCTCCATAGAGAGTATCACTAGTATCTAATGCCCTCAGTGGGAGCTGTTAGGTGCTCAATACTTATGAAAACCACCCCACTTTACACAGGTGACTATAAACAGATTTAGCAATCTAAGATCAGGCTCCTTTATTTTATTTATTTATTTATCATCTTGTCCTAGGTGCCGATCAGACCAGTTAGAGCCATAAAGTATTGTCCTCTTTGGTCTTTGTTTCTCTATGTTCCAGAAGCACTTCTGGTTTTCACTTTTTCTTGGTGGTGTATGGTGATGTGGTTGTATATGACAGTTGGACAGACAGACAGGTTTTTCACCATCCAGTGAGAATGTGTATCTTTTCCTCTGACACCTTGCTGTACTTCACTCTGGTTAGAAATTTTTTTTTCACTTAACCAACAAGTTGTACTGCCTAAGAATGGCTGCCAATTGTGCTAAGTCCCAATTTATCGAACACAATCATATGATTTTATAGGCCTCAATTTCACAGAGATATTCTTTCCCCACTACAGCATGCAGCACCTGGTCCCACTTGGCAATAACTTTCACTGATATGCAGCCCTGACCCCTGAAAAATGAATTGCCCCTTAAGGTCTGGAGTGGAAAATTAGCTCTGTGGGAGCTTTTCACTTCACAGCCATCAATATCACATATACTTTTCATTTTCTGCTTCTAAGGCATTATCCAAAGAAGGGTTTGATGAAGATGGCACCTTTAAGCTGTAATTTGTTTTCTCTTGTTAACATGTTTGACAGCCAATGGCAAAACGCAGGTGTGTCTGACTATCAGAGTAAAAAAGCTTGGAATAAGGGACATTATATATTATGTGTTGTCTCTTTGGGTTCAGTTCACTGAAACAAGATGACAAAAAGTGTAATCAAGTTTTCCTATATTTTACTTGCTTTGTATTTATGAAGAAAATCCATCATACCTGTGAGTCATGTGATGGGAAGAGAGAAGTGTGATTGGAAATACACATTAAAAATAACCATCCAGAATTCAAGAGTGCCTTCCTATGGAGATTTTTTTGAAAAATGTTGTCCCAGCTGCACAGACAAATATAGCTGTCATAACTCTAGAGAGAAATTACACAGCATCAGTGAAGAATTTGCAGAAACAGAGCTTTTACCAAAGAGGAATATTAACATACTATGCACCCAGTATGTACACCAGTACCCCCAGACTAGATTATGTGTCTATAGTATTAGGCAATAGGATCATACTGTCCATGAAGCTAAAATAATTGATGTCTCTGCTTTAACCAAAAATCACCTCTTGAAAGCCAGAGTACATGGATTTGAGGAATTAAATGCTCCATAGGGGACATAGTGGTAATGTCACAGGGGGCTCCTGGGACTTCAAAGAGTAGTGCAGAAGAGTCAGTAATGGCATTAAGAGCATCAGAGAGGGGGAGAGAAAACAGCTGGAAAGCTTGGGGAGCATTGAAAAGAGCCAAGGAAATGTGGAATCAAAGCCAAGGCTGAGGATATGTGGTCCAGAGCCGAACTTCAAGGTAAGAGTTTTTGCAATCTCTGCCAAACAGTTTTCTAAGGATAAATTGCAGATGATTTTATCTGATGTATTGATGAATTGTATGTTCCAATAATTTGTTTTTGGCCTTATGTACCATATATCAAACCAGTGCCAGGGAAATCCCAGATGTAAATCTGATAAGAACAGAATCTTACAGAAAACGGGATGCTGCCTTGAAGCTGAATTTTCTGGGAAAAATGAATGAATAAGCCAGATGGTTCCTACCTTTGTGTGGGTGGGCATGGCATGGCATGGCATGGCATGGCATGGCTGGGGTGGAAAGGTCCTTGAACTTGGGGTGCAGCCCTTCACTGTGTCCTAGGAAAAGAAAATTGTCCGCAAAGGGTAGGGAGGATGTGAATCCTGTCTTGTCGTGCACCCCAACACAATTCTGCAGAGCTGGCTGGCCCTAGAGTGAGGAGCATGCTGAATCATCCACTTGTTCCCTGGAGCTCTGTGGAGGATTGCAACTCTGGGGGAGCAATCCTCCTCACTTAGGTGTGCCCCTAACACTGTGCTGTCTGAACTCACCCCTATCCAGGCTCGAGTAACCTTAGACTAAGTGCCACAATCTCACAAAGTACTGGTCAGTCAACCTCTGTTGGTTGACAGGGAATGCACTTAGCAGGACACACTAAAATGGTATTCCCAATGTTATTCCTCAGACCCCAGCTGCCATATGAAGCAGGGTGAACTAACAGACCTGACCTTTGGGAATTAGGCTGTAACTGGCTGAAGTCCAATTCATTAGCCAATATTTTCCAGCTGGTATTGAAAGGGAAGTACCTCTGTGGCAACAGAGAGAAGCCTCTGAAGCTGTGTAGGTCAGATTAGGGAGCTTTTGTGGACCAACAACTACTCTATCTGCTGAATTGGGGAGGGAAGGGGGCTTAGAATATAAAACTGCAAAAGCTATAATAATGTAGCTTTTAATTAATTAAGAGAGGATTTGGCAGTTGTTATCCACTTCATAAGAATGCATTACTCATAAAAATATAGAGACAGGGAGAGCAAAATAACCTTGTCCTTAGGCTGCATAAGATGCATTAATGTGCTGTATCTCCAAGCCAAGAAATGGGTTTCCTATAAGAATGAATATTAACCACTTTCCTCTCCTCATCCTGGAACTTATGCACCAGGTGGGTTCTGATGTAAATTTAGACTAGGAGATCATCTGCATTTGAAGTGAGATGCAAAATCTACAGATTTAACCCTTTACCGATTCCCTTTAGCACCATGGTGAATCCATGATGGAGATAATTGTCTTAAAAGAGGTCCTGTAGTGTCCTCCAGCCAGGCTTTGGTTATTCAGACAAAGTTGTGCCATTCTTTGTCAAATTATGGATGGTACTAACTTTCTTAGCTACTGACCTTGCAATCAACAGCACTGATAAAGAGCCAGATCCTTGATCATTGAAGTTTTGATGGGGAGATGGGGAGATAGATGGGGAGCTTAATGAAAGAGACTTTAAAACAGTTTCCAACCTCTTTTAATACTTGATTAGCAATCATAAAATAATTTTAAGGACTACATTTTCAATCTGGCCTCACTTTATATGAGTACAGTTTTCTATGAGCAAGCAATTGTGTATGCATTTTTAGCATGATCAGCCTGCACAGATTGTACAATTCAGCTTCCTTTCTATAATGTGTTTTCCAGTTTCCACATAGTCTTTATAGATAAACCACTTATAATTGCTATTTATGTATATAGACTAACATCAGAGGGTTTGTCTCTGTTGCCTTGTGAACTGAGGTCATACGAGCTGTTAAGGTGACAGAATTTCACAGTAACAATGAACTAATAGAGCATCATCTGTTTTTTTATAACATATGCCTAGTCACACAAGACGAATGTATTGTGTATCTTTTATTTTTGGCACTTATATATTTATTTTTATAATGGAAAAAATGAGTTCAGGATTTTTTGTTTTGGCTCCTCTACTGGCCCTCTTAAGGTCAGCAGATTTTCTAAGTGCAAGATTAAGACTAATGGCATTGATCTTGGAATATGTGCCAGAAGTGAGCAGTAAAATCTCACTGAGCAGATTTCAGGAGCTTTATGCAGCACCCACTCTGACGCTGGCAGAGCAGGTGCCAGCTCATGCCAATGCTCCAGGCCAATTCACTTGTTTGTTAGTATAGATGAAAGTGATTGTTAAATGTGTGAGTGCATTTGGTGTTTAAACTTCATGAAAACGAATGGAATTAATCTTTAACATAAAAGTGCTAATTTCAAAGCAAGTGGTCATTGCATGTGATGACTGGACGTCAAAGATTCTAAATGCATTCCTCACTCAGTCTCTGTCATCAAAGGAAGAACTCACATGCGTAGTGACCCTGTCTTTTTGTTTTCCATGTGGAGAAGCTATGAGAATATATTCAAGGAAAGCTCCTTCAACTGTAGACTGTTTGGATTCTAACAGGGTGAAATAACAGAATGAGAAGATGGAGTTCCCCAGAGTTATTCTGGGTAGCCCTGACTGACTTTTGGGAAACCAGCAGATTATTACATCTCTGCTACTATTTAGAATGATAGATTGTGACTCACCTGTGCATATACTTTAGCTGCTTTAACCTCATAACTCTTATTTCCTTTTCTTAGCTAATACACCTTTTGTTAATTTACTATAGAATTGGCTGCCAGCATAATCTTTGGTGTAAAACCTAGGGTACCAATTGATCTGGAGTGAATGACTGGTCTCTTGGGACTGGAAGCAATCTGAATGTGATGTGTTTTTTGGTGTAAGTGACCTTTTATCACAAAGTCCAGTTTGTCTGGGTAGCAAGATAGACTGGAGTCTACTCTATGGGGACTGTCTGTGGCTCCATGGTAAGACTGCTAGTGACCCAGGAGTTCACGTTTGTTACTGGCTTGGTGAAATCTAATTATAGAGCACACAACCAGTTTGGGGTGTCTTCCCTGTTTTCTTACAGTCTGCCCTGAGGTAGGCTCTCACAGTCATGAGCTGCTCTAGGCAGCGTGACACCCACCTTCTTCTATCAGCCATCCTTTCTCCTCCTTTTGGAATGAAAAACTGAGGCATGTGACACTAAAGGAAAAAGCATTATCCTCTTAGCCTCTCTCCTGTTTCCTCATGATCCCAGACCCTTTACCATGTGTTCTGTTTTGCTCCTGCAGGATCTTCTCTTCTTAAATTTGTTTTTAATTTCCATTGCTATAATTCCTAACTTATTTCTTCTGCTCCCCTTCTTTATTTGAATGGGAACTGTTTGTCTCCCAATATTGCCAAGCTCAGGCACCAAAAAATCATAATTGGGTTAAAATAATTAGATTTTTAAAAATAATAAATTTGGGGCACCTTTTTATTTTTCTTCCACGTTTTAAGACTTTAGGGGATATTTGTTTCTTGTTTTCAGACTTTTCTCTGTAACCACAAGGCCTAGAAACATACTTTAAAAAATGCAAGTAAGATTCTCCTGCAATCAGACTCCTTCTGGAGCTGCAGGTTTTAGAACAACACCAAATACTGCAAGACACACACTAAAATAATCGGAGTTCGTAACACTGTGATCAGGAAACCTGGGGGCAAGGGAAAGTTGTGGGTCAGGAAGAAAAAAGGTAAATAATTTTAAACTGCCATCCTCTCAGGAGCCTATCTACTATCCTATCTATTTAACTCTCTTTGTCGTGTAAAAGTGAAATTTAGGAATAATTGTGCTGTGTCCCAATGCATACCAGTAAAAACATAGTGACACATATTATTATCAAATATGTATTTATAGTTATATGTGTTAGTTACTTTTGAAATATTCAAGATCGGACTATCCTTATTCCAAGGAGTTCTTAATGCATGGATAGACAGAGATAAAGATGGAGTTTATCGGAAGGGAAAAGCAATAGGCGATTTCAGACCAATCTGCCAACAGAGACAAGAAAATATACAAGAAGACTAATGGATATACTGAGACATATATTAATTTGCTATAATATTGTCTAAGAAAGTGTTATATCTATTAATACTTTTCCTATATACAAAGCAAAGAATGTATACTTTCAGTATGAAGATTTATCTCAAATTAAAGCGGGGGAAGGGAGGGGGAATGCTCCAACAATAAAAGTCTCTGTGAGAGAGCATGATGTATGCATCTCCTCTGTAAACTGGCTGCTTAAAAGAAAATGGCTGGTCTCTACAAACAACTAGAGTTTACAGGAGGTACAGCATTTAAAAGGTACAGAACATATAAATTAAGGGCATCACAGTTCTGTGGTTACATACTTCATGAACTCAGGAGGAATATGGTGAAACACTGGTCAATTTATTTGGGTTGTTAGTTCAGGACCAGCTTCTGAGTATTCAGTGAATGGTAGCAATTTGGCTCAGTAATTGGTATGCAAGTCTTAGAGTCTGTCAGCTTTTCCCTGGCTTGAATAGCTCAGACTTTATTATTCCATTTTTTCAAGGAGAGGAGTTCTGCCTTACATCATTCTACTGCTGTGAACAACTGAGCAGACAGCAATGACTTTTAAGCTGCTTATTTTTTACCCCAGCCTTATTAAAACATACATAAATGATAGGCCTAACTGCTACTCCACTATCTTGGAACAATGCATATTATTGGATAGGATCTTGTACATAACTCCTCTCTATTTTTAAGAGTAATTTTAGGGTATGAAAAAAAAAACAGTTGAATGACAACTTTTCCATCACTGGCTTGATATTGTATGACATGTTTTGTGTAATTTGCATGGGATGTAATATGATCTATACGTGATTTGGGAGCAAAGTCTGAGATACAGATGAATGTAATATTCATGTGACCAAATGCTGAAGGCCAGCATCTTCCCAATTAATGATACTGGAATCATTTTTCAGAAATATATGGATCAATTAAAATTACAATTATTCTCTTAGAGGCTATAGTAGGCTGCAGAACTTTGTATTAATTATTTATTAATTATTATTATTAGTAGTAGTATTTCAGTTAAAAGTTCCAATTTCCTGATTTATACAGGGTTAAAAATAGAGTTACTGAATGCTGTAGAAAGAGGAAAAGGGCAACTTTCATCCATAGGAAATTTGGCAATATTTAAGCTAATTTTATGCTGCATAAGGCGTTTGGTATTTATTTATCAATCATCGTTCTGTCTGTTTGTCTGTCTGCCTATTTATCTGTCGTATTTCCAAGGCAGTTATCACACTGATACCAAGATGCCACAGGCAGCCTTAGGTTACTATTCTGTCTCTGTTTCTTTTGATATCTGACACATTTTCTTTTCCCTATTTTTGTCTTTCAGGTTTATCAGTGAAGGCTTCCTTTGAACTGCCTTTGTGCTCCCGTTTTTCAGAGTGATCTATTCTTGGTGTTAGTGTTCCATATTAGTGGGGTGAAGGAGTTTCATACCCAAAAGGAATACCCTGTCTATTTAATTTTCACAAGCTAGAATACAGATCAGGCATTTATTCTGTCATGAATTCCCCTCGTTTATCTCAGCCAGATGTTTCTTCTTTACTGAACATGTTTGATGTTTTAATCCTTAACGCACCTTTATGTGGAGAAGACTAAAGATTCATCTATGCAAACAAATAAACCCAGGAGCATCTTTGTTATAACAAATAATAAAAAGAAATGGCCTTTTCTTGAAATCCAAGTGTGACAGAGTGCTGGGAATCAACAGCTGAACCAGCACTCTGATCAGTGATCACCACTGGGGTGGTCCTGACTGTGTCTAATTAGCAGATTAGAAGATCTGGGGAGGACTAAAGCGCTAATTAGCCCACTAATTTAGAGGGTTGAAGGTGGCACAAGAAGGAAGTGCTAAGAGGGAGAGAAGTAGGCTAGTGGAGCCAGAACCAAGAACGACTTCTAGGTTGAGAGATCTCTTCCCTCTCCTGGGAGGAGGAGAAACTGATGCTGTAGTTGGATGTGGTGTATGGCTTAGTAAGGTGGTGGGAAAAGAAGAAAAATAAACTACATGGTGGTGTTTAACAACAGAAGATCTCCAAATATTCCGTGTAGACAGGAGAGGGACTGCACCCTGTACACAAATAGATCTGTTTTTTTTTTAACCACGCTGTATTTCTTACATGGGAATTCATACATTGTAGTGACTGAGTCATGTAGTTGCCTAGTTATAATTGTCCACATCTGTAATGTTTTCTCTGGGTCTATGAGCTGCAGAGAGGACATCTAGCAATGCTATCTCAGCTGCTAATTGCTTCAGAAGCTACTGCCCCTCCAACACCCATTTTAATATAGATTATGGAGTATCTTTCTTGTGCCTGAAATTACCTGCAGTCTGATCATCTTCACTGAAAACAAAGGCATTAGGGTGTAACCATCCTGAGCACAGATTACTGACATTCCCATTGCCTTTGGATGTCCTTGATGTCTCCACAAGGTCTGTGTTCTCCAAGATGAGGAAGTTGATAAGTTTTGGCAGGGCTTGCCTCCTTCTGACAGCTGCAGCACAATCTGAATGGGTGCTGGTGATAAAACTGTGTGTCATGAGGACAGACAATTTCTTACAGTTTGCAAAGGAGCAGACTCTGTTCAGCTGAAAGTCCCCAAAAGGGTACCAATTACCAGGTAGTTGGTCTATGGGCAAACAGTCCAGCTTTGTGACAAGAAGATCCAGTAGGGTTGCCAGGCATCTGGTTTTCAACTGGAACACCTGGTTGAAAAGGGACACTCGCGACTCCGGTCAGCACTGCTGACCGGGCCGTTAAAAGTCCAGTCGGTGGTTCTGCAGGTCTAAGACAGTCAAGTTCCTACCTGTCCTGGCACTGTGCTCTGCTCCAGAAGTGGCTAGCAAGTCTGTCTCCTAGGCGGGGGGGGCTTGGAGCCCCTGCCCCATCCCTGCCGCGGGTACCAATCCACACTCCCATTGGCCAGGAATCATGGCTATGGGATCTAGGGGTGGTGCCTGTGGGCTAGAGCAGCACACAGAGCATCCTGGCCCTCCTGCTTAGGAGCCAGACCTGCTGGCCACTTCCGGGGCACAGCGTGGAGCCAGGACAGGCAGAGAGTCTGCCTTAGCCCCACTGCACCACTGACTGGGAGCTGACTGAGGTAAGCCCACACCCCAACCCTGAGACCCAACCCCCTGCCTCAGCCCTGAGCCCCCGCAAAACCTGGAGCCCCCTTCTGCACCCCAAATCCCTTGGCCCCAACCCCATCCCAGAGCCCACACCCCCAGCCCAGCACCCATAGCCCCTCCCATACCTCAACCCCCTGCCTCTACCCGCAACCCCCTTTGCACTCCGAATCCTTCAGCCCCACCCCACAGCCTGGACCCCCCTCCTGCACCCCAAACCCCTCATCCCCAGCCCCACCCCAGAGCCCGCACCCCCAGCTGTAGACCTCACCCCCTCCTGCAACCCAACTCCCTGCAACCCAGTCCAGAGTCCCCTCCCGCACCCTGAACCCCTCATTTATGGCCCCACCCCTGAGCCTGCACCTCCAGTTAGAGCCCTCACCCCCATCCTGCACCCCAACCCTCTGCCCTAGCCTACTGAAATTGAGTGAGGGTGGAGGAGAGCAAGCCACCGAGGGAGGGGGAATGTAGTGAGCGGGGGGCATGGCCTCAGGAAAGGGGCAGGGTGGGGCCTCAGGGAAGGGGCAGGACAAGGGTGTTCAGTTTTGTGTAATTAGAAAGTTGGCACCCTAAGCCCCAGGGAGTTGATGACTTTCCCCTTACTTGGTCTCAGGAGCTGCTCTTGCTCCCCTAGTTTAAACATCCTTACACTTGAGGTTATTCTTCCTTGAACTGAACAAGTACAGATTTGGGGTACTGGACAGTCCAGTTCAGGGAACCCTCCGAATCATTTCAGCTTCTTCTTATTCTTACACAGGACTGTGGAAACTGGCGGGCACAAGGCTAAAGATGGAATTTGTTGGCCAGGTGGCCTTCATCACTGAAGTGTGTGTTTTCCCTTCCTCCAGGGTTATAACTCAACATTTATTTTATGTGGAAAGGTGTCTCCCTCAAATGGGTATCCTGACTGGTCAAACATTCTTCATGTAGCTTTTCCCTTGTGTCTGAGAACTTTGGTGTGTCTTCTTCCAAAATGAGTATGCTGTACAATCCCTGAAAGTTGTTGGAGGCAGGCTTCTCACCATAGTCTAATCTAATTGTAGGGAAAAAAGCACTCCGTGGGTGGATGTCCATGAGAGAATGACTGAAAACATAATACTCCCCAGGTGACAAGTAGAGCGTCAGTGTATGCAGAGACACCCATGCGAAAGAAGCCAAGTGGCAGCCCGCGATGTCATAATATTTTGCTGGCTCTTTCTCCTAAGTGGCAAGAATGTCTACAAACAGTCCTGCCATAACTACTTGTACAGCCGGGTGTCCAGAAAGATGCCTGGATGACTGGAATTATCTTAGTCTTACAGACCTGAGCTTTCCAAAGCTCATCCTTCATTGGTAAAGTAACTGGACAAGGTTTCCAATTTGAACATGATGCAGTCCACAACCACAGACTATTCCTATTCCACATATAGAATATACATGAGGTAAATAGAAACAACAGAGGATGAAACTTTGCTGTCAGGACATGAGGAGAAGTGGGAAGGGTGGACTCCTTCATGTAGTCAGTCAAAGTGGGCATCAGGGGCAAAAAAATATCAGTGAAGAGAACTCCAATGGCTCTCTTTTGGATGTGAAACTTAGCTCCACCTGCTTGATGTCATCTGAAGGACAAGGTGGTAAACTATGTGTGAAAAATAATGTGGCATTCTTCCCTGATAAAGCCATCTTCCCTTTGATTACATTTGATTACATATGCTGTTGTAGCTTCAGCTTGTCTGATTCTTTGTCTTCATGCATCTCATCACTCATGTTTTCAAAGGGCATTATTTTATCTGATAGACTGTGTACTCTGGAGAACAATATATGAATTATGCACAATTCCTGAGGCTAGCTAAAGGGTGCCACTAGATCTGTCAAGGGTTCAGAAATGTATCTGTCAAATGCAAGATTTTTTGAATATGATTCTGATGGTGTGAAGTGTTGTGTTATGACATGCCTGTATGAAGTCAAGAAGAGGATAATGAGACAAGAGATGAGAGGATATTTGTTTCTACCTGTGAGGGAACGAGAAGAACTGAATTCATAGGATGTGCTACCCTTGCAAAACTATAAAACATTCAGCTCCAGGCAAAAGAAAACAGTCAAGTATGTAATAACTTTTAAAACAGCCTGTGTTTTAGAAAACTGTGCCTAGTAGCTGGCTGAGATCAGTTATGGAATGTATTTTACATAGCTGAGGCAAGGAAATTAATTTTCTGTTTGTGAATTTATTTATTTATTTAATCATTTCATAGGGCAGGTACAAAAATGTTATCCTTAGTTGTCTGTGCTGTATATATTGTAGGAATGGGTGAGGATGTATTTTCATATTATGTAGTTATTTTAGATTATTAGATATCACAGTATGTAGACCTATACTGTAAGCACAGCAAAATCTCAATTAACTGTAATTTTGTTCTTCAAAGGTTAGTTATATCTCCTCGGGTTTACTGTAGTCTTCACTGAGATCTGAGGAGAAGAGTACTGTGCAAGGGAATTCACCAGCAGAGGAGAGCAGAGGAGAGCAGAGTTCCTCCAATTAGTCAAAGGTTTCAGGTGCCTCTTATGACTTCCAGATAATCTTAGTTCTACTGTAATATCATTGTGGTATAATGTCAGTTTCATCACCCGATGCTCCTCCTTTCAAACAGGAATACACACACACACAAGGTATTTCTTCACTACCCGCCGGATCGGCAGGCAGCGATCGATCCAGTGGGGATCGATTTATCACATCTAGTCTAGATGCGATAAATCAACCCTCGAGTGCTCTCCCATCGACTCCTGTACTCCAGCACAGTGAGAGGCACAGGCAGAGTCGATGGGGGAGTGGCAGCAATCGACTAACTGCTGTGAAGACACCATGACACACACACACAAAGTGCACTAGTTCTTTCCCAGGAAGACAGTTATAGTAAAATACCATATGGTGCTAATATGCTGTCTGACTAATAAAATACTCCAGTACCAAGATAGACCTAATAAAGTGAATGCATTGGCAGTACAAACAGATCAACACTCTCCTGACATAATGTAATTTCCATATCAGAACAACAACAACTGTGTTTGTGTGTTGTTTTAGAAATTAAATGACACATGTATGATCCCTGATTTAAAGTTCACTGGGAAATCTGTGTGCAATCTTTAGCTCCAAATTCTGCTTTCATTTTCACTGGTGTAAATCTGGAGTAAGTGTCCAGACTACAGTAACTCAACAGTTAATCTTAATCTACACCTCTGTCAATAATTATAAATTTGGTCCTAAGAGAGGCAGTGTGGTCAAGTGGATAAGACACTGGACTGGGAAACAAGAGACTTCATTCTATTTCTGGCTCTGCCACTGACTTACTCAGTGATTTCACTTCTTTGTGCCTTTCCCCACCTCTCTCACTCTTTGTATTATCTAGTGAATCTGTAAGCTCTTCAGAGCAGTGATTGTCTTGATATGTTTGGATAACACACTGAGGCCCTATTGATAATAAAGTTAACCTTACCTTAACAAGCTTATGAGAGTTATATTAAATTTGCTTATATAAGGTGATTTTGTTTTATGGTCCTAAAACTAAGGAAACCACTTCCAGCAAAGCAGCACATACCAGAGTTAAATCAAAGAGATGAATTAAAAACACTGAATAAAGGCTTTACAAATACACAATTGCTGCTTGATATTTTAGTTAGGTTGAATTATAGAGAGAACTACCTCCAAATTAGCTATCCATAAATTCCTCTGAACTAATCTGTAATTATCGGGTTATTCTCTCCTGCCAGCAAAGGGTCAGAAACAAATATAAAGCCAACTCTGTTTTCACATGTATCTATGTATCTCCCATTGACTCCATCATGTGTCTCGCATGCCATTTGGTGCCAAGTATGTTTCTTTTTTCCCCTTCGAGGGGAGGTCTCTCAGTTTGATTAATTCTAGTCTGTCATTGTACCTTTCTCACAACATGACAAGTAGAAAGATATATGGTGAAGTCATCTGAAGAGTGTGGTGAATGTATTCAACTTGCAGGGATGGGCATCCTAGAGTCCTCATAGAAAATCATTGATGTAAGGTGATAGAAATCTACAAAATTCTGCAAGACATCTAGTAAAAGCTTCCAGCATCTCACATACCATCCCTTTTTTTCAGTTAGTTCACAACACAATTCCAGATTCTTTTTCATTTTCCCCAAAGCAAGTATGGCAATTTTTTAGGAAGAATTCACAGTATTGCCACCCCCAAGAGTTCAGAAACCATGAGTTATCCTCCCTTTTCCTCCTTCTCTCCCACCCCAGAAACCCTAATGAGTTTGGCTAAAAAATCCTAATTTTTAAAGATTTTTTAAAATGTATCTTCTGGTTTTTGAGCCTTTAGGGGACACTTTTGAAACATGTTTTAGCTTGAAAGCTCTTCTAATGAAATAACCCGGTTCCAGGCAATAAGACTTTAAGAGAAACACCAAATATTACAAGATTTGTGGATAAGAAGCATGAGATTTGGCAACACTGATAAAGTGCATTTAAGGAAAAGTTTCCTAGGTTAAAGTTAAAAAAACAATCGGAGATAAAAGGAAAACTATCTCTCTAATATCCTTTCCCTGAATTTTTGGGAGTAAGACTTGATATTATAGACTGATCAGCTAGAATAGTGGGAATATATTATTTGCAGATTGTAAGAAAAAAAAGAAAAAAAACACAAATAGTTTAGCCAACAAATATTGTCTGACCATTTATAGGACTGGTTGAATAATGTGTGTGTTTGTGTGTGTGTGTTTGTGTGTGTGTGTGGAAACTTAGGTAACTTATTTCCAAGGTAATGCACTGAAAAAAATACAGGGTGACAAATATTGTGAAGTTTGGTAATGTAGAGGAATAAATATTGCAGAGATACAATGTGAATTTAGAGTAGCAGCCGTGTTAGTCTGTATCCGCAAAAAGAAAAGGATTACTTGTGGCACCTTAGAGACTAACAAGCTGTAGCTCATGAAAGCTTATGCTCAAATAAATTTGTTAGTCTCTAAGGTGCCACAAGTCCTCCTTTTCTTTTAATGTGAATTTAGTGAGTTCATTTCAAAATTACCAGTTAATGAAAACCTTTTCAGCTAATTGTTTTGGTAGTTAGTTCACAACACAGTTCCAGATTCTTTTTCATTTTCCCCAAAGCAATATAGTGCCATTTTATTTTTCTTGAAGAATGCATTAACACCCGGATTTCACATACACAAAAGGTTCTCTTCAAGAAATGATTGATAACTATAGTTAAACACACATTAGCCTAATGCCTTCTGAAACCATAGCACAGGTTTTAACTCAAGTACTGATCCATCTGTAGTCATCAGATTTTAGCCCATACTTAAATCCCATTGCATGTGATTACATGTTTGCTGAATTGGACCCACCTGTTGCTTTGTTTTAAGCCTGAATCATTTCATCATCCCCACTACAAGTTTGTCCTTTGACTTAATTTTTTCCCAGTGGACATTGTACAATCAATTCAAAGGAACATGTGATGGAGCAAATTGTGACTGGAAGGACAAAGCAGTCAAGATGGCCATATTAAAGTTAATGTCTCTGCAGTTGTCAAAGAAGCTCACATTCTCTGGGTTCATATCTTTGCAATGCTGATTACCCCACACTACAACCAGAAATGAGTAAATGGCATGAATATCTTTCAGTTTATCTATTGTCATCATGTTCATGGAGCTCTGACTTTCATGACCACATCATCTACTAGTTTCCGGGCATATTTCATTATTCTGTTGAAGTTGCTCCCAGCAATTTTCCTGTGCCACTCTAAACAAGCCTGACCCTGCACCCACTAACGTTAATGGGAAAGCTTTCATTGATTTCAATAGTGGAAGATCAGATCCATGGTTCTTTGAACCATCTCCCTGAACCTGAGGGCCAGCCCTGACACCGATGTTACAAGTATCAGACAGCTCTAAATTGTGTCACAAATGTACTTAATGGACCTGATGCCAGTGGAGGATTCGTGTTTTGGAGAAATGGCTAAAGCAGAGGTTCAATTCTGGCAATGGCATAGTTCCGCAAAACAAAGAGTTCCCTTACACTAGAATAATTCTCTGCAGGACATTTTTTGCCTGGTGATGGCTCTTTTATGTAGAGAATCTGGCCAAATGTTAGTATAACACTGAGATTCTGGTGTTATGTATAAGTGAATTGCACACAGATCTGGACACAGTATTCCAGCAGTGATTGCATGATGCCAAATACAGGGATAAAATAACATTTACTTCTACTCAAAATTCCCCTGTTTATGCATCCCAGGATCACATTAACTCTTTTGGCCACAATGCCACACTGGGAGCTTATGTTCACCTGATTATCCTCCACAATCCTCAAATCTTTTTCAGTCACTGTCCCAGGATAGAGTCCCCCATCCTGTACGTATGGCCTATATCCTTTGTTCCCACATGTAAACATTTACATTTAGCCGTATTAAAATGAATATTGTTTGCTTGTGCTCAGTTTACCAACCAATCCAGATTGCTCTGAATCAGTGATCTGTCCACTTCATTATTTACCACTGTCAAGGTTCCTTCCCCACTCTGAACGCTAGGGTACAGATGTGGGGACCTGCATGAAAAACCTCCTAAGCTTATCTTTACCAGCTTAGGTCAAAACTTCCCCAAAGTACAAAATATTCAACCCTTTGTCCTTGGACTGGCCGCTACCACCACCAAACAAATACTGGTTACTGGGGAAGAGCTGTTTGGAAACGTCTTTCCCCCCAAAATACTTCCCAAAACCTTGCACCCCGCTTCCTGGACAAGGTTTGGTAAAAAGCCCCACCAATTTGCCTAGGTGACTACAGACCCAGACCCTTGGATCTTAAGAACAACGAACAATCCTCCCAACACTTGCACCCCTCCCCTCTTTCCAGGGAAATGTTGGATAAAAAGCCTCACCAATTTGCATAGGTGACCACAGACCCAAACCCTTGGATCTGAGAACAATGAAAAAGCATTCAGTTTTCTTACAAGAAGAATTTTAATAGAAATAGAAGTAAATAGAAGTAAAGAAATCACCTCTGTAAAATCAGGATGGTGGATACCTTACAGGGTAATTAGATTCAAAACATAGAGAATCCCGCTAGGCAAAACCTTAAGTTACAAAAAAGATACACAGACAGAAATAGTTATTCTATTCAGCACAATTCTTTTCTCAGCCATTTAAAGAAATCATAATCTAACACATACCTAGCTAGATTACTTACTAAAAGTTCTAAGACTCCATTCCTGGTCTATCCCCAGCAGAGACAGCATATAGACAGACAGAGACCCTTTGTTTCTCTCCCTCCTCCCAGCTTTTGAAAGTATCTTGTCTCCTCATTGGTCATTTTGGTCAGGTGCCAGCGAGGTTACCTTTAGCTTCTTAACCCTTTACAGGTGAGAGGAGCTTTCCCCTGGCCAGGAGGGATTTCAAAGGGGTTTACTCTTCCCTTTATATTTACGACAACTACTCTCCCATTTTTTGTGTCATCTGCAATCTTTATCAATGAGTGTATGTTTACTTCCCAGTAATTCATAAAAAAAATGTAACAATCAATGCAGGACTACGTTGAAAAGAGATCTCTTTAATGACAATTCCCCATTTACAATTACATTTGAGACCTAACTGCCAGTTTTTAGTCCATTTAATGTGTCATGTTAATTTTATTGTGTTCTAGTCTTTTTTAATAAAATGTGTTCACTATACCAAGTCAAATGCCTTACAGAAGTCCAAGTATATTACATCAACACTATTACTTTTATCAGCAAAACTTGTAATCTCATAAAAAAGATATCAAATTGTTAGAAAAGATCTATTTTCCATACGCCCATGTTGATTGGCATTAATTACAATACCCTCCATTATTTCCATATTAACTACGTCCGATATCGGCCTCTCCAATATTTTGCATGGGATCAATGTCAGGCCTATAATTACCCATTTCATCCCATTTATCCTTTTTAAAAATTGGCTCAATATTAGCTTTCTTCCAACCCAATGCTGCAAGATCTATTGAAAATTAACGTTAACAATTCAGCATGCTCCTCAGCCATCTCTTTCAAAATGCTTTTAGGCAAGATTTAAAAATGTCCCATGTTAGCAACTTCTCTTCAACATCCTCCAGAGATACTAATGGAAAGGAAAGGATGTTATCACCATATGATGAGATGATACAATTCCCTCCCCCCCCCCAATAAATATTTATTGAACATTTCTTCCTTTTCTTCATTATTATTGATAATTTTACCATTTCCATTTAGTGATGGATTGATACCATTGTCAAGATTATTTGTGTTCCTAACATATTTTTTAAAACTCCTTATTATTGCCCTTAACTGTGCTAGCCAGAGATTTCGCCTTCTGTCCTTTGGCTTCCCTTATCCATTTTCTACAATTCCTAACTTCTAATTTATATTCATTACTATCATGGCAGACTCCCTGCCCTGCTGTTGGGGACCCTGGAAGCTTGACAAGCACTGGGTCCTCGATTGTCTACCTGACAGGCTGACAGGGAGCCAGGAGCCTGGAAGCCTTAGGAGCACAAGGTTCCCAGCCCAGAGAGCTGCCAAGGAGATTATCTGGTGAAATGGTAGGATAGCAGGCAGATTTCAGATGGAAACCCAACTGGCAGGCAGGGTTTCCACTGGAGATCTGTCTGTGGTCTATCAGAAGATCAACAAATATTTCTATTTTGACAAATCAGCAAATTTCAACAAAAAATGTTTCATCATTATTTTTCCTATCAGCTCTAGTTAGAAGTCAAGACAAAGCATCTTTGGCATCTAGGACAGTTGAACAGACTAGTAATAAAAGCTTTGACTTAAATTTATCATACATAATCAGCTCATAGAATTTTAAAAATATAAGTGAATTAAGCGTCACAATGCTACAGTGAGGTAGTAGCAAAGAAACAGTTTACAGATAGGTAAACTGAATGATATAGAAGTAAAGGATTGAAACCATCCAGTCAGTCAACATCTTTGCTGGGAATAGAATCCATGAATACTGGTTCCCAGTCTCTTACTTTAACTATTACTACTGTCTTTCATATTTAGCAGCTGAAAGAAGCAGGCTCTTCTTTCTAGATCTATGTATTTTTGTCAGGAAAATGTGATGCTATGAAAGACCAGACTGAATCTTAATAAACTGTAGAAAAAAAATCTGTTTGTGGCTGTGGATTATGGTATTTCACTGTCAACATATTCCTGTTCAGCACTTCTGGTTCATGCTGGGATCAAAATGATTCATTCCCTACATGAGTTTATTTTGGGGGAGTTTGTTTCTTTGTTTGTTTGTTAGTTTGTTTGTTTGTTTGTTTGTTTTTCTTAGGTGGATCTTTCTGCTTAAAAAAGAAAATCTTCCCAAAAGGATAAGTAAATTATTCAAACAGTTGTACTTTAGTTTAAATATTTTGACAATTTGTTGTAAGTATTCAGATCCCTAAATGCTCAATTAAATGCTGGTTGGTATAATTGTACACATTATCTCCTGTTTCTCAAGAGCTAAACAGTAGAAAATTATTGCTCAGGGCCAATGAGGAAAAAAATCACTCCAAAAGTGTCTGACAATAAAATCAGAATTTACTCTTCAAGGTAATTTACAGAGAATATTCCGGTATCTAAAACAGCAAGAGCTATGGACATTTTGAACTCTAAGAAATGCAACAATTGATGCATTTTCTACATGATGCTTTTTAGAACATTTAAGATGATTACACTGGCTGGGAAACAATGTCCACTTCTTCTCATTTTTTAATGCCAGAAACGGATGAAATTGGCATTCTTCTTATCATTTAGAACAAAAAGTCATGTAAAAGAGAGACATATGTGGGGAAAAATAGATTAAAACAGTTCTTAAAGAAGATAAGGTAAGTTTCTGGAAGTTAACTTTTTCTGATCCAAGACCTTCATTTTAAAGTTTTTGATACCAAACATTTTCCAGAGACAGAGTGGCAAGAATCAGCTCTTGTATAGCTAAAGAAAACTAACCAAGTGTGGGTGGACCTAAAGAAGTTTGGAGTTTCAAATCTCTTTGAAAAAAGGTGACCATCTTATGGGCTTTACATTCCTTGCACAACCAACAGTCTAATTAAGGATAACAGGATGGAGTTCAGGCTACAGGCTGCTAAAGGTGGAATTTGAAAGACTCAATATGGCAGAATTGGCTTAGGGTAGAAAACTCCTATGATTCAGGGGCTGTCTTTCACTTGCCTCTCCCCAATTCCCAAAATACCTAAGCTGCAGACTTACTTGTTCCTTAATGACAGTAGGATACAAATCTAGTAAATCTAGTGATCGCACTGCACCTTTAAGTGGGGGTGGGGAGATTTGTCTGGCTGGCCAAATGAAGGAAACAGTGTTTTCAGGCTGGGCGGGGGAGGGGGAGGGAAGGAGAGTAAAACTGCTGCAAAATGGGACAAAGGTCCAGCATGATGACACTGACACATCTCCTAGGATCTGAATGGGCGAAAGGGCTTAAAAGGGGCAGCTCTGTATGAGAGGCCTCCATTTACATGGACCAGGCTGAGGCTCCCTCCCCTTTCGGCAGTGAAATACTAGGTTCGGTCAGGAGCTGCTGTGGGAATTGCGCTAGCCACCTCTTTTCTAGGGAAATAATTTTTCACTTAACACCAGATTGGCCCAGATTCGTCTTCCCCACAGCAGGTTCAGGGAGGGCTTTGTCATGCGTGCCATGAAAGGCGGTAGACTCTATGTCGCAACTCATTATGTAAGTGTGGAGTGGATGTCCAGTGCAGGTACTCCATAGGAAGGGTATGCAGTGACTGGATAAATAGCTTGGAAAAGGACTTAAAAAGGAGGTGTTTGTTAAAGGAACAGAATGGGCGGTGAGGTTGGGGGCTCCTATGATTGGTACAGCACAGAGCCAACTCCACTTTCTTATAGCACACCTTACCCCTCCTACAAGATGGGTGAATGGTAAGGTTCCAGCAATGGATTGAAAAAGAGGGGAAATGGCAGAAGCCCCTCGGGTAGTTATTGAATGAACATGGGATTACCTGCACTGTGCACTTTTATCTGCCAGGTAATCCCAGACATCTAATAATACAGTTGTGGCCTGATTAAACTGTACCACATGTCTCCTGTCCTTCTTTCAGAATAGCCAAACAATGCAGGTAAGCAGAACCATTCCAGTCTAAATCCCTACTTTCATACCCTTATAACTTTCTCTGCAATGTTTCTTTTAGGCTAAAATTTCCTAAATTTATAGTCTAACCCGATAAGGCTTTTTGTTTTGTTTTGTTTTAAATGTTTGAATAAAGGTAGTAGATACTTTGAATCAGGAGTGGTGGAAGCTTCCTAAAAGTGTGGGGGGCCACTGGTGCCTGAACCGTGGCCCCGCCCCCTGCACCACCTCTTTGCCTTGAGACCTCACTCCCACACTGCCCTTCTCCACAAGCCCCTGCCCTCGCACCACTCATTCCCTAGAGGCCCCACCCTCACACCAGCCCTTCTCCCCGAGCCCCCACTCATGTGTGACCTCTTCCCCCGAAGCCCCACTCCCTTGCTGCATTATTCTCCCAATACCCCGCCCCCACACTCATTCCTCTCCGCCCCCTCCCACATCACTCATCCTTACGTCCGGTAAAAAAGTAGTGGGTCCAGTGTTCTGGCGCCCCTGCTTTGAGTCACATTGGCCATTTTGTTAAACATAAGGCCAATTTTGGTACTTAGATAATGCAACAACAGGTTAATTTCTAAATCTCAGTCCTGCAATGAACTTTTTTTCCTCAGCAAGGACAAGAGCCATTGTCATGGTGGAAGAAATGTGGTTAGCAAATAAAAATGTATGTGATTGCAGATACGATCCTAGCCATTGACAGTGCTTTATTTTTGGATATTAGTGTAGATTTCTAGTAATCTACACATATGAGTACAGCTGTCTCTGGAGAGATACAGTTGGTGAGATTTTTAAAGATTTTTTTCATTTAAAATAAGAGAGGACTGTATTTTTTACTTTGTAATGCCTTATTTAAACTTTCTTCTAACTATTGGTTTTCTTAGTCTCATATGTACTTCTCTCTACTACTCTTTTCACTTCAATATTTCCTTGTGAGAGTCAAAGTAAACAAAATCATCAGATCTTCTTGCGGGACCCCACTAGATATGCCCTCCCAGTTTAACAGTGAACCATTTATAACTACTCTTTGAGTATGATATTGTCAAGGTTCCTCCCCCACTCTGAACTCTAGGGTACAGATGTGGGGACCTGCATGAAAAACCTCCTAAGCTTATCTTTACCAGCTTAGGTCAAAACTTCCCCAAGGTACAAAATATTACACCCGTTATCCTTGGACTGGCCGCTACCACCACCAAACTAATACTGGTTACTGGGGAAGAGCAGTTTGGATGCGTCCTTCCCCCCAAAATACTTCCCAAAACCTTGCACCCCACTTCCTGGACAAGGTTTGGTAAAAGGCCTCACCAATTTGCCTAGGTGACTACAGACCCAGACCCTTGGATCTTAAGAACAATGAACAATCCTCCCAACACTTGCACCCCCCCTTTCCTGGGAAATGTTGGATAAAAAGCCTCACCAATTTGCATAGGTGACCACAAACCCAAACCCTTGGATCTGAGAACAATGAAAAAGCATTCAGTTTTTTACAAGAAGACTTTTAATAAAAAATAGAAGTAAATAGAAATCAAGAAATCCCCCCTGTAAAATCAGGATGGTAGATATCTTACAGGGTAATTAGATTCCAAAACATAGAGAACCCCTCTAGGCAAAACCTTAAGTTACAAAAAAGATACACAGACAGAAATAGTTATTCTATTCAGCACAATTCTTTTCTCAGCCATTTAAAGAAATCATAATCTAACACATACCTAGCTAGATTACTTACTAAAAGTTCTAAGACTCCATTCCTGCTCTATCCCCGGCCAAGACGACTACAGACAGACACAGACCCTTTGTTTCTCTCCCTCCTCCCAGCTTTTGAAAGTATCTTGTCTCCTCATTGGTCATTTTGGTCAGGTGCCAGCGAGGTTACCTTTAGCTTCTTAACCCTTTACAGGTGAGAGGAGCTTTCCCCTGGCCAGGAGGGATTTCAAAGGGGTTTACCCTTCCCTTTATATTTATGACACGCCCCCCAAATCTCAGCTAGGGTGAAACACTGGCTGGGATTTCTTCCTGGAGCTCTAGGAAAACAGAGTTAATAAGACACATGCATCTCTAAATATACTACCAAGTACATAAAGACTAACAATATTTTCCACATCTGAAGGACGATTTTAACCAGTTGATTCTGGGAAACTTTCACGGGAGAGTGCATCAGCCACTTTGTTAGAAGCTCCTGAGATGTGTTGGATGTCGAAATCAAAATCTTGGAGAGCTAAACTCCACCGAAGAAGTTTTTTGTTAGTTTCTTTGACGGTGTGAAACCACTTTAGTGCAGCATGGTCGGTTCGCAGGTGGAAACGCCGTCCCCAAACATATGGGCGTAGCTTTTCCAGAGCGTAGACAATGGCATAACATTCTTTTTCAGTGACTGACCAGTTGCTTTCCCTCTCAGACAGTTTTTTGCTGAGAAACACTACAGGGTGGAATTCTTGATCAGGTCCTTTCTGCATTAAAACTGATCCCACACCACGCTCGGACGCATCTGTGGTTACTAGGAACGGTTTGTCAAAGTCTGGGGCCCTTAGTACAGGGTCAGGCATGAGTGTCGCTTTAAGCTTGTTAAAGGCCTTCTGACACTTTCCGGTCCACTGAACAGCATTTGGCTGTTTCTTTTTGGTTAGGTCTGTCAGTGGGGCAGCGATTTGGCTGTAGTGCGGTACAAATCGTCTGTAATAACCGGCCAAGCCTAAGAAGGATTGAACCTGTTTCTTTGACTTTGGGACAGGCCACTTTTGGATAGCATCCACTTTGGCCTGTAGGGGGCTGATAGTTCCTTGACCCACCTGGTGTCCAAGGTAAGTCACTCTGTTTAGGCCTATTTGACACTTCTTAGCCTTAACAGTTAGTCCTGCCTCCCTTATGCGCTCAAGGACTTTTTGTAGATGTTCCAGGTGGTCTGCCCAGGAATCCGAAAATATGGCCACATCGTCAAGGTAGGCGACTGCATATTCTCCTAATCCCGCTAGGAGACCATCTACAAGTCTTTGGAAAGTGGTGGGTGCATTTCGCAGCCCGAAAGGGAGTATATTAAATTCATACAGCCCGAGATGTGTGATGAAGGCTGACCTTTCCTTGGCAGATTCATCTAGCGGTACCTGCCAGTACCCCTTGGTTAAGTCCAAGGTAGAGATGAACTGGGCCCGTCCCAGTTTCTCTAATAGTTCATCTGTGCGTGGCATTGGATAGTTGTCTGGGCGAATTACAGCATTTAGCTTATGGTAGTCCACGCAAAAACGTATTTCCCCATCTGGTTTGGGAACTAGAACCACTGGAGATGCCCATGCACTTTCAGAGGGGCGGATTTCACCCATCTGTAACATATCCTGGATCTCCCGTTCTATAGCAGTTTTAGCTTGAGGAGACACCCGGTAAGGTTGGACCCTAATTGGGTGAGCATTACCTGTGTCAATGGAGTGGTATGCCCGTTCAGTCAGTCCTGGGGTGGCTGAGAACGTTGGCGCGTAGCTAGTGCACAGCTCCTGGATCTGCTGTCGCTGCATACGCCCAAGGGTCATGGAGAGGTTCACCTCTTCCACACCACCAGCACATTTCCCTTCGTAGTAGACACCTTCAGGCCACTCAGCGTCGTCTCCTCCCTGGGCTGTAAACTGACAAACCTTTAATTCTCTGGAATAAAAGGGCTTTAGAGAATTAATATGGTACACCTTAGGCTTTCGGTTGGAGGTGGGGAATGCTATGAGATAATTAACAGCTCCCAGGCGCTCCTGGACCATGAATGGCCCTTCCCACGATGCTTCCATTTTATGGGCCTGGAGCGCCTTTAAGACCATGACCTGGTCTCCTACTTTGAAGGAACGCTCTCTGGCATGTTTATCATACCAGGCTTTTTGCTCTTTTTGAGCATCCTGTAAGTTTTCTCTAGCAAGGGCTAAAGAGGTTCGGAGGGTGTTTTGTAGGTTGGTTACAAAGTCCAGAATGTTAGTTCCTGGAGAAGGTGTAAATCCCTCCCATTGCTGCTTCACCAACTGCAATGGCCCCTTAACCTCACGGCCATATACAAGTTCAAATGGGGAAAACCCTAAACTGGGATGTGGTACAGCTCTGTAGGCAAAGAGCAACTGCTGCAATACTAGGTCCCAATCATTGGAGTGCTCATTTACGAATTTACGTATCATGGCCCCCAAAGTTCCATTAAACTTCTCCACCATGCCATTTGTTTGATGATGGTAAGGAGTGGCAACCAAGTGATTTACCCCATGAGCTTCCCAAAGGTTTTTCATAGTTCCTGCCAGGAAATTAGTCCCTGCATCTGTGAGGATGTCGGAGGGCCAACCTACCCTGGCAAAAATGTCTGCTAGTGCCTGGCACACACTTTTAGCCCTGGTGTTGCTTAGAGCTACTGCTTCCGGCCATCGGGTGGCAAAATCCATGAAAGTCAGTATGTACTGCTTTCCTCTGGGTGTCTTTTTCGGAAAAGGACCCAGAATATCCACAGCTACTCGCTGAAATGGAACTTCAATGATGGGGAGTGGCTGGAGAGGGGCTTTGACCTGGTCTTGGGGTTTTCCCACTCTTTGGCACACCTCACAAGACTGGACATAGGTAGAAACATCCTTGCCCATTCCCTCCCAGTGGAATGATCCCCCCAAACGGTCTTTGGTCCTGTTCACCCCAGCATGGCCACTAGGGTGATCATGGGCTAAGCTCAAGAGCTTGGCCCGGTATTTAGTTGGAACTACCAACTGTCTCTGAGGATGCCAGTCTTCCTGGTGTCCACCAGAAAGAGATTCCTTGTATAAAAGTCCTCTTTCTACAACAAACCTTGATCAATTAGAAGAGCTGAGAGGCGGTGGGTTGCTCCGTGCCGCCGTCCAAGCTCTCTGGAGGCTTTCATCTGCTTCCTGTTCGGTCTGGAACTGTTCCCTTGATGCTGGGGACATCAGTTCCTCATTGGATTGTGGACCTAGTCTTGGTCCTTCTGGAAGCGATATAGGGGATGGAGCTGTTTCTGTTGACTGTGAACCGCTCTCCGCTGGTGTACTATGTTGGGATTAAGGCTCCGGCTTAGCCTCTTGTGTAGGGTTATCGGCTGCTGCCAGTTCAGGTTCGGTGGGGCCCTCTGGTGTGGAGGTTGCAAGTACTGGATTCAGTGCTGGCACGGGGTCTGGTGTTGGTTGTTTGGCTGGTTCCGGTTCTGGGACTGGTTCCGTCTGGGTCTCTGGGACTGGATCCACTACTGCTGTTGTAGACATTGGCCTGGGGTCCGGGTCCATCACCTCTGACTGGGTCCTGATAGAAGTTTCCGGAACAGAGCTAGGCCTCACGGCTTGTTTAGCCTGGCTGCGGGTGACCATTCCCACCCTCTTGGCCTGCTTCACGTGATTGGCCAAGTCTTCCCCCAAGAGCATGGGGATGGGATAATCATCATAGACTGCAAAAGTCCACATTCCTGACCAGCCCTTGTACTGGACAGGCAACTTGGCTGTAGGCAAATTGAAAGAGTTGGACTTGAAGGGTTGAATCGTCACTTGGATCTCTGGGTTGATTAAATTGGGGTCCACTAAGGAAGCATGGATAGCTGACACTTGTGCTCCGGTGTCCCTCCACGCGGTGACCTTCTTCCCGCCCACACTCACAGTTTCCCTCCACTCCAAGGGTATCTGGGAGGTATCTGGGCCTGTGGACCTCTGGTGTGATTCCGGTGCAATGAACTGTAATCTGTTGGGGTTCTTGGGGCAGTTGGCCTTTACATGCCCCAGCTTGTTACATTTAAAACATCGTCCAGCTGACGGGTCACTGGGGCGAGGAGGGTTGCTGGAGAACGGGGTGGTGGGACAATAAGGGGTCTGGAGGGTTCTTTGGGAGGTAGGTGGGGCTTTGGGCGGCCCCCGGTAATAGGGTGTGGTCTGGGGTGGTCCCTTCTGGTCTCCGCTCCAACTGCGACCAGTTTTCTTCTTCTCTGCCACCTCCACCCATCTGGCTCCAATCTCTCCTGCCTCAATTACAGTTTGGGGTTTCCCATCTAGGATGTATCTTTCTATTTCCTCAGGAACACCCTCTAAGAATTGTTCCATTTGCATTAGGAAGGGCAAATTTACTGGAGATTCAACACTTGCTCCTGATATCCAGGCATCCCAATGTTTCACAATGTGGTAGGCATGTCGGGTAAATGACATGTCTGGTTTCCACCTTAGGGCTCTGAACCTCCGACGAGACTGCTCGGGTGTTATCCCCATTCTGACTCTCGCCTTGGATTTAAACAGTTTAAACTTGTTCATGTGTTCTTTAGGCATTTCAGCTGCCACCTCAGCTAAGGGTCCACTGAGCTGCGGCCTCAGCTCTACCATGTATTGGTCAGTAGAGATGTTGTACCCAAGGCAGGCCCTTTCGAAGTTTTCTAGGAAGGCCTCAGTATCATCGCCTGCCTTGTAGGTGGGGAACTTTCTGGGATGGGAAGTGGTACTTGGAGAAGGTTTACTAGGGTTTGTTGGGATATTCTGCTGAGCCTTTATCTTCTTAACCCTTTACAGGTGAGAGGAGCTTTCCCCTGGCCAGGAGGGATTTCAAAGGGGTTTACCCTTCCCTTTATATTTATGACAGATATTTTAACCAGTTTTGCACACACTTAGACCACATTTCCCTAGTTTGCTTATAAGAATTTCCTGTGGGCCAGTGCCAAAAACCTTATTAAAATCAAGACAAATCATGTCTACTGCTTCCCCCTATCTATTAGGCCAGTAACCCTGTCAACGTTGGAAATTAGGTTGTTTGGCATGATCTTTTCTTCATGTTGGCTATTACTTACCCTATTATCCTCAAGGTGGTTATAAATTGATTGTTTCATAATTTATTCCAGTATCTTTCCAGGTGTTGAAGTTAGGCTGATTGATCTATAATTTCCCAAGTCATCTTTATTACCCTTTTTTAAAGATAGGCACTATGTTTGCCCTTCTCCACTCCTTTGGGACCTCACCCCTCCTCTGTGAGATCTCAAATGTAATCACTAATGGTTCTTCAGTTGCCTCAACTAGTTCTTTAAGTATCCTAGGGTGTAAAGCCCCTGCTGACTCGAATATATCTAACTTATCTAAATATTCTTTCTCTTGTTCTTTCCCTATTTTGGCTTGTGTTCCCCCTTCCATGGTTAATATTAGTTGTGTCAAGCATCTCATCACAATTAACCTTTTTAGTGAAGACTGAAGCACAATCGACATTGAAAAACTCAGCCTTCTTTGGTATCATCCTGTGTCCTTCTCCTGTCCTACCTTCAATGCTACTGTGATTTGTAAATACAGTAAAAAATGTTCAGCTATCCAGTGCTGTCCATTCTTCGTCCTGCTAATCTTTCCCTTCCCTCACTACTGAGAAAAAAGAATCAGTCTGTCTCTAACTGCTGCTCTGTTCATTTGCCCCGTCCAAATTTCTAAATTTTGTTCCTTTGGTATGTCTTTTTTCTGCTTTTCATCTTGAGCACTCAAGTGCTGTTTTGCTGACCACTCATGCACAATCCACTCTCTTTTGTCTCTGCATGGATAAAAGTTTTATTTATTATGACACGAAGCTGGCATTTCTCAGTCTGATGCTCTATCATTAAAGTATACATCTGGACATTTTTATATCAGATCTATGGCAATCATACTGAGAGTTAAATGGCATGAAGCTTCCAGCTATTTTGTTGTTGTTGTCTGCTTGTTTCTGTGAAACCTTCAGCTCTTTCATGTTCCCCTCATTTAATAATAGGCACCAGGCCATCAGTGTTGTAAGACATTTCACACCTCTTCATAAATGGTGAATTAAGTATATACAATATTCATATATGGTATTGAAATGGAATGGAATAATGGGGATCATTTCTTGCTTAGCCAACTGTTCTTTCAGTGATAACGCATGTAGTGCCATGTAATCCTTTTTACAATTTGGGCCTTAAACCTCCCATGCTATATAAAAAGATGATTGAGGCTACAGGTCAATATTTATCCATTAGCTCATTGGTCTGAAGCTTTAGAGGGTAAGGAGCTGTGTGTTGCCATCTATTGGTGGACAAGGGGAGAATTGGCCAGCAAGCTGTTTCAACTGCATAAGGTATTCACCAAGAACTCCAGATGGACAGATTCTAGAGAAGGAAAAGAGCTCTCTGCTCCCATCTATTGGTGAACAGTTGGAAGTATGGCTATAGGGAGAGCTTCATTTGCATAATCTTTTAGCCCAGAATTCCTCCATATCCAACATAACTGTAAGCAAACTCTGAAGTGGGTGGATAGAGAAAAAAATGTCTACCTTATGGCAAGCAATGCCTCCCTGGTGGTAAGAACTCTGCTCAAGGTTCCTATTTGCTACTGCTTCTTGTTCTCTAAGGGTCCTGTGAGGATATTTTTATGGGACAAAACTCAGAGGTGGCTCTTTGATGGGGTGCACTGCAGAGGGCGCGTTTCATTGAATCTGCAGCGAACTGCAGCAGAGATGAGTGAATTCCAGTAAGGCCTCTCTTATCCAGCTATCACACAAAACTTGAGCTCACTATAGTTGGCTTAGGTGGCAGAGCCTCACCAAAGGATGAGGCAGCACTTCCCAAGGGACTGTAGGCAAGTCTACCAAGAATATACCTCAGAACTCTGGTAAGCCCCTTTGTCAGCCTGATATAAAGTGGGGGTATATATATCTCATGACATGGATATATGAGTTATTCATATGTTAGAATTGTGATATATCAGATTCCACAGAGTTGACACTGACCTTTTTAATGATGGACACTATATTTCTTATTATGAATTCAAAAGGGGGAAAAAAGCAGCCTTCCCAAAAGAAAAACAACTGGGGATACAGTTTAATTTTAGTTAAAAAAAATCTCTTTTCAAAATAAAGAACAGATTTTATTATACCTTTTATAACTCATTTATATTTTTGACTTTCACAGACTGAAATCAGATGTGGGTAGCACAATACAGTATAATATAGCTTATGTATAAATTCTGATCTTTTCAGTTACATTTCTTATTCAGAAAAGCTAGTTACAAAGTGCCTATGATTGATTTGTTTATATGCAGAATTATCTGAATAATTTAATGTGGACTGAATGTTTATTCTTATCTAATATATGCCTTTGGTTACAAAATTTATTCTGTTAATGACAGTGGTAAAAAGCTTCAATAAAGGACCATTCTTCACAGCCATATAAATCAGAGATTGAAAAAAAATGTTAGATCATTTACTTCATCCCTTGCCAATGCAGGATTGTGGCACACTGTATATGATCCAGTGCTTTGTACAGTCCATTTTTAAATGAGTCAAATGCTTGATTATCTTCCAGTCTTTTATGGAGATATACTAGGCTATCTTGTAATTATGACTTTTTCTAGGCATTCAGTTTAAATTTTCATTTTCTTAATTTTATCCCATTACTCCTTGTTATAACCCTATGAAGCACTATAAACTCTCTCTTTCTCCCTCTCAGTCCTTGTTGACATTCTTAAGATTTTGGTACACAGTCATCACATGGCACTCACTGCTCTCACACTCATCAGTGGAATGAAATATAAGTGTACCTGCAGGCATGTATGTCAACTCTCAGAGTGGGTGAAAGCCAGAATAAAACATTTCTAAACTACTTTTTAAGGTACTGAAAATCACAGCATATTGTATCCACACAGGATTTTAAATTATCCCAATACTTAGGTATCTTTTGAGTAATGACAGATACAGTCAAATATGCCTAAAATATTCCTAGATTACAGTGAAAACAATGTTATGATCCATCAACAGGAAAATCCAAACAGAGAAGAAGCTTATCTGGAGCATCTTCCTACCCATAGAGAGGATCTGATTAAGAATAGGAGACTAATAAAGAAGCTGGATGCAAAGTATGACTTTGAGTTTGTCATAAATATAAAGGGAAGGGTAAACACCTTTAAAATCCCTCCAGGCCAGAGGAAAAACCCTTTCACCTGTAAAGGGTTAAGAAGCTAGGATAACCTCGCTGGCACCTGATCAAAATGACATATGAGGAGACAAGATACGTTCAAAGCTGGAAGGGGGGGAGAAACAAAGGCTCTTTCTCTGTCTGTTTGACGCTTTTGCCGGGAACAGAAAAGGAATGGAGTCTTAGAACTTAGTAAGCAATCTAGCTAGATATGGATTAGATTCTGTTTTGTTTAAATGACTGATAAAGCAAGCTGTGCTGAATAAATGTATATTCATAGAATCATAGAATATCAGGGTTGGAAGGGACCTCAGGAGGTCATCTAGTCCAACCCCCTGCTCAAAGCAGGACCAATCCCCAATTAAATCATCCCAGCCAGGGCTTTGTCAAGCCTGACCTTAAAAACTTCTAAGGAAGGAGATTCTACCACCTCCCTAGGTAACGCATTCCAGTGTTTCACCACCCTCCTAGTGAAAAAGTTTTTCCTAATATCCAACCTAAGCCTCCCCCACTGCAACTTGAGACCATTACTCCTTGTCCTGTCCTCTTCTACTACTGAGAATAGTCTAGAACCATCCTCTCTGGAACCACCTCTCAGGTAGTTGAAACCAGCTATCAAATCCCCCCTCATTCTTCTCTTCTGCAGACTAAAAAAGCCCAGTTCCCTCAGCCTCTCCTCATAAGTCATGTGTTCCTGACCCCTAATCATTTTTGTTGCCCTTCGCTGGACTCTTTCCAATTTATCCACATCCTTCTTGTAGCGTGGGGCCCAAAACTGGACACAGTACTCCAGGTGAGGCCTCACCAATGTCGAATAGAGGGGGACGATCACATCCCTCGATCTGCTCGCTATGCCCCTACTTATACATCCCAAAATGCCATTGGCCTTCTTGGCAACAAGGGTGCACTGCTGACTCATATCCAGCTTCTCGTCCACTGTCACCCCTAGGATCTTTTCCGCAGAACTGCTGCCTAGCCATTCGGTCCCTAGTCTGTAGCTGTGCATTGGGTTCTTCCGTCCTAAGTGCAGGACCCCGCACTTATCCTTATTGAACCTCATCAGATTTCTTTTGGCCCAATCCTCCAATTTGTCTAGGTCCCTCTGTATCCTATCCCTGCCCTCCAGCGTATCTACCACTCCTCCCAGTTTAGTATCATCCACAAATTTGCTGAGAGTGCAATCCACACCATCCTCTAGATCATTTATGAAGATATTGAACAAAACCGGCCCCAGGACCGACCCCTGGGGCACTCCACTTGACACCGGCTGCCAACTAGACATAGAGTCATTGATCACTATTCCTGTTTTTGTGTCTTTTTGTAACGTAAAGTTTTGCCTAGAGGGATTCTCTGTGTTTTGAATCTGATTAACCTGTAAGATATTTACCATCCTGATTTTACAGAGGTGATTCTTTTACTTTTTCTTCAATTAAAATTCTTCTTTTAAGAACCTGATTGTTTTTTCATTGTTCTTAAGATCCAAGGGTTTGGCTCTGTGTTCACCTATGCAAATTGGTGAGGATTTTTATCAAGCCTACCCCAGGAAAGGGGGTGTAGGGTTTGGGGAGGATTTTGGGGGGAAAGACGTTTCCAAGCGGGCTCTTTCCCTGTTATATATTTGTTAGACACTTGGTGGTGGCAGCAATAAAATCCAAGCGCAAAAGGTAAAATAGTTTGTACCTTGGGGAAGTTTTAACCTAAGCTGGTAAAAATAAGTTTAGGGGGTTTTCATGCAGATCCCCACATCTGTAGCCTAGAGTTCAGAGTGGGGAAGTAACCTTGACAGAGTTATTTGGATATACCATAGCACAGAATGGTTTTCACAGGTCACAGACTGACAAAGTTATTAGAGTTGCCTGGATTTTGGATTAAAAGTATTTGGAAAAATATTCGGCATTTTTGAGATAAGCATTCAGGTCCAGATCCTCAAAGGTATTTAGGTGTCTGTGTGCCTCTTTTGGCACCTAAGTACACCATCTAAGTACCACTGACATTTTGAACATTGCTGCCTAACCCCATGGGTGCCCAAGTCCCCTGTGTGTCTATGTTTCTGCCACTCAGAATTCATAAAGTCACCAAATCAATAATGGCACACCACAGCTAATGAGCAACTCAGAGTTCTAGCTCAAGCCAAAGGCCTGGAGGCCCCAAAGTGGGGTTCTCAAACTAGGTGGGATAACCTAGTTTGCCACCCTGTGGAATGAACTGTTGTTCCAGGCCCTGAATGCTTCAGTTCCAACCACAAGAGGTCAGAGCCGTCTGCAGTGAAGCCTTGTGCCTCTACACCACCTCTGGCAGTCTCCCTTCCAAACTCTTTGGTATCTTGACTTCAGTGGTGCATGCTATGATGGACAACCCCTGGCTCTGGTTCCACCAGGACTCCCCTTAAAAAAGAGGAGGCAAACTGAATGGAACCTGGAGGGATGAATACAGGTTGCAGGAAAGAAGAGTTTTCAGGGTGCACCAGGAAGTCAGTCTGTGTGCATACGGCTGGAATGCCAGCAGCAGCACTTCTGTAAATAATTCTCATAATAAATAACTAGTTTATTTTTGCAAGCATAGAGTCCTCGTATATTATTCCTTAGCATGTGGTATATGAAACACGGCAAATGGGCTCTATGGCAAAAGTAATTGAGGTCCAGGCTGTATTATCATTACCAAGTAATCTCCACAAAGTCAGTGGGGAGTGTGGGGGAAAGAAGGTAGAAGCTTCCCAGGGCCATTCACCCTCTACCTCAGCTCCCTATTCCCTGTCTCTTTCCCCTGGTGGGGCCCCAATAGCAGAATTACATTCCAGGGTCTGGGGGAAGGAGGGAAAAGATTTTACTGTGAGGGTGGCTGACCCACTCTCCAACTTCCACACACAGTGTGTGGAGATGCATACTTAAGTGTCCCATTTGAATGCAGAGCATGTGGTATGGCTAAGCTCCTGGGAAGCAGTAATATTGAAAGAGACTAAAGGGATGGGAAGGGAATAATGAAGATCAAAATAGGCATGAGTTTGCAAAATAATATTTGGACCAAACAAGTCCATCTAATTTTAGGATACTTAAATTACGGAGCTGGGTGAGTATAGTCTCTTTCTATTCAACTCTGTTGCCCCAGGAATATTGCATTTGGTAATGGTAATTACTGACAAATAAGAGAGTTTAGAGAACAGTAACAAAACTGATGAGGGGGTGGAAGCACTGACTTATGGGGAAGGATTAAGAGCTAAGCACCAACTGACTGATGTCAGTCTACAAATATTTGAGAAGTATAAAACAGTGACACCAAGCAAGTTAATGGGACTGATAGGATGAAATTAAGACAGAAAAAATGTCAGATTAATATGTGAAAAAAAAACATGTTCCTGACACTGCTAGGGAGATTTAGTAGGATGTGGAAAAGTCTCCCACAGAAAATGGCAGACGTCCCATCTTTGGGGATATTAAAATAAGACTGAATAAAGCTCTAGAGACTATACTACGGGGAAAATCCATTACTGTTGGGGATTGGGTACTTAGTAGGTAACCCAATAAATCTTTTCTGTGTCTCACTTCTATAATTCTGTGATGCCAAACTGTACTTTTCACATTTCTTATAAGCCTTTTTCCATACTGTTTCTTATGGCTGGAGCTGCCTCTTTCTTTCTGAGTTTCACCATTTCTGATTAGGATATTACTATGATTTACTACGTTTGGCAGAAAGATTTATATGCCAAGTTGCTATTAAAATCTTATGATGCGCGATATTAAGGAGTCAGAACATTAGCCTTACTACCATTATACATACCTTCAATAGGCATAAAATGAGGACAAGGTCTTTCAGTAAAAATGTTTTCCAAGGCTTTTTAAAACTTAAACTTTGCCAGAAAGTACATGTCTTTCTAACAGTCTAATCTCTTCTCAACTGTTCTCAATTGGTCTGGTTAATTGGAAAGTCTGAGGGGGTTTTATTTAGCACTACATAAAACCTTTTGACTTTAGCCAGGTTTTAGAGTTTAGATTTTTTTTTTTTAGTTTTTATTCATGAGAACTATCATTTCAGTGTTAAAAGTCAGAGATATCTTCCTCTCACCAATCTTGGGCTTTTTTCCACAATATGGCTCTCTGCATTTTCTTGGAAGTAAGTCAGATTTCCTGAACTGAGGAGAGTGACAAAAAGTAATGAATGAAGTAATGTGAGACTTGCAATGGGTGAGGAACTCACTTTTTACTCAGTGACAATTCATTTTCTGTTAGTGAATTATTCACAAACAGTTTGTCATTCCAAATAATGCGTTTGTGGTCCATATTATTTGATTAATCTCTTTTCTAGCATATGGGTTGGTCACAGACTGTTCAACATTTTTGTTATTTGTGCTTTTGCTATTCAGCGCTATATAAGTGGTTACCTTTTTCATATGGTATTATGAGAGAGAGAGAGAGAGAGAGAGACACACACACACACACACAACAGTAGATAAGCAAGCCTGTGGAATTTTAGGATATTAAAAAATCTTTGTTTCTAATTCTGTATCAGAAAACACTGCATCTGAAAATGTACATGGAACTTTGACTTAGAAATACTTGGGTTACTTCCTTTTGCCTGAGAGAGAGAAAGCTACAAGCCCCTAGAAATGAGATTAATTTATACGGTAGATGAAAACATTTCTAAAGAGCAAAGCTCAGAATCGCAGTCAGCTTCACGTCACTAAGAGAAGAAGTTCTTGTTAGCAGGAGGCCATACGGCCAATCTGGAGGATTTTGAGCTTGAGGCAAGGTGCTATCAGCCTGCCCTCCTGCAGTCGGCCAGTATACCTCATCACACAATTTCCCTCTATAGTCAGCCACAGTAGCCAGCTAGTTTCAGCTCTTTGTTTATGTGGGTTTTTGCACACAACAAGAGTTTAGAAAGAAACGTTTGAATAAACAGGAGACTCTGACTGTAAAAATAACAAAAATTGGCAAGGATGAATGAACCCTAGGTCTCCCAACACCCAATGGACGCTCTAACCACCAGGCTACAGAGACATTTTTTTCTGGCTCAATGACTCTATAATTATTTAATCTACAGTGGAACACCTTCAACAGGAGAGATGGAGAGAGGCTTATATATGAATGCCCCATAGTTCAGTGGCTGAAGACCCCTGTTCAAATATTTTTTTCACCTCAGACAGAGGGCTTATTGCACTTGGGTTTCCTACATACCAGGTGAGTGTTCTATCCACTGGGGTAAAGGTGACAAAGTGGGCAGGGGCACCACCACTGGATAGGTTTTGAATGGGAACTCATTCTGTATGTGTGCTAAGAGACCACCCATGCCTATGCAAGACAAAAGGGCAAATGCCTTGAGGGAGACAGAAAAGCCCATACCCAGAGGCAGAGACTTAGATTCCTAGAGAAACTTTACCTGGGAAACGTAAATGCTGAGTGAATTTAGGTGTCAAAGTGTGCAGCGGGAGTTTTGTGGACCACAGCTGAGACTAAAACTGGGACTTAGGACTTGTCTACACTTAAAGCACAGCAGCAGCACAGCTGTAGCACTTAATTGAAGACACTGCCTAGGCTGACAGGAGGGCTTCTCCGGTCAGCCTGGGTACTCCACCTCCCCAAGAGGCAATAGCTAGGTTGACAGGATATTTCTCCCATCGAGTTTGCGTTGTCTACATTGGGGGTTAGGTCAGTTAAACTGGATTTTTCACACTCCTGAGCAACATAATTATACTGACCTAATTTCCTAGTGTAGACTAGGCCTTAGTTGCCTAAACCCCAGACTTAGACATGTAAGTATCTCTGTGAATTCTACCCAGTGTGCCTTGTCCATACTAGACTTTTAAAAATGTGTAAACACATGCTAATATCAGATATTTAATTCTTAGTCTAGATAGCGCTGAGACATGAGACAACATTTAGCTAGAGCCTCCATGCTACAAGGGGATCCATGGAGGCATAAGTGTCTGCCCATAGTGATCCTGATTCAGGAATGGTCTCTAAGTTTGCATATCTTTGTACCACATGTTCTTCCTATTTAACACATACCAATTATTTCATGATCTTTTGTTCTACAGGCCATCCTCGGACTTACAACACAACTGGTTCCTAAAAATTGTGTCGTAAGTCGAAATGTCATAACTCGGAAACGCAAACCACTCCATTGCGGGACCGAGCAACATAAAGTCGAAACCAACATCATAGATTGAAGCAGGGTGTCAATTCAGAAATGTTGCAAGTGTCGTTCATCGTAAATCGAACGTCGTAAAGTCGAGGACTGCCTGTACTTGGAATAAGTACTTTGTCACACCCTACTAATATGGCCTCTGATTTTATTATTCATACTGTCATACTGCCATTTTCTCCCACGCTGTAACTTTTAAAAATAAAAGAAAACAATTCTTAAACACTCAGAGGATCTCTGGGACAAGAGTGGTTTCATTATCTCTCTTGTGAAATATATCTTGTGAAAAAATAAATAAAATAAAATAATAATAATAATTAATAAAGAAAAGTAAAGATCACATCACAAGAACTAGTAGCATGCAAAGATTTCAGGGACATTACAGGTTTTGGTGAACACATATCTAATTACATGATTCCGTAAGTAAAAGGCTGGGATCTGAAGCAGCCTCAGAAATCCATAAACACTCATTAAAATATGGTTCTTGAGTGGACAGAGTTGAATTATTGAAGGAATGAAATAACACTAAGGAAACATTTGAAACAACTTTATTATGTAGGAGCTGAGCATGAAATGGAAACTAATATGACAGCTGTAATATCCCTAAGGGCTATATATCTCAAATCCAAAGTCCCAATTGGAGATGAACTTTAATGTCATGTATTTAATAAACAGTTATCAGAACGATTCCAGTATAGATCAGACAATTAAACAGTGGCTGTGAGGTGCCAACCATCCTTCATTCAATGGGAGAAATGGGTGCTCTGTACCTTGCTAAATTGATCTACATGTTGGCTTCAAAGGCTCAGTAAATAAACTCTAATAAAGCTGACAGATTGGTCAACAAGCTACCAACTAAAAATAATGTTGCCTGGGTTGAACTGCATTTGAGGAAAAGTTTATTGCAAAGGCATCAACCATTACACATTGGTTATTTTCTTTGGTGCATTAATATATTTTCTCTAGGAACATACATTTTTTTCCATATACTGAAATTTTTGGCCTAGTAACTCTTTACTCCAGTGAAAGGCCTGGCAATTTCCCTTGACAGCATCATACCAGAATGTGATTAATACATAAGACAATCACTTGTACTATCAACAATTCTGTTTATCTTTAGTAAAATGTTAGTAACTAAAACAAGTTTCTGAATTTTTGATTCACCTGATTGATATGGGTAGGGAATTGAGCATTTTCCAGGTTTATAAATAACTGAAATCTAACACTTCAAATATTTTTGATGGATGCTTGGTTTTCATAAGGCAGTATAGCAAAAGCTCAATCAATCAACGCTGTCTGAAGATTTCAGGCTACTTTTCTGCATAATGACAGAGGAAGTAGTAAACACTGCACACACATTTAGTCCCTTCATTGCTGAAGGTAGAATTTTGTGAACAATGGATGAATTAAATTCTTCCCAGTGCAGAGGTATTACATGATTCTATTCATTTCTTAAGATGCATGCAGGTCTCTAATGTGGGTTTAAGTGATGCACAAGAACTCACAGCACATAAGAACTCATACCTCAGTTACTGTGGGAAGGAATCAACACATAAGAGGATTCTGTAAGATGTATACATGCTTTACTGAAAAGAGTGATCCTGTGAAATGATCAGAGCCTTTTGCAAAGTACAGAGTACCCACAACTGTTACTCATTGTGATGAGGGTCAAGGGCACTCACCATCACTCAAGAGGTGCTCAGCCCTAACCAATGGGCTCATAAGCTCTAACCATATTGTTGTATTATGACCATGCTCTCCCTTCCTCCTCTCCGTTTTTTTTAAAATTTACAACGTGCACTACTTGTGTCTCATGGAAGCTAGACTGGGAACTCTTTGGGGCAAGTAATTTGGTGGAGAAGCTAACACATTTTGGGGCACTTGAAAAATAGACAAACAATTATTCCCATTCCTGGTTGTGGGAGTGCTACAGAATGGAATTCACTCAGTTTCTCTCAAGAACTTTCCCACAGAGCAGATGTCCATCCAGGTCTGGCTGAGCCTCCTAAACCCATGTATCCCCTTCATATATGTGGATTGTGGGGAATGTACCAAAATTATGGACCATATGACTCTCTGCATTACTGTTCCACCTACCCCACGTTAGCCATTTTGCTGCTTTTTGTTTGATGTCTCATACCCATTAATGAGAACCAAACACAGGACCTATTAAGAGCATGATGCTGAATCTTGATCATGACAGAGATATAGATAGAGTGGCTTTAAAAATCTCTGAGTTGTGGCTGATTAAAAGAAAATCCATATTTTTGTTTGCTTTTGTTTCAGAAGTAACTGTGTACTTGTAGCAAAATAGGTTAAAATCTGATTTAAAAAAACCCTCAAAACTAAACATGGTAGTTCACAAAAATGTAAAACATACTCTCCTGAGGCTTCTGTTTTCCTGATATGAGGCAGCAGAACAGAGAACTGAGGGCAGGAAGAACATCACTGAGAAAAGTACTGCATTCTGAATGCTAATTTTAGGTACAGTTTGCTACCATAGACTTTTTCCCCAGATAAATGTAATTTATCTGTAATTTAAATTATTTTTCTTTATTTTATTACCAGAATGTGTCCAGGTATTTCAAATGAAGCTAGCTAACTTATGCTCACTTTCCATGAGAGATGGTGTGACCATGGTATCTGTCCCCCTTTTCTGCTTCTACAGCCCTGAACTCTCAGATCAGACTATCATGGTCACGGTGCAGATTAACCTCAACCATTCTTAACAGCTTCTTGGCCCAGGCAAGCCAATAAGAAATGCTGAGGACAGGGCTGTGGTCTAAATCCTGCATCTCAGAGGGAGTTTGGCTGCTAACTCTGGTCCAGAGTAAGGTGGGTATCTTTGCTCAGGATTCACAGGCATGAACCCTATCCTGGGTGTTAGTGACTAAACCAGGTCAGTCTCTTTTCAAGAAAAATGGAGGAAAAGGGGTGGTGTCCTTATATCCAATAGTTTGACAGTTGGTGCTCTCACCCTGGGTGTGGGAGACCTGCATTCAAATCATTCCTCTTCCTGATTCAGAGGAAGACCATCCCAGGTCTCTCACATCCTTGGTGTGTGCGTTAAGTGTTTCTTACTTTCTTTTTGCCCCCATGATTACTTATTTTATACAAAGAACAATATATCCAGCAAAAGAGAGTGACAATCCAGTATACCCTCTTATAGCACAATGGTTAGGGCACTCACCTGGGAGATATTAAACTCACCTATTAGCTACAAGGGGAAATATGACCTCTATTGTGTTTTGTGCAGTGCCCAAATGGGTAGGCATGCTCATAGGCAGCCTCTGAGCGTGCCCACCAGATGGATCCCCACTGGTGAGATCAGGGTAACACCCACTTTGTGAATACTGCTTAGATATGAATTAGGTGGTTTGAGCAACAGTGACAGAAATATAGGTGCAATGGAGACATTGCTTGTGGAAGCTTATATGCCTAGGGAGTTTTGTTGCCTACAGATTTAGGCAGCAGCTGAGAGGTGGTTTTGTGACTGCCAGTGGTGTGGTGCCTAAATGTTGGTCTTAGGCATGCTTAAAGGGCATGTCCCCCTTTTGAATCTAGTCCACCACTGAAACCAATGGAAGGTTTGTCATTGACTTCAAAGTGGCCAGGAGTGACCGCACAGAGAGGTTCTATTTTTGAAACATTTATATGTATATAGGGCCAGATACTCAGCAAGTATAAATTGTCATTCAGTGACTTAAGTAGAAATATACAGAATTAACCAGTTAAAGGTCTGGCTCATCAACTTTAACTAGAAAACTCTGGAGTATTCCTACAAGCTTTTTTTTACAATTAAGAGCTGATTTCTGTTTTCTAAATTACAATATAGAATTCTTTGCTAGTTTTAGCTACATAGGAACTGTTCCAATGGGCATTCTGCCTTGCAAAATAAATGAGGACCATGTTATTTTTTCATACAACTCTGAATCCCAACTACATATAGTAACTAGAGCAACATGTAAGTTTTCTTTCATTTGGACCTTATGCGTCATGCAGAAATAATACATTTAAAAGACTGGCTTACACTTTACAATGATGTCCTATATTTGTTATATTGGCTTTGAGAGAGATAAGGTGGATGAGGTAATATCTTTTATTGGACCAACTTCTGTTGGTAAAAGAGCCAAGCTTTCAAGCTCCACGGTGCTCTTCTTCAGGTCTGGAAAAGTTACTCAGCTAAATACAAAGTGAAACAGATTGTTAAACATAAGGAGTTAAAACGTTGCAAGAAATCATTCAACAGGAAACATGCAATTAACACCTGTGGAGTGACAGCACAAAGGAGAGGTAGTGGGTTACAGATTATTAAAAAGAAATTTTATCGAAAGCTTGCCTCTTTCACCAACAGAAGTTGATCCAGTAAAAGATATTCCTGCACCCAACTTGTCTCTCTCATATCCTGGAGCAATAAGGCTACAACTGCTCGGCAAATTACAATTGCTTTGGCATTTGTCATAAGATTAATTATGATGGACACATCTGGTATGTGACATAACACATCCAGATGAATCACAGCAGTATACTGTCCTTCCGGATTTGTAACTATATTTTTAATTTTATTTTAATTGTATGTTTACATAGCTTAGGTGGTACATGGTAGGCAATCATTAGAGTTTTATATATAGAATGACTTTATATAAACATATATACATATATAGAATGACTTTAGGTAGATTTTTCAAGGAAGATATTAAATTATAGCATCCTTTAATTATTTTTTTTTATGTTGGGAGCTACTTTTCAGAGTCTATGACAAGAATCCTGTTACTTCTCCATCTCTGTTTATTTTACTCATTTCTTTTTGCTATCCCCCCTTGTTTTAGGTCTTTGCCAGTATTTGATTATCTAAGTTTATGACACTCTGAGTAGGTAATTCAAAAGATTTCTTATTGTGTTACTCTGTGATGGTCCCGTCATAGTTTCTTTCACATCTCTTTATTTCAGTCCGGGTGTGGAATTCCAAGTTACTCGGTAAACACTGCTGTAGTTTGGCTCTTAGAAGTATTGAAAATAAGGGAGTATATTATTAGAGTTGCTATATTATTTTTCTGTGGGATTGTTTGTGCATATAATCAAAACATTCAGGAAATCTCACTTGAACATTCAAAGATATTTTATCTCTATATCTGTCTATCTAGTCCATACTCATACCATGCTCATAATCTCATAATCATAGCATCTAATAATAATGATCATCTAGATTATTATAAGTAAATTAACATGAATGCTTGTTTCCACAATTTGACAAGTACATTTTCCACTTCTGTTACAATACATACATACCAAATGACACTAAGCATACAATCATTTAAGAGACAGGGGTATATACACAAGTGCCTGGAAGTTAAAGCCAGCCAAATTCAAATTAGAGATAAGTTATGCATTTTAACTGTTGAGGGTGACTAACCATTGGAACAAACTACCAAGGAAACTGGACATTAATTTGGATTTACCCAGGGCATCCTGTTACACTTCATTCCAGACAGCTTCCCTAGCTGGGAAAGACATTTGACACTTTGTTGAAGGACCATCACTGAGATCCATAAAGACTGCAGTCTGGGGACACTGACTTTGAATGATTCTCAGCTACTCTCCCACCCCCATTGAACAATGGTCTCTCTACACAGAGGCCCACAAGGGTGGGGGGAAAGCACAAATATATGAACGGATTGTTGAGTCTATGACACTGAGTCAGGGGTCTTTTTTAAGTGTAGGGTCATGCTTTGTTCAGTGGGCTGACCATTGCCACATATAAGAAGGGCATGCAGGAGGGGGAAGAAAGGAGTGACTCTGCCCAACCTGAAATGATGCTGAATCACTGGCTTACAGAAGCGGGGAGATTACGCATGGGGACGGTGCATTTTAGGGCTACTGTTGTTTTCAAAGATCTGTGACTCTTGAGTGCTTTAAGAATAAAGTTGCTGTGAATAAGACCTTCCTTTCCTGAGCCAGTGTTCCTTGCTTTCCTGATGTTGTCTCTGAAGGGGTTAAACCAGTAATCCAGGAGTGTCCACATCGTAGGTAGAACTCTGAGGGAATATATGTTAGCAACTGGGGGGCTTGGGAGGTTGAGACACTGATGCCAGAGTCCAGGGTGGCTGGGTGGTGGTTCCACAATCCAAGAAGGGGCTTCAGACAAGAGGTCTGATCATGAGAGTGTGCCCTCAGGTCACAGAGCTAGAAACAGGGGCTAGACTTTACTCAGACTGTGTTCTAATGGAAGCAAGTGGGACTCAATGACTGGGTCCATTCACAAAAAGAGTGGTGACCATGTGGTGGGTTACTGGGTCAGTTTGTAATACTCAGCACCTCTGGAAATCAGGCCACTAGTATTTAGGGGTGGGACTGACAATGGGGTTTGGGTACCTAACTGCCACTTACATCCAACGTTTAGATACTCAAAACCCCAGCTCATCTGCCACCTTATCCAAGAGTCCCTAGGAACATAATTTCCACTGGTAAAATCCCACATGTACCTAAATGTCTGTGGTTGGGCTTGCACTCTGCTGCCTCACTTCCAACACCACTGAGCAGCTGTGCATTCAACTCAAGCCTAAGCCGCAGCGGGATTCACAAACTAGGTGTTCCCCTGCCTATCTTTCCTTCGGGGCCTGATTCCTTCCCAATACTCACAGATTAAGGTTGGTCCTAATTAACTGGGTTTTTACTGATAAAGTTGTTATGAAAATTGACCAGCCTAGATACCAAATATATACTTGCCCAAACTTATAATGACAACTTCCATGGTGATGATCATGAAAAAAATGCCATTTTATTTCCTTATTTTAAAAATATATATACCCCCATGTATGAATGGGCAAGGAGAATTTTAAAATATTGCCATACTAATTTCTGATATTAAGTAGAACGCTCGTTTTACAAACTCCAAATTTACAAAAAATACCCCAACCCAATTTTAATATGAATTACCTTTATTTTCCTAGCCAGAGAACATTCTTCATTGTATCATCTTGACTGTCAGCTTTTAATTTTAATAAGAGATTCCAGATGTAAGTGCAGATTTTAATTGCATTAAACTCTATAACACATTAAATAAATAAACTGCACTCAAGATTAATTGCAGTTCAACTGAATTAACAATACTGTGCTGACTCCTTCATGACATTTCATTTGAATAGCATTTCAGCTGGCTGTGCATATCACTGTTTCATTTAAACCAAGGTGTCGTGGTCTTTCATGTACATCGCAAATCGTCTTTGGCCAAATTCTAGTTTCATTTGGTTTCCTGCTCACTGCAATGGGACTACTAATATATTTAAGGAGGAGAAGATTTGCAGGATCAGACCCTCAATAGGGTTCAGTCTAGGACAATGTGCCCCCTGTATTCACCTTTAAAATTAGGTGATATGTTCTTCATACCTGATATGTAAGGTCTGCCCCAGTGTTAAATAATGATGATTTTCAAATGCCTGTATCTTGACAGGAATCAAAGCTAAAAGCTCACTGTTTGGAAGGCTAGCAATGAATCTTATTCCCCCCAAAGTCTAAAAAAATATGATAAAATTGACTGTGCTATTTCAATGTGTTTTAAGGTCAAAAACCTTTATTTTATATTTTAACCTGCTGAAGGCATATCATCCTGAAATGGATGTGAATAGCATCTCATTTTTCCACAAAATGAAACACATACAAATCCCATAAGAAAGCAAAACTCCAAATGCACTAAATAAATTAATGTGTAATCAACAAACAGTGAACTCTGTGGTTTTGCTTATACAGCAACCCCTGTTCCTGATAGAAGATTAAATGTGATTCAGGAAATTTTGCACCTGCACATCTTAGACACCAGCAATTGACAGCTTCTGCTAAACTATTACAGTGCAAAATGTCATGTTTTCTTCCCAATACCCACTTATTGAGGTTGACCCTAATTATCTGTGTTTTTACTAGTTAAGTAACACATGAGCCAAAAGCCAAGAAGAATTTATGGCTGAAGATATTATTCCGATTGCACTTACAACAGTTTTATACTGGTGTAAGCCTACTGACTTCAGTGGAGTTATTCCTAATTTACTTCTCAATTCTGCTCAGGAAGGCATTTTTCCTCCATTTGTTCTGGGATTTTTTTATGTTGTTTTGTTTTTAAATCTCCTTCCTCTGAAGCATCTGGCATGGCCCAGACTGGAGATGGAACATTGGCTGGGAAGGAGTAGGGCTCTAAAGTGGCACCAAACTGTCTCTCAGGTTCTTGGCTGGCTGGTTCTTGCTGATGTGTTCAGGGTCTATATGATTGCCATAGGATCTATCTGATTGCCATATGTGGAGTGGGGTCAGATTGGCAGTAACCTTGGGTGACTGTGTTTGTTTGGTTTTTTGCCTTTCTCTGCAGCCTGTGAGTGCAGGTCACTTGCTAGGATTATCTGGATATATCTCACTTAATATTTCACTGTCATTGTGGCGGACAGTGGGCATTGGTCTCTCCTATTCTCTGTATGTGGCCCATAATTGTCTAGTCACCTATAAGGCTGTGCTACTTTTGTCTAATTTTGGTTGTTTGGATTTAATGTGTTGGTGGCCTGTGATATGCAGGAGGTCAGAGTAGATGATCTGGTTGTTCCTTCTGGCCTTAAATTCTGTGACTATAAAACTCTATGATATGACTCTGCTGTGACATGGGTATCAGGCCCATTGTTGACACATCTTCAGGCCCATTGTGAATATATGCTTTGAAGAGAAAACCATAGATGGTTCAAATTCTGGTTTCAGTTCACAGGCAAATCAATGAAGTTGCACGAGTGTAACTGTAGGCAGATAGGCCTCACATGTCCTCAGTACTGTACACCATCTGTAGTCAAGAATGGTGAGACCCAAGAATGGGGTTTTAACAGCTGCATGCATTTGAGCTGATCTACTCTATTGCTTTCAATAGATTTGTAGATATAGAGCAGTGCCTAAATATGAAGGGTTAAATCAATATTAATTAAGCCTCCTCTTGCCTGTGACATGTAGAGAGGTTCTAAGTTTCCCATTTGAGAAACTAAGGCAAAGAAAGAGAGGAAGAAAGTGGAAAGATTCAGTGTCAGACCTGGGAGAAGAACTCAAGAGCAGATCTGGGAGTGTCTTTGGGATACACAGACCTTAAACAGCCAGGTTCATTCACAGGAGATGACACAAGACCAACTGTCATAAATATAAAGGGAAGGGTAACCATCTTTCTGTATACAGAACTATAAAATCCCTCCTGGCTAGAGGCATAACCCCTTCACCTGTAAACAGTTAAGAAGCTAAGGTAATCTTGCTGGCATCTGACCAAAATGACCAATGAGAAGACAAGATACTTTCAAAGCTGGAGGGGGTGGAAACAAAGGGTCTGTCTGTCTGTGTGATGCTTTTGTGGGGAACAGATCAAGAATGCTCTTCAGAACTCCTATAAAAAGTTAAAAGAAAAGGAGGACTTGTGGCACCTTAGAGACTAACAAATTTATTTGAGCATAAGCTTTCATGAGCTACAGCTCACTTCATCAGTTGCAATCTAGCTAGAAATGCGTTAGATTTTCTTTTGTTAAATGGCTGGTAAAATAGGTTGTGCTGAATGGAATGTATATTTCTGTTTTTGCAAAAAGAAAAGGAGTACTTGTGGCACCTTAGAGACTAACAAATTTATTTGAGCATAAGCTTTTGTGCGCTACAACTCACTTCATCGGATGCATTCAGTGGAAAATACAGTGGGGAGATTTATACACATAGAGAACATGAAACAATGGGTGTTACCATACGCACTTCTTTTTGTAACTTAAGGTTTTGCCTAGAGGGATTCTCTATGTTTTGAATCTGATTACCCTGTAAGGTATTTACTATCCTGATTTTACAGAGGTGATTCTTTCACTTTTTCTTTAATTAAAATTCTTCTTTTAAGATCCTGATTGCTTTTTCCTTGTTCTTAACATCCAAGGGTTTGGGTCTGTGTTCAGACAAATTGGTGAGGATTTTTATCAAGCCTTCCCCAGGAAAGGGAGTGTAGGGCTTGGGGGGATATTTCTGGGGGAAGACGTTTCCAAGTGGGCTCTTTCCCTGTTCTTTGTTTAACACGCTTGGTGGTGGCAGCATAGGGTTCAAGGACAAGGCAAAGTTTGTACCTTGAGGAAGTTTTTAACCTAAGCTGGTAAGAATAAGCTTAGGGGGGTCTTTCATGCAGAACCCCACATCTGTACCCTAGAGTTCAGAGTGGGGAAGGAACCTTGATACCAACCTTTACAGGTTCAGGATCATGTGACACAGTAAGTTCCATAGCAACTACAGAAAGCCCTTATGGGATGCCACAGGCTCTGCTGTATCTAATAGTAGGTGCAGCATGGGTGGCAGTCTTTTCCCACAACCAACTCATCCATGGGCAGGGAGGGTAAACCTTGTGACACTGAGCACCCCCGTATTCACACCCTGTACACTACTGTAACAATCTTTGTACAAAATATGCCTTGTGAAGTATAATTTGAAAACTAATAACTCACTGATCATTAATATTCTTGCATGTTGTGTGAAAATGACAGGTATTAAGAGTTTTGAATATATGCTGGAATTATAACTAAAGAGTGTGTGAACCAGTATATCACAGAGAGTTATTAACTCCATCTATCCTAAACAAAGGAATTTGTGTTTACTACTTAACATGTAAATTTAGGTAAACAGGTTCATCAAGACAGTAGGGGGAGGAGATGGCAGAGGACAGAACAATTTGCATTTCAGCTGTCATAAATATAAAGGGAAGGGTAACCACCTTTTGGTATACAGTGCTATAAAATCCCTCCTGGCTAGAGGCAAAATCCTTTCACCTGTAAAGGGTTAAGAAGCTAAGTTAACCTCGCTGGCACTGACCCAAAATGACCAACGAGGGGACAAGATACTTTCAAATCTAGAGCGGGGGAAAAAGGCTTTTGTCTGTCTCTGTGATACCTTTGCCAGAAACAGATCAAGGATGCAAGCCCTCCAACTCCTGTACAGTTAGTAAGTAATCTAGCTAGAAATGTGTTAGGTTTTCTTTGTTTTGGCTTGTAAATTCACTGTGCTGGAGGAAATGTGTCTTCCTGTTTTTGTGTCTTTTTGTAACTTAAGGTTTTGTCCAGAGGATTCTCTATGTTTTGAGTCTGACTGCCTGTAAGATTATCTTCCATTCTGATCTTACAGAGTTGTTCTCTTATCTTTTTTTGTTCTTCTAATAAAGTTCTGGGGAAGAGGAACTCCAAGTGGTCCTTTAACAAAGAACCAGGGAAAAGGCATAGGTCACTGTTGTGCACTTTTGATTGGCTGCTGAGGTGAGAATTCAACTTATTTGTGATCTGTTCCTCTGATTCCTATACAGTTGACTTAAACTTTTGGTGTCATTGTCTGCCACTGGTAGGTCTCAGATAAAATATCCGACTGAACTCCTGACCTGTATATTTTTTGACAGCACAGCTGTTCTTAATGGGATACTCAGGTGCCCAGTGGAACACATTCTGTCTTACTGGCAGACACAAGCCTATGTAAAATCAGTCAAACATGTCTCCCCCCCGCATCTCCTCCCTGCGCCACATAGTCCTTTTTTGGCACAGAAAAATCCACAAATATTGCCAGGCAAAGATGCAGAAGATATACATATGGCAGTGAAGTCTCAGAGAAGTTACCTTCTACAGAATGCAAGTGAAGTTTTGAATTGTCATACAGATTTACCATATAAATGCACATTTTCTTGGCAAAAATCCCCCAATGAAATGGAACAAACAACTTGTAGGCAGGAATAATGCCAGTTTAAACATAGACATGAACACAGACAGCCAAGGGACAAATTATGAGTATTGCATAGGTTTGGTGATGGTAGGAGGCCTTGCTAAGAAAGCCCAACTGGCTGGCCATCATGAGGTTACTTCCTTTATTAAGGACAATATGCTCGCACTAATCAAGCTCTTGTCAACATTATATTCATTTAAAAAATGCTAATGGTGGCACATATGGAGATTTTGGCCCTGCCAAAATAAACCTACTTTTATGTTGTCTCATGGAGAAACAAATTATTAACCTTCACTCTACTCTGCGTCACCTGGCCAAACATATTCTGACCATCTGTTTGTTAAACAGAAAGGAGGAAAGAATTTTCTTACAAAAATTAAAAAGGAAGAGTTCATACTGAGTAATAATCAAGTCTTGAGTAGAAACATTGAGTCTGGGTTTCTTCTTTCACTAATATGAACTGGACACCTTTATAAATCCACTTACTTAAACTGAGTTACTGCCGGTTCACAAAATTTTAACAATTATGGCAGTAGTACACCCAAAGACTTCTCCTTAATTAACATGTTGGAAGGCACATCATTTCAGTCCTCAAGAAGCAGGGCCTACCTGGAGATTAAGGCCTCGATTCTGCAACTAACTGCTGAGGATTGGGGTCTATCACAATCCATAAACAGGGAGTTTACTGGAGGGTAACTAATCTTCCTGAGGGCTGGCTCACAAGAGGTGACTAGTTCTCTTAACCCCCACTGATTTCAATGAGAGGTACAAGTGCTCAGCATCTCTTATAGTTAGATCTGTGGTAGCACCTAGAGGCCTCATCAAGGCTGCAACCTCATTGTTTTAACTAAATAAAAAAACATAAACCAATGACAGTCACTACCCCAAAGAGATTACCATCTAAAAGGCAAGACATAGCAGATGGATGAAACATTTAAGTAGTTAAAGGATAGGAACAGGAGGAAGGATGGTGAAACAGAAATAATAGGATGTTTTAGCACTGAGTGGCTACAAATTGCATGCTCATCTATCACAGTGTATACCACTTGCCACCTGCCTAGTCATTTTCAGATGACTATTTTCCATATGTAGATGAGTGTTCAAGAGTGACCTGAAGGAGAATAAAGGGGTTACTTTATAGATTTTGACTGAGGTTTTGCCTTGCATGGGGGAAAACATGAAGATACTTGTGGGAAATATGGATGATCACATCTGGCATACTGGCAGAGATAAAGTAGGGGTCACTGTGTAATGAGATAATAGGATAGAGAGGAAGAGGAGGGCTAACCTGTGGAGAGTTTTGAAGGTTAGGACAGAATTTGTACCAAGAAGATGCTCTTAGCAGCAGCAGCATTTGAATGGACTTCAGGGAAATTTACAGTGGAGATGAAGCCTTGGAAGGTTAAATGTGGGCTTGAATAAAATATGTTCTTTTAAACAGTTTGAATGATGATCATGGGCTTTCTAAGCATTTTATTCCATATTTACTAAGTCCCTCTTAGTCTTTTCCATTGACATTTTTTGAAAACAGAAATTGCTACTTATGTATATTTTGATTAGCTTCCAAAACAATTGAGAAACATGTATCTAAGACATAGCTCAATATTACAAACATACAGAACCTAACATACCCAAATAGAGAGAAAATGTGCATAGACTAGCCCATTTATCCCACTGCTGCACTATTGAAAACCACAGTGGGTGTAAGGATAGATGATGATTGTTTGTACTGAACTCAGAATAGTTTATATTTTTTAAATGCTCAAACATTTAGCAGACTGCCAACCTCTGTATAAATTTCACATGAGGCAGTTCATTTAATCCAGACTAGTGAAACATGTGAAATATGGTCCTGACCATATTTACCCTAGTGGTAGGTGAGTGCCAAACAAAATAGTGTAAAAATGATCAATCAAAAAGGGGAAAAAGACAATTATTTATATCTAGATCAACAAAATAAATTTAAAAAATCATCAGTAGTCACTTTTTATTTATTATTTACATAAAATATTTCATCTGACTCAACTGTTCATCACATTTGGAATTTAGGATTTTTTTGTATGCTCCAGTTCTATGACAGATAGGTTCAAGTAAAAAATCTGACCAAAAGAAGTGTCTTTGTTTGTGACCTTCTTTAACGTTCCACAGTTTTTTAGAGCCTTTTATGGACCTCCATAGTAAGCCTTTCTGTCCAACTCAAAAGGACTCAAAGTAATTATTTATATCAAAAAACAATAGTTTGCCAGGTAAAGAATGGTCATTTCTGGCATTTAAATCTTCCACTGAAAACATAAATCTGTGTTTCTTGGATTGTATGTCACAATGTAAAACTCAAAGCAAAATTATTTTCCCCTCTCCTATAAGTGATGGAGTTTCCCATGGAGTTTGACAGATGAGCTACAGTCACTTATTGGTCTTATCTCAGGACCCGCATAGACAAATTTTGGACTTGCAGTTACAGATGAATTTCCACTGCTTTTAGGTTTACGCTTCACACGTCTCGCCTTGATTGCAGCAATTTGCAAGCTCTCTGTATCTTTCTTTCCAAAGTGGTAGAGGTGCTGGCATTGGATAATGTCATCAGCTAATTGCTCCCAGGTGTTGGGGTCAACATTGCAAGACCATAGGTTTCTCCTGAGAGTGTCTTTGTACTGTTTTCTTGGTCTGTCCCTAAAATGAATTCCAGTTTGAAATTCTCTGTAAAGGCCAGCCTTCTGCTGTCAGACGAAATACATGACCACACCATCTCATCTGTGCTCTCACTATATAAGCTTCAATGCCTGTGATGTTGCAGCACTCAAAGACCTCAATGTTTGGAACCAAATCTTGCCACTTAATTCCCATTATCCTCCATAAACATTATAGGTGGAATTGATCCAAGTGTTTTGTGAGGTGTTAATAAGTAGTCCATGTGCCACAATTATAGGAAAAGTGTGGTGATGACGCCGGTGAGTAAACATAAATTTTTGTTTGCAGTCTGACACCGTATTTCTTCCAGAGATGACCCTGAAGATTTCTGAAGGCATTGCTGGCTGCACCAATGTGTCTTGTAATGTGGTCAATCACTGTATTTGCTTAAAAGACGGTAGATAGCACAACTGGTCAATGACCTTGAGTGGTACGTCGTTGATGGACACAACTAGTTGCAGTACTTCCTGACCAAAGGTAGACCATGTGGTCTGTCTGCTGATCTTCTCCCACCTCCAATCTTCCTTAAGCAGATAGGGAAGCAGAGAATCAGAGATACATAGATTCTAAGGCCTTTTTTTTTTTTCCGTTTTCCCCAAAATAATTCTGAGCACAGATGTTTTAGAAAAACATCCAGTTTTGATTTTAAAATTGTCAGTGATGGAGAATCCACAATGATCCTTGGTAAATTGTTCCAATGTTTAATTACTATCACTGTTAAAAATGTATGTCTTATTTCCAATCTGAATTTCTCTAGCTTTAAATTTCAGCAGTTGGATCATGTTATAACTTTCTCTGCTAGACTGAAGAGCACATTATTAAATATTTGTTCCCCATGTAGGTACTTATAGACTAATTAAGTAACCCTTTAGCCTTCTTTTTGTTAAACTAAATAGACTGAGCTCCTTGAGTCTATAACTATAAGGCATGTTTTCTGAACCTTTAATCATTCTCATGGCTCTTCTCTGAATCCCCCTCCCCACTCCCAATTTATCAAAAATTCTTCTTGAAATAGATCTTCTTTCTTTCATTATCACTAAAGGAATCCTTTTTTGAAAGAAAGTGGCACAAATGCAGCAAGATTGCAGTTGATATTTTTAGGATTTATATGGCTTAACATTTTTTTTGTTTTCTTTGTTAGCAAACAACATCAAATGTAATGGACTTTTTGACAATGACCTAATGTATTTCCTTTTTTAATCTAACTCCCAACCTAGTGTCATTGCTCATAAAGCATGCCCTGTTTTTGTGAGGTTGGGCTTTGGAGGGATGATGATGAGGATTCAAATCCCCATCTTTTATGTAGATTTGCTTGGTCTGATGGGGTGGGGAACAATGGTTGAAAGAAATTGGCTGGCCCTTTTCCCAGGGAAAGCATTTCTGAGCCCTGGCTAAAAGAAATGTTTTTTTTCTGCCCATTTGTCCTCTCATTGGTGGGTTGCTTTTGATATTACGGAAGCAGTGTTAAGTTAATGTACTGATTGGCATGGGAAACAAGGTCTCTTGCCAGAATACTCTGGGCTTGCCAATCCATTCTAAACTGTGGCTAATAGCCATCTGGGGTCGGTAGGAATTTCTCCTATGTAGGAAATTAGCTCCATGACTGGAGTAATTTTACCTTCCCTGACATCCAGTTGGTTCAGCAGGTGAGTAAACAGAGAGGCGTGGTTTGTAGTCTTTGCCTGTGAGATATTGCTTAGTGGTTTTCTTTATACAGGTATCTGTGCATCTTTATGAAGGCAGGAATCCTCTGTGGTAATGATGCACTTATGGGTCATAGTGTACCCAAAGCCAGACTTCAAGGCCAAGAGTAACTGAGCCAAGAAATTCAGAGTGCTAGTGATATCCTAAAAAATGATCTAATGCAGAGCCATGTGTTTATATTGCCAAGTGACTTGCATTCTGACTGTCTTAAACCAACTCCATCAGGCCTATATACAATATTCTAATTAGGTGACTGTCTTTGCCCCATTTTACAGATAAGAAGTGGAGGATCAGAGAGATTAAGCAATATTGGTCACACAGCAGTCAGTGTCAATTTAGAATCTAGGTTTCCTGATTTTCAGTCCCTACCTATTCTGTAATGACTCACAGACAGGTCACTTAGGTTCCAGTCCTGTAGCACTGAAATCAGTACAAGTTTTAACATTGACGTTAATGGCAGAAGCATTAGACTATTTGGGCTGGATTCTCCAATCAGTTCCCAGCCAGTCTGCACCCTTCAGAAGGGACAAAAGGCTAGAAATTGGCCACAATTAGCTCAAGCAGTGGTTCCCAAACTTGTTCCACCACTTGTGCAGGGAAAGCCCCTGGCAGGCCGGGCCGGTTTGTTTACGTCCCTTGGTCCACGCCGCTTCCAGCAGCTCCCATTGGCCTGGAGCAGAGAACTGCGGACACTGGGAGCCTCGATTGGACGAACCTGCAGGCGCAGCAGGTAAACAAATCGGCCCGGCCCACCAGTGGCTTTTCCTGCACAAGCAGTGGAACAAGTTTGGGAACCACTGAGCTAGAGAATTCTCTTGTTGGAGGGAAACTCCCTTTTAGTGCAGATAGACCAGATCCAGGACTAGAGCCTTTAACCTCACCCCAGTCCCAGTGTAGGGGGCATGTTGGAAGCAGGCAGAGGGCACTGCAGATCTCCACACCACCACTGTAGGACGTGACAGTCCTACAATGCTGTAATTTGCATCAGGCCCTGGGTTGGTCCAGAAACTCGGGGTGCTTTGCTCAGCACAGAAGAGAATCCAGTCCTTTAATACTTACTGCCCCATCTGAAAAAAAAAATTGGGTCAATAATACTTCCCTACCTACTGAATTGCTTAATGATTGTAAGTCACTTTAAAAATGCAAAGCACTATATATGTGGCATTGTTATTACTGAGTGCCACCTGTCTTTTCAAGGAAAAGAAACCAGCAATGCAGAGGAGATAGCAGACATCCCTAACATCCTCCCTATAGCTCTGCTGCTTTCCACTGTTTCTGGATTACTATACCCAGTGGACTAAGAGCAGACAAAGAGGTTGCATTTCTTATTATCTTGCAATTTACAAAGGTGACTAATCTTTTGGGGCATCTCACTGTAAATTGCAACAATAAATACAGTGAATTTTAAAAAGCCAACAACAAACACAAAGACAGAGGACTAGACAGAGGACTATATGGTTGTGGTTACCAGTTCCCTTGCAAAAAAAAATAAAATAAAAAATAGCACCTGTTCCTTAATGCAATCCATTATATCTCCATTTCATTTAATCCAATACACTCTAGTGAGCCAACCAAAGTCTGTAATTCACCATCCATTTATCAGAATTACATGGCAAATATTCATCACTTCAGATCAAGAATTTATAAGTAAATGACCCTGACTAAAGTGACTCTTTGTCATAACCTTGAATTAAGGATTAGAAATAGACTGTAGTTTGGCAAAAAATGGTATGTGTTGGGAACTTTCAAGCTCAGGTAGGTGATATTATTATGGATAATCATTTAAAACTCTATGATACATAAGTCTGTAATTTTGAGGCCTAATTCTCAGTTAATCCATGCCTGTGTTTGAGATACAGAGGGAATGATGTAGCAAAGATAAAGTGTAAGCCATCTCTGTACATTTTGTAGTCTGGGGCTTTGTAGAAGTGCGCCTGGGCCATGGTGAAAGTTAGAGAAACCCCTGAGATGTTCTAATTTATGCTCTGCTTCTCATGGAATAGCTCAGTGGAATAGGCCTGACCGTGGTCCCCAAAACCCTCCCACCCCAATCTTCTATGCTTGGAGCTGAGAACAGGGTACGTGGAGAGCCCTTAAGCCAACTCTACATGGGCCAAAGTGGCCCATTCTGCAGAAAGCGTTCTCAGCAGGCCATTACTGCCCACTTTGTGGTTCCTTTATACAGAGCCCTGTAAAAGGGCCTTGATGTAAATAAGAATCAGGTGTTAGGATATAGATATTCAGGCCTGTCTGCAAAGGCCTGTACTTTAAGAAATTTAGGTGTATTCTTATCACTTGGCTAGTTCTAGAGGTATAAAAGAAAGAATCAAAATCACTGTCTGCTGGTGTAAGGGCCTTCTCTTACTGTCACAGTCTGAGGCCCTGTTCTTAGGCTAAGGCCTTTGGCTAAGCAGCAGAGGCAGCCATAAGCTAGGAAGCGACCGGTCACCTCCTTACATCCCAAACTAGTCACACTGAAATAAGGTGCTATTGGGCTGTTAGGAATACAGTCCTGTCCTGATAGTGCCTATCACCTCCAGAGAAAGGGAAGTGCCTAGAAAATGTAAAAGGAAACTTAGTTTGATAGCATCCTGTCTGGCAAGAACTCACTTATCAATACTGGGATGTGAAATCCTCACTTCTGTATTGTTTTGTCATTATAGTTCCCACTTTGCTATTGTTTGTCTGTATAATCTCTGTCTGGTTCTGTGATTGTTCCTGTCTGCTGTATAATTAATTTTGCAGGGTGTAAACTATTAAGGTGGTGGGATATAATTGGTTACATAATCATGTTACATATTGTTAGGATTGGTTAGCTAAATTTCAGGAAAATGATTGGTTAAGGTATAGCTAAGCCAAACTCAAGTTTTACTATATAGTCTGCAGTCAATCTGGAAGTGAGGGGGTGGATGTGTGTGAAGAAAATGGGAACAGGGAATGTGGGTAAGGAAATTGGAATCATGTTTGGCTAAGGGCAGGAATGGGAACAGGGACACAGGTGTAAGGCTCTGTGGTGTCAGAGCTGGGAAGGAAGATACTAAGGAAGGAAACTGGAATCATGCTTGCTGGAAGTTCACCCCAATAAACATCGAATTGTTTGCGCCTTTGGACTTCGGGTATTGTTGCTCTCTGTTCATGCGAGAAGGACCAGGAAAGTAAGTGGGTGAAGGAATAAGCCCCCTTATCATCAGGCCTAAGATCTCCACATCATCTTCATTAATATATTTACAATTAAGAAATTTCGGAAAGTTGAATGTTTGAGTCCTCTTTTCCTGTAATCAATGTGTTAAGTGGAATTCAACCGACCATTCCTCATCTGTAATTTTCAAAGCTGTGAAATCAAGTTATGAATGTAAATGTATAAGAATGGGAAAGAAAAGCTAACATATTTGTAAAACAGGAACAACTTCAGTAGAATTCAATTTGATTATCCACTCAGGCAAGTTATTTCATACATTCAGTATTTAACTCAAATGTTCTATTTCATAGTAGTTTTGTATATGAAGGCAGGCAGTCTGACCTAATACCTAGAGCACTAGGCTAGGACTCAGGCTCTATTCCCAGCTCTCACTTGTTTGCTGGGTGTCCTTGGGTAAGTAACTTGTCCTCTCTGTGCCTCAATTTCAACCTTTAAAAAACAGGAGTAATAATACTGACTTCCTTTGTAAAGTGCTTTGAGATATATGGATGAAAAGTGCTCTGAGGGACCTAGTTATTTATCTTTCTTCATCTATTGTTTGAATGCTAGGCTATTAAGAGTGTTGTTGTAGCCTTGTTGGTCTCAGGATATTAGAAAGACAAGGTTGGTGAGGTAATTTCTTTTGTTGGACCAACTTCTGTTAATGAAAGAGACAAGCTTTCCAGCTACTTCTTCTTTCCAGTTCTTCAGGTCTGGCAAAGGTACTCAGAGTGTCACAGCTAAATATAAGGTGGAACAGATTGTTTAGCATGTGTAGTTCATACATATTCTAAGAGACTATCAAAGATGAAGTGTCCAGTTAACACCTATGCAGTCATTCAGATATCACAGAATATGCTCCAAGGAGAAAATCTCGGACATACACGTTAACACACACTTAAAACCACATTCACAAAACAAAGATACTCCACCAGAGAAGTAGACTGTATCATAGAATGGGCCACCAAAATAAAGAGAGAACCTGCTTCAATACAGAAAACATTAAAAAAACCCTCTGACTGCAGACCCTACTACTCCACACTGGAATCCATATGGGATATCATTAAAGTATTATAATCCATACCCGATGGGGACTCCATCCTGAAAAAAAACTTCCCTGAACCCCATATTCTGGCCTTCAAACAACCCTGACCTCAGAAGCAAATTATCAGAAGCAAGCTGTACACAGACTGAGAAACACCAACTAAAGTGGCACCAGATCTTGCCATAACAACAGATGAAAAACCTGCAGACATATCCCCAGTGCTACAATGATCCCCCAACACACCTTTCAAGATCCATAGGTCATAGAATCATAGAATCATAGAATATCAGGGTTGGAAGGGACCTCAGGAGGTCATCTAATCCAACCCCCTGCTCAAAGCAGGACCAACCCCCAATTCAATCATCCTAGCCAAGGCTTTGTCAAACCTGACCTTAAAAACTTCTAAGGAAGGAAATTCTATCACCTCCCTAGGTAACGCATTCCAGTGTTTCACCACCCTCTTAGTGAAAAAGTTTTTCGTAATATCCAACCTAAACCTACACATGCCTATCACAACATGTGCTGTTCCTCATCCAGTGCATCCAAATGTCCCAACAACAATCTAGGTGGGTGAAACCACACAATCACTTCTCTTGAATGAACTCACACAGAAAAAAATGATAAAAGATAAAAATACCATATCACCCATAGGTGAACATTTTTCACAAAACAATCACCTCTCAATCCTCATCATCAAAGGAAATCTGCACAACACCTTCAAAAGACAAGCCTGGGAACTCAAATTCATAACTTTGCTAGATGCTAAAAATCATGATATTAATAAACACACTAGATTTATGGCATCTTTCAACAATCTGTAACTCACTACCCCCATTTTTTTGATCCTATGACTTCACTGGTGGTAACAGGGCACTTCAGTTTGAATGGTCTCTTAAAATATGTGAGAGACAAGGTAGCTGAAGTAATATTTTTTATGGGACCAACTTGAGAGAAACAAGCTTCCAAGCTACACAGATTTCTTACTCATAGACTCATAGACTTTAAGGTCAGAAGGGACCATCATGATCATCTTCTGCACATTGTAGGCTACAGAACCTCACCCACCCACTCTTGAAATAGACCTCTAACCTCTAGCTGAGTTACTGAAGTCCTCAAACAATGATTTAAAGACTTCAAGTTACAGATAATTCACCATTTACACTAGTTTAAACCAATAGTGACCCATTGAAGAGGAAGCTGAAAATGCCCCAGGATCTCTGCCAATCTGACCTAGGGAAAAATTCCTTCCCAACCCCAAATATGGCAATCAGTTAGACCCTGAGCATGTGGGCAAGACCCATCAGGCAGATACCTAGGAAATAATTCTCTGTAGTAACTCAGAGCCCGCCGTATCTAATGCCCAGTCTCACGCTGTTGGGGATTTTTGTTACTAGCAGTCGCTGATGGGCCACATGCTATTGTACCATCATACCATCCCTCCATAAACTTATCAAGCTCAGTCTTGAAGACAGTAACTTTTTTCGTCCCCACTGCTCCATTTGGAAGGCTGTTAAAGAACTTCACTCCTCTGATGGTTCTCTGCTTCAGGTCTCTCTAACCAACAGTAGTTCATTCAATAAAAGATATTATCTTACCCACCTTGTCTCTAATATCCTGGTTCTGACACAGCTACAACAACACTACATAAAACAATCTTATGTGTTAAATATTTATGCTAAACAATCTGTTCCACCTTGTATTTCACTATGAGACTCTAATTACCTTTCCGAGCCCCGAAGACGGGCTCTGTGTAGCTCAAAAGCTAGTCTCTCTCAACAACAGACAATGATGCAATAAAATATATTATTTTGTCCACGCTGTCTCTAATGAATATTAGAAGAAACCTTGGTTACTTGGAGAAAATAGCAGAAGATTACAAGAAAACTTCTCAATCTTGAAATCAACTGTGCTTTCGCTAGTATGGAAGGGACTGCAAAAACCCCCAAATCTATGTTGATATTTTGCTAACTCTAGCACAAAAACTGTTGAGTAAATGGAAAGAGATTGCACCAATCCATACCATATCATGGTTTAACCTATTATGTGTGACCTATAGATATGAAAGTGGCAGGTGAAAAGAATAAATTATTCAGTACATTCCTAGACCTGGTTATCTTTGTGACATATAGGTGGATGATATAACAATTGTCATTTCATCAACCGCAATGTCCTTTTATAACAACTTTTTTTTATTTTTCCCTCAATATTTTTATCCAGCTGATCTTTAATATTAGCTATTTCTAATCTATTTATCTGGTCACTTAGATGGCCCCACTCGCCACAGTAGCTGAACCCCTACCTCCAAGTGTCTTACATAGTAATTTGAAATGGGTGGTAGTAGCACTTCATCCTCAGCCATATGTAATACTAACTACCATATTAATTTCGTTAGGTGCCATTACTGCTGTGATCAGACAATTTCAATAATGTAATATAAACAAAAAATTCAAAATACTGCCAAATTATGACACCAGCCTTAGACTTTCCTAAGATATCTATTTAACAAAGACAAACAATATGTTTACAAGAGGCATTATTTATACAGTACTATACCCTTTGCTCAGACAATTCTTTAAACATTTTAGCTTAATAAAATGACTATAAAGTGGTCTTATATTTGCCCCTTCTTTTTTGTTAGTAAAAATCAACCCATGAATGAATAAGAAGAAGGAAATAATTAGATTTGTATTTCTTCTGGTGGCAGACCAGCCCTACTGGGAATGTGTCCGATCATCTTATTGTTTTTAAAATAAAATAATCTATCACAAGGCATGGTATTATTCTTATTATTATTATTAAGTGTATATGAAAGTTTTCTGAGTGGCAGACTTGGAGAATCCAAGATTTTTCTTTAATCACAAAGTGAGCACACTATGACGAAAGGCAGTGCAAGCTTCTTGCCACCAATACACATTAAGCCTGAACTTAAGCTATTGTCTCTTCGGATATGTTTGGAGTTCAATTTCTCTTATCAGCAGTCCTTGAGTTCCTGTCTCACACTGTCAATAGGGTGACAATGAATGGAAATTTGGTGGTGTTTTAGTGGCACACCAAACAGCTATCCATTGGGAATTCGACTGCGACCAACAAACTCAGTTCACATAGGTCACCTGTTAGCAGTGGTGAGCTGGAGCTGGTTCGCACTGGTTCGCATGAACCAGTTGTAAAATTGTGAAGCAGTTTTAGAACCGGTTGTTAACCCGCTTCCCTACAGGGGGCGCTGAGGCTTTGATGGCCTCCGGCTGGGAAGTGATGTAATTCCTCCTCCAGCCCCTGTGGGCACTGCGCTGCGGGAGCCATGTGGGCTGCTGCCTGGCCCTGGGCAGGAGCCCTGTTGCTGCTGCTGCTCCCCTGGCCCTGGGGCTCCCGCTGCTGCCTGGTGGGTCCCCGGCTGCTCTGCTGGGCCTGGGCTACATCCTGCTGCTCTCCCCATAAGTACCCACCACCCTGCCCCTGTCTCCAGCCAACCCCGCAACCCCTGCCCACAACCAGCCCCTGCCCACACCCCCTGCCTTGCCTCCAGCCATCCCGGCATCCCCTGCCCGCAGCCAGCCCCTGCTGCACACACCCCCTGCCCTAACCGCAGCCAGCCCCTGTCTCCAGCCACCCCTGCCCTGCCCACAGCCAGTCCCCATCTCCAGCTACTCCTGCACCCGCTGCCTGCAGCCAGCCCCTGCCTGCACCCCCTGCCCTGCCCACACTCCCTACCCTGCCTGCAGCCAGCCCCGCACCCCCTGCCTCCAGCTAGCCCTGCCCCATGCCCCTGTCTGCAGCTGGCCCCATGTCCACTGGTGCCCTGCAGTTCCCAGGGCAATAACCCTGTACACCTGCTTCAATGACAGGGGCAGGGAGCAGCTGGGACCCACACATGTGCACACCCTAGGGTGACCAGACAGCAAGTGTGAAAAATCAGGACGGGGGTGGGGGGATAATAGGAGCCTATATAAAAAAAAGACCCCAAAATAGGGACTGTCCCTATAAAATCAGGACATCTGGTCACCCTAGCACACCCCCAGGGAGTGGCGGGGACCCACACATGTGAAACGGACCTCATTTCTAGTTCAGGCCCATCTTTTTAAAAAAGAACTTTAGGCAGGGTTAACACACATCCGTATTTTCCCAGACAGGTCAGACTTTTTGGTCCTTAAATTGCCGTCCGGGAGGAATTTTTAAATTCCTCCCAGGAAAATACAGACATATGGTAACCCTGTTGGTACAAAAAATACATACTGGGGCACATCCCTTAAATCAGAACTTTTTATAGGGAACTGGTTGTTAAAATTTTGGCAGCTCATCACTGCCTGTTAGTAAAAAAATTTAGGGTATCACTCAGAGGTTGAATTGGAAAAAAATTCATAATAATACTGTTTTAAACTCCTCCCACAAACCAATCTCTGCTTACAAAATAACTTCCAACAATTTAAGACATCAGAATGAGACACCATTCGCAGGACAATATAAGGATTGTGCTCTGTTAGTCTTCTTTAGGATTCTTGACCTTGTGTCCCCCTTAGTGGGAATATACCCAAGATAGGGAATTTTGGGCTTGGCTTTCCATTGGAAGGCCTCAGATGTTCTGCGAGGCTCCTTGGGCCTGGTTCCTTCTTGTCTTGGATAAAAAGTAAGTGGTGGCATTTCTCTGCAATGCCAAAATGCCACTTATATTGTGGAGATTTTACCATCATTGTCCCATTCCTTTCTTTCATGGTTTGATAAGCAGTGAAATTGTTAATGTTGACATTTATCATCAGTGGGCATCTGAGTTAATACCACACTGAGATGAATGGGGTAATTATCTCCTCTCAGAGCTATCATTTCAGAGTCTCTACAGACTCAGGCACACAGTGCTGTAATGAAGAAAAGGAGTACTTGTGGCACCTTAGAGACTAACCAATTTATTAGAGCATAAGCTTTCGTGAGCTGTAATGGTTTCACTGGGTTTGTATTGTTATGGTTTTCTTAGCAACCATACCAGCTAAGGGCTTATATTTGGAAAGAATGAAAACTTGGATTCTGGGACATAAAGTAGCAGCTTGGGAAAGGTACTGGAACTTCATACCAGTTCACTTTGATACCTGGTACTAGCAACCTTGACTAAGTTCAAGAAGATGTAACTGAATGTACTATTCTATTCTTGCATATATTGAAGTCAATGGGAGTTTTGTCATTGATTTTAATATAGCCAGGAATTCACCCACAGACTCTTTTTAAGGACATAAGCACTAAAGTTTCTTTTATATTCAATTGTAGGGCAAGAAAACATATTTAATACTTTCTTATACAATCTTCAACCTAGAATATATAAGTCCTGCCGAGGAACATATATATCTATTTTCCAGTAAAAACCAAGACTTTAACTGATCATAAATGATATGCTTATCCATTCTAACGTAAGAACAGCAGAGACAGCATAATGAGATAAATAGGCAAATAAAAGCCAAATCTATTATACACAAGAGGGAATTCTCCATGTCAGTTTCAGCTTCTTTTGACCATTAAATCTATGAACTGTGCATCCTTGTAATGCACATATTGTGGGAGTCTCAAAGCGTAGCAGATATATAGTAACAGCAATAGTAAATACTTTCACAAAAGTGGTAAAAAAAAGTACAAGTACATATTAATAGAGACATTACATCCTTAGACTTCTCTGATGTTAAATAGTGATGACAGGATGCAATTGTTTTCACTGTTTCTTTTCATATTTCGTTTTAAGGGTCATTTTAAGGGAGAAACTACCAGTAAAGGGCTTGTTATTGTCTCCATTTGTGATTGATGGCTCACTATAAATATGCCAGCATCATGGTTCCAATCAGCAAAGACATAAAATACATCAGGAAACTAATTATCCTCAATGCACATTTTGCTACTTGTGACCGTCCATATAATGTTCACTTGATTTTAACTTGTAACAGAACAAAATGAGGACTATTAATTATACCATGATATTGGTATCTTGGCCTTATTGGGGAAAAAAAGGAGTATATATATATATATATATATATATATATATATATATATATAAACAATTATTAGTAAAATGTGTCCTATCTTAAACAGCCGTGTAATTTATACTTGAATTGGCAGAAGTCACTCACCATGAGATAGCTAGGACAGATGATGTAAATCAAGATACACATACTTAAGCTCAAGAGAAAATATTGGGCCAATTTATTTAATTTTGTTTATTTTTCTATAGATACTATTATAATAGCTCTATCTAGTGGACACTGGCAGAACTGCTGACTATTTTGCTTTTTTTTAAAAAAAAAAAAAACCTCTCAGTTATATGCAGTGGTGAGCTGGAGTCGGTTCGCACTGGTTCGCTAGAACCGTGAGGGACAACCGGTTCTAAAAGGGCTTCTAAATTTAACAACCGGCCAAAAGTGGTGCCTTAGGCGCTGACTCCTTGGGTGCTCCGGGCTGGAGCACCCACGGGGAAAATTTAGTGTGTGTAGAGCACCCATGGGCAGCTCCCCGCCCGGCCCCAGTTCACCTCAGCTCGGCTCTGCCTCCTCCCCTGAACGCACTGCCCCACTCTGCTTCTCCCCCCCCCGCCCCCAGGCTTCCCGTGAATCAGCTGTTTGCGCGGGAAGCCTGGGGGGGTTGAGAAGCAAGCGGCGACTTCGTGCTCAGGCCCAGGGAGGCAGAGGTGAGCTGGGGCAGGGGGGCGCAAGGAGGGCTGCCTGCGCCGCAGCAGGTAACTCAGGGCGCACGCAGGGGAACTGCTCCCTGCCCCAGCTTACCTCTGCCTCCCTGGGCCTGAGTGCAAAGCTGCCGCCTGCTTCTCAACCCTCCCAGGCTTCTCGCACGAACAGCTGATTCGTGAGAAGCCAGGCGGGTGGAGAAGCAGAGCAGGGCGGTGTGTTCAGAGGAGGAGGTGGAGGTGGAGTGGAGGTCAGCTGGGGCTAGGCACGGGGTGGGGAGCTGCCGGTGGGTGCTCTGCACCCACCAAATTTTCCCTGTGGAGCACCCAGGGAGTCGATGCCTAAGGCGCCACTTTTGATGTAATCAGTAGGGGAAGCAGCGGCTCCCCCTGGTTCCCCCCATAGCTACGCTATCCCGCCTCTAGGAGCCAGAGGGACCTGCCAGATGCTTCTTGGGAGCTGCCCCAGGTAAGCACTCCCTACCTCGCCCCCCAGCAGGTCCCTCTGGCTCGTAGGGGTGGGGCGCGGTGGGCACCCACTACGGTGGCCCACGAGACCCTCCTGCCCGATTCTGGGGGAGTCAGAGGACAGGGGAGGGGGGTGGATGGGGCAGGAGTCCCGGGGGGCGGGGCAGGCTACAACCCCCTCGTGGGGTGAGGAGGGAACCGGTTGTTAAGATTTTGGCAGCTCCTCACTGGATATATGAACAGATTCATAGAGGTTAAAAATGGAAAAGAAGTATTAGATCTTCAGTCCACCCCACTGTAAATACCTTATCCATCCCTATACAATGTTTTCTAGTATCTTGTTCAATCTAGTTTCAAAGTACTAACAATTCCCTTGAGAGGTTATTCAACAGTCTAACAGAACTCATTTCAGTATGATTTCATTCCATTTTCCCCAAGTATAGCTACATTTACCACAGTAGATAATTCCTTTCTCTTGCCTTGACCCGAGCACTCTTCAAATATTTGTAGATTTGCCCTTAGTCATTGTTCAGTCACACCAGACCTATTTACCTCTTAATCAATTTTCTTATTCCCTTTATCACTTGAACTTCAGCGTGTCAATATCCTTCTGATAACGTGATACCAAAAGTGAAACCCATGGACAGACTTTTAAAACAGTGTCAACCATCTTCTAATTTTGTATTGAAGACTTTGCACCTCCAGCTGTTTTGAGGACTAAAATTATGCACACATACGTTAGCATTTAGCTATCTAGCTACCGAAGCTGTGGCTCAGTTAATTAATTAGTTCCTGCTAAATTGAATGCATTTTAAAAAAATAAATAATATTTCAAGTGTGGCCACATCAAAGTCTTATAGAGGGATTTTTCCCTTCCTGCTCTGGGACATGATGCCTTTGTGAGTGTGAGTCCAAAGTACAGCAAACAAGTCACACTGAAAATCCATGTCTAATTTCCTGCCCACTGTTATCACAAAGTCTCTTAGCATTAGGTCTTCACAGGTTACTCTCACCCACTGAGCAGATGCTATCTGCATTATTTCTCCACAGATACAATAGACTTGCATTTTTCCAAGCTGTAATATTTCTTTGCTCTCACTTGCCTCTACAGCTCCTCCCAATGTAGTAATGAATGCAAATGCTAACTTACTATTTACTTCCTGTTCTGGGTCATTTAAGAAAATGTTAAAACTGTTTCCAAGACCATCTGGGCAATAAAATAAAGTAAAATTTAAAAAGGCATACCCCATCATCATCACAGCCAATGTATTTACATATTACAAAAAAACAAAAAAAATCCCCACAAAACAAATAATCCCCCAAAACAACCAAACAACAAAAAGCACATCTACTTTAAAAGAACATTGGGTGCACAGCCAGGCACCCAAAAGTTAGGAAATGCCTACAAAATTAGGCATTAATTTGGCCCCCTTCTACATATGAATTATGATACAGTTATTAGTTATATGATCACATTATTTTTCCACAGGACCTCTGCTTCATTCAGTGCACAGCATGGATGGAGATCACTTAGATTCACAGATTTCAGGGCCAGAAGGGATCTTTGTGATCATCTAGTCTGACCTCCTGTATAACACAGGCCATAAAACTTCCCCAAAATAATTCCTAGAGCACATCTCGTTTTAAAAATTGTCAGTGATGGAATCCACCATGATCCTTGGTAAAGTGTTCCAATGGTTAACTACTCTCACCATTAAAAATGTATGCCTTATTTCTAATCTGAATTTGACTAGCTTCAACTTCCAGCCATTGGGTTATGTTATATCTTTCTCTGCTAGACTGAAGAGCCCATTATTAAATATTTGTTCCCCATGCTGGTACTAATAGACTGTTATCAAGTTACCTCTTAACCTTCTCTTTGTTAAGCTAAATAGGCTGATCTCCTTGAATCTCTCACTACGAGACAAGAGTTCTAATTCTTTAATCATTTTTGTGGATCTCTTCTGAAACCTGTCCAATTTATCAACGTCCTTCTTGAACTGCAGGCGCCAGAAATGGACACAGTATTCCAGCAATGATTGCACCAGTGCCAAATACAGGGATAAAATAATCTCTCTACTCCTACTCAGAATTCCTCTGTTTTTGCACGCCAGAATCACATTCAATCTTTTGGCCACAGTGTCACACTGGGAGCTCACATTCAGCTGATTCTCCACCATGACTCCTATGTCTTATTCAGAGTCCCTGCTTCCCAGGATAGAGTCCTCTATTCTATAAATGTGGCCTACATTCTTTGGTCCTAGATGTATACGTAATCCACCCCCTTTTCCTCCCTGGGTGACTTAGCAGCAGGCAATGCTCACCTGTGTGCCCAGGCACCTGATGTTTTGACAGTGAAGGAGACCCTGAGTATCCAAGTCATGACGTGGGTAAGGTGGAATGCTCTATCCACCCCTCAAAATTAATCTTGGTGGTGCCTCCACCAGGCTGGGTCCCATACACACCCAATGGCGTGCCTTGAGAGCCTTCAGGACTAAATCCAAGTTAATCTATCTCAAAGGTACTAATTATAAACAATATACACTTAATATGCACTTAAATTAGAGTTAACACACATTTACTGAACCATTTAAGAAAACATGGTAAAAGCGGACTGAGATTAATTAAAATGTCACAATTTAAATCAGCAGGGGGCATTTCAATAAATCAATTATTACGTACATTTTATAGCAGTAAATTAAACTTAACCAACTTGCATTTATACCAGTACCATCCACCCCACCTGCAATTGTGCACTCCTTTGAACATCAGAGTTCTAAACCCCTGCGTGGGCACGCTTCCAGGTCTGGAAGCTGGGGACCATGCTCTGTTGGTCCAGTAAAACAGTCCAGCCCAGGCAACAATTTGTTTAACTTTGCAAAACTACATTTTTTCCCCTCAGCCACTATCTCAGAAATGGCTGAAATGTCTTGGCTGAATTTTTCCAAAATAATCCACTTGAGGCACATACCCCGTACAGAAAATTTCAGGTCTCATGGTAAAGTTTGCAAAGCTATAACATACTGAAAACAGGGTCTTATAAATGGGAAGTATCAGACAATCTTAATAAACAGGTGTTGCTGTCAGCATCTCCATGTATAAGAGCATGCAGTAAAGTACCTCACCATGGCAAGACCACACAATAGACCATACAGCAAATAAGCTTCCTTACACCCAGACTATATATACACAAACATTCATGAAGCTACCTCCCATAAAAGAAAGCAGATAAAAGCACACACTAACCCAGCTTTGTAAAAATAGATATAACACCTGGGCACCTCATAAGGTTTGATTAGAATAATCTGCCAACCTATTGCTTAATCCAATGGTTCACACTTGTGAAAACCTCCACCAGACCACATGGCCCTCTATCCTCTCTAATTTCTTTTTCCTGTCCAAGAGATGCATCTCACCTACACAATGCTGTTATTAACATTATTACTAATTATTATGTATTTATATTGTTGTGGCCAAGAGGCCCCAGTCAAAGTTCAATGGGGCTAGGTGCTATACATATATGCAATAAAGAAACGCCATCCCTGCTCCAAATTTTACAATATGACAAGAGACAGGAGATGGATTAAACAAACAAACATGGAGAGGGCAAGGTAACATTGAAACATTCAGGATTAGTATGTGAGTGCAATAATATTATCTTCACTGAAGAAGATCTGGTGGTTTGTTATCTGCATCCCACATCCTTGGTTAAGGGCAGGCCTTCTCCCTTCTCTTTCATTTTCTGGAGGTATAACTTCTTCCTTCCCACATAAGGATGAGGAAACAAGTCAAAATGGTTTCTGATGAGTTCCTGAGCATATGGGTTATGCATAGCCAATCAGAATCCTTATTAAATACAGTGAGCACAAGTAAAAGGTAAACATTTGCCATGACACAGTACAGACACTTCCTTGGGGTGTTAATTCTAATTATAGGAAACACAGTGACTAACATGCTGCTTTCAGTGGAAGTTGAAGGTGCTCAACACTTTGCAGGAGTGTTCTGCATCTTGCAGGATAAACTCCTTAGTGAGATAGTGGATGGCACAAGTCATATTAAATGCATTGGGCCAAGAATTGTTCCCCATATTTCTGGAAATATTCCATTAACTCAACTGGGACAAGCACAGGAATAATAAAATGAGCTGGTTTTGGCCCACTCTATTCTTTTTGTTTCAGCTACTACATTTGTTTGCCTTAACATAGTTCTTCCAGTGTTGTTTTTTTTTTCAATTTATTTTTTGTTGTTTGACAGAAGATTAAGATGAAAAGTTTTGAATTCTGTAAAGCATTTGTCATGATTTGGATTCCTAATCAAAATTTCACATGGTACCATCACTAAATTCTAAATTCTGATGTATGCTGTCACTTCCCTGAGCTTAAAATTATTAACTAGATAGTAATATTTTTCTGTGATGGAATTGTAACATAAAATGCTAGAAGTATTTAGAATGACTCATAACATAGCAATGAACACTTTTAAGGCATGTCACTGGCCTAAACATAGGATTTTATTTCTAAGTAAACTAGAATAGTTCTGCCAACTTGCCAGTAACTCACAATTTGCAATAGATAACAATAATAACCCCTTCCTTCCTTCAAAATATGTATTTCAGCATTGATTCGCTCTTTGCCCCTAATTTTACAAGGATTTTGTCTAACAGTTTATCCTTCTCCTGACATTTCTTACTAGAGCTGGAGGAGAGATTCACAATTAATTTATTCAGAGATCTGATCCCCCATTACATGTTCACAAAGTGTCAATAAAAGTGTGGATTTGATCAATTTACTGACATTTAACCATTCTTATTTATCACATTATTTGAATGATCACAGTGCCTATGAACCTCAGTCATGTACCAAGACACCATGTACTAGGTGCTGTAAAAACACAGAATTAAAAAGATGGTCCCTGCCCTGAAGAGATTACAGTCTAAATAGACAGCACAAATATATGGTGGCAGAAGGGGTATGACACATAAGCAGAGTGAACAGTGTGATAATGGTAAAATTCATCTTAGTTCCATGATTTTTTCTCTCATTTGGGTGGGTGGGTTTAGTTAGGAGGGGATCAGATAAAGGGAGAAAGGCACTGAGGAGGGTGTGGGGATAGGAAAGAGAAGAAGAGGGTAAGAGGAATGATGCTGAGGTGAAGTAACTGTGAAGGAGTGGAAGAGTTGGAGCAAACAGCCAATCAGCACAGGGCAAAGGAAGTGTGGTCAAAGCATCATTCCCTGTAGCATAAACAAATTTCAGCCTATGTGTTGCTGGGGAAGTGTTTGCTGCAGCAATTCATTCTAGCATTCCATATTTTTGTCTCAATATTTGCATTATGAGATGGGTCAAATTAGTAACATGGTGTTATTTCTGTTTCCTGATCTAGGCTTTATAAATAAGAGGTATTCCTGAAGAAACCATTGGGACCTTGACTGTATCAAGGAATACTTTAATATGACTGAGAGACAGCAGGAGCTAGTTCATTTAAATAGGGAACATTATGCTATGAAGGTACCAGATCTTCCAGTTTTAGATCCAATGGACACAGTTTTCAATCACAGTTTAGTGCATGTATCTCTTGATATAATAATAGGAATATAGCTATTGGAAGAAATAAGATCTCTGCTGGCTATTAGACGAGCTAGGTGTGTGTTCTGACTTTAAGTACACTTCACTTAGGAGAATATATTAATACCTTCGTTTTGATTCTTCTAGTGTAGAAAAGATAAGTTTTGCACTACTTCCATCTTTTCAGTAGTTATAACTAATGCTGTGAACTGCCTTATTGTCTGTTTATATTAAGTTCAGCAGACAGATCCTGCCTATGCAGAAATACTTTAAGGATGAAAACCAGTAAATGGAAAAAGGAAAAGCAATGAAGAACTATCCAACAAAAAGGAAAGTGGGGGGAGTTGTAGAGAGATGAGGAGTCAGAGTAGTTGACTAGGTAGGCTTACATATTTCTATAGGAAAAAAAGTAACACTAAAAAAGAAAACAATAACATGAAATTAGCAAAAAATCCACAGGCCAAATCCTGCCATCTTTATTAATATTTTACTCATGCATTCTTCCTACTGGGATACATTATAACTTTACAATCTACCCTGAGTAAGGGGTAGCACACAACTGCTCTGCTCCAGGAGCTCATCAGAAGATTATTTCCTTGGTTTGAGGGGAGCAGGAGTATATCAGCTCACTTCTTTGCATGAAGCAGCACAGTGCCTACTGTGTCCCTACAGTCCTTTATTCTAGGTGGGGATATGGACAGGAGGAGTCAGAGCTCCTCCCACTTTCCACCCACTTGCACACTGAGGGGAATAATGAGCAGCCCTTCCTTGGCCAAGAAAAGAGGCCAGGGTAGATGAGGAATAGCTGTACCAGTCCACATTGTTGCATGGGCATTTTTTAAATAAAAACATATTAAAACAGGAACAATAAATTCAGAAATCAAACAGAGAAGTCAGATCACCATCTTGAGTGCAGACACATTTAAATCAAAATATCCAGACTGTATAAAAGTCAGCAGAAAATTCTGACAGGAGAAAATTAAAAAAAAAAAACCAAACAGGCACAGATCTAGTCATCTGAGTTTACTACCCAGGACTTCCCCCAGAGCCTCATATCTTGTTCAACAATCTACTCCAGGGGTCTGCAACCTTTGGTACACAGCCCATCAGGATAATCTACTGGCATGTCGCGAGATGTTTTGTTTACATTGACTGTCCGCAGGTAAGCCCACCCCCCCAGTTCCCCGTCCAATGGGAACTGCAGGAAGTGGTGGCCAGCATGTCCCTGAGGCCCGCACTGCTTCCCGTAGCTCCAATTGACCAGGAATGGCAAACTGCAGCCACTGGAAGCTGTGGCGGAGGGTGCCTGCGGATGGTCAATGTAAACAAAACATCTCGCAGCCTGCCAGCGGATTACCCTGATAGACTGTGTGCCGAAGGTTGCCAACCCCAATCTATTCTAAAGGTCAAAAATGCTTGTCTATCTGCTGAGGACTTAATTTTGCCTACAGCTAGAGATATATGCAGAGAATTGTTTGGGAATTCAGTTGCAAAATACCTAAAACCAATTCCTCTTCTTACAACACTGAAAGGAGCAGAATCAATTCAATGTCAGGGGATATAAAACAGCAAATAATTGACTGCATGAAAGAAGAAGAAGCATTTGCACTGCAGCAACATGAAGCCTTCGTGCAGAGATATTGGGTTGGCCAATTGTGATGGTTTATGAAAGATGCAATGGGGATTATTTGAAGAACGGCAGTGATGAAAGGGCTTTGAAGCACTTGGAGGAGAGAAAAGTGATCAGGAATAGTCAACATAAATTCACCAAAGGCAAGACATGCCTGGCCAACCTGATTGCCTTCTATGATGAGATAATTGGCTCTGTGGATATGTGGAAAATGGTGGACCTGATATACCTTGATGGTAGCAAACCTTTTGATATGGTCTGCCACAGTATTCTTGCCAGCAAGTTAAAAAAGTATGGATTGGATGAATGGACTATAAGATGGATAGAAAGCTGGCTAGATCATCGGGCTCATTGGGTACCAATCAATGGCTTGATGTCTAGTTGGCAGCCGGTATCAAGCAGAGTGCCCTAGGGGTGTGTCCTGGGACCGGTTTTGTTCAACATCTTCATTAATGATCTGGATGATGGCATGGATTGCACCCTCAGCAAGTTTGTGGATGACACAAAGTTGTGGGGAGAGGTAAATATGCTGGAGGGTAGGGATAGGGTCCAGAGTGACCTAGACAAATTGGAGGATTGGGCTAAAAGAAATCTGATGAGGTTCAACAAGCACAAGTGCAGATTCCTGCACTTAGGATGGAAGAATCCCATGTACCACTACAGGCTGGGAACCGACTGGCTAAGCAGCAGTTCTGCTGAAAAGAACCAGGGGATTACAATGGATGAGAAGCTGGATATGAGTCAGCAGTGTGCCCTTGTTGCCAAGAAGGCTGACAGCATATTGAGCTCCTTTAGTAGGAGCATTGCCAGCAGATCAAGGGAAGTGATTATTTCCCTCTATTTGGCACTGGAGGAGCCACATCTTGAGTATTGTGTCTAGTTTTGGGATCCCCCACTACAGAAAAGATGTGGAAAAACTGGAGAGAATCCAGCAGAAGGCAACAAAAATTATTAGGGTGCTGGAGCACATGATTTATGAGGAGAGGCTGAGAGAACTGGGTTTATTTAGTCTACAGAAAAGAAGAGTGAGGGGAGGATTTGAAAGCAGCCTTCAGCTCCCTGAAGGGGGGTTTCAAAGAGGATGGAGCGCAAGGAGCAAGGGTCTCAAGTTGCAATGGGGGAGGTCTAAGTTGGATATTAGGAAAAACTATTTCACTAGGAGGGTGATGAAGCACTGGAATGTGTTACCTAGGTTGGTGGTGGAATCTCCATCCTTAGAGATTTTTAAGGCCCGGCTTGACAAAGCCCTGGCTGGGATGATTTATTTGGGGTTGGTCCTGCTTTGAGCAGAAGGTTGGACTTGATGACCTCCTGAGGTCTGTTCCAACCCTAATCTTCTATGATTCTATGATCCTGAAAAGGTGCTGAGTATCTATGAGCCTTTTCCAATAAATGAGGGTAGAGGGCAACCAGCACTCTTTTAGGATGAGAACCTTCTGTAACAGCCATTTATCAAAAGTCATCATTGGAAAAATCTCTCCCATAGATCATTCCCCAGCCTAATAGCTTAGTGCTGTAGCTTCATCTTGTAAACATTTCCTCTTATTTCATGCATTCGATTATTTATTGTTTTATGTCAATGGAAGTTGAGAGTGGTCAACTGCTTCACAAGGCTGGGCTCTGAATTCTTAGTGAGGATATATCATACTAGTAAACTGCTGTCTTAATAATAGAGACTATATCTTGCTCTTGTTTGGACAGATTATACTAATGGACACTAGTGTGACTGTAGAGTAAGTCCATGAAGACAAAGGAATTACTCTAGATATATACTGGTGTAAATGGGTGTTACTGTTTCAGTGGCAGCTATATAGAACCATATTTTGCTCTCTGTATAGCCTTATCACGCAATCATGAATCTCAAACAATGGAGGAGGCTGTAGTGCATTAGAGACCCTTGAGCAGTTTGGGATTTGACTACAAAGTCCACACTCTAGACAAGCCATTGCTATTTAACATATTTTAATCTTATATTTATTATAACATTTCTAATATAATTACAGTAAACATTTACATAAACTAAAAGGCCAGATCTTTGGCTGGTATAGCACCATTGAAGTCAATAGAGTCAGATTGATTTACACCCACTCAGGATTTGGTACAAATTTTTTTAGTATCAGTCCTAACACTTCTGCCTGCTAAATTGGGAACTATAAATATGATCCTGCATCCGCTCTGTGTGTGCAATCTCCATAGAAGCCAATGGACATTAAAGGCACTGAATGGCTATATCACCAGGCCCAATAATACAAGACAACTATTATAGCTACTTTCGTTTATGTGTTAATTGTAAATTGATGATTTAAAGAAGGTTATTTGAGAAAGGCAAATTGACAAATTACTCTTCCTTATTTCCTGTGCAATGTGTTTGCTACAAGTAAAATTAAAAACTGACACAGCAGCAGATATTAATAAAATTAAAATAATTCTTCAAGTATTTGTTAGAATGGAAGTAAAATGATTGATGTATACCATTCTTATGCTTAATAGTGCTATAATTACTTTGGGCCTGATCCAAAGCCTGTTCAAGTCAAGGGGAATCATTCCATTGGCTTCAAATGGACTTTACATCAGGCCATATGTTTAAAAAATGCAGGCCAAAAATGTTAAGCCTGGGTACCTGAAATTAGGCTCCTAATTAAAAGTGGCCAGATTTGCAAAAGAGCTGAGAACTGGCAGCTGCTGCTGAGTGGTTAAATCAGGTCACATTTTGTTAGGTGCCTAACTTCGGAAGTCCAGCTCTAAAAACTGGGGCCATACATTAAAAAAATATATAGTATAGCAATTCTAGAGAGTGCAAAGTAAAAGTGTCAGTGTGTCTTAGCTTTCCTGCATCTTCAAACATATACAAATGTTTCAGTTACTCTTCAGGCTTTTGTATTGCTCTCTTCACCCCCACCTGGACCTATCCATCCTTCAGAGTGATGTACAGTTGAAGATTACATTTAACCTAGCATATTCATAGAATGAGAACATTCAAAATACTATCTTTTAACATATATTTCACTTAATATGAGATCATTAGATGTGGCAGTGTTCCAGTATCAAAACATGGGGACTTTACTACATTTTATACTTCTGATGATGGGCCTGACTGTGTGATTAACGCAAGGGCCTGTGCTGAAGGCAATGTGGGGCTGCAGAGATATATAGGGTGTTAAGTGCTATAAAATAATCACCAGGTGATTCTGTAGCTCACTAAAGAGAGATCCAGGAAGGAGGCACAATCCCTCTAGACACAGGAGAGTGTCCACGGTATGGCATGCCTTAAAATAGTGCAACCTATCCCCACTGTGTGGCCAGTTAGCTCTGCGGGGTGTGCTCTATTGGGGTACACTTCTTTCTATTCTGTTTAGAGTGATTTTTACCTCCTGTGCACCTGGACTCAAGAAGGGAGCAGTTCTTTTATTCCCTTGAATGCAGCCTGTGATCTAGGTCCACAAAGGTACACTGACACCAAGTGGAATCCTCAAACCTGAGTTAGACACTCAGCATGCTCCAACAATGCCTGGGGAGAGTTCAGCACCTAAGAATGGGATTCATAGAACCCAATAAAACTGAGCAAGGAGCTGCGTAGACTAGTCAACAAGAGTGGTGGGGCTTAGCTCCTCTGCCTCCTCCCCAGGGAGAAAGGCACCTTTCTCCACTCAGTATTCTCAAATGTGAAACCTCTCCCCGATGTGGGGGAGATGGCCATTGTATCCGGCAGTTAGGGCATTTACCTGGGATGTCAGAGACCTAAAATTGAATTCCTGCTCTGAGAAATTTGGAACAGGGACCCGAACCCAGGTGTCCCACCTACCACTTGAGTACCTTAATCACCAAGTTCTAGGACATTTCTAACATGGGGCTTTCATCATCTGTCCTGCTGAAGTTTTTGCAAGTGGTATAAAACAGTTAAATATTAATGTGAGCAGGGAATGGAACCTGAGTCTCCTAGCCAGGAGGCTATAGATTCATTTTCACTCTCGCTCTGCCCCCATGACTATTTCAGTATTTTATACGAAATGGAACAGGAGATACCCACCTCAGGATACCTCATAGCATAATGAGGTTCTGGGCACTGACCTGAGAAGCAAGGGACCTGGATTCAAATCCCTATTCCAACTCAGACAGATTGGGGATTTAAACTGGGGTCTCCTACAGCCTGGGTGAGTGTATTAACCACTGAGATATAAGGGCACTCCCACCATCATCATTTTGTGTAGGGCTTTACCTGGTACATGTGCTTTAAGGTGACCTATGAGCATTCCCACTGGATGGTCCCAAAGGTTAGATAGTCAGGGAATGCTTAGTTTATTAATCCCACCAGCATTTAGGCTAGCTACTGAGCATCAGGGTTTAGGCAGCTGTGAGCATGCCCACCAACAGAAAATTAGGCACCTAGGGAATTTAGGTGCCTGCAGGGTTAGGTGGCAGCTCAGTGTGAGTTCTGAGAATCAAAATATTGGGCTTAGGCACTGAACATGTCATTTAGGGACCTACATCCCTTGGTGGGTCTACCCTTGACGTAACAGCAAAAATATATGCCAGATCCTTACCTAGTATAAATTGGCATAGCTCCACTGAAATCAATGGAGCTACATTGATTGACACCAGCTGGATATCTAGTCAATATAGTTATGTTCCATTGCAGTCTACAATGCTACTCAAATATGCAAACCATTCTTTAAAGAATCTTTCAGGGTTTGGATCTTCACTATTCAGAAGAACAGCTATGGTGTTATTATTAAATTGTTAATGAAAACCTTATTCTCTAAATCATCATTTGAGCAATACTGTGCATCAAGATAACAATTTGGCAACTTGAAAATTCAGTCCTTGAAATTTTGAATTGCTTGTGTCATCTCTTCCTATCACTTACACTGGGAACATGCTGTACTTCATCAAATCCTTAATTTAATGATTCAAGTGTTAATGGGATTATTTGTAAAAGCAGCTGAAGGCCAACATCAAAATGGAATCCAAATAGAGCAGGAGTCTATGGAGATGTCAACCTTTTTTACTTAAAGCCTGATCCAAAGCACACTGAAGCCAGTGGAAATACTCCCACTGATTTCAAGAGGCTTTAGATGCAGTCCTTAAGCATTATAGCTTCAAAAAGATGTATTTCATCAAAGTACACATATAATGTATATACATATTGTCAAGGTTCCTCCCCCACTCTGAACTCTAGGGTACAGATGTGGGGACCTGCATGAAAAACCTCCTAAGCTTATCTTTACCAGCTTAGGTCAAAACTTCCCCAAGGTACAAAATATTCCACCCGTTGTCCTTGGACTGGCCGCTACCACCACCAAACTAATACTGGTTACTGGGGAAGAGCTGTTTGGACGCGTCCTTCCCCCCAAAATACTTCCCAAAACCTTGCACCCCACTTCCTGGACAAGGTTTGGTAAAAAGCCTCACCAATTTGCCTAGGTGACTACAGACCCAGACCCTTGGATCTTAAGAACAATGAACAATCCTCCCAACACTTGCACCCCCCCTTTCCTGGGAAATGTTGGATAAAAAGCCTCACCAATTTGCATAGGTAACCACAGACCCAAACCCTTGGATCTGAGAACAATGAAAAAGCATTCAGTTTTTTACAAGAAGACTTTTAATAAAAAATAGAAGTAAATAGAAAAAAAGAAATCCCCCCTGTAAAATCAGGATGGTAGATATCTTACAGGGTAATTAGATTCAAAAACATAGAGAACCCCTCTAGGCAAAACCTTAAGTTACAAAAAAGATACACAGACAGAAATAGTTATTCTATTCAGCACAATTCTTTTCTCAGCCATTTAAAGAAATCATAATCTAACACATACTTAGCTAGATTACTTACTAAAAGTTCTAAGACTCCATTCCTGGTCTATCCCCAGCAAAGACCCAGCATACAGACAGACACAAACCCTTTGTTTCTCTCCCTCCTCCCAGCTTTTGAAAGTATCTTGTCTCCTCATTGGTCATTTTGGTCAGGTGCCAGCGAGGTTACCTTTAGCTTCTTAACCCTTTACAGGTGAGAGGAGCTTTCCCCTGGCCAGGAGGGATTTCAAAGGGGTTTACCCTTCCCTTTATATTTGTGACACATATGTATAATGTACATATAACTCACCAAATGTATGTCTTCATTCAGATTACTGTCACACCACAAGTATCAGAAAGATGCCAAGGGAATCTTTCACAGAGAGAAAAAAGTAATCATCATCACTTAATCCCTATTATTCATGGCACGTGTTACGGGACCCAGAGGGATGTGGGCTAGTTGAGGAGCCTACCCTCCTTGGTAAATGAGTAGCGGAAAGAGGTCTGTGCCCGGGGACAGAATGCCTTCCAGGGAAAGGAGGCACTCACTTCTATGATGAGATTACTGGTTCTGTGGATGAAGGGAAAGCAGTGGATGTATTGTTTCTTGACTTTAGCAAAGCTTTTGACACTGTCTCCCACAGTATTCTTGTCAGCAAGTTAAAGAAGTACAGGCTGGATGAATGCACTATAAGGTGGGTAGAAAGTTGGCTAGATTGTCTGGCTCAACGGGTAGTGATCAATGGCTCCACGTCTAGTTGGCAGCCGGTGTCAAGTGGAGTGCCCCAGGGGTCGGTCCTGGCGCCAATTTTGTTCAATATCTTCATAAATGATCTGGAGGATGATGTGGATTGCACTCTCAGCAAATTTGCGGATGATACTAAACTGGGAGGAGTGGTAGATACGCTGGAGGGCAGGGATAGGATACAGAGGGACCTGGACAAATTGGAGGATTGGGCCAAAAGAAATCTGATGAGGTTCAGTAAGGATAAGTGCAGGGTCCTGCACTTAGGACGGAAGAACCCAATGCACAGCTACAGAATAGGGACTGAACGGCTAGGCAGCAGTTCTGCGGAAAAGGACCTAAGGGTGACAGTGGACGAGAAGCTGGATATGAGTCAGCAGTGTGCCCTTGTTGCCAAGAAGGCCAGTGGCATTTTGGGATGTATAAGTAGGGGCATAGCCAGCAGATCGAGGGACGTGATCGTTCCCCTCTATTCGACATTGGTGAGGCCTCATCTGGAGTACTGTGTCCAGTTTTGGGCCCCACGCTTCAAGAAGGATGTGGATAAATTGGAAAGAGTCCAGCGAAGGGCAACAAAAATGATTAGGGGTCTGGAACACATGACTTATGAGGAGAGGCTGAGGGAACTGGGATTGTTTAGTCTGCAGAAGAGAAGAATGAGGGGGGATTTGATAGCTGCTTTCAACTACCTGCGAGGTGGTTCCAGAGAGGATGGTTCTAGACTATTCTCAGTAGTAGAAGAGGACAGGACAAGGAGTAATGGTCTCAAGTTGCAGTGTGGGAGGTTTAGGTTGGATATTAGGAAAAACTTTTTCACTAGGAGGGTGGTGAAACACTGGAATGCGTTGCCTAGGGAGGTGGAGGAATCTCCTTCCTTAGAAGTTTTTAAGGTCAGGCTTGACAAAGCCCTGGCTGGGATAATTTAATTGGGGATTGGTCCTGCTTTTGAGCAGGGGGTTGGACTAGATGACCTCCTGAGGTCCCTTCCAACCCCGATATTCTATGAGTCTATGATTCTAAGTCTGCTTGTAAGCGTTTTGAAGTAAAAACAGCATTATGGGAATCTGCCAGTAATCTTTCAAGTCTGGTGCAACTCCAGCAAAGGCAACTGGAGGATCGTAAATTAGAGTTAGGAGTGGCTAAAGATAATTTGGCACTATAGGGTTTGGAGTCAGAAGCAGAGTTAACAGACCACCTTAAGAGATGGGAGCTAAGACTTGGTCCTAGGGAAGTGAAGGAAAAAAAAAGTTGCAAAGTAAAAAAGGGACAGGGAGCGGGTTAGCTCATGTAGTTGCTTGGAAGTGGTCAACTGCAACAAAGAACGGCACTTCTGTAATTCACTTGGGGTGCAAACAAAAGCAACAGGCACTGGGAAAAGAAATGTAGGGTTTGCAGGAGCGGATAACAACCCCCAGCATTCTCTCAGAGCCAGGATAAAAACCCTAGGGGGTAAGGGTTTCCAACTGTTTAAAATTAGGGAGACCTACCCTTTGCTCAGAGCTGACTATATCCTCCTCCTCCTCCTCCTTCTTCTTCTTCGTCTTCTCAGTTTGCTTAATTTGTTGCGGTTAACCTGTACTTTCAGAAGTGTGTGATTTAGAGTGAGTGAAAAGTTACAGGTAGCTTTTGCAGAAATTAAAACTACAGAGTTTGGAAAGAAGTAAACAGTTAAGAGCTGTGGAAAAGTTAAAAGGTAATGGTTGTGAAGATGTTCAAGAGTAACAGTTGTAGTGTTATAAGAAGGAAGTTTTTGGTTTGATGATAAAACCCAGTTATGTAAATGTAATTATTTGTGCAACTCAGTACAGTCACATTCGGTGGAACCCTGGTAGTTAAACAAATTATACAAGGGGAGCAGGTGGCTATTACCACCATTATGTTTTTGTCCCCAGAAGTCTTTACAGCTATTCTGAAAGAAAATGGGCCCTTTCCCCACAGGAATGGTTTGTAACTATTCTCCTTCAAATATATTTATGAAAACGTATGTGTGAGTACATTTTCACTTTTTTCTCCAAAGCTCTACTAAGAAGTTGGATAGGCAAAGTCCAAGGTATTAAGTTAGAGAAAAAAAAGTTAATACTTTGGACTTTGCCCATCCAACTTCTTAGTAGAGCTTTTGAGAAAAAAGTGAAAATGTACTCACAAATACGTTTTCATAAATATATTTGAAGGAGAATCAGTAAGAAACACCAAAGGAACATTTTAACCCCTGCTAAATGGGTAATTTTTTCCAACAGTGTTGTCCAAATACCAAAAAGAAAAAATGAAAAAAAAAAGATTGCATTATAATCATTTCCATTCATTTCTATATATTGACCTCCAGTTAAGCCTAATCTTCTAAACTCTGCTTTTCTTTTGCATAGTCTTCTAGAAATTCTCATGGCATACTTTTAGAATTGGAGCTATATACTTATACATATCCAGTAGCTGAACCTCACAAGTACTAAGACATTTATTCGGCAATATGTCTGTGAAGTAAGGATGCTACATTATTCTCATTTCATAGATGGGTAATTGAGACACACAGAATGTATGTGAACTCTTCAAGGTCATGAACATAAGAATGGCCATACTGGGTCAGACCAAAGGTCCATCCAGCCCAGTATCCTGTCTACTGACAGTGGCCAATGCCAGGTGCCCCAGAGGGAGTGAACCTAACAGGTAATGATCAAGTGATGTCTCTCCTGCCATCCATCTCCACCCTCTGACAAACAGGGGCTAGGGCACCATTCCTTACCCATCCTGGCTAATAGCCATTAATGGACTTAACCTCCATGAATTTATCCAGTTCTCTTTTAAACCCTGTTATAGTCCTAGCCTTCACAACCTCCTCAGGCAAGGAGTTCCACAGGTTGACTGTGCGCTGAGTGAAGAAGAACTTCCTTTTATTTGTTTTAAACCTGCTACCCATTAATTTCATTTGGTGGCCCCTAGTTCTTATATTATGGGAACAAGTAAATAACTTTTTCTTATTCACTTTCTCCACACCACTTATGATTTTATATACCTCTATCATATCCCCCCTTAGTCTCCTCTTTTCCAAGCTGAAGAGCCCTAGCCTCTTTAATCTCCCTCATATGGGATCCGTCCCAAACCCCTAAACATTTTAGTTGCCCTTTTCTGAACCTTTTCTAATGCCAGTATATCTTTTTTGAGATGAGGAGACTACATCTGTAAATAGTAGTAGTCAAGATGTGGGCATACCATGGATTTACATAAGGGCAATAAGATATTATCTGTCTTATTCACTATCCCTTTAATGACTTCTAACATCCCGTTTGCTTTTTTGACTTCCACTGCACACTGCATGGACATCTTCAGAGAACTATCCATGATGAATCCAAGACCTTTCTCCTGTTTAGTTGTAGCTAAATTAGCCCCCATCATACTGTATGTACAGTTGGGGTTATTTTTTCCAATGTGCATTACTTTACATTTATCCACATTAAATTTCATTTGCCATTTTGTTGCCCAATCACTTAATTTTGTGAGATCTTTTTGAAGTTCTTCACAGTCTGCTTTGGTCTTAACTATCTTGAGCAGTTTAGTATCATCTGCAAACTTTGCCACCTCACTGTTTACCCCTTTCTCCATGCAAGTAGTTAGTAACAGAGCCAAGAAATGAAGCCAGTTCTCTGCTGTCCCAATGTAGTACTTTATCCCCAAGACCATCCATTATTTTAACTGCTACTTGCTTTGTTTTCCTTTTTGGTACTTTTTTTGTTCCCTACCTTTTTCGGTCTTCATATACAATATATGCAATGAACCTTGTGCTCACTGGTTTTCCAAATTCTATCTGGAAAAAAAAGTTTGCCTAATATGTATTGCTTCTGCAGCATGGAAAATTCCTCTGGGTTTTGTTTGTTTTGCTTCTGCTTTTATGTTTTTGCAAATGCATATCGTTTAATTGGATCAATGTTATTCATTCCCTTCATGCCCCTTCATAAATGTAAAAAGCTTCAATATTCTTTCTACTCCTCCATCACTGTAATTGATTTATTCTATGCTTTTCTGCCTACATCTGCAGCATTTTTCTTAACAAAAATCTCAGCCCCAGTCTCTTTTGCAAATACAATAAACAAAGTTTAATGTAGCAATCAGCTTTGTGCTAGGTTGATTCACAAAGAAACTTCTATTTCTTTTCGGTCTTTAAAGTATCCTAATAATAAAATGATTATTCTGATGAAATTAAACTATTATTTTCTTTATTGTTTAAAGGTTTTAGCTGCTATATCATTAGTACATTTATTGTAAAGCCTGGCTGTCTCGAAAGGAATATATGTGAATCTTGTCCTCTAGAATGTAGAATAAAATGATGAACAAAGTTGTGTGATAAATCTCAGCTCTAGCAAAACAAAACAAAACCCCAACAGCTGTAGCCCCTCCCCCCATGTGTGGTTTATGCCTCCTTCCTCTTCTCTCCTAGATGTTTGCTAGAACCATATGTGGGTCAGTCTTGGATTCTTTTCTGGTGGATGGTGCCTCCACTCAAAGTGACTCTTTACTGTGCCATATACACAGTGGTGATGTCCTTTGAGGCAATCAGTGAAAATACTACTAGTTGGCAAGTAGTGTAAAGCCCGATACATAGGTGACAATAAAACAAACACAAAGGAAGGATACTCTAATGATAATGTAACAACAGACAGGGGACTTTCATAGGAACAGGAAAATAGAATTTGGGGAAGAAAAGGGTTAAGGTTAACGAATAATTAATAAACATTTATAAATAAGCCAGTTCCCTTCCTCCTAATATTCACAAACACCTACAACCCTCCCTACCTGGCACTTTCCCATGGTGGATTTTATAGCTGAGGATGCAGGTCCTGAGATGAACTGTTACAGCACTGTGACACTGGGCAACTTAAACAAAAGTCACCTTACTTTTTCACCACCCTTTGATGGGACAGGGCCTCTCCTGACTCCTACTACTCTTGCTAGTTCCCTCACCTGAAATCGTCTGAGGGTCTCTTTTGCTTCTGGTAGCTGGTGTCTGGATGCTGGTCACTGCAGTGCTGAAGCTGCCTGATCCATGCTACAAAAGTCTCAGAACAGTGTAAAGACTTTTTTTTTCAGGGGGAATGGACACTGTCTATCTCCTGGCTTCCAAAATCAAACTTTTTTTTCGTGAAGTCAGGCTGTCCCTTTTCCAGTTAATTTCCTGAGAATTGTCATCCCTGGCTTATCTTTGGTCTATAGGACTGCTCATCCAGAAAGCTCCCTGGTGACCAGCTAAATCTGTAACTAGGCACTTAAATAAATGTTTTGACTTCCAAAAATTCTGAGAACTCATCTTCTCCCATTACTCCCATTGCTGGATCCCGGAGGAGGTACCTAAAAAGAGTTTTGTCTGCGTGAAGTGCCACCTGACAGAGCTGATGGAAGAAACGATCCGAGGATTGGAGATGCAGGTGGAAACTCTGGTCGAGTTTAGAATGGACCAAAGGTCGAGTGGATGACGGACCAAAGACATGAGGAGGCTGAAGGGAAAAGCTCAGACTTGCAGATGGAAGCAGGACTGAAGAACTCTGAGGGGATACTGTTGGGTGAGGACTGTGGACAGTGGAAGTATGTGACTAAGAGAACCAGGCAAAAGAAAAGATGGGCTAGAGAAGGAGAAATAGAGCTCAGGAACAGGTTTGCGGATTTGGAAAATGAAGAAGGGACCCAGCAGGTGGTCACTGAAGGTGAGAGGGCAAGGAAGAAGAGAAGAGCAGCTAGTCCTATAGGAAGAGGGCAAGAGTTAATGGAGATAACAACACCAAATAGGAGCCCCAGGAGGATACGGGATGGGTTGCAGAGGATTGCAAGGGACAATAGGAATCGAGAGGACTTGCAGCCAGAGGGAACAGGAGATAGACCGGAGAATCGCTCCATTGCCAGGAAAAGGCAGGTCTACGTGATTGGGGACTCCTTACTGAGAAGGACAGGCCTGTAACCAGATTTGATCCAGAGAACAGAAGGGTGTGCTGTTTGCCGGGTGCTAAGGTACATGATGTGGACCTGAGGCTGAAGAGGATCCTAACTGGAGTGGGAAAGAATCCACTGATTGTCCTTCATGTGGGAATAAATGATACGGCTAGATTCTCACTGGAACATATCAAGGGAGACTATGCCAGGCTGGGGAAGACGCTAAAGGAAATCGAGGCTTAGGTGATCTTCAGTGGGATTCTGCCTGTTCCTAGAGAAGGGCAACAAAGGTGTGGCAAGATTATGATACTCAACAGATGGCTCAGGCAGTGGTGCTATAAGGAGGGCTTTGGGATGTATGGCCACTGGGAAGCATTCATGGACAGAGGACTGTTCTGTCAGGATGGACTTCACCTGAGTAGGGAGGGAAATAGACTTCTAAGATGGAGGCTGGCACAACTGATCAATAGAGCTTTAAACTAGGAATCTGGGGGAGATGGTTGGGAGATGTCCAGGTAATCTCCATGCCGGATTTTAACACTGAGAGGGAAGAAAACGAAGTAAGAAAGGGTACAGCCATGGGTAGGAGAATGGACATAAGGAGGAAGGGTAATATAGATTCCAGTCTAATAGGTGATACTGGTGGTAGAATGTCTGCACCCAATCGGGTAAAGAATGTGAGTGAAACCAAACAGCAAAAATTAAGATGTTTGTACACTAATGCGAGGAGCCAAGGTAACAAAATAGAGGAATTAGAGCTATTGGTGTAGGAAGTAAAACCAGATATTATAAAGTTAACAGAAACATGGTGGAATAGTAGTCATGACTGGACTACAGGTATTGAAAGGTATGTGCTGTTTAGGAAAGACAGAAATAGAGGCAAAGGTGGTGGAGTAGCATTGTATATCAATGATGAGGTAGACTGTAAAGAAATAAGAAGTGATGGAATGGATGAGACAGAGCCTGTCTTGGCAAAAATCACATTGGAGAGGAAAGCTATGAGAGCCTCCCCTGGGATAGTGCTTGGGTTGTGCTATAGACCGCCGGGATCCGATTTGGATACGGATAGAGACCTCTTTAATGGTTTTAATGAAGTAAATACTAATGGGAATTGTGTGATCATGGGAGACTTTAACTTCCCAGATATAGACTAGAGGACAAGTACTAGTAATAATAATAGGACTCAGATTTTCCTGGATGTGATAGCTGATGGATTCATTCACTAAGTAGTTGCTGAACCAACAAGAGGGGATGCCATTTTAGATTTGGTTTTGGTGAGTAGTGAGGACTTCATAGACAACATGGTTGTAGGGGACAACCTTGGTTCGAGTGATCATGAGCTAGTTCAGTTCAAACTAAATGGAAGGATAAGCAAAAATAGATCTGTGACTAGGATTTTTTATTTAAAAAGGGCTAACTTTAAAAAAAATAAGGAAATCAGTTAGATAAGTGGATTGAACTGAAGAACTTGTGGATCTAATGGTGGAGGAGGCCTGGAATTACTTCAAGTCAAGGTTTCAGAAAGTATCAGAAGCCTGCATCCCAAGAAAGGGGAAAAAACGCATCGTCAGGAGTTGTAGACCTAGCTGGATGAGCAAGCATCAACAGGAGAGACTGAGGGAGCCCTACATCAGAATGTCCTGTATCCCACTGGGTAGGACACTCACCTGAGAGGTGGCAGAGCCTTGTTCAAATCTCTTCTCCTGCTCAGGCAGAGTGGGGAGGTGAAGGTGCCCATATTCCAGATGAGTAACCTAACCCCTGCATTAAAATTTCTGGGGCAGGTCCTTCTGCCCTCTCCCTTTTGTGTAAGCTCACTTATACAGGCTGGATCTGGTAGGTGAGCTCTGAACACACACCTCAGATTTGGCTCTGTAGGTGAGTTAGGTGGAGGAATGTCTATCTTCCCCTTCTTCGTGCATTGCATTGGGGCTGAGGCACCTGGCCACATAGAATGGGGCAGCAATGTGCATATGCAGTGGCAGAAACATAGGCACTTTTGGAAATTTTATTGCACAAATTTAAGTGCTGAGCGAGTTTAGGCACCTCCAGGATTAGGGGACAGCTGAGACAGTGTTTTGTGGGACCTAATTATGGGATTTAGGAACATATAGTAGCAGTTGGGAACTTAACTATTTTTGTGAATCTTAAAGGGACTGATTTAAGATAAACTCCTGTCAAGGTTCCTTCCCCACTCTGAACTCTAGGGTACAGATGTGGGGACCTGCATGAAAAACCCTCTAAGCTTATTTTTACCAGCTTAGCTTAAAACTTCCCCAAGGTACAAACTATTTCACCTTTTGTCCCTGGACCTTATTGCTGCCACCACCAAACGTCTAACAAAAGTAGCCGGAAAACAGCCCACTTGGAAACGTCTTTCCCCCCCAAAATCACCCCAAGCCCTACACCCCTTTTCCTGGGGAAGGCTTGATAAAAATCCTCACCAATTTGCATAGGTGAACACAGACCCAAACCCTTGGATCTTAAGAACAATGAAAAAGCAATCAGGTTCTTAAAAGAAGAATTTTAATTAAAGAAAAAGTAAAAGAATCACCTCTGTAAAATCAGGATGGTAAATACCTTACAGGGTAATCAGATTCAAAACATAGAGAATCCCTCTAGGCAAAACTTTAAGTTACAAAAAGTCACAAAAACAGGAATATACATTCCATTCAGCACAACTTATTTTATCAGCCATTTAAGCAAAACGCATATCTAACTAGATTGCTTATTAACCCTTTACAGGAGTTCTGACCTGCATTCCTGATCTGGTCCCGGCAAAAGACAACACACACAGAGGGAACCCTTTGTTTCTCCCCCCCTCCAGCTTTGAAAGTATCTTGTCTCCTCATTGGTCATTTTGGTCAGGTGCCAGCGAGGTTGTCTTAGCTTCTTAATCCTTTACAGGTGAAAGGATTTTTCCTCTGGCCAGGAGGGATTTAAAGGTGTTTACCCTTCCCTTTATATTTATGACAACTCCCTACTATAAATAGCTGCTTTAAAAAAAAGATATTTTAGCAGCTGGATAAGATAAATGTGAATTCAAATTACGAGTATGGAAATGTTTAATCAGTGTTTACTAGCCTACTACTAATAATAGTGACTTACAGCTTTCTGGTCAGACAGATCAGTGCAGTCATTTTCTTGATTATACCAACTGCTCACATGGGGCTCAATCAAGCCAAAAATATCTCAGACCATCTATGTTGTGAAAGCCCCATAAGGCCTCTGATTCTGGATCCAAAGCAGTTCAACCCATTCAGCAGAAAGGTAAGCTCTCTAAGGCATTCCCTGAAAACAAATAAATGTACTCTACCACCACCGGGGCTTCAATTTGTGGTTCCATTTGGGAGCTCATCTCAGAAAAATTAACTGTCTGCCCCCTATGCATCAGAGCTCCTAATGGTTGGCATCCCAGACAAGCCCCCAGTGGCCTATTTCCCACTTGCAGGGACACATGAGCACTTCCTTCTATTCCCCTACCTGTATCACAGAACCAGAAAATTTATGATGTGGAAACTTTCCACAGCAGCTGCACAGGCAGCTATTGCAGAGGCAGCTGTGATAGCACGGTGGGGTAGAGGGAACATATATTTAGAGACTTGAGAGCCACCTTCTGATGTCAACAGGTCTCTGCTAATTTTGTCTAAGGAAGGGGACTGCTTCTGTAGGGTTGGCAGGTTGGTGGGTGTCACCTATAATGGTGGGTCACCTTTAATGGTGCAGATTAGCTGAGACAACTGTCCAGAAAGGTGAGTGGTAGGGAACATTTGGGGGAATCAGTAAACAAAGATAGAATTAACTGCCAGTTTTATCCTTTTAAACATGTGTGTGTGTGTGTTGCTGTTTGCCTTTTCCATTCTGATGGTAAGCACTTTGGGGCAAGGACCATCTCCTTCTATAAGATCGCACAGTACCTAACACACTGGGTCTGAACCCTGATTAAATACAAACAATTCTTCTATCTCTAGCCACACAGCAAGTATGAATTATTCCATCTGTAGGCTGAATTAGCAATGGGCATAGGTTTTTTTTTGTTTGTTTGTTTTTTTGCTGGTGAACAAATACACCTGGTGAGACTGATGACCCATTTTTTCCATAGCAGGGTATTTTTTTTTTAATTTCCTCAATGAGCTCCAAGGAGGTGGTTCTCCACACCCTCTCTTCCTATTGACCAGAATGACCTTCGCTCAGTTCATCCCCACCTGCAGAAAAACCTAAGAGAAGCTCTGTATGGGAGGAAATCTCTGTCAGGATCACCTTCAGAGATTCTCCCACATCATCTCATCAGGGGAGACATAGATCCCTAGACATTTATGTGGGTCCCAGGGGATCTGTAGGAGGTCAGGACCACCATACAGAGTCCATATGCATCATTACCTCGTCTGGCTCTCCACAGCCTCATATCCTTCCTTGCAGTGCTATTCCTTAGTGCTACAGTTCTAGGGCTTCCCTACAGGCTGTTGTGGCAATTAAGACCTCTGGTGGGGAGATGTGGGGAGCTATGCAAAGATGATAATGTCTCCTGGCTATTATTTTTTTCACCTTATCTATGTGGATCTGGAAGGGGATCTATGTGCGTCTTCACATCCTTTCCTCTGTCCTACCCATTCCTCTCCTACAGGTCATTGTTTCATACTTGGGTGCTGCCCCCCGTATTTCACGTGAGTAAGATTCAGATAATGTCCATTTGACAGAACCAATTGGTAATTGACTGTTCTTTGGAGAATATTATTGTTATAATTAGCAACATGGATCATTGCAGGTAAAGTATTTGTCGTGTTAAATAACAGGCAATTGCCAATAGATATACATTAAAAGGAATTGGGTGAAAATTCATTTTGTCACACTACAAGGTAACATTTATATCATTATAAAACCATCTTCATTGTAAGGTTTAGTATGAAGTTGGGTGCAGGTTTTGACCACAGTGGAGGATATATTCTTTTACTGTGTATTTTTTCCCTCTCATTATGCACAGCTTATATATATATTGAATTTATCTATCCATTTTGGGTTTTATTTATTCTTCAAGAAGAGTTTTTAACTTATTCCCCACTATGTTTTACACACCTAAATTTAGAATTTGTTCTTTCTTTCCAATGCACATTAGAATACTTTTGGCAGAACCATTGCCTAGTGAATAACACAGTGGACTAATAATCTTTGTTACGTTCCTGGCTCTGCCACTCACAGATTCTGTGTGTAACCTTGCACCCAGAGCCTGGGATTTTCAAAACAGGTTTAGGAGAGGTAGGCACCCAATTGCAACTGAAAGTCAGTTGTGAGTTTGGTGGCTAACTTAGGCTCCATTGAAAATCTCAGACTTAACCAGAGGCTTGAGTAAGCAGCACAGAGAGCAGAATCCAATCCAGCCACAGTTGTTCAGTATGAGCAATAGCACATTTCACTAAACTGTGCAAAAATGATAAGGTTTAAAAAAACGTGGTTGATTAAATGTTTAGCAATATTCTTTGCAGTGATAAAAAGTGATGGCCTGTGTTAATGTCTTTAAAAGTCATGTGGAACATGGAGCTTTTCACTTCCTCATTCACTTTCACCCCAAGATCGCTGTCTTGTTGCATGACCAACTGCTAGCTCTTAAAAATGTGTGCTTTCTGGGCCAATTTCTAGCCTAAATTACAATTGCTTAAAAATTAATGGACCATTAAAATGACAAATAAATCTTTGTGAAGGTAACCAATGTTTAAAGGGAAATCTAAAAAAAAAAAAAATGTAGGGAAAAGAGGTTTAATTGTTCTGATATGGCTTTTTGGTAGTCTTTGAAGATGGTAAACACAATAGAAACAATATTGAGTTAGTAATATTCAATTTTTTAAGGGATAGGGAATCCCAAGTTTCAGCTATGAAATGTTAAGAGGAAAATATCTAGGTCCAGAGTTTGACCTATATTGTGTCTCTTTTGTTTTTCTGTTCACAGAGTCTAATTAATTCATTATTGTCAAGGTTCCTCCCCCACTCTGAACTCTAGGGTACAGATGTGGGGACCTGCATGAAAAAACCTCCTAAGCTTATCTTTACCAGCTTAGGTCAAAACTTCCCCAAGGTACAAAATATTACACCTTGGACAGGCCGCTACCACCACCAAACTAATACTGGTTACTGGGGAAGAGCTGTTTGGACGCGTCCTTCCCCCCAAAATACTTCCCAAAACCTTGCACCCCACTTCCTGGACAAGGTTTGGTAAAAAGCCTCACCAATTTGCCTAGGTGACTACAGACCCAGACCCTTGGATCTTAGAACAAAATCAGGATGGTAGATATCTTACAGGGTAATTAGATTCAAAAACATAGAGAACCCCTCTAGGCAAAACCTTAAGTTACAAAAAAGATACACAGACAGAAATAGTTATTCTATTCAGCACAATTCTTTTCTCAGCCATTTAAAGAAATCATAATCTAACACATACCTAGCTAGATTACTTACTAAAAGTTCTAAGACTCCATTCCTGTTCTGTCCCCGGCCAAGACGACTACAGACAGACACTTTGTTTCTCTCCCTCCTCCCAGCTTTTGAAAGTATCTTGTCTCCTCATTGGTCATTTTGGTCAGGTGCCAGCGAGGTTATCTTTAGCTTCTTAACCCTTTACAGGTGAGAGGAGCTTTCCCCTGGCCAGGAGGGATTTCAAAGGGGTTTACCCTTCCCTTTATATTTATGACACGCCCCCCAAATCTCAGCTAGGGTGAAACACTGGCTGGGATTTCTTCCTGGAGCTCTAGGAAAACAGAGTTAATAAGACACATGCATCTCTAAATATACTACCAAGTACATAAAGACTAACAATATTTTCCACATCTCAAGGACGATTTTAACCAGTTGATTCTGGGAAACTTTCACGGGAGAGTGCATCAGCCACTTTGTTAGAAGCTCCTGAGATGTGTTGGATGTCGAAATCAAAATCTTGGAGAGCTAAACTCCACCGAAGAAGTTTTTTGTTAGTTTCTTTGACAGTGTGAAGCCACTTTAGTGCAGCATGGTCGGTTTGCAGGTGGAAACGCCGTCCCCAAACATATGGGTGTAGCTTTTCCAGAGCGTAGACAATGGCATAACATTCTTTTTCAGTGACTGACCAGTTGCTTTCCCTCTCAGACAGTTTTTTGCTGAGAAACACTACAGGGTGGAATTCTTGATCAGGTCCTTTCTGCATTAAAACTGCTCCCACACCACGCTCGGATGCATCTGTGGTTACTAGGAACGGTTTGTCAAAGTCTGGGGCCCTTAGTACAGGGTCAGACATGAGTGTCGCTTTAAGCTTGTTAAAGGCCTTCTGACACTTTCCGGTCCACTGAACAGCATTTGGCTGTTTCTTTTTGGTTAGGTCTGTCAGTGGGGCAGCGATTTGGCTGTAGTGCGGTACAAATCGTCTGTAATAACCGGCCAAGCCTAAGAAGGATTGAACCTGTTTCTTTGACTTTGGGACAGGCCACTTTTGGATAGCATCCACTTTGGCCTGTAGGGGGCTGATAGTTCCTTGACCCACCTGGTGTCCAAGGTAAGTCACTCTGTTTAGGCCTATTTGACACTTCTTAGCCTTAACAGTTAGTCCTGCCTCCCTTATGCGCTCAAGGACTTTTTGTAGATGTTCCAGGTGGTCTGCCCAGGAATCCGAAAATATGGCCACATCGTCAAGGTAGGCGACTGCATATTCTCCTAATCCCGCTAGGAGACCATCTACAAGTCTTTGGAAAGTGGCGGGTGCATTTCGCAGCCCGAAAGGGAGTACATTAAATTCATACAGCCCGAGATGTGTGATGAAGGCTGACCTTTCCTTGGCAGATTCATCTAGCGGTACCTGCCAGTACCCCTTGGTTAAGTCCAAGGTAGAGATGAACTGGGCCCTTCCCAGTTTCTCTAATAGTTCATCTGTGCGTGGCATGGGATAGTTGTCTGGGCGAGTTACAGCATTTAGCTTACGGTAGTCCACGCAAAAACGTATTTCCCCATCTGGTTTGGGAACTAGAACCACTGGAGATGCCCATGCACTTTCAGAGGGGCGGATTACACCCATCTGTAACATATCCTGGATCTCCCGTTCTATAGCAGTTTTAGCTTGAGGAGACACCCGGTAAGGTTGGACCCTAATTGGGTGAGCATTACCTGTGTCAATGGAGTGGTATGCCCGTTCAGTCAGTCCTGGGGTGGCTGAGAACGTTGGCGCGTAGCTAGTGCACAGCTCCTGGATCTGCTGTCGCTGCATACGCCCAAGGGTCATGGAGAGGTTCACCTCTTCCACACCACCAGCACATTTCCCTTCGTAATAGACACCTTCAGGCCACTCAGCGTCGTCTCCTCCCTGGGCTGTAAACTGACAAACCTTTAATTCTCTGGAATAAAAGGGCTTTAGAGAATTAATATGATACACCTTAGGCTTTCGGTTGGAGGTGGGGAATGCTATGAGATAATTAACAGCTCCCAGGCGCTCCTGGACCACGAATGGCCCTTCCCACGATGCTTCCATTTTATGGGCCTGGAGCGCCTTTAAGACCATGACCTGGTCTCCTACTTTGAAGGAACGCTCTCTGGCATGTTTATCATACCAGGCTTTTTGCTCTTTTTGAGCATCCTGTAAGTTTTCTCTAGCAAGGGCTAAAGAGGTTCGGAGGGTGTTTTGTAGGTTGGTTACAAAGTCCAGAATGTTAGTTCCTGGAGAAGGTGTAAATCCCTCCCATTGCTGCTTCACCAACTGCAATGGCCCCTTAACCTCACGGCCATATACAAGTTCAAATGGGGAAAACCCTAAACTGGGATGTGGTACAGCTCTGTAGGCAAAGAGCAACTGCTGCAATACTAGGTCCCAATCATTGGAGTGCTCATTTACGAATTTACGTATCATGGCCCCCAAAGTTCCATTAAACTTCTCCACCATGCCATTTGTTTGATGATGGTAAGGAGTGGCAACCAAGTGATTTACCCCATGAGCTTCCCAAAGGTTTTTCATAGTTCCTGCCAGGAAATTAGTCCCTGCATCTGTGAGGATGTCGGAGGGCCAACCTACCCTGGCAAAAATGTCTGCTAGTGCCTGGCACACACTTTTAGCCCTGGTGTTGCTTAGAGCTACTGCTTCCGGCCATCGGGTGGCAAAATCCATGAAAGTCAGTATGTACTGCTTTCCTCTGGGTGTCTTTTTCGGAAAAGGACCCAGAATATCCACAGCTACTCGCTGAAATGGAACTTCAATGATGGGGAGTGGCTGGAGAGGAGCTTTGACCTGGTCTTGGGGTTTTCCCACTCTTTGGCACACCTCACAAGACTGGACATAGGTAGAAACATCCTTGCCCATTCCCTCCCAGTGGAATGACCCCCCCAAACGGTCTTTGGTCCTGTTCACCCCAGCATGGCCACTAGGGTGATCATGGGCTAAGCTCAAGAGCTTGGCCCGGTATTTAGTTGGAACTACCAACTGTCTCTGAGGATGCCAGTCTTCCTGGTGTCCCCCAGAAAGAGTTTCCTTGTATAAAAGTCCTCTTTCTACAACAAACCTGGATCGATTAGAAGAGCTGAGAGGCGGTGGGTTGCTCCGTGCCGCCGTCCAAGCTCTCTGGAGGCTTTCATCTGCTTCCTGTTCGGTCTGGAACTGTTCCCTTGATGCTGGAGACATCAGTTCCTCATGGGATTGTGGACCTAGGCTTGGTCCCTCTGGAAGCGATATAGGGGATGGAGCTGTTTCTGTTGACTGTGAACCGCTCTCCGCTGGTGCACTATGTTGGGATTCAGGCTCCGGCTGAGCCTCTTGTGTAGGGTTATCGGCTGCTGCCAGTTCAGGTTCGGTGGGTCCCTCTGGTGTTGAGGTTGCAAGTACTGAATTCAGTGCTGACACGGGGTCTGGTGTTGGTTGTTCGGCTGGTTCCGGTTCTGGGACTGGTTCCGTCTGGGTCTCTGGGACTGGATCCACTACTGCTGTTGCAGACATTGGCCTGAGGTCCAGGTCCATCACCTCTGACTGGGTCCTGATAGAAGTCTCCGGAACAGAGCTAGGCCTCACGGCTTGTTTAGCCTGGTTGCGGGTGACCATTCCCACCCTCTTGGCCTGCTTCACATGATTGGCCAAGTCTTCCCCCAACAGCATGGGGATGGGATAATCATCATAGACTGCAAAAGTCCACATTCCTGACCAGCCCTTGTACTGGACAGGCAACTTGGCTGTAGGCAAATTGAAAGAGTTGGACTTGAAGGGTTGAATCGTCACTTGGATCTCTGGGTTGATTAAATTGGGGTCCACTAAGGAAGCATGGATAGCTGACACTTGTGCTCCGGTGTCCCTCCACGCGGTGACCTTCTTCCCGCCCACACTCACAGTTTCCCTCCGCTCCAAGGGTATCTGGGAGGTATCTGGGCCTGTGGACCTCTGGTGTGATTCCGGTGCAATGAACTGTAACCTGTTGGGGTTCTTGGGGCAGTTGGCCTTTACATGCCCCAGCTCGTTACATTTAAAACATCGTCCAGCTGACGGGTCACTGGGGCGAGGAGGGTTGCTGGAGAACGGGGTGGTGGGACGATAAGGGGTCTGGAGGGTTCTTTGGGAGGTAGGTGGGGCTTTGGGCGGCCCCCGGTAATAGGGTGTGGTCTGGGGTGGTCCCTTCTGGTCTCCGCTCCAACTGCGACCAGTTTTCTTCTTCTCTGCCACCTCCACCCATCTGGCTCCAATCTCTCCTGCCTCAATTACCGTTTTGGGTTTCCCATCTAGGATGTATCTTTCTATTTCCTCAGGAACACCCTCTAAGAATTGTTCCATTTGCATTAGGAAGGGCAAATTTACTGGAGATTCAACACTTGCTCCTGATATCCAGGCATCCCAATGTTTTACAATGTGGTAGGCATGTCGGGTAAATGACATGTCTGGTTTCCACCTTAGGGCTCTGAACCTCCGACGAGACTGCTCGGGTGTTATCCCCATTCTGACTCTCGCCTTGGATTTAAACAGTTCATACTTGTTCATGTGTTCTTTAGGCATTTCAGCTGCCACCTCAGCTAAGGGTCCACTGAGCTGCGGCCTCAGCTCTACCATGTATTGGTCAGTAGAGATGTTGTACCCAAGGCAGGCCCTTTCGAAGTTTTCTAAGAAGGCCTCAGTATCATCACCTGCCTTGTAGGTGGGGAACCTTCTGGGATGGGAAGTGGTACCTGGAGAAGGATTGCTAGGGTTTGTTGGTATATTCTGCTGGGCCTTTATCCTCTCCATCTCCTCCACATGCTTCCTCTCTTTTTCCTTCTCCTCCTCCTTCAGCCGCATGAGTTCTATCTGTCTTTCATGTTCCCTTTGTTTTTCCTCAGCCTGAAATTTGGCTAATTCCAGCTGTAGTCGAGCTGAGGATTTGGCCATTCTAACCTCTCTGTTTTTAACTAACTTTACACCCGAGGTTTAGAAATAAACAAACAAAACTTGGCTGTAAAATTTTGCTGTGCTGGAATAGAATACCTATTCTCTGATAGTGATTGTCAGCCTACAGAAAAAGACAATTCCCTTGTCTCTGCTCTGGGCCCAAGTTTAAGCAAAAAACCTCCAACTACTTGCTTACCCAGCCCAAAGAAAAAAAAAATTCTTTTCAAACCTGTGCTCCTTGTAAAACAAAACAAAAAAAATCAAAATCCTAAAAAAAAACCCTGCCACTTTTGTCTCCAGGCAAATGGGTAGAGCACACCCCCCCTATTTACTTTTAGGAAGAAAAGAAAAAAAAACCTCTGGGTTGGAAGACTGTGAATTTCCCTGCAGGAGTTAAGTACCCTGCCTCCAGGCAAAAAAAACCTGCAATTCACAAGATAATCCCCTTTTGTCTCTGCTTGGCCACAAAGCAGAGAGAAACCAAGCTGCTTTCAGTTTCAAAGCTGCCTTCTGGACTTCCTAAAAATTCCTTTTTAAAATCTGTATTTCTAGTTCAAAAAAATCTCAACTGGATCTCAAAATGATTTCAGGTTAATCCCACCACTGTGCCACCATGTCACGGTTCCTCCCCCACTCTGAACTCTAGGGTACAGATGTGGGGACCTGCATGAAAAAACCTCCTAAGCTTATCTTTACCAGCTTAGGTCAAAACTTCCCCAAGGTACAAAATATTACACCTTGGACAGGCCGCTACCACCACCAAACTAATACTGGTTACTGGGGAAGAGCTGTTTGGACGCGTCCTTCCCCCCAAAATACTTCCCAAAACCTTGCACCCCACTTCCTGGACAAGGTTTGGTAAAAAGCCTCACCAATTTGCCTAGGTGACTACAGACCCAGACCCTTGGATCTTAAGAACAATGAACAATCCTCCCAACACTTGCACTCCCCCTTTCCTGGGAAATGTTGGATAAAAAGCCTCACCAATTTGCCTAGGTGACTACAGACCCAGACCCTTGGATCTTAGAACAATGAAAAAGCATTCAGTGTTTTACAAGAAGACTTTTAATAAAAAATAGAAGTAAATAGAAATAAAGAAATCCCCCCTGTAAAATCAGGATGGTAGATATCTTACAGGGTAATTAGATTCAAAAACATAGAGAACCCCTCTAGGCAAAACCTTAAGTTACAAAAAAGATACACAGACAGAAATAGTTATTCTATTCAGCACAATTCTTTTCTCAGCCATTTAAAGAAATCATAATCTAACACATACCTAGCTAGATTACTTACTAAAAGTTCTAAGACTCCATTCCTGTTCTGTCCCCGGCCAAGACGACTACAGACAGACACTTTGTTTCTCTCCCTCCTCCCAGCTTTTGAAAGTATCTTGTCTCCTCATTGGTCATTTTGGTCAGGTGCCAGCGAGGTTATCTTTAGCTTCTTAACCCTTTACAGGTGAGAGGAGCTTTCCCCTGGCCAGGAGGGATTTCAAAGGGGTTTACCCTTCCCTTTATATTTATGACAATTATACGTCTGTTTTTCTTTTCTTTTTCAAGAGAAAAATGTAAATCAATAGCAGTTGCTTTCGATGTCATGAACAACCCTACAGTAGCAAAGATTATGTAAATGATATGGAAAACAATAAATTTGGCAGAGAGAATGATATTTGACGTTTTCTGGCTTTCAACAGATCTTATAGACAACAATGATAAGTTCTTTATTAAAAAATATGAACTTTGTTTGGAATGGATTGTTTAGAGTACTAGTAATGGGTTACAGAGCCTTTCACTTCAAGAACACTGGTTCACATATGACAATGCTTGGTAGATACTGAAAGCTGGAATGAATTAAGGGCTGTTATGTGAAATAAGTTAACATTATATATGTATTTCATTGTGGACAGGTATCCACCATCACCATTTTCACTCAAAGGATATGAAAGATAAGACAGATACAGGGAAACAGTCATAATCATTATGATGGTCTTCCAGATGTATGACTGAAGCATATCACAAGGTGTTGATAATATATGCTGGCCAGTATATATTCATATTGTGGCAAGGCACCCCTTCTGCCTCGCCTGACTTAGCGCTCCTTCCTCTGGCAGGGACAGGCCTGGGGTAAATCGGCCTCCTCCTCTGGAGCGTGTCTGTCTTCCTCTTCGGGGTATGCTTTCCAGAGGCTTCCGGTAGGCCTCGGAGTAGGCCTGAGGAGTGCTCCTCTACCAAATAAAGGGAAAAAGTCTATAATGCACCAAAACAAAAGGGGAATACTGTTACACTAATAAAAATTATACCAACAGGATCTTGTAAGAGGGACAAGACAAATTGCCACATTTATTGTAAATACAACAAAATATTCCTATATGCAATTTCTATATAGATCCATTCACACACACAGACATTCACACACAGGTTCTACATAAAGGTTGTTATACTTACCAGCCTAGGTGGCCTGGACACGAGAGTGGAGCCGAGTCGTTATCAGATGAGCATCCGATGCTCCTGGAGGGTGGTCGTAGAACCAGACTCAAAGAACACAGTCCCTGGACCTAATTTTTATTGGTCACTGGTTCAATACAAGTCTATGGAAGTTGCTTCATCATGTTGAATTTACAATTGAGATGACCATCAGTCAGCTCAATCAGCAGGGGTACATCCATGACAGCTCCATGATGGCTAGGTGTTATCTTCTTGTTCTTCCTTGATGCATTTTGGGTGGATTCCAGTTTGCCCTCCGGGTTATCTCCAATTTGCATATTCTTTGGCCCATCGATATCAAGGTTGAAATTCTTAGGATTAGGCTGGCACCATTTACTAACCAATTATTTCCCTGCTTCAGGCTCTCAATTCCATGCACTCATCATTCATTCTTTTACTTAACAACACAATCTATGACTCTTGATTCATTTAACAAGTTTTATCCCACTATCTATTTTTCCCTCTTTGGATACCAAGATTTACATAGGCATGACAAGGGACCCCCATGGGGGAAGAGCATCAGGGTGTTGTTTTAAAGAACAGCATTGTTTCCTCAGAGATTTTATCACTTTCCAGCACAGACTCTTTGTCCTGTACTGGCCTGAAATAATTAGCACTTTGGCCTTGCATTTGTTACAGAGTGAAATTCAACAGCATGGAACTGATGTTCATACCTTTTTACAATACCTATATACTATTTTGTCTATCTTTATTTCTACTACTACGTAATTATAATTCTATCATACTTATATAACTTTGAGGGCGACCCAACATTACCTTTCCCTGGCCCCTTCACTGGGGCAGCTGTTGTTCTGTCACTGGCCCCGGGGTGTCAGTCCTTCCCCTAAACAGGCACTGAGTTTTGAGTGTCTCCCCTATGGGAAGGCACACAGTCTCTCACACTGGAGAAACCTATCTCCCTGCTGCTCTCCCCACTTCCCTGCAACCAGGAAAGAGATTTTACCAGGTTTCAGGCAGCCCTTAGGGTACATCTTCACTACCCGCCGGCTCGGAGGGTAGTGATTGATCTATTGGGGATCGATTTATCGTGTCTCGTCTAGACACGATAAATCAATCCCTGAATCGACTCCTGTACTCCAACTGGGCAGGAGGAGTAAGTGGAGTCGACAGGGGAGCCACCGCGGTCAACTTGCCGCAGTGGGAATGGCCAGGTAACTCGAACTAAGATACTTTGACTTCAGCTACGTGAATAGTGTAGCGGAAGTTGCGTATCTTAATTCAACACCCCCCGCCCTCCGCAGTGTAGCCCAGGACTGGACTCAGATGTCCCTAACTGACCTGAAGTAACCCCTTCCCAGCTTGTAGGAAAACAGGCCTTTAGCATTCTAGGGCAACCATTCCTGTTTTCCCAGACCCTCCTGCAGCTGTCCGGCCTGACTTTGTCACAATACCGTATATTAATTGTGTTATCTGCACCATATATATAATAGTATTAATTAAGCACACAATATTAAACACAAATATTATAGTAGATATAATTTAAATTGGCCTATACTTTTTATATAACCCTGCTCACTTTTGCTTCGTATCCCATAATCCGTGGCAGGCACTGAAGTAAGTTTTGGCTTAAGCAAACAGGGAAGCTGTCAAGATCAGCACAAATGAATGCTTTACCATAGCAACAGGAAAGAGTTGGTAAAAAACTTACAAGGTACCTTCATTCCCTTTGGTACCTGGAATGCATGTGGATGAATAGTGAATTTCCTTTTTTAATTCGTCAATACACTATTGTCTTAAAGAGCATAATCATTCTATTTTTGTACAAATAAATAATGTGACATTGTCCTTTTAACAAAAATATCGAAGGTTGTTTTTATTGGTTTTTACTGTATATATAATGAAACAAAAGGTCCTTCTTTGCAAAGGTTATTTTCAATTATTTTATTTTAGCATATTAAATGCCCTGGTGTTTTCTATCTTTGTTGCTTTCTTAATTTTTAGCATGTCTTGTTTTTCTTTTAAGGGAATTGAAGACTACAGATTCAATTACACTCATGTCTTAGAAGTGCTCAATTTGTGGGCTACGTAAGATGGGAAGCCAAAATGTAATCATGTTGAATAGATGAGACAACAGCAACAGCATATTAAAAATAATCCTGAAAAGCAGGAGACCTTGCTCTCAGTACAGCATTCATTGTGCCAGACTTGCTTGACAGCAAATGACCAAAGAACAGAAGGAAAACTCAAGATTTCTCTTGTAGAGAGTGTCAGAGGAAGAGAACAAATAAACAACTCTCCTAGGACAATACATTTAAATCATGAACTACAACTAAACTTCAGGTTTCAGAGTAGCAGTCGTGTTAGTCTGTATTCACAAAAAGAAAAGGAGTACTTGTGGCACCTTAGAGACTCTAAGGTGCCACAAGTACACTTCAGAAGGTTAAAAAAATTGAATACCAGAGGATAGAACAGCAGAGCATTGAGAAATGATGAATGGCCAGTAGCAAAGAAGACAAAAGGAGAGGGAGAATATGGGGAGTGAGGACATGCCAACAGAGAAGACAAACCTTACAAAAATAATATATGAGTGAAGCCACTCGAGGGCTATAAGACAATTATACGCTATAAGAGGATAGCTGCTGCTGTTAATAAAATAGCGTCAAAATACAATTTAAACTGCCAAAGGATCTGACAAAAAATATGTAATGCTTTTTTACATAATTTTTTTTTACAAAGGATCTTGAACTTAGTGCTTTTCCTCCCCGAAAGCAGACTTGCCTCTGACACCGCCCCCCCACCCCAAAAAAAAAAAAAGGCAGCACGCACCCTTTGTGGAAGACAAAAATTGCAAGCAACAACTGAACACCTCTAACGTATTAAAGTTGAACTCATGTCAAAATGGATTTTCAAAAGTGACCAAGGGAGACTTTGAGCGAGAAATGTGACATAGCCTGAACTATAGATGATGGATGAACTAAAGACAGGATCATTCAAAGCAAAGCAACAATAAAACAGAAGCAAATTTACTGGCAGCAGAGATAATAGTCGAGAAAAGCTCAGAAAAATATGGTGCTCTGCTGTGCTGCCAGAGAACAAGCACCATGCACTGAACTTAAGAAGATGGAGCAATTTCAGAAAAGCTACTAATTAATATAAAGTGGGGAAAGCAGGAAATCTTGGGAAGTGAGCTAATGCACAAAGATCAGCACTTATGGATGTCAATTACCAATTTAAAAACAATTTCAGATATCTTATGGAATACTTAAGTTATGCCCAGAGAATGACAGAAGATTTTAGCTTAGCAACTATAGAACAAACTGGGGAAATAATGCAATTATTATGGGAAATGTTCCCATCGAGATGAGGCCAGGATTTGGTCCAAAGCATAATTGGTTGGCATAGAGGTTAGAGAGAAGCCAGACATGCATGTCAAATTCAAGAACCCATGAATCTAAACAACGCTTCTCATTTTGCTTCTATCCTGCAACCAAAACTGGACATAGCTATATAACCAAACTATAATTATATATTGCTATAAAACTCCCAATTCTTATGGACCTGAACAAACAGAATGTCTTGCCATATTTCTTTATCACTTGGAAGTGACGTCCCAGAATGTATCTTTTTTGTTCTGATTGGTGTCGTATTTTCTTCCTTTCTTCTCTGTTCCTCCTCCTCTACAAGAACCTCCTCTCAACCACATATAGTACATTCACACTGCAGTCAGGGTTAGATGTCCTCTAACTAGCACACTAAAAATAAAAGTGAAGATACTGTGGCACAGCCTTCAGTGCCAGCTCCGCAAGCGAGTACGTATCTGAGGGGATTGAGTGGGTTTGTGCAGCCCACACTGAAGCCTGCACTACAGAGTTCTCTTATTTTCAGTGAAATAGCTAGAGTACAGCTATAATGATTAAGGCTGCGAGTCTGTCACGGAGGTCACAGAAGTCAGATTCCATGAGACGGTCCTCCTTTCCAAGCTCAGCTCGGAGGCTGCTGTGACGGGGGAGAGAGGGAGAGAACCCCCCCTCCCTCCCAGCCCAGCTCGGGGGCTGGCATAGTGAGGGTGAGAGGGCACATCCATCACATTAGAAAGGTAGGACTACTGATATTAAAATATGAGTTGTGTGCTTTTATTTCTAGAACATAAAAATTATTAAGTTTTTTTTTAATATATAGCGCTTTTATCCAAAGCGCTTTACAGCTAACAGTACAAACATTTGGAAAGATCATTAAGTGGTCTGCCAAGACTCTCAGCAATTTTCAAGTGGTCTGTGAAAAAAAAAGTTTGAGAATCACTGATCTAGAGGAAGAGAAGCTAAGTTGCCCAAGATTTCTAAAATGGTTAGTGATTTTAGGTGCCCAGTTGGATATGCCTCAAAGGGCCTGATTTTCAGAAAGTGCTGAACCTTTTGAAAATCAAGCCCCTTAAAGGCTTCAAATGTTTGGCACCCAAAAATTAAGGCACGTAGAATCACTAGTTACTTTTGAAAAATCTTGTCCTACAGTGCTTATAGGATGGATTGTCCATGACCTAAGGGAAACTCATACTGAGTGGTGCTTCTTCTGTGCCCTGGTAGACCCCTTCCTCTTACTGGAGGCAGGGCTTACATCCCTCTCCACATCCTTCATATAAAAATCACAGCACAAACATTCCAGCCCCTGGGATGAGGTCAAAGATCTCACAATTATCAAAAAAATTATGTTGGGGCAAGACCCTAGAAAATAAGTTGACAGTAGGTGATTAATTTGTTGAATAAACCTCCTTTTTGGTGTTTATGTACATGTTTCTCTCTCAGTGGTGACCCACCAAATCTAGTGTGTTCTGGTTGTTTTCCTAGAATATAAGGAATTGTAAGGTTTTGCGATATCTGAGCAGATAAACTACAGCATCAGGGAATAAGGCTGCTGAATGGGAGAGAATCTTTATAAACACAAACCATTCATGGTGGCAAACAAAAGGAGGAACAAACCAAAGCTTCCACAATCTGGGTGATACCCTGTGAGGCCTGGGCTTATCTCTACACTTAATTAAACACCCATAGCTGTCCCATTTGCTGACTCTGGCTTGCAGGGCTCAGGCTAGGGGGTTGTATAACTGCAGTGGAGACATTTGAGCCTGGGCTACAATCCAAGTTCCAGGACCTTACCTCCTCACAGGGTCCTCGAGCCTGGACTCCAGCCCAAGCCTGAACATGTACACTGCAATTAAACAGCCCAGTAGCCCGAGCCCTGCAAGCCTAAGTCAGATGACACAGACAAACCACAGGTTTTTAATTGCTGTGTAGCTATATCCACTGTGAAGTCAGGATGTCCTGTGTTCCCCACAAACATTCAACTTTCCCTAGCTCACAAAACCCCTTCTTATAGCCTGTGCTGGAGAGTTTACCCCATACCAGGTGTGAAAGGGCTAATAAGGGCCCGAAAGGCCAATTAACCAGCCAGGGTGCACCTGGAGAGTGGACCAGGGCTAATTAGGAATGAACCCCAATTGGGAAAAAACTAGGTTTATCTCTTTAAAGACATGGGTGACCATAGTTGAGGAGAGCAGATGGAAAGAGTTCTCTTTTTTTAGGGAACACTCTGAAAAGAAAGCTGAATGTGAAAAGGCTTTTCCAGGGGTAAGCTAGGAGCCTAACTGAGGCCCTGATGGGCTGGAGCTTTCTGGAAACTTAGAATAAGGGAGGAGAGTGCCAGCCCCTAGACTGGGGGATTGATTGAATCAGGAAGGAGTAGCAGCAGCAGCAACACAGACATGCTATTCTGAAGGAAAAGACACACACAAAGTGAAAGATACTCCCAAACCACAGTTTGTGAGGTTGGTGGGAATTCAGCTCATAAATATGTTCATTCTAAAATACATGACAGACAAAGATCATGATGACTAAAACATAAAAGTTGAGAGAAAAACAAAATATACAAAATACATTTTGGCTAACCCTGTGCAAATATATTAATATCAACTTTGTGAATGTTTGCAAGCAAGAAAAAAGGGAAAGGGGAAGTTTGGGGAAGAATTAATAAACTTTCCTAGGGCAAAATATTTTATTTCTGCTGGGAATCCAAAGTAACATTTGTACACTTTGAATAAAGGGCTGTCTCTTGGGTCCCTAACCTGTGTCTTTGGAGCAGATGAATTCACAGTCATCTAATGAGGTGTCCTGCAGTTTCCTCCCATCTGTTGATCTTTCTGACATGAATTTGTGCTAGAACTCCAGACTGTTAGGATCACCTTTTGATCTGACTTATATCGCGTGCAAATCCATTTCAGTATCATGGAGGGGGTGTAATTCATGATAATATTTTGCTGTTAGATTGTAAACTTAGTGTGCAGGGAGGTTGTCCTCAGAATACCTTCAGAGTCATATAAACTGCATTGATGCATAAGTAAAAGTTGCTGGGAGTTGTAGTGCCATTCCCTCAGAGGGACCAACAGTAGAACAGGGATATCGCTAGTGTGCAAACTATTTGATACCCCCGGAGGTGAGACTGGGGTAAGCACACATTTCTAGAGGTTTTTGTTTTGAACCTGGGTCTACTAAATCACAGCCAGGTACTGATAGTGGCAAAGAGAAGGGAGGAAAGGCTTGCAGAGAAAATCATTATTTTATAATTAAGTTGTTCTGCACACTCTTTTCCAGCATTCTTAATATCTTGTAAATTTGTCCTCAAAGTTTCACGCACCCTTAATGCTTACCTAATCTGTGCTAGAAAAAATCCACATCTATCACTCTGAACATCCTGAGACGGCTAAGTATTAGCTGTCACATTCAACTGAGCAACAGAGAGCTGACTAACTTCAACTGGAAAATAATCTAGTAAAGATGTTTACTATATAGAATGGGTACTGTAGATTGTAAAAAACAATTACATCAGTATCTTTGATCGTAAGTCCTTTGCTTGGACAATACAACATACAGATTGGGCATCAATATAAATAGTGGTATTCTCTTATTACAAAGATACATAACTAGAGTATGTTAGGTTGTTTTAGGTTGTCTGGTACACAGATAGGATGAAATTCACCATTCTGCTCAAAGGCTGAGTAGCTGAGATTTGGGTACAGAATTCTGTAGAGTAGTAGGGGAACAGGAGAAATTTTCACCTTCTACCACCTACGTACACCATGTTGTCTTGTGGGACAAATTAACAGCTACTGCTGTCTTTCCCCAAATATAGAGGCTTTGAGCCACTGGATCTGCATAGTCATATATTACATGTCCCTATCCTTTTCTGCCAATTCAGAGCAGATTCATATAGGAAATATAGAGGCCCTCCTTTCTAGCAGTCAGATCTGTGCAACTTCTACTCCTTATTGTTTTGTAGGAAGTAGTACCATTAACAACTCAGTAATTAAAAAAAAAAAAAACAACACCTCTGCCATTGAGGTTTTAGCACCAGTGTGCTTTTGTGAATCTCTATAATTTATTTGCAAGCATTATTGCTGTGAATTTCAATGTGAGAGCAGTAGAAATCTGTAATTCAGTTGTATTGGTTATTGATGCATCTTAGGCCCTATATTGTGGGACTTTCCTATGCATGTCATGGCTAAGAACTCTGCAGTGAGTGCATATGAGGCAAAGTGGAAGAGGGATAAATGGCTGTGTTGAGGACATGACTGTAGGGGTGAAAATGGACTGATAAAGGGATCAATAGGTAACTTTTGCTACTTCCCTAATGTAACCAGCATATATAAAATTGGCATAAAAGCAAATTTCAGTCTATGAAGCTGAGTCATGCTTGTTCACGATGGTTAAAAAAAAACAATATTCATTCCATTAAAACCACCAAAATCATGCCATAATAAGTGCTTCAAATTTAGGTATTCAACTGTGCATGAACTAAACAGCATTTTCAAGGCACTGCTGTACAGAAGTAAGGTAATAATGTCCAGTCTGTTAATTCAGGAAGTCATCTAATTCTATTAGTCTTCTATTTATTACTGGGTATTATGGAATTAAACTAAATGTACTTCATGTTCAGACTGTAATGGCTCATAGTCCAGCCAAATCAGAGTCTGTCCTGCCATCTGCTTACTTGACTTGCAGTACACCCAACAGTAACAGAAGTAAGTGTAGCCCCCACGTGAGAGTTATGGTGGTTATGGTGGAGTCCACACAGTAGTTTTGGGAAAGACAAATTATATCTAATTACAGTCTTGCTATGGAGTTCATCTTCAGAGAGGACATGAAGATTTGTAATCTAAGGAAACTCAGTGACAGCATGAGCGGTCAAGCCTTCATACATCCCTCTCACATGAACCTCACCCCACCCAGCAAGTTACTGTAAACATCTTCAATCGCTGCTGCTCCGTGATAAGGATCAGTTGTGCTGGGGGTAGTGGCACTGAAGAATTGTTAGCAGCAATATTCCCAGTAAAAATGATTCACAAGATCAGGTCTGTCTATCTTTTAAAACAAATGCATATTTGAAAAATGAGCTATATAAGAGATATTCCTATTTTACATTATAATTGTTTACATGCTTAGTTTGGAAATCTTGAACACTGCATAAAATAGTGGGGCCCGCATTTGAAAAACTCAACTGTATAATTAGCCAGACACTTGTTAGATCTCAGCTTTGACTCTGTACTGTATGAGTGAGCCTGATTTTTCTTTGCAGAAGCTCAAATTTTGATCTGAATCCAAACCCAAATTTATTATCTGGTGCCCATCTCTTGTTTAAAACATGTACCATAATGACCACTTTAAGGGCTCTGCCATACCTCACAAGTAATCTGAGACCAAATTCTCTGCTGATATGCAATTGCCTTCAGTGGAGATAAACTAGCAGAAAATTTGGCCCTTGTATTCAATTCCCTGGTTTCAGCTCTCTTTGAAGGATAGTAATGGCTATGAAGGGAGTATGCTCAGACCTGGCTGGGACACCTTGAATGGCTTTCTAGTTGTGGGCAACATAATATAAAAGCAGCATCAATGGGTTCTAGAAAGCCCAGCCAAGAGAGTAAAAAATACAGTTTTTGAAAAGGGGCAAAATATTTTTATCTCTAGGGTAGAGTGGGTTTTTCCACTTTTATTTTTAAAACATAAAAATAGGGTTGGGAAGCACTGTGAGCTAGTGCACCAGCTTTCTGCTTCTTGATACCTAGAATTCAAATCCTGAATCTGGTCATGAGTAAAAGGATAGCCTTTCTTTTAATTACACCAATTTGCAGTGTATTGTAGTCTGTTTTAATCATGGGTATTTTTTACTAAAGCTCATGGACAGGTCACGGGCAATAAACAAAAATTCACGGCCCCATTACCTGTCCATGACTTGTACTATATATCCCTAATTAAAATCTTCGGTGCTCTGGGGGCCTCCAGGGTGCTGCCGCTCTGGTCAGGGGAGAGGGGGAAGGAGGTGCAGCCTGGGGTCCCACAGCTGTTCCAGGAGGAAGAAGAGGCTGCTCCAAGGTGCCACGGTTGCTCCAGTCTGGGGTCTGCTCCAGCATTTCCCGGGTCAAGCTATCTGGGGCCGCTGAAGCAGCAGCAGGTGTGGTGTGCCCCATGGCTGCCCCAGCTGACCAGACTTAGGGGCAGCTGCACCATTCTGCAGAAGTCCCGGAAAGTCACAGAATCTGTGACTTCTGTGACAGACTCATAGAATTAATTAAATTAATGGGTAAACAGAGGTGTTGCAGGTCAAGACAGAAGGGCTGAGAGATAAAAAGCAATGAACGCTTCATGCCTGGTTGGAGATTTTGCTTATTTACAAATAAGATGGGTTGATATAAGATTCTTTTAAAGACAGAAACAGAGGCAAAAGGCTTTTTTTTAAAATGGCACCTTTTTAGACACTACTTAACTCTATCCAGTGATATCAGTTCCTTGTTTCATAAGCACTGACATCCTGTTTCAGGAAAACACACACGTTTAACATTAGGCATGGGAGTAATCACGTTTCAGTGCTTTGCTTAATACACATGTGCTTAAGTCTCATTGACTTCAACATGTAAAGTTAAATATGTGAGTAAATACTTTGCTGAATTGGGGTCTTAATTCCCTTTTTTTAAATGAAACCCAACAATTGTAAAAGTAACTAGGTCTAAAATACTATAGCCTACATAACCTTAAATAAATGTGGATTAAGGGTGTGAAAAAAATTGTAACATCATTATCAGATTGTCATGAAGTATTTAAATAACTTGAGCAGGGATCTGATCTGATTATTTTTGCACTGAATATTTTTAATTTCCTCTGACAAGAAATTATAGTTCATCTTGGACAATGCTTATTGTACAACTTGAGCAAATGCACGAGTTCTGATTTTCTAACAAACCTTAATCACAAATCTTGTACTTTACAAACAGATGAACATTACAATGGTATAGATTTCGTTAAATAAATATTAAGTAGAGCCCTAGGATTTTATTACAGAAATTCAGTGTTAATTTAGAAGCAACTCCCTGTAAAACTAAGAGATTTGTACAAGACTGAGTGGCAGCCACTGAATTGACCTTGTCATGGCTTCTTTTAAACAGGAAAAGAATGGCACAATTTTCATTATATCACATTGGGTTAACTCTTGACAAAACTCTGAGCAAGGGGTGGTACATAAATTATGTTGTACAAGGAGACCCTGAGACCCAGACACCCTTTTCAAAATTCCTTCCCTGCTTCCTCCTTGCTACAGGGATAATAATATGCTGCTGCATATATTATCATTGAATTATGACACAACTTGTGCCATCACAGCTATACTAACTAGTAGAGGTGTTGGAGGCAATGCTCTATCTATTCTCTGTACTCCTCCTCCTGGGAGGGTGTAAGTGGCACAGAGCACATGCTGGGTAGCCTACAGAGTTGTGAGGACGATTCTTATGCCCCTGTGTGAGTAAACAGTCAAGTCACAATCTAGCCCACAGTGATTCAGCATCCACATCTGTAAAGTGATTGCAAACTGATTACAGAGTGAAATACGCACATTTTCAAGTAAAATCTGCAATTATACTATGGATGCAGTTATCTGAATAACTGAATAACACAGCTACTCTGTTATTTGATCTATAAACCATTCAATTTGGCATGACCTACCCCAACTGCCTAGATTCCTACAATGTCGTCCGATGAATGCATGTGGTATTCTTTCAAGACCCACCATGCTGAATATGTGTGCGTGTGGGGGTGCTTATGCACTTTCCTCATCCTGATTGTGTGTGTGTACAGAGCTCATCTATATCTATCATTTATTATTACCATAGCAGCCTTTTTTTCAGTGCATAATTCTGCCAGCCTTTGTTTTTCATGAAACATTCATGCTCATTAATCATAGATTAATTTTCCCTTCAGAAAAAGTCTTCCTTTTCATGTAAGCTCCCTTATTCCTGCTTGATACCTGGAATTGTGCTGCAAGAGAATGTAGTACAAACCTGAAACTAGTTTTCTTCAATTTTTAATTTCAAAATTTGGAGCATCCTTAGCATTAGCCATCATTGTAATGGCTTTTGTCATAATTTGGTGAAGTGAATTTACACTGCTGTGAAAAGAAAAGGAGTACTTGTGGCACCTTAGAGACTAACCAATTTATTTGAGCATAAGCTTTCGTGAGCTACAGCTCATCGAGGTGCCACAAGTACTCCTTTTCTTTTTCCGAATACAGACTAACACGGCTGTTACTCTGAAGACTGCTGTGAAAACAGTTTTGGTTAGGGAGTTGTCATTCTTCCATCTGGTCCCTTCAACCTCACTTACACTTTAAGTTCTGAAATCCTGTGTTTGCTGAATCCTTTAGTGATCCAATTTGCTCACCTTATGATATTGCCATATCCTTGTACTCCCTTCCAGTGTTGCAGTTCTCATCATTAGAGTTGGTTAAATAATGTATTTGTTTTAAAATTTAATATTTGACTACATGTTTTTGCTTTATTTGACCAGTTCTACTCATTACCAGAAAAATCACCACTGAGGATTTTCAACATAATTTATAAAAATAACATTAAAAGCAGCACTCTGTGTAGTCTGCAACTGTAAAATATGTTTCTCTGCCTGTATTTAGAGTGAATTTTAGTCAGAAATTTAATCTTGGTAGGAACAATAACTACTGTCTGTAGCCCTGAGCATAAAACTTTATTATTCAATAAATAACAATTTTATGCTACGTTTGGATCAGTGTGGTTTCTACTTTTATAAATGCAGAAATATAGCTTCATCTATCATTCATGATTTTTCCTGAAGCTTGTTAATATAGGAGGAAATTTACTGAAAATGACTTCAAATACATTTATGTGTACACCTAAATTGTGTATATTCATGCATTTTAAATTATTTCATAAAGTGAAAAATCATCATTCAGAATCAGATCCCTGTTGTATTTAAGTTCCACTGTAGTTCGGGGGGTTGGGGAAAAGGAAGAGGGATAAGGGAGGAAGTAAGGTTAAGACAGGAGGGCTATATATTGAAGAGTCACTACATATATATTGAAGAGTCACTGCAAAGTCACTACAAAGTCAATATTTACCAAACATGATCATACGATTACCATAGATGTCTCCATTTTTTAGTGGGGGGAGAGGGGAGATTTGTAATATGACATGCCACTCCATAGTAACTTGAGAAATGCTGATTTTTATAGCAACCATCCACTGCATCTCAAAACAGCTAGTATAAAGAGTTAAGCTACATTACTTAGGCTTGGTCTACACTAAAAAGTTAGGTTGGCCCAGCTACATCATCCACGCCCTAAAACAACATAATTAAGCTGACCTAATCCCAAGGGGAGACCATGGTAGTTCAATGGAAGAATTCTTCCTTTGACCTAAGTACTGTCTTTTGGGGCAATGAATTACCTATGCCAACAGGAGAGCCCCTCATTTTGTTGTAAAAAGTGAAGCATTTCAAGTGTAGAAAAGCCTTTATAGTCTCAGTGTTGTTTAGAGTATCCCTGAATGCCTTTTAAAGATGAAAAGGTCTCAGTTCTCTGCCTGCTGCCAGACTTTATTTTATCCAGAGGCTGGAAATAGTGATGAATACAAAGCAGTTGACATAAAAAATAGTAGTCAGGAACTTAATCATGCTATTTCATAGTGGATTTTTGAATAAATAATGAGATATAGTTCCTCTCTCTCAGAAATAGATTCCTTCCTCTCCATTTTACTGAGTCCAGTAGGGACATTTATTATAACTAAAAATTTCTTTCTTCTGGCAGGTAAGTCCACAGATCCATTACAACATGTCTTGGCCTGGCTTACATAATTTGGAGACAGATCCCAGACCTCTCAATCAAGGTAGGCTGAGAGTGGCTGCATGCATGAAGATCCAGTCAATTTGAGATAACTCAATGAAGCAGTTCCGGAAGTAATTCCTTTAAACTTTAAATTAACAAATTATTGGATACAAGAAATTCATATAAACACTTCCTACTGCAGGGCAATTTCAGATTTCACTCCAACTACTGGAAGGTGTATATAGATATTATGCCTGAAGAAAATTGAGGACAATATAGCAGTTTCAGCCTCCCTGAGAACTATACCCTTTTTGCCAGATGGGCTGGATCTGTAGGCTTCCCCATTAGAAGAAAGGAAATTTTGGTGTCAATGAAGATACATTTTTCCTATTCCTCCTTGCTACAGGGAGAGCCCACAGATCACTGCAATAAGATGTCTAATACTGTGTCACCAGGGAGAGAAACAAAGGATGAATGATGAAAAATGTTTGTTATATACATATCAGCTACTGGGTGAGCATAGTATGCAGAACTCTCCTTTCAATGTCAGGGACTGATGAGGCCTGCTTGTTTAATTTGTAACAATTAGGGTATGTCTATACTACCCGCCGGATCGGCAGGCAGCGATCAATCCAGTAGGGGTCAATTTATCGCGTCTAGTCTAGATGCGATAAATCGACCCCCGAGCGCTCTCCCGTTGACTCCAGTACTCCACCGCTGCGAGAGGTGCAGGTGGAGTCGATGGGGGAGTGGCAGCAGTCAACTAACCACAGTGAAGACACTGTGTGAGTAGGTCTCAGTTCGTCGACTTCAGCTATGTTATTCACGTAACTGAAGTTGCATAACTTAGATTGATTCCCCCCCCCAACCCCCAGTGTAGACCAGGCCTTAGTGAAGGTGTGGAAACATGACTGGGGGCTACCATACATCTCTTTTCATAAGATCCTTGAAGCAAGGAGACTTCCATGATCTAGCTAAATTTAAATGTTCAAGGGGAAAAGAAGTTTCTACCATAGAAAGCTTCTGAAATGTACCAAATTTAGCCATCTTGTAAGCTTTTTTAAAACAAATAATGATGACTTTTAGATCAACAGAGCTAGAGATATTCTGAATGGTGTACTGCATTCAATTTTGATTTGCAGAACTCTCCTGACATCAAGAGTATACCAGAGGGGTGTGCACATTCTTTTTAAAATTTGTTTTGAGAATATTTTGCATGTGATAAAAAAAGGATGGAAGGAAAAAAATATGACACTGGATTATTTTTGGAATAAACGCTGTGTTAACAACTTTCCTTCATGAGAAGTGAAGTATCGCTGGTCTGCAATAAGACCTTAACTGCAAAAAAACCTCCTTGTCAAAAAAGTGCTTATAGCCAAGATGACAACCTTTAAAGACAGAAAAATCTAAGGGCACTTCTGAACAAAGGAACAAAAAAATGTTTAGCTTGGACAATTAATTCAGGTTAAGGTACAAAAAGTGAGTTCTCCTTGTAGAGCTGAGCAACTCTTAGATATCTTATATCTGAAGAAAGAAAAGGAGTACATGTGGCACCTTAGAGACTAACCAATTTATTTGAGCATGAGCTTCCGTGAGCTACAGCTCACTTCATCGGATGCATACCGTGGAACCTGCAGAAGACATTCTATACACACAGAGACCATGAAACAATACCTCCTCCCACCCCACTGTCCTGCTGGTAATAGCTTATCTAAAGTGATCATCAAGTTGGGCCATTTCCAGCACAAATCCAGGTTTTCTCACCCTCCGCCCCCCCAAACACAAACTCACTCTCCTGCTGGTAATAGCCCATCCAAAGTGACCACTCTCTTCACAATATGTATGATAATCAAGGTGGGCCATTTCCTGCACATGGCCCACCTTGATTATCATACACATTGTGAAGAGAGTGGTCACTTTGGATGAGCTATTACCAGCAGGAGAGTGAGTTTGTGTGTTGGGGGGTGGAGGGTGAGAAAACCTGGATTTGTGCTGGAAATGGCCCAACTTGATGATCACTTTAGATAAGCTATTACCAGCAGGACAGTGGGGTGGGAGGAGGTATTGTTTCATGGTCTCTGTGTGTATATAATGTCTTCTGCAGTTTCCACGGTGTGCATCCGATGAAGTGAGCTGTAGCTCACGAAAGCTCATGCTCAAATAAATTGGTTAGTCTCTAAGGTGCCACAAGTACTCCTTTTCTTTTTGCGAATACAGACTAACACGGCTGTTACTCTGAAATATATCTGAAGAGAAGACAATCCTGTTGCTGCTTGCTACTTCCAGTGAGCTGGAAATGGCTACCACTTGAATTTTAAAGGCTGGGGTCTTAGGCCCACAATAAGTCTTTACTATAAGAATTCATCCTACATGCCTTCCCCCAGAAAACAAAACAAAACAAAACCCTGCTTTTCCCTTGTCTTGATTTGGCTCCATCCATGCTAATGACTTAGCACTATGCCTTAGCGCTAGACCAGGCCCTTGAAGATGCCCTGTTTTTTGGACTTCCTTCCCAAGGCTAAAGTTTTGGTATAAACACATCTGAATATTCCATTTTTACTGGTACCTCTCAAATGTCATGTAAAATAAATTTAAATGTCTCTCGTCTTGTGTGAGGAATTGCGTCCTTGAAAGCAGAACCTTCTTGCAAAGAAGGTAAAAATAGAGTGGTAGTTACCCTGTGACCTATGACCTCCCTGGACAATGTAGAGACACCCAGCTCACTTCTGCTTTTTAAAAAAATTATCCTGGAGAACATTAACATAAACAGTCATGCTTTTTACCACAGGAGGAAGTGTATTATCATAGCTACAGCCTATTAATTTCTTCATGTAGTAAAGACTTGGGTACCTTTTCTGGATCCTAGATTTAAATAGGCCCATTGATGGGCAGGTAACCCAGAGCTCAACTGTCTACTTGAAATCCTTGAAATGAAGATTCACCTCTCCCGGATCTATTTTTTGTTTTGTTTGGCAGCTTAACATAATTAGCAGTGGGCTATTTCCTATTTATGAGTATTGATGGAAAATATATACTTTTTTCACTGCTCCTTTCTTCTTTTTGCCCAGGAACAGGGAAGTTTAGATGATCATAGCACAATGGGAGATGTGGCACCTCTTTTCTAGTTGATAAAAGCTACTGCAAAAGTGTTAAGCCATTATCAGCTCATCTTGGCCGATCAAGATTAGAGGTTTAGCTCTTTTAGGACATAATATATTGCTCTAAGCTTGATCCAACTGATACTGTATGAAACGTCTTCTCTTCCAATTAACCGTGGATAAAAAAAAGTGTTCCCTGAATGAGCTTCCCTGCTCTTGAAACTGGCACTGACTTTTCTCCACTAATCCACTCCAATTCAGACATACTGTGACTCTGTGGATACCCCCCAATAACAGGATAAGGTAAATTAGGGATGGTGGATCCGGTGGGCTCAAAACACTAGTTAATCTCCAAACTCTCCTACTGTCACTCACAGAAGTATTTTGATGCAAGACACCATTATTCTGATTCAAGACCTCTGAGCCCTGGTAGACAGAGCTGAAGAATGAATATTGTGACTGTGGCAAACAGCTTCCGAATACTGACCCCGGATAAAAAAAAAAAAACTTCTACAGCAGTTGCTAGTTATGATGATGCCCATAAATAAGACTGCATAGAGTCACTTGGCGTTGACAAATCCATGTTATTCCAGAACAGAATTTGGGCTGTGCACAGGTTGCTTTGTGGCCCTTTTTCACAATGGGAGCAAGCTGTCTTAGAATGGCAATACATGACCACTTTTCTGCTTGTGAAAAAGCAAATACACACTTGGAATATTCAAGATATTTCAGATGGAGTAATTCAGCTTTTTAGAAGAGTTTTATTTGTATGTTTAATATTTTTGTGTTCAGTTTTGCAGTGGAGTCTGGGTGCTCTTTTAGGCCATAAGCATATATTAAAAACAATCATGCATACATTGACAAGATTTCAAAGAGCACGCTATTGAAGGAAAATATTTATTTCAACAATTTTTGGTTCATGTTTACCTCTCAGGTCATCAAATCTTGATTTCCATCCCAACATATCATCTGCTTACTGTCTAATTAAAATACTTAGAAAATGGCCTTGATCCAAAAGTAATGCATCTAAAAAAAATAGTGAAGCGAAGAATAGACGATGGAAGGTTGTGAACACAAAGGGGGGAAGAGTTAAACTACTTTGGGCACCTTACCACCTGCCAATCACTACACTTCCAAACTTATGAGTTTCCTATAAGTATAAACTTAGCTGCCTGTTTTCTGGGTTTCCATTCTCCCCCACTTTACTTTCTAAATGTTCTTGCAAGATTATACACCGAAAACACTGAACATCCCTGCAAGGTTAGCTTCTGCTAAACAAATTTTTTGAATGGTATCTGCTTAGTGTGGGCTGGAGAGGCACCTTGAAATTCAGCTAAAGTACCTATAGTCATCCAGGAAGTGAAGACAGAGGTTCACTTGGAAGACCTAAGCTATACCAGCCCTTTACCCAAAGCAGTTTACTTTCACCTTTGTACTTGCGCAGCTCTGCTGGCTGATGCATTGGAGGCAGAACCAACACCCTACCCCCTCTCTCTCCCTTCCAAGCCATTCCTTACTTACCTGCATGACAGGAGGAATACGAGCTCTGTAGCAGATCATCTCCCCATTGTGTAGGGTCTGATCATCTTCTCATGTCCTTGCCACAAATTAGATATTTTTTTCCAGAACCGTGCACAAGTGATGGCTCTTTCTCTCACTGTAGCAAGGTCCTCCTTTGTACAGGTCTCCTCAAGGAGTCAGCAAACTAGCAGGTACTCCAGAGTCTGCACTTCACCGTACTCGCATGTATTCATGTAATTAGAGTAGCCCCATTTGATCCTATAGTCTTTGAACTACCAGTTTATGTATGCAGGCGGTTCAAGCATCGTCAAATTGACCAGTCTGTATTCGCCCCTCTGAGAAGCCCCTTCGGGGCTTCCAGATCTATTTCAGCGCATCCAGCTGTGCATAATCTTCCATTCAATAATCTCAGTTGTGCCTTGCCAACTGTTGTATCCAAAGGCATAATGCTGGTAATAAAACTTTCACAATTTAAAGCATTTTGTTACTCCTATCTGACCATATAATGGGTACCTTACTCTACTGTGATCCTTCTCTTTGGCTTGCTACCTTTCTTCCAATGTCAGGTGGTGCAATGCCAGCAAGTACAAGCTATCCTTTGGTGTTGGATTTAGACATCCTGTTATTAAATGACAGCTGTTGTGTAGAACAGGTATTAGTTTCTTAGTGTGGACAGATTGTTCCCACACTGGACATGCATACCTCTCCTGTAGAGTAGCACAAGACGATAGCAGTGGTTCACAAAATAGCTGGATTAGCTCCCACTTTGAGGTGTCCAGTTTTCAGAGGATGTTGTTGCAGACACTAACTTTCCCTTTTATCTTCCCTACATGTGCTTTGAAGGAAAGTATTCAGTCCAGTGTCACCCCCATATAAACAGGTGAGTGATTAGCCAGTGCAATTCCATCCCAGGTGGTGGTTAGTTTCCGCTTTGCTTTTTGATGGTGTAGGTAAAGAGCTGTCAGGTTAGTCTGAAACAGGTTCTTATTGTAATAAGCTGAGAGGTTGCTCAAAGCACATGCCAGTCTGTTCTCCACAGTGGTGACATTCTTCTCCTGTGACATGATGCATAAATGAAGCTCCTTATATTGGTCCATATGGGGTTATCATTGCTACATACAGTAACTCCTCACTTAACGTTGTAGTTATGTTCCTGAAAAATGCTACTTTAAGTGAAATGATGTTAAGTGAATCCAATTTCTCCATAAGAATTAATGTAAATTGGGGGGGGGGGGTTAGGTTCCAGGGACATTTTTATATGTGTGTGTGTGTGTATGTATATGTGTATGTGTATATATATATATATATATATATATATATATATACACACACACAGTTTAAGTTTTAAACAAACAATTTAATACTGTACACAGCAATGCTGACTGTGAAGCTTGGTTGAGGTGGTGGAGTCAGAGGGTGGAAGAGGGGGGACAATACCTTACCAGGGAATACCTTACTGCTAAATGATGAACTAGCACTCAGCTGAGCCCTCAAGGGTTAACACATTGTTGTTAATGTAGCCTCACACTCTACAAGGCAGCACGAATGGGAGGAGGGGAGACAGTATGGCCAAGAGAGATCGAGACACCCACCATTTGTGTGTGAGAGAGACACTCATTGCCCCTTTAGGTATGCTGACCCCACTCTAAGTACACTACCTTTTTAAGTAGATCAGCAAGCTGAGACAGCAGCTGCTGCCAGCAAGCTCCCTCCATCCTGAGCCCTGTTGTGTCCCCACCCACTCTGTGGAGATGGGGTACAGGAGCAGGGGGAGAGGGGAAACCCTGATGTTAGCACCCCTCTTCCTCCCCCCCACCCTTTGCACAACAAGCAGGAGGCACAACAAGCAGGAGGCTCCCAGGAGCAGCTCCAAGGCAAAGGGCAGGAGCTGCACATGACAGTGGGGGGCAGGACAGCTGAACTGCCGGCAACTGATAGCCTGCTGGGTGGCTGCTGCACAGGGAACTTAGGGGGGCAGGGAGCTGATGGGGGGCTGCTGGTCCATCCTAGTTCCAAGTCCCCACCAGCTAGCTGCAACCAGCTGCTCTTTCTGCATGCAGTGGACAAAGCATGCGGCTGCCAAACAACATTTATAAGGGAACATTGCACAACTTTAAAAGAGTGTGTTCTCTAATTGATCAGCAATGTAACAACGTTAATCGAGAGGACATTAATTGAGGAGTTACTGTATATTGAAAAGGGCTGGTGCTAGCACATTGCCCTTTGGGAAGCCATTTCGTCGTCCTCTCCAGTGGCTCCATTTCTTTCACAGTTCTACTTAAAAACATCACTAACAATTTTTTACATAGCCTGATGATGTAGGTAGCTCACACAGCGGTGTAAGGGTGGCTTATGTCCCCTTACTCCTTAGCATGGACACACAGCTGAACTGAGAATTGAACCCTGTCCAGTTATTCTGTACACTTAGTCATTTAGGCCCCAGTTCTGCAACCTGATTCATCTGGGCGAATCCCTATATCTACACGGGTCCACTGAAGTCAGTAGGACTGTGTATAGGTGCACAAGTTGGCTTGTGCAGATCAGATGTCAGGATCAAAGCCAAGGCATTCACTTGAAAAGAAACAGAAAAATACATAAGCAGAGCTGGACTTGGAAAAAAACTCCCTCTCCCACCCCATTGTCATGACCTTTTTAAAATGAAGGTACACTGTAAAAATTTTAAAAAAATCAATAAAAAAGACTGCACCTCTTTCAAGCCTTTGTTTAAATCTGCACCGCTACCCATTTAGTGGAAAATATTAATGGTGAATGATCCAACAAAGTTTTCCACCAATAATTAATATCCTGTTCTAATACATTTGTCAAACCAACAGCCTTATCTGTGAGTGCTCTGAATCTATCAATCATGTTTTATGAGGAAGGGTTCTGTCAGTTCTTTATAATTTAAAGGAGAACCAAGTCAGATTCTTAATTTCTCTTATTCCCCTTATTTTCCAAGATGTTATGTTAAATACTGACATTTTTCTCTTTCTTTATATCTGAACAAAAACCCTGTACAACAATTTTGAAAAGATCTTAGGTTTAACAAATTAGAAAAGTAGAGGGAACAACACAACTGTTAATGATTTTACAGTATGCTAATGACCGAGTAACAATGGGTAAGAGTAAGAGGTGTTGTGATACTGTGGTGACTGAGACAACATAAGAAGCTTAATACAATAGTGGGAAAAATAAGATTTTCCTTCTATTAAAAAAAGGTACAGCATGAATTGTCATTCACATTAGCAATCAGCACTAGTTTACTTATTAGCCTCAAGAGAGCCTCTTATGATACATAAAATCAACATGCAACGAGATAATTTGCTCTTAAACTGACTTTTATCAAGCAACATTCTGACAAGAAAGAAGCACAACCCATTTTGAGGCCCCACTACTAATTGCAGGGGGGACCTTCATTTCAGAAATGTTCTCTCCATTACAAAGAAGCTCACCACTTTTCTTAATAACAGAGAGCAATTGATCAGCTACTTTGAGAAATCAAAAGCTCATTTGAGAAAGGAAAAGTCGCACTATTTGTGTCAGAGATTTGCATGAGAAATATCATGGAATTATTCAGGTGTTGTGGTTTTTTTTAAACATTCCTTCACAGATAGGGCTTTTTAAAAAAAAAAAAAACACAAATTATAAGACTGGATTTTTAATACCTCTGTTTAAAGTACTGATTTCCTCATCAGACTCCAGCTTTAATTTTCTTAAAACAGTCTCAAAAATAAATAAGAAATCATGGCTAGTGGTTTAAAACTCAGGTGTGAAGAATCACTTTCAAATCTTAACGGGATTATTTGTTTTCCAATTATTAGAGAAAGACTTAGTAAATACAAATTCAAAACTATCCTGAACAGTACAGAGTGCATTTCCAATAGCCCACAGCTGAATAAATGTGATCCAAATATGGGACAAACACACCGCACATATCAGTGCCCTCTACAACCAGCTGCTCGGCAAGGCTAACTGTGGCACAACAGCCTTACTCCTTGGGGAGGCGTATCTCACATTTTTAAACCCAGTCAACTTCCCTAAAGGTAGAGAACACTCTACGCAGAATCCACAACAAACTGAGGTCTGTCCACCTCACATGACCATGCCAGCCCAGAGGGCAGACAAGCCTTTTAAAATAAAATAAATCCTGAAGTTAACCAACAAACAGCAAAGCACAGCCACTCTCAACCTCACTTCCACAATTCTCAGAGAGAAAGAGGAGGGTGCATAGTCCAGTGCTCAGGACACCAGGCCAGGCAACTGGACAGCCACATTAAATGTAAGATATTATTAAATATGAGTAATTATCAATAACAAACAAACATTCAGGAGATCTAGAAATTAGAAAGTGGACCAATATTTTTAATTCATTTCTCCTGTTTACTTCTATTTTCCTTCCCACTTTAGCAGAAGACAGGCTAGACTGAAGCTGTATATTCAGCATTTGCTGTCTCTCATCTATCCCTGTCTCTTCTGTCATATCCTGCTCCCTTTCTCTTGTTTGTTTACCTGACTGAACTGCTCTCTGCATCAAGAGATGTGTTCAAAGTGGAGAACAGACCACTTATAGAACGAGCTCATTGGCATGTCTGAAAACAATTCTAAGTCTGAGAACAGCTAATCCGGGCTAGCTGCGGAGAATCAGGATGCCTTCTTTAAGATATTTTTTGTGTGGCCATGTTTAATGTAATATGTGCTTCAGCTTGTCCTGTTGATTTTTATTCACTCTCACCTACAATCTGTAATCCCTTATATTTTGTAACAAGATAACAGATTTGAGGATTTAACTGTACTGGGATCCAGAGCCATACGATTGCAAAATTAAATCTCAATTTTGCAAAGATGTACACTTGTGCTTAATTTTCAACATTGTGAGTAGTTCCATTGATTTCAATTTCAGAGTAACAGCCGTGTTAGTCTGTATTCGCAAAAAGAAAAGGAGTACTTGTGGCACCTTAGAGACTAACCAATTTATTTGAGCATGAGCTTTCGTGAGCTACAGCTCACTTCATCGGATGCATACCGTGGAAAACACCCTCCGAACCTCTTTAGCCCTTGCTAAAGAAAACTTACAGGATGCTCAAAAGGAGCAAAAAGCCTGGTATGATAAACATGCCAGAGAGCGTTCCTTCAAAGTAGGGGACCAGGTCATGGTCTTAAAGGCGCTCCAGGCCCATAAAATGGAAGCATCGTGGGAAGGGCCATTCACGGTCCAGGAGTGCCTGGGAGCTGTTAATTATCTCATAGCATTCCCCACCTCCAACTGAAAGCCTAAGGTGTACCATATTAATTCTCTAAAGCCCTTTTATTCCAGAGAATTAAAGGTTTGTCAGTTTACAGCCCAGGGAGGAGACGACGCTGAGTGGCCTGAAGGTGTCTACTACGAAGGGAAATGTGGTGGTGGTGTGGAAGAGGTGAACCTCTCCATGACCCTTGGGCGTATGCAGCGACAGCAGATCCAGGAGCTGTGCACTAGCTACGCGCCAACGTTCTCAGCCACCCCAGGACTGACTGAATGGGCATACCACTCCATTGACACAGGTAATGCTCACCCAATTAGGGTCCAACCTTACCGGGTGTCTCCTCAAGCTAAAACTGCTATAGAACGGGAGATCCAGGATATGTTACAGATGGGTATAATCCGCCCCTCTGAAAGTGCATGGGCATCTCCAGTGGTTCTAGTTCCCAAACCAGATGGGGAAATACATTTTTGCGTGGACTACCGTAAGCTAAATGCTGTAACTCGCCCAGACAACTATCCAATGCCATGCACAGATGAACTATTAGAGAAACTGGGACGGGCCCAGTTCATCTCTACCTTGGACTTAACCAAGGGGTACTGGCAGGTACCGCTAGATGAATCTGCCAAGGAAAGGTCAGCCTTCACCACACATCTCGGGCTGTATGAATTTAATATACTCCCTTTCGGGCTGCGAAATGCACCCGCCACTTTCCAAAGACTTGTAGATGGTCTCCTAGCGGGATTAGGAGAATATGCAGTCGCCTACCTTGACGATGTGGCCATATTTTCGGATTCCTGGGCAGACCACCTGGAACATCTACAAAAAGTCCTTGAGCGCATAAGGGAGGCAGGACTAACTGTTAAGGCTAAGAAGTGTCAAATAGGCCTAAACAGAGTGACTTACCTTGGACACCAGGTGGGTCAAGGAACTATCAGCCCCCTACAGGCCAAAGTGGATGCTATCCAAAAGTGGCCTGTCCCAAAGTCAAAGAAACAGGTTCAATCCTTCTTAGGCTTGGCCGGTTATTACAGACGATTTGTACCGCACTACAGCCAAATCGCCGCCCCACTGACAGACCTAACCAAAAAGAAACAGCCAAATGCTGTTCAGTGGACCAAAAAGTGTCAGAAGACCTTTAACAAGCTTAAAGCGACACTCATGTCTGACCCTGTACTAAGGGCCCCAGACTTTGACAAACCGTTCCTAGTAACCACAGATGCGTCTGAGCGTGGTGTGGGAGCAGTTTTAATGCAGAAAGGACCTGATCAAGAATTCCACCCTGTAGTGTTTCTCAGCAAAAAACTGTCTGAGAGGGAAAACAACTGATCAATCACTGAAAAAGAATGTTATGCCATTGTCTACGCTCTGGAAAAGCTATGCCCATATGTTTGGGGACGGCGTTTCCACCTGCAAACCGACCATGCTGCACTGAAGTGGCTTCACACCATCAAGGAAACTAACAAAAAACTTCTTCAGTGGAGATTAGCTCTCCAAGATTTTGATTTCGACATCCAACACATCTCAGGAGCTTCTAACAAAGTGGCTGATGCACTCTCCCGTGAAAGTTTCCCAGAATCAACTGGTTAAAATCGTCCTTGAGATGTGGAAAATATTGTTAGTCTTTATGTACTTGGTAGTATATTTAGAGATGCATGTGTCTTATTAACTCTGTTTTTCCTAGAGCTCCAGGAAGAAATCCCAGCCAGTGTTTTACCCTAGCTGAGATTTGGGGGGCGTGTCATAAATATAAAGGGAAGGGTAAACCCCTTTGAAATCCCTCCTGGCCAGGGGAAAGCTCCTCTCACCTGTAAAGGGTTAAGAAGCTAAAGGTAACCTCGCTGGCACCTGACCAAAATGACCAATGAGGAGACAAGATACTTTCAAAAGCTGGAAGGAGGGAGAGAAACAAAGGGTCTGTGTGTCTGTCTTATGCTGGTTTCTGCCGGGGATAGACCAGGAATGGAGTCTTAGAACTTTTAGTAAGTAATCTAGCTAGGTATGTGTTAGATTATGATTTCTTTAAATGGCTGAGAAAAGAATTGTGCTGAATAGAATAACTATTTCTGTCTGTGTATCTTTTTTGTAACTTAAGGTTTTGCCTAGAGGGGTTCTCTATGTTTTGGAATCTAATTACCCTGTAAGATATCTACCATCCTGATTTTACAGGGGGGATTTCTTTATTTCTATTTACTTCTATTTTTTATTAAAAGTCTTCTTGTAAGAAACTGAATGCTTTTTCATTGTTCTCAGATCCAAGAGTTTGGGTCTGTGGTCACCTATGCAAATTGGTGAGGCTTTTTATCCAACATTTCCCAGGAAAGGGGGGGTGCAAGTGTTGGGAGGATTGTTCATTGTTCTTAAGATCCAAGGGTCTGGGTCTGTAGTCACCTAGGCAAATTGGTGAGGCTTTTTACCAAACCTTGTCCAGGAAGTGGGGTGCAAGGTTTTGGGAAGTATTTTGGGGGGAAAGACACATCCAAACAGCTCTTCCCCAGTAACCAGTATTAGTTTGGTGGTGGTAGCAGCCAATCCAAGGACAAAGGGTGGAATATTTTGTACCTTGGGGAAGTTTTGACCTAAGCTGGTAAAGATAAGCTTAGGAGGTTTTTTCATGCAGGTCCCTACATCTGTACCCTAGAGTTCAGAGTGGGGAAGGAACCTTGACATGGTGGCAGCGGTGCTGTAGCTCACGAAAGCTCATGCTCAAATAAATTGGTTAGTCTCTAAGGTGCCACAAGTACTCCTTTTCTTATTGATTTCCATGGGACTACTCACATATTCAAACTTATGCATGCACATAAGCATTTGCCACATCTGTGGCTTGAGATTCAGGTTGGGGTTTCTATAGGGAACCCTGACAGTGGTCCTAGCTGGAAATCTGATCTGGCACTTGGACAAAATTGGTGGAAATCTTGTGAGAACACTTGCTTTTGCAACATGTCAGTCAGTTGCGCTTTTCCTTCTTTCCTCCCATCTGACACTATCTTCTTCTTCCTTGCTACCTTTGCTTTCTCCTAAGATGTTGTCCCACAGGATTCCCATCTCCCTAGCCACTGCTCCCTCCTTTCCACCATCTCTTTGGGGCATCTGAGGCAGGTCAGGCAGCCACTTAAAAGTGGGAAGATGTAACTCTTCTGCCAGGTTGGGTTCCATATCTAGGGCTTCCTTTTCAACAATACAACACAGAACAGGCTTGAGCCCTACCCAGTTACTTGGAAAAATTACACACCCACCTGGGCACCTCAGAAGCAATACTTCCATACTCACAAGCACAGAGTGTAAGTGCAGAAAAGAAACTTTTAATGAAAGGAGAGAAGTCACCCAACATTAATTAAGGAAAATACCACAAGCAGGATTCATAAACATAAAGCTGTGACCAGGGCACCTACCCAGAGTGTGTGGGGCAGTGCCTTCTGCCTCACATTCTTGAGTTCTACAATCAAAAGATCCTTTACTATGCCCCCTTCTACTCCCCCACCATACCCCACTCACAGTAGTTGTCCTTGGTCAGGGAGGAGCCAGGATTCAGAGGTGCAGTTGTGTGAATTCACCTCCCACGCGGGGGGGGGGGAGGGGGGAAGGGGGGAGAAGACACCTTTCTTGCGCTGCCATCTGAGCACTTGCTCAGTCTGGCCGCCCCATCAGCCGTGGTTCCTCACCGCCTGGCTGCCCCGCCAGCCACTCCCACTGGCCCACAACTTGCCACTTTTGTCGGCCACTGTCATAAATATAAAGAGAAGGGTAAACACCTTTAAATCCCTCCTGGCCAGAGGAAAAAAAACCCTTCACCTGTAAAAGGTTAAGAAGCTAAGATAACCTTGCTGGCTCCTGACCAAAATGACCAATGAGGAGACAAGATACTTTTAAAGCTGGAGGGGGGTAAAACAAAGTGTCCTCTCTGTCTGTGTGATGCTTTTCCCGGGACCAGAGCAGGAATGCAGGTCAGAACTCCTGTAAAGAGTTAGTAAGTAATCTAGCTAGGTATGCGTTAGATTCTGTTTTGGTTAAATGGCTGATAAAATACGTTGTGCTGAATGAAATGTATATTCCTGTTTTTGTGTCTTTTTGCAACTTAAGATTTCGCTTAGATGGATTCTCTATGTTTTGAATCTGATTACCCTGTAAGGTATTTACCATCCTGATTTTACAGAGGTGATTCTTTTACTTTTTCTTTAATTAAAATTCTTCTTTTAAGAACCTGATAGTTTTTTTCATTGTTCTTAAGATCCAAGGGTTTGGGTCTGTGTTCACCTATGCAAATTCGTGAGGATTTTTATCAAGCCTTCCCCAGGAAAGGGGGTGTAGTGCTTGGGGGGATATTTTTTGGGGGGAGACATTTCCAAGTGGGCACTTCCCCTGTTCTTTGTGTAACACTTTGGTGATGGCAGCTTTTAACCTAAGCTGGTAAGAATAAGCTTAGGGAATCTTTCACGCAGGGCCGCACATCTGTACGCTAGAGTTCAGAGTGGGGAAGGAACCTTGACAGCCACCCATCAGTTATCTTCTGCCACCACCTGCTTCTCTGATGTGACCTCTGTCGGTCAGCCTCTCAGTGTTTTTAGCTCTCTGCAGGCTGGGCAGAAACACTACCCCATCTCCAGTGATTTCAGCTTTTATTGAGTACTTAAAATAACAAAAGGCTCCTAATGAAGCCTATTTAGTTCTACTTTTGAACAGTGGGGAGGAACAGGTTAAATCAGACCACGGACCCTTAGGGAGAATCCACACCTCCTGGCTGGGATACCTGTCCCACTCCTCATACTTTTATAGAGGTCTGGCATTCAAACCCCTGGCTTAAGGGTTTCACCTTTCAGTTGAGGTTGACCATCTCATTTGGGACAGGTTAAACACAGTTCTGCTCCCCTTTATTCATACAATAAAGACAACAACACTGATAACATTTCACTACCCCAGCACTCAGTGCTAAAGTGATTTGTAACCCAGCACCAGCCAAAGTTGATCTCCTGGATGTCTTGGCAAAGTAGGTGTGTTTATGTAAATAAAGTTTGTACCTGAAGTCTCTCCCCCTCCCAACTAGCTGTCATGGGAGAACTAATTCAGACCCTGCTTACAGGAAGCTTGGGAAGATGGTACATACCCAATCCTTCTGCCAACACATATGTGGCATCAGAGAGAGGTACAGTCCACTGCCTGATCCTACCACTGCCCAGTGGAACTACATATCCCAGAAGCCTTGCCGTAGTTCTGGATACAGATTTTAGGGTCAGGCAAAGGTCTTAAAAAAACAACAACGCCTCACTGTGTTTTTTATTCAGCATGAGATATAGATATGACACTGTTCTCTGCCATCCTCCACTCCCCCTTGCAAAAGGAGAGACAACAGGCAAAACTAATTAAAATAATTAGAGTTTGAGTGAAAGATCTGCATTAAATATCACAGAAAATCCCAATTTGCAATAGCCAATTGATATGTTAGATAATTAGCTTGTGCTTTCTCAAAGAAAATTTTAAAGATCTGCATAGACTGTACTGAAAAACAGCTTGAAAAATAACAAAAAAATAAAGGAAAAGCTTTTTATGAAGTGGTTCTGATCTTACTTTATCTAGTTTTATAGAAACTTACATACTTCTTCTCTACAAAGTCAAAAAATATTATTCAGTTTAATGTCTTCCTAAACAATCTTCCTTTGGAATTATTTAATTGATCTCACAGTCACCAAGCTAATGCAAAGACCCCAATAAATAGTTTGGAACTGAGGTTGTAAATGTGATGTGTTTGCATATTGTACTTATGGTATTAATCTTCAGGGATTGTACCAAATGTACATGATTTTTTGGGGGGGGCAGTTTTGGATGTTTACATTAGCAAATAAAAGCTAAATCTCAGCTTGGCCAGTACAGGGTGGATAGAGGCTGCTCAACAGATCATCTGAAAAAAGAATTGTGCTATATGAGAGGATGTGCTGTGGGGTGCACTATGCTGCTTTTCTGAAAAGGAATAAAATGTGAACATTAGAGCTGCCATACTGAGTCAGACCATGATCCATCTTATCCAGTATCCTGTCACAAATTGTAACCCACCCCAGAGCTTCAGGAACAATATACAAAACAGGACAACTTGGAGTGAGTCACCTTTGTCTTCCATTCCCACATTTTGGAAATGAGAGGTTTAGGATCACCCCAACAATGAGGTCATGTCCCTGATCATCTTGGCTAATAGCCATTGATAGACCAGTCCTCTATGAACTTTTCTCATTCTCTTCTGAACCCTGTTATACTTTTGGCCATCACAACATCCCATGGCAGTGATTTCCACAGGTTAATTGTGCATTGTGTGAAAAGTACTTCCTCTTGTTTGCATTAAACCTGATGCCTTTTAGTTTTGTTGAATTACGCCCTGATTTTTGAATTGTGTGAAAGGGTAAATAACACCTCTGTATTCTTCTGTTTTCCCCCCACACCCTTCATGAATTTATAGACTGCTATCATATTCCCTCATTCTCATTTCTTTCCTGAAATGAACAGCCGTAACCTTTTTTCAGTCTTTTCTTGTGTGGAAACTGTTCCATATCCTTGATCATCTTTGTGCCCTTCTCTAAACCTTTTCCAGTTCCACTAGATTCTCTGACATAGAGCTACCAGAATTGGACAATATTCAAGGTATGGGAGCACCATGAATTTAGATGGTGGCTTATGATATTTTGTCTTACTTTGTATCCTTTTTCTAGTACTTCCTAACATACTGTTAGCTTTTTTGACTGATGCTGCATATTGAGCAGATATTTTCAGAGAACTATCCACAGTGACTCCAAGATGTCTTTTTTGGTTGGTAATAGTTCATTCAGAACCCATCACTGTAAGTAAATTGAGATTATTTTTTTTCCAAATGAGCATTACTTTGCACTTATCAATATTTAATTTCATCCGCAATTTTGTTGCCCAGTCCCCCAGTTTTGTGAGATTCCTCTAACGCTTCACAGTCTGCTTTGGACTTAATTCAATATTATTCAAGATAGTTATCTGTTAACTTCACCACTTCACTGTTCACCCCCTTTCCCAGATCATTAATGAATGTTGAACAGCATAGGTCCCAGCAGAGATACTTAGGGAAATCACTGTTCCCCTCTCTCCACTGTGTAAAGTGACCACTTATTCCTACCCTTTGTTTAGTTACTGATCCATGAGAGGATCTTCCCTCCCATGACTACTTAATTTTTAAAAAGTCTTTAGTGAGGGATCTTTTCAAGAGCTTTCTGAAAATCCAAGTACAGTATACTTACTAGATCCTTCTTCTCTACATGCTTGTTGAGTCCCTCAGATAATTCTAATAGATTTGTAAAGGGAAGTCATTCCCCCCTAAAGCCATGTAGACTCTCCCACAACATATCACGTTTATCTATGTGTCTAATAATTCTGTTCTTTACTATAGTTTCAAGCAACTTGCCTGTCTCACTGGTCTATAATTGCCAGTGTAACCTTTGGGTGGGCTAGAGTTCACTTCATTACCCTTCTCCAGTGCCTAAAAAAACCCACCCAAGTCCCACAGAAGAGTAGCTGGAGACCCAGAGTTCAGTCTCTAAGGATTTTCAGCAAGGATTGCTCAGGGTCAACCTCCCCACATCCAAGTCCCAAAAGGAACTAAAGAACTGAATTTAATTAAATAACTTGATAATAATCTTATTTTTACAACATGACATGGCTATTTTATAATCCACAGGCATTAGTTTCACAGATATACATAAACATAAATAAAGAAAACCAAATTAAAATCCGAACAGTTCACAGAAATATAGTGAGAAGAAACTGAAAGTTCCCAAAAGGTTAGGTTTTGTTCACCTAAGTCTCAGTTAGAGTCTCTGATCACCAAATTTATACAGTCTGTTGAGTCTTAAACATTATCTTTCCTCCACTTGCTTGTAGGAATCTTCAGCTGGAATCCAGGCAGATGCTTCCTCTGCTGAAATCAGTGCTAGCCAGTCAGCTAACTCATTAACCAATCACTCAGCTAAATGTATAGAGTTAAAGAAAACACTGCTTCAAAAAGCTTCAGAGTTGGGACTACAGCCTGCTTCCTGCTCCTGGGCTCAGCTTCTCCCAACTCACATCAGGGCACATGGCCCTTTTTAAAGCAGCTGTCCTGACTGCTTTTCCTCCTGGAGTCTGACTCCTGCAACAGTGAACCTACTGGTGCACACCCAATTCCAGAAGCTTCTGGAGTGCTTAATCGGCCTAGCAACAATGACCCAGAACAGCTCACTCCTACTTCCCCCCAATGGGTCTCTTAAAGAGATATCTCCCTATTAGGCACATGGGTTACACCAGCATCTCCCCTGGTGCCTTTTGGGGGGGGGGGAGGGGGAATGGTGTCACATTAGCTACCTTCCAGTCCTCTGGTACAGAAGCTGATTTCAGTGATAGGTTACATACCAATTAGTAGTTCTGCAATTTCATCACATTTCCAGCTCAATCAAGTTTGGATCTGACTGCCACTACTGGCCAATATTTTTTTCTATTAATTAGTTTACATGTAGATGTAAGCAGTGTCAGGATGAGCTCCACCCTGACTTCTGGTGGTGAGGTGTGGCAAGTTGTGGAAAAGAACTTCAGGGGCCGATCTCATTTGCATAGGCACACCCACCCTGCCTAGAATGAGGCCATAGCTGCCCAAATGGTCACTTTGGCTGCTGTGGGATCCCCAGTGTCTCTGTTATTGGGGCAGGAAGAATAAATTGTTATTAACCTGATTATGGGAACTGTGCTTGGAACTGTACTTGGCCTTTTGTTATGATGGAGGGACTCACCATCAACTAAGTGGCACTCGCTAGGCAAGGGTCATGGGTTCCAACTCTCTGTGAATTGAGAGAGGCTGGGGACAAGTATTAATACTTGGTGGCATGGGCCCCTTGGTGAGGGCCTTACATGTTAATTGCACTTCCTCCTCTCTCCACTGTGGAATATCAGAACTACTTTTGATTTTTATTAGAAGTCTAGTTACAGGCTGCTGAGCTCACTTTGGGCTAACAGTGCACCAGCACTGAGGCTCCCCTACTACAAGCTGAATTCACCTAAGAGCTGAAATCACTGAGTGTTGTGTTAAGTAGTGGGGGAGCCTGAAGACATAGTGTGGCTGGAGTGCCCTGTGGACAGGCTGGTGGAGCAGTTTGTGGGATGGCGGGAGCTACTTGTGGGCCACGAAGCGGAGCTGAGCGAAGGAGTTCGTGGGGCGGCTGGCAGAGCGAAGGCCTATGGAGCTGTGGGGCGGTCAGCTTCAGATCATGTAAGGTGCCTCTTACCCCTGTCCCATCTCCACCCAGGTTGGGAGGTAAAGCTCAGCAGATAAACTTTCGAACTCTGGGGCTGCCCTGACCAGGGACAGAGACTTTTGGGTCATTGGACATTTGGGACTTTGGGTGATTTGGGGTTTCTGGACTCAAGAACCAAAGGGAAAGGGGCATGCCCCAATTTGCTTGGGGTGGGTTTTTTTTGCTCATGGGTTGTGTTATGAATCCTGTTGGTGGTGTTTCCCCAACATAATGCCACATTGTTTCTCTCTGTTATTAAAAGGCTTTTTGCTACACTCAGACTATGTGCTTGCGAGAGGGAAAGTATTGCCTCTTGGAGGCGCCCAGCGGGGGTGGTATATATTTGTCCCAGGTCACTGGGTGGGGGCTTGAGCCGGTTTTGCATTGTGTTATTGGAATGGATCCCCTAGATATTGAACCCGGCCCTTGTTGCTGCCAACTCTGACGGGCAGAAGGGTTACATATACAATATCATATATCCCAGGATCTAAGTGTGCTGCTATGCATTGATTTTATCATTTTTCAAATTGACATGATTACGATATGGCTTTTAATTTTCCAGTGGATTTAGTGCTCATGACAGAAACCAGACAAGCAGTACTAAAGGGTGAAACCTCTAATTATTCACTGAGCAGACACAGTTCAGATAGCTTCACTGTAATCTTCCCCATGCTGTCCCATCAGTATTCTTCAAACCTGCCACCTAAACCCTTGGAGTAAGAAGGTAGCTGCGTTTACCATAATACACTGTTTTTCTCTAGGAGCTCCCAGAAGAATACTATCAATTATAGTAATTTTGTGATGTAATTACCTAGCCACTGGGAACTGTATTGAGACCACAAATTCCATTCCCATCTTATAGAACATAACTAGAGCATAAAAAAGCATCTAGAAAAACCCCACAAGTTCTACCGTTTGGCCAGTTGCAAATCTCTATATCAGACAAATAAAGTTAAAAGTTTTGAACTAATTGTAACACTTCCCTCCCCTGCTTCCTCCAACCTGTAAAGATATGGTACTTGTGCTAAGACCCTACATGTCTCTTTCAACTCAAACCTAAATCTGTGGTAATTAAATGGCTCGTTATAGTGCCTCACACTCTAATGTATTTATCTTAACACTCCTGTGAGGTAGTAATTTCCTATTAACCCATTTTACAGGTGGGGAACTGAGGAACAAAGGGGCTAAGTGACTTGTTCAAGGTCACACAGGAAATCTGTGACAGCAGGGAATTTAACCCAGGTCTACTGAGTCCTTCACCAGCACCCCAACCACTGAACAATCCTTCCTCTCACATTTTCCAGCATTCTATTGGATAAACTAAGATTAGGGGAAAAAATATTACCACAAGGAAATTAAAGACATTTTTCAAACAAAGTTTTAATGACTGACTGAACAGCTTTTCAGGCAAGCTAATATTTGCAGTCATAGCTAGTGAATGAATTCTTCAGATTTGTCTTTCTCTCTATGGACATACCCTAAGATCTAAATAATTGTTTTAGGTCCCAAGCCAGCGAACACATGTGTCAAGGTTCCTCCCCCACTCTGAACTCTAGGGTACAGATGTGGGGACCTGCATGAAAAACCTCCTAAGCTTATCTTTACCAGCTTAGGTCAAAACTTCCCCAAGGTACAAAATATTCCACCCTTTGTCCTTGGATTGGCCGCTACCACCACCAAACTAATACTGGTTACTGGGGAAGAGCTGTTTGGACGTGTCCTTCCCCCCAAAATACTTCCCAAAACCTTTCACCCCACTTCCTGGACAAGGTTTGGTAAAAAGCCTCACCAATTTGCCTAGGTGACTACAGACCCAGACCCTTGGATCTTAAGAACAATGAACAATCCTCCCAACACTTGCACCCCCTCTTTCCTGGGAAATGTTGGATAAAAAGCTTCACCGATTTGCATAGGTGACCACAGACCCAAACTCTTGGATCTGAGAACAATGAAAAAGCATTCAGTTTCTTACAAGAAGACTTTTAATAAAAAATAGAAGTAAATAGAAATAAAGAAATCCCCCCTGTAAAATCAGGATGGTAGATATCTTACAGGGTAATTAGATTCCAAAACATAGAGAACCCCTCTAGGCAAAACCTTAAGTTACAAAAAAGATACACAGACAGAAATAGTTATTCTATTCAGCACAATTCTTTTCTCAGCCATTTAAAGAAATCATAATCTAACACATACCTATCTAGATTACTTACTAAAAGTTCTAAGACTCCATTCCTGATCTATCCCCAGCAGAAAACAGCATATAGACAGACACAGACCCTTTGTTTCTCTCCCTCCTCCCAGCTTTTGAAAGTATCTTGTCTCCTCATTGGTCATTTTGGTCAGGTGCCAGCGAGGTTACCTTTAGCTTCTTAACCCTTTACAGGTGAGAGGAGCTTTCCCCTGGCCAGGAGGGATTTCAAAGGGGTTTACCCTTCCCTTTATATTTATGACAACATGCTTAACTTTAAGATTACTTTAATGGGACCAGTATGTGTATGACCCTCCTGCCACGTGCCAATCACAGCAACAATGGCATTTTTTAAAAATAAATAAAAGTATGAGTTGATACCCCACCTAAAGCTCTACTCCTACTTCTGGCTCTGAAAAATTAAAATATAAGCCCACAATTATCTTTTCAAGTGTTGCCCTCCACACACATTTGAAGCACTCAGGAGTCCTTTGGAAACAAAGAACACAAGTATCTTTTTGTTTGGGGTAAAACAGACAAAAACATGAAAGTATGTCTGCACACAATTTATGCATATATAAATAAATTTACATATAAGAAAATGAGGTTTCCTAATCAGTACATCAGGAGTCTGGTCAACCACCCACTCCCAAATACTAAGAGTTCAATTTATGGAGATCCAGAGTGCTGTCTCCCCCAAAACTCCACTCATGATTTTACTAGATTAGAGCAGACTGGCAGAAGACAACCACCCCAAATCTAGTAAAATCATGGTCAGTTCTGTGATTTTAGTTCTTCTTTCACCAGTCAGGTGGGTTGGGGCACTATGAAGTCATTAAAGCAGAGGTGCCACCACGCCCCAGTATTGTCAGGCCTTGCTGTGAAGTCAGTTCTCCTTCTGCTGGCCTGCTTGGCCCAGTTCTGCAGATTCCGCCATACATGTTGCAGGTGGAGAACAGAGACTAGAACAGGATCTTGCACAGAATTCTTGCTCCCTACGGTAGACAAAGACCTTTCCCCTCACTTTCATTTGCTTTGTCACTAAGAATGGCTTTTGTTTGGATGTCCTCTGACCCAGGGCATGTCCTGCACAATTCCTATGCCCTTTCATGAGTTCAGTAGTGATAATCTATCATCAACTTTAAATATCAAAAACAGATTTCAGTTAAAACAAAACTCAGTAAGTGGACTTATGTGTAAACAATATTGTATTATCCTTTGTGTAAATGAAGTTGGCCATAGCAGGTTTTTTGTTTTTACCCTTAGAGAGGGAGCAGAGAGGCTCCATTCTTCTAGGTCCCTAGCCATGGAATTCACATAGATTAAAGTTAAGCACATGTACATTAGAGTTGGGGCCTTAGGTTTGTTTGTTTTGCATTTCAGAAATATCCTGACCTTCTAGAGAATGTTAGAATGATGGAAATCTGCCTAAGGACCTATTGTAAAAGACATGGTAAGTACCAATGTAACCCAAAAAGAGAGTCAGGCAACGTCTTCATATTAGAAAAAAAGATTTATAACTTTTCATTTGTATGTTGGAATTAAGATGGGAATCTTCTGATCTAAACCTGTTCATCTGGTTTGGATTTCTTCGGTAAAATCTAAACCTTTAAAGGGACCCATTTTCAATTTCTGCTTTAGAAACTAACCCCCCCCCCCCAAAAAAAAAAAGAAAAAAGTTTTCATTTTTCGATTAATGGGACCCAGTCTCAAGTTTGTAATAAGCTACAAGAACCTGAAACATGGAGTAATTTTTTTCCTAGATATTTCACACACCTTTGTGCACACAGCATTACAGACCTGCTTACTCAGGCAAAAACTTGCGCTGACTTCAAATAAGTAACAGAGAAACAGTTGCTGAAAATAGTCAATACTTGCCATCTCAGCCAAAAGAGATCACTTACATTTCTTCAAACTAGTGCTGCTCAAAAAGGAAGTTACTGCACCTAAAATTCATAATTTATAAGAGGAAATGTGATTAAGTAGATAGGCATCACACTGGAAATCAGGCATCATGCTGGAAATCAGGAAACCTGGATTCTGTTCTCGGTTCTGCCATCGCTCTGCTATATGACCTTGTCCACTCTGTGATTCTATTTTCCCTCCCCACTTCTGTGCATATGGTGTCTGTAGATTGTAAACTCTTTGTGGCAGGGACTCTTACTATGTGTTTGCACCTTGGGACTCCCACCGCAGTTGGGAGCTGTACATGTGGCTGTAATACAAATAAATGACAATGCAATGATCAGACCACTGCCAGTAGGTTACTAAGTCATCTCAGTCAAGGAAGAAAGCCAAGTTTTATCCTTTGACAATGAAATAATGGTGAAAATAGTAAACAAATATCATCAACTCTGCCTGAGGCCATAGATTTGAAAAGGAATCTTGCTGAGTGGCTTGAACACCGAGGAAGAGATTTGGTGTTATTTTGATTTTGTTTTGTTTTAGTGGGGACAGAATTTTGGAAAGCTGAGAACAAGCAGGGAAGTAGAAAAAATCCTGGTGTAATTTCCAAAAGGTTAGCAGAACATGAGTACAAGTCATTACCTTTTCAGTTACAGCATTTCCTGCTTTTTGCAGGGAATAGTCTTACTCGCCACACTTGTTCTGAAAGCTCCTCTGGGTTTCCAGAGTGAGACACTGCAAACATGTCCAGTTATTTTCATGGAAAGAGAAAAGAAGTGGAAACCTCTTTTGCAGAAGATGAAGCTTTAAATTATCATTTAAAAATTGTTGACACCCCCGCACACACACTAGTTAAAAGTAGGCTCTGCCAACTAGTCTTGGCACAGCTCCCATTCAGAGCACACATTTGTCACTATTTATTCCACCAGGTCCCAACAGCAGCAATTGCTTGTCCCCCTCCTTCCTGCTTGACAAAGCATACTAAGATAATGCTATGCTGTGTGCAAGCTTCCCTGTGTAGCTCTTCAAGACCTTACATCTTGATTTTTAGACCCACAACTATTGTTTCCATTTATTTACTTCCAATTAATAAGCTTCTTTTGTTAAAGATTAAAATTTACCTTACAACTAATGTGTATCTATAGATATACCATCTCCCATCAAAATATCGCAACTCTCTAGTTTTCAAACATTTACAACTTTAACATAATTAAAATTTAGGGCTGGTAAAAAAAATTAAAATAATTGCAATTAATCATGAGATTAAAATAGTCATGATTAACCACAGTTTTAATTGCACTGTTAAACAATAATAATACTAATTTAAATTATAAATATTTTTGGATGTTTTTCTACATTTTCAAATATATTGATTTCAATTACAACACAGAAAACAAAGTGTACAGTGCTTACATTTTATATATTTGATTACAACTATTTGCACTGTAAAAAAAATAATCTACAAGTCAAAGCAAGAAAAGGCATAGAAATGTTTAGCATGTCTGGCACATAAATACCTTGCATCACCGGCTAGAACAGAACCATGCAAATACCTGTTCTCACTTTCAGGTGACATTGTAAATAAGAAATGGGCAGCATTATCTCTGGTAAATGCAAACAAATGTGTCTGCCTTAGCAATTGGCTGAACAAGACGTGGGATTGAGTGGATTTGTAGGCACTAAAAGTTTTGTTTTTGAATGCAGTTATGTGGAAAAAAATAATTCTACATTTGTAAATTGAACTTTCACAATAAAGAGATTGTACTACAGTACTTTTATGAGGTGAATTGAAAAACAGAATTTATTTTATTTTTTTTACAGTACAAATGTTTGTAATCTAAATAATGTAAAGTGAGCACTGTACACTTTGTATTCTGTGTTGCAACTGAAATCAATATATTTGAAAATGTAGAAAAACATCCAAAAATATTTATAATAAATATAAATTGGTATTCTGTTATTGTTTGACAGTGTGATTAAAACTGTGATTAATCAAGATTATTTTAATCTAGTTAATTTGTTTTGCGTTAATCACTTGAGTTAACTGTGATTGACAGCCCTATTAAGATTATTATAACTTGTTATGTTTGTGATAGTGCCTAGAGATCTTGAACAGGATCAGGACCCAATTGGGCTACATGCTCTACAAGTACATAGAGAAAAATCTTGACCCTATTCAATAGCCATTTGGGGTTTTGCCATTGACCTTACTGAGCATAGGATTTTAAATGAAATCCTAGCCCCATTTAAGTCAATGGCAAACTTTCCTTACCTTTGTTGAGGTCAGGATTTCTCCCATAGTACAACATAGATAAATATCTTACAGTCTAATCACAGCAAGACATACCTTGGAAGTATGAAATAAAACAAGGGAAGGGAGAATCATGGTAATAAAGAAAGATCATATCAATATACAAGTGAGCTATGTACTTCTGGGTGGTTCCTAATAGTTCCAAATGATTGCAGATCTATTTATTTATTTTTTTTAAAATAATAGAATCAGTTATCCATTAACTGATGCACAGTCAACCTACTGTGGGCTGATTAACATTCATTTAGGTCAATGTGTCACATCATGGTGACTAGTAATTTAAGATGCACATCACACAGAACAGGACATTGTCCACCCTGAAGTTTGGCACTGCCCAGAGTTAGCTGAAAACTGTATGGATGTTTGAAATTTAGTAGTTCATGTTTCAGGGATTCAAAATAGATGCACTTTTTGTTTTAAAAAAACCTAACATTGAAAATGTTATTGCAAACAGTATTGTTAGCAATCTTTTCCCTTTTTTGAAAACTGCGGTTTTGATAAGTGAAAAACTTCTAGAATCATTCCAATATTTGCCAAGAGGAACAAAAAGTCCAGATATTTTTAAAATGTAAAATTCTAAAGAAAGAAAAGTCACTTAATTTTGGTTAAAAAATATACATTTCTGAACATGTCCCCTGTCACCCACAAAAAACCAAACCAACTGAAAAACAAAAGAACAAAACCCACACTTGTCATTTGAAAAATTTCAACCAGCGCTACTAATGCCACTGAGAACAAAAGGATCATCAGCTATTACAGAACAGTGACAGCAAGTGGATTTATTTAAAATATATATATATATAAACTTTCTTTTGGCAATGCATCTTATTTACAATATTGGTATTTAAATAAAAAAAACCTCTTACAGAGCTTCATTCCTCTAGCACATAATATAAATCACAGGTAAGAGAGTAATCTCTGGGGAATGAATTTTCCATTAACAAAATATTATAAATGCTGTTGCCACAGTTCTTAGGAAAATCATTTAAAGCTGCTTTTAAAAGTTCCATATATACCAACTCCTGTTCTATTTTCTTGACAAGTGACTTTTGCATTAATCTGAGTAATTATTCATTATTATTATCCACCAATTTTTCATGACAGTGAAGGACTAATTGAAAGGAATAGAAACAACCATGATCTCTGGTGTTATGATAAAGCACAACATGACCTCTGCACAATATATAACTTGTTTTGCCTGACCATTTTAACAGACTATCACCAATAGTTGTGCAAGTAGGTCCAACTTGTTTTCTGCTCTTTTCATGTAATACAGCTTGTGTTTTCTGAATATACCCGAGTGGCCAAGTTCATCCCAGATTCATCCAGATTGAACCTTATGAAGTTGTGCCCACTTACACCTGAGCTGTATTTGGTTCTGTATCTTTAAATTCCATAGCCCAGAAACTATTCCATGGACATTAAATCATTTTAATACTCCCTTCCTTATGATTCAGTGTTGTGCATGTGGAATTATAGGTGACATATTTTATATGCATATTTTATATGCAGATATTCTCATCTCTACTTTACCTTTTACTCTGAAACCTGATAGCTTTAAGTGTAAAAAGAGAATCACATTGAAATGAACCTATACTGATAATGCACAAAAAATTAAGACTATGATAGGGTATCTAAATGATAACTCAAAGTTTTACCCATATTAAGCTTAATACCCAATACTTGTGATCTCCAAAATCTGACACTTCAGATAAAGCACAGACTTGTAGATTACCGATAACTATCATGTTGTTAAATGTACCTGTGATATTGAAAAACTGTATCTTCAGGGACTGAAAGTTTTTTTCAGTTTAATACAAATAGTCATTGTGCAGTTTTGTTAGTAATGGACAGTCAGTGTTTCTCTACTGGGTAAGCTATGTAACACTAAAATGTGTTTCACTTGTGAGTGTCAGTGGAATATGAATGCACAATTCACTAAGCTCCATCATGGTCAATGGAAATTTTATGAGATAGGTTCACACATCTACAGTAGCTAACGTGTTTCTTTCACATCACGTTTCACTTTCTGAACCGGAGTTAATTTATGCTCATGTCTTCTGCTGTACACAATAAGACTGATCCTGAAAAGTGTTGAGTGCCTTCAACTCATGCTGACCTCACAGGAACAGCTCAGCATTTTGCAGGATCATGTGTTATCTCACGAGTAAGTAGTCGAGCATATCTGTATACTTAACCTGTCCAAATGTTATCATGGACTGAGTACCTAGTTTTTCATGCCCAAAGTATACATCTAGTTCTAAATACCTCCTCTAGCTCTCATGCTGAAATGTTCTTCTTTCTGTTCTCCAGGCAACTGGAGTGACTAACACATATTCAACGAGGAGTTCGGTGGCACCTTAAAGACTAGCAGATCTGAAGAAGTGTTTTTTTTTACCCATGAAAGCTTATGCCCAAATAAATCTGTTAGTCTTTAAAGTGCCACCGCACTCCTCATTGTTTTTGTGGATACAGACTAACATGGCTACCCCTCTGATACTTAACGCATATTATGAAGCATGAGTACTGAATTAACCAACGCTTACAAACATAGGCCAAACATATACAGAGGCATCATGCCGTGGATAAAATAAGTGACAATTCTCTGTATGGTACTGGTTAGAGCACATCTACTATCTTAGACACAATTCTGTCCTCCTTCATTACTAGAAGGACATTGGCAATTTAAGAGCAGCTCAGAGCTGGACTAGAAAAATGTTTAAACAGGGAAAGAAATGATAGTGATCGATTAAAGGAACTATATACGTATATCTTAACTAAAATAATGCCTTAGCTAAAAATCTATTAAATGGACTATAAATATTTGAAGATATTGGGGTATTTAAACACCAAAAACGGAAGAAGGTTTTTCGTATTATCCAAAGAGGTATATTATGGACTAATGGGATAGAAATGGAAATTTAGGCTGAATATCAAAAAGTATTTCACAACAATCTACTTGATTATGGAACAGTCTTCCTAGGAGAATGGTGGAGACTATTCTATGGAATAATTTTCAAAGGGCTGGTCAAAACATAGGAAGATGCACACTTTTTTCTTATCTGTATGTCAGGATACCCATCACCAAAATATCTTCGCACCTTAGGAACCTACACCATTATTATGGAAATGATTGTTTAAGGAAACTTCTTAAACAACATTTTTAAATTGCACATTGAGCAACAATATAAATAATAGGTTTCAGTCAGGTAGCATTCTAATGGAAAGGAAAGACTGTAGTTTAATACGACTTATATTGTAGTAACATTTTCAAGTCCAAGTATGTGTGGAAGAAATATTTCAGGATGCAAGAGGTTCCTTCACAAAGATATGCACAGTATACTTTTGTTCTAACAGATACTGTATCTTAATCGTGGAGAGTGATTTATTTAATAAACTTGGCAGAAGACAGTGTTTCCCACAAGCATGATAGTCCACTGTCAGACTATACTTCAGTTAATTCATTTCAGTTCATTTTTTATCTCCAAGCTCCTCTCCCCATCCAGTCCAATTATAATTTGAAATAAGTTGGCAGCTATTGTGCTCTAGATAACCTAGTGTAGGTCTATAGAAACTAAGCCATGTTAGTTATAAATGAATTGCTCCTTGCTGTAAGACATACAGAGATCAACTCCTAGCTGACAAAAACTTAGCTAAGATGTTAAGTTTGGTTAAACCTTGTTATGGGTTGAGCTGAAGCCTCACTGAAATTGAGGTGCGACTGTGCCCTTCACATAAGTTAGTTGTGGTAGAGATAAGGGGCCACCCATAAAATAAGGCCTAATAGAGTCTGCCCAGGAATTTTGGATTGGGAGGGTGGAAAAGATTTTTGGTTAGTATTGTTGTGTGTATACTTGTGAGGGAAGAGAACACACAGAAACCAAGGACAGAAGAAAAGAGGGACAGAGGCAGACAAAAAGCAAGCCAAGCAGTAGCCTGTGAGCATAGTGACATCCTGGGAAAAGCTAAAGAGGACTTTTGGGTTGGTTGGCTGGCTAAAGAGGCTAAAGGATGTAAACTAAGAAACTGTTCCTTTTGTTCTTGGTTGCAGGAGCAACCAGCAGAAGCAGGACTTTGCATGTTTATTGTAAAGAAAGAAGACTGCATCAAAAAGACCAGACTCCAGTTTCTGCTTCCAACTTGAACATTCCAAACTCTCTCAAATTTGACTAGCCTCTTGGGTCAAAAAAAAGGGCAACGCTATGTTCTGTACAGTGATGGACATACAGACGATGCTCAAGAAATAATGTCCTATAAGCAAGGTTAAGATTAAGCTGTTTTGGTTCACACGGTACAGCAAGTAGTGATTGGAGATTAATCAAATGTATGATTTCCCCCTGAATATATCAAGTATCAACAATATTCAAATTAATATTGTAAATGTTCATGTTCAGAGCTGGAGCCATATTTGATTTAGGATTGGAATGGGTTCTGTTGCTGAATAACCAGCAGACCTGCACAGTGAACTGATAGGTGGCCCAGCAGCTCTGCCACAGTGGGAAGATATGACTCCCTGAAGTATGTGTCAGCAATTTCCCAATGATGCATAGTGATTGTCCAAGACAAAAGCTTAACACTGGTTCAAATGCAGGGGAATTCTGTGCTGTGGCTGTGACAGGATTTGCCTCTGAATAACTTGTATTTTTTCCTACCAACTTATTAAATATTGTCACACTAGCAGAAACACATGAAATTGAAAGTCTGAAAAAAGTTGTAAGGGTTTAACAAAATAACCAAAACAATAGTATCTATATAAAAAGCTGAGGATTGTCAGTCTGTCTATCCATGACTCTGAAACCTGGAATGTCTCTTAAATCAGTGTGAAGCAGATACAAATGGTTTAGCATGGTTGAGAGCTCTTTTTCATAGAATCATAGAAGATTAGGATTGGAAGAGACCTTAGGAGGTCATCTAGTCCAACCCCCTACTCAAAGCAGGGCCAACACCAACTAAATCATCCCAGCCAGGGCTTTGTCAAGCTGGGCCTTAAAAACCTTTAAGGATGGAGATTCCACAGCCTCCCTAGCTAACCCATTCCAGTGCTTCACCACCCTCCTAGTGAAATAGTGCTTTTGTTTAGAATATCAGCATGTTAAAAACATCCCCAGGATTCATTTTGTTACCATTTTAAAATTCTCAGGCATTTTTGGCTCAACCCTCCCCTCTTCCCCCGCCCCTCCCCCTTTTTGAAAGCAGTCCTGCAGAAGTTTCTGCAAATATGGATATACAGCACTGATAAAGACTGATACTGGAATACTGCTGGTGGTTCTGGTGTCCATACTTCTTAAAAAAATGTGTTGAACAATTAGATGGGGTACAAAAAAGAGCCACAAAAGTTATTCATAGAATAGAATATCAGGGTTGGAAGGGACCTCAGGAGGTCATCTAGTCCAACCCCCTGCTCAAAAGCAGGACCAATCCCCAATTAAATCATCCCAGCCAGGGCTTTGTCAAGCCAGACCTTAAAAATATCTAAGGAAGGAGATTCCACCACCTCCCTAGGTAACGCATGCCAGTGTTTCACCACCCTCCTAGTGAAAAAGTTTTTCCTAATATCCAACCTAAACCTCCCCCACTGCAACTTGAGACCATTACTCCTTGTCCTGTCCTCTTCCACCACTGAGAATAGTCTAGAACCATCCTCTCTGGAACCACCTCTCAGGTAGTTGAAAGCAGCTATCAAATTCCCCCTCGTTCTTCTCTTCCGCAGACTAAACAATCCCAGTTCCCTCAGCCTCTCCTCATAAGTCATGTGTTCCAGACCCCTAATCATTTTTGTTGCCCTTCGCTGGACTCTTTCCAATTTATCCACATCATTCTTGTAGTGTGGGGCCCAAAACACTTTTAACACCAGAACACTTTTAATCAGAATTTGCTAGTTTGTCAAAAACTAAATGTTTCTCAGAGATTATTTGATTTCAACTAAGTGCCTATAGGCCATTGGAAGAGTCTGATGGAACTCTGATTGCCAGGTAGATTTCTTTTGGAAACGAGCCCAATTTCCTGCCAGCTCACTTGGCCAGCTCCTCAGCAGTTTGCCTGCTAGGCTGACTTGGAGTTGGGGATTCCAGGGTTGGTGGCTCTCGGACAGCCCACCAAGTAGACTGCCATGATCCAGGGCTCCATTACATTTTGCCAGAGAACTTTGCATTTTTTGTTTTCATTCTGAATCAGAACAAAATTATATTTCAAATCACTGGAATTCTTTTGAAACTGATTTTTTTCTCTCTCACAGCTCTAGTAACTACTTTAATAGGGAGAAACACTGGGTAATAAAAGGTCTTTAATCTAGCAGAGAAAGTTAGAAGAATCAACAGCATGAAGCTGAAGCTAGACAAATACAAATTAGAAACAAGGCAAAGTAATTTTAACAGTGAGGTTGATTATTCACTAGAATAAACCACAAAGTGAAGTAGTGAATTTTCCACCTCTTGAGGTCATTGGATCAAGACTGGATGTCTTTCTGCAAGGTATCCTTTGGTCAAACTCAAGTTAATGGGCTCAATATGGGGGTAATAGAGAAAAATGTATAAAGGAGATCAGAATAGATGATCTAAGGGTGCTTTCTGGCCTTGAAATCTATGAATTTGTTAATCAAGTACTGAGGTTTAGTTCCCCCATGGAGTTTCATTGACTCTGTTAGTGTGTCCTTTGAATCATAGAATCCTAGAATATCAGGGTTGGAAGGGACCTCAGGAGATCATCTAGTCCAACCCCCTGCTCAAAGCAGGACCAATCCCCAACTAAATCATCCCAGCCAGGGCTTTGTCAAGCCAGACCTTAAAAATATCTAAGGAAGGAGATTCCACCACCTCCCTAGGTAACGCATGCCAGTGTTTCACCACCCTCCTAGTGAAAAAGTTTTTCCTAATATCCAACCTAAACCTCCCCCACTGCAACTTGAGACCATTATTCCTTGTTCTGTCATCAGCTACCACTGAGAACAGTCTAGATCCATCCTCTTTGGAACCCCCCTTCAGGTAGTTGAAAGCAGCTATCAAATCCCCCCTCATTCTTCTTTTCCGCAGACTAAACAATCCCAGTTCCCTCAGCCTCTCCTCATAAATCGTGTGTTCCAGTCCCCTAACCATTTTTGTTGCCCTCCACTGGACTCTTTCCAATTTTTCCACATCCTTCTTGTAGTGTGAGGCCCAAAACTGGACACAGTACTCCAGATGAGGCCTCACCAATGTCGAATAGAGGGGAACGATCATGTCCCTCGATCTGCTGGCAATGCCCCTACGTATACATCCCAAAATGCCATTGGCCTTCTTGGCAACAAGGGCACACTGTTGACTCATATCCAGCTTCTCGTCCACTGTAACCCCTACGTACTTTTCTGCAGAACTGCTGCCGAGCCATTCTGTCCCTAGTTTGTAGCGGTACATGGGATTCTTCTGTCCTAAGTGCAGGACTCTGCACTTGTCCTTGTTGAACCTCATCAGATTTCTTTTGGCCCAATCCTCTAATTTGTCTAGGACCCTCTGTATCCTATCCCTACCCTCCAGCGTATCTACCTCTCCTCCCAGTTTAGTGTCATCTGCAAACTTGCTGAGGGTGCAATCCACACCATCCTCCAGATCATTTATGAAGATATTGAACAAAACCGGCCCGAGGACCGACCCTTGGGGCACTCCACTTGATACTGGCTGCCAGCTAGACATGGAGCCATTGATCACTACCCTTTGTGCCCGGCAATCTAGCCAACTTTCTCTCCACCTTATAGTCCATTCATCCAGCCCATACTTCTTTAACTTGCTGGCAAGAATACTGTGGGAGACCGTGTCAAAAGCTTTGCTAAAGTCAAGGAACACATCCACCGCTTTCTCCTCATCCACAGAGCCAGTTATCTCATCATAGAAGGCAATTAGATTAGTCAGGCAATTAGATTAGTCATAATACCAGTTGTGTTCAACTCAAAACCCCACTACACCATTACAGGAGAGTTCTCACATTCCCCCCCTCCTACCCCCCACCCAGCTGAGAATGGTCATAATACAATACACACTGTTTATGTTGGACAAAGTTCTGTTCTCAGATCTGTACAGTGGATCTCATTTCCAATATTTTGTTCTCCCAATGATATATCACTCAGATCCATGCATAGAGGGAAAGCAGAGGAGCAAAAAGTGAGATCTGTGAAGATATGAAAGAAGAATTACATCCTCGGTTTGGACAAATGTTAATGTAAAAGGAAAAGCTTATGCCAGCATTGAATGCTTTAACGATTTATCTGACCCCTAGTAGCAGTTTAGCTTGTTTGATGTTAGTGCAGTAAAACATAGATGAATATTACCATGATCTGATTTAGTATGGATATTTTTCCCTGACATTTTTATGCTGAAATTTACTTACAGAAGTGTAATTAGACATAACTGAAAAATGAAATCACAGGGCAACATAACATAGGTATTAGGATGACTGAAAATATTATGTTTAGACAAATCCTGCATTCCAATAGTTGTGTGAAAAGCCAGAATGGTGATTTATATTAATCATTATAAACATTTACATAGCACCAACAGTAACTTAGGTACATTATAGATAAGTATTAAATGAAGAAGACTAGGTTCTTTACTTGAAGATTTTACAATCCTAGTAGGCAACATACCTGGACGGCCCTCTCCAGGTGAGGGGAAAGGATAGTATTCCATATTAAAAACCTCTCTCTCATCCCTCCCTCCTTCCCTCCCTCATTGAATAGGAGTAAGTATTGTTTTTACTGTGGAACTGCTTTATAAGTAAATTGAAACCTGCATGTGTTGACTATTTACTTGTTTAATTTTTTTTTTACCATTTTTTTTTTCATTTTCCTCTCTTAACAAAATGGCAACCACAAAAAGAGAAACCTGACAATTGTGCAAAACTTTATTGGAAGCAAAGGCCACAATCTTTTAAAATATGTAGACACCTAAGTTGAATTCTATGGGTTATGCTCATGTGCATAATAAGTTACTGATGTGCATCAGTTCTTGCAGCATTGGGGACCAAAACAGTCTTCACTATAACAGTAACATTCTTAAAAAACAAAACAAAACTGTACAATACGTACATTTTGCAGCTCAGCAGAGGTGTGCAACTGAAGGAAAGTTTCAGATTACAGTAAGCCTATTTGGTGCATTTTGGGAAGTCAGCATATCTGCTTGGCCCCCAATGAAAAGACTGTAGTAGAAGATGTTAAAGACTGAACTGAGAAAAGTTTTAAGCAGATAAAGAGATTGGAGTTTCCAGAGCCAATGCTATGTTTGGAGGTGAGACTGACTACATCTAGTCGCAAAAAGAAAAGGAGGACTTGTGGCACCTTAGAGACTAACCAATTTATTTGAGCATGAGCTTTCGTGAGCTACAGCTCACTTCATCAGATGCATGCCGTGGAAACTGCAGCAGACTTTATATACACACAGAGACCATGAACCAATACCTCCTCCCACCCCACTGTCCTGCTGGTAATAGCTTATCTAAAGTGATCATCAAGTTGGGGCATTTCCAGCACAAATCCAGGTTCTCTCACCCCCTCACCCCCCTCCCAAAAACCACACACACAAACTCACTCTCCTGCTGGTAATAGCCCATCCAAAGTGACAACTCTCTACACAATGTGCATTATAATCAAGTTGGGCCATTTCCTGCACAAATCCAGGTTCTCTCACCCCCTCACCCCCCTCCAAAAAACACACACACAAACTCACTATACTGCTGGTAATAGCTCATCCAAAGTGACCGCTCTCCCTACAGTGTGCATGGTAATCAAGGTGGGCCATGTCCAGCACAAATCCAGGCTCTCACCCCTCCCCCCTTTTTTTTTTCCCGGGGACACACACACACATACAAACTCACTCTCCTGCTGGCAATAGCTCATCCAAACTGACCACTCTCCAAGTTTAAACTTGGAGGTTAACCAGAGGTTCATGTGGTTATTTTTGTGCTTTCATATTGGTAAGGCAGCATGGGTGGATGAGATTTGCCCAGAGCTGTTGAAAGCACTGAACAATGTTGGGGTGTCATGCTTAACATGCCTCTTCAATGTTGCATGGAAAGCAGGTACAGTATCTATGGACTGGCAAACTGGGGTGATGGTCCCATTCCTTAAGAAAGGAGACCAGAGGCTGTGTTCCAACTCTAGGGGATCACACTCCTCAGCCTCCCCAGCAAAGCTTATGCCAAGGTACTGGAGAGGAGGTTATGCTCGTTAGCTGAACCTCAGATTCAGGAGGAACAATGCAGATTCCATCCTGGCTAGGGAACAACGGATCAGCTTTTTGCTTTCTCAGAGATACTCCAGGGGTCATGGAAGTTTGCTAATCTGGTCTACATTTGTTTTGTAGGCCTAGAGATATCTTGTGGGAAGTGCTGTAGGAGTATGAGGTGCCGATGCCACTTGTGTGTGCTATCCGGTCCCTCTATTCCTGGAGTGAGAGTTGTGTTCGCATTCTTGGCATTGGACTCCACCAAATGTGTGTCTTGTCCCCCCTCCCCTTGTGATTTTCATGGATAGGATATCAAGGCACAGCCAAGTTGTTGAGTGCATCCTATATGGGGACTCTGAGGTGGCATCGTTGCCTTTTGCAGATGTTGTCCTTCTTGTTTCTTCAGACTTCAGTCTCCGACATGCACTCGAATATTTTGCTCCTGGAGTGTGAAGTGGCTGGGATGAGAATCAGCACCTCCAAATTAGAGTTCATGGTGCTCTCCCAAAAGAAAGTGGATGGCTCTCTCCAGGTGAGGGGAAACACTAAGCTACCCTTAGTGAAAGAGTTCAAGTATCTAGGGTTCTTGTTCACAAGTGATAGCAAGCAGAAGTATGAGATCAACCGATGTACCAATCGATGCTGGTGATGTGGGAACTGAGTTCTTGGACAAAGCTCTTGGTTTACAGGTCACTCTATCCCCATCCTAACTTTGGGTAATGACTGAAAGTACGAGATTGTGGGTCCAAATGGCAGAAAAGGGGTTTCTCTGCAGGGTGGCTGGACTCACTCTCCAAAGTAGGGTGAGGAGCTTGGCTATTCGGGAGAGCCTCTGAGTAGAGCTGCTACTCCTCCAGATTGAGAGGAGCCGGTTGAGGTGGTTCGGAGACCTGATAAGGATGCCCCTGGAAGGCTTCTATTGGAACTCTACTGGGCACGTTCTACTGGGCAGATGCCCCAAAGCCAACTCAGGACATGCTGGAAGGATTATATTTCCTGGCTGGCCTGGGAATGCTGGGGAATCCCCCAGGAGGAGTTGGAATTTGTTGGAGGAAAAGGAGATCTGGTCCTCCCTACTCGCCATGCTGCTGCTGTGACCCTCATCAAGAAAGGCAGCATGGGGGAGGAGGAAAAGAAGAGATTGGAGTGGGAAGGAGGAACCTATGAAAAGACTGAGATTAGACAGGTGTGGATTTATTCAAACGAAGATTCATTGTCAGTCTGGAGTGTGAACAAAGATTTGGCCTTGTCCTTATTTTGTCCAAACCCAAACAGTAACTGAAGTAGTGTAGGACTCTTAATAAGGGACTAAGGAAAATGTATATATGTTGGTATTAAAGTAGAATTGAAATACATAATGCTAATTGAAGTTTATCCAAACTATCTTGGATAGGGGATGTGTCACCCCAATTCTGCATTTCCTGGTCTTTTAGGTTTGGAGTACATTTTTTTAAATTGTAATGAATATTTTTAACTCCTCATGTCCTGGTCTTTCAGAAATTGACTTTGAGTATTTAAACACTAATGATTAGGAAGGATACAAAGACAACATGGCAGTGATACACGGTCCCAACATTAACGTCAGCTTAATGCCCCTATAACCCTCTTCTGGTGAATATTCTTTAAGACTTTTTGCATCACAGTTTAAAGAAAATTTCTTAACAAAGAAGTTATCCTCTTTCCTTTACATGAACATGGTACAATAACGGTGAGACACCTAGTTTTAAAGTTCTCCTCATGATTATTTTACATCTTCAATCAGAATAAAAAGAAACTCCATGGTATAATGGCTTATACAATGATACTGGCATGTCTTTTGGGAACTACATATTAACACGAATTACTTCATAATATAGGATCCTGGTGTTACAGTCATAGGATTATAAAATGAATAGTTTTTACATTGGTTTTGGAAGAAACAATTAATTAACAATATAACACCGCTAGTCCTTTAATATTGAAAACATATTGTAAAGTTAGTGGAAAACAACCATCCCCGTAGAAATTTGAAACATCTGAATTATGACTTGTTTTTAATAAGAAAAGCTGTTTGAAAACAAAAAGTTAGGATGCAACACGATGACTGATTATCCCTTATATTCTCACCTCATATAAAAACATTGTGCCCAACACAGTACCTAGGTACATGTATTACTATGATATATTGTGGGAAAGGCTAAAACCTCAAAGACTGGGAAGAAAGCACTAAAGAAAAAAAGAAGGGAAAAAAGAAGGATCAGGAGGATTAGATGAGATCACAGACTTATAAATATAATGGAAGAAAGGAAAGCAGCAGATAATTTACCAAAATCCAAACATATTGTATTTTATACAACCTAAAACCTATTTAGGAAAATAGGACTTAATCCTGCAACCCCTTTACTTACATCAGGAATCCTTACTCAGATCTCTGTTCCAATGAGACTGCTCACCTCAAGGTTTTTTTTTTTTAAAAGCATTTGCAGCATCAGCCATGTAATTTTATTGTGAGGTCACGAGACGGATGAGACTTTTCATAAGCAGTTCAAGCTGTTTGGCTTAATCCCCTGCCCAGTGGTGAAAATTTCAACCAATTGTTCTTTAAATAGACAGTTATCTGAATATTTTGACAGTTATGTTTGTAAAAGGCTGGGTTTTAGTTCGGATGATGACTTTTTAGAAAGGTGTCGCTTGTACACCACTTAAGTTTAAGTGGAAGCAGTCCATCTGGATCAAGAGCTCAGAGGTTATCGTTGGGGAGTAATTTATCCAGTAATTTATTACATTGAAAATGTCTGCTGGTGCACCAGTGCATGTAACACCCACAAAATGGTATGGGCAGTTAAAGATCTCAAAATCTCTTATGTTCACCAGGCTGCAATTGCTTGTAATCTACGTGAACCTCTGCATGACCAAAATATAAGCATCCGGCATTGCATAAGCTAAACACAATCAGGGGTCACGTTGTCTTAAAATTGTTCATCACAAAAACAGAAGGACCACTAATGCCTGATCTCAGAGAGTACATGGATCTTAAATTGATCCAACTGCTACCCACAATGGGAACAACATAGTTCTGAGCATCTCTCTGTGTTCAACAGGCTTACAGGCCGTTTGGACTAAGTAGATCTCCCTGTTTCTGATCCAGACCATTTAGACTCTCTGCCTTAAAGTTCCTTAAAAGCATTTGAGTGAATCAGAACAGGACAGTGGATCCTTTGTGAATTAAAATTAGTGATAGCCTTGGGAGCATAAATTAATTTTTCACCTCAGTATTAAAAAAAGCAGCAGATGGGTAGCTTCCTAGAGACTGCACATTTCTGGAAGGGAAATGAAATGTTACAACATTCTACCATTGCACTGGAGCAGATAATTAGGCAATTAGAATTATTAAGAGCTGACAAAGAACAAGGTTTTGATGAACTTTCTAGTTAGGCTTGTGGTAGCAGCTGTGATGATCAAGGTAGAAGCTACTGAGCACATATGCTACTTGCAGACTAACCGACTTACTGGGTGAATGTACACCTCTGGGTTGTGTTGGCTAGGCATTGTTATCTTCCCCCTTCAGCAACAATGGCTGGTTTTGTCTTAATGGTCAAGGCAAAGCTAATTTCCTCTCATAATTTCTCCCCATCCTCCTTATTCCACACAGTTCTGTCTCAGATTAATTCCAAATAGTCACACTTTTGCATCCAGCACACTTTCTCCTTTGGATGCCTATTAATTTCCCCAGTGTCTTCTGGAAACAGAAACATTTATGTAGTCACCGGGGGAATAGTGTTCCTCTGAAGGAAAATGTGTCCCCGGAAAGGATGGACGGTCCCGATTCTGAACTCTGGAGTAGCTTCACTGGTATATGTTGAATTACACCAGCATAAAACAGGTTTCATAAAAGTGAAGATTTATGAAATCGCGCTAAGATTCAGACATCACTAAGGAACCACCCAAAAATTATGAGACGATCTTGAGTAATAAGGTCCTTGCAAATTATCTTAACTATGAGGAAGATACTGGGGAGGGGGGAATAGATACTATTTGAGAGTTCATAACAGTATTTCAGTCAAAGATAATAGGTTCAGAAGGGGCAGATGAAAAAAGCCCACAGGTAGGTATAAAAAAGTACCTGAACAGGAGGCTAAATGTGTGTGTGGAGGGAGCAGGGGAAGAACAACAATACGAATGATAACAGTGGGACAATCTGACAGACATTTAAGATGTCTCCACACAAATGCAAGGAATATGGGGACCAAGAACTAACTAGAATTATTCGTGCATGTCATAAATATAAAGGGAAGGGTAAACCCCTTTGAAATCCCTCCTGGCCAGGGGAAAGCTCCTCTCACCTGTAAAGGGTTAAGAAGCTAAAGGTAACCTCGCTGGCACCTGACCAAAATGACCAATGAGGAGACAAGATACTTTCAAAAGCTGGGAGGAGGGAGAGAAACAAAGGGTCTGGGTCTGTCTGTAGTCGTCTTGACCGGGGACAGAACAGGAATGGAGTCTTAGAACTTTTAGTAAGTAATCTAGCTAGGTATGTGTTAGATTATGATTTCTTTAAATGGCTGAGAAAAGAATTGTGCTGAATAGAATAACTATTTCTGTCTGTGTATCTTTTTTGTAACTTAAGGTTTTGCCTAGAGGGGTTCTCTATGTTTTTGAATCTAATTACCCTGTAAGATATCTACCATCCTGATTTTACAGGGAGGATTTCTTTATTTCTATTTACTTCTATTTTTTATTAAAAGTCTTCTTGTAAAACACTGAATGCTTTTTCATTGTTCTCAGATCCAAGGGTTTGGGTCTGTGGTCACCTATGCAAATTGGTGAGGCTTTTTATCCAACATTTCCCAGGAAAGAGGGGGTGCAAGTGTTGGGAGGATTGTTCATTGTTCTTAAGATCCAAGGGTCTGGGTCTGTAGTCACCTAGGCAAATTGGTGAGGCTTTTTACCAAACCTTGTCCAGGAAGTGGGGTGCAAGGTTTTGGGAAGTATTTTGGGGGGAAGGACGCGTCCAAACAGCTCTTCCCCAGTAACCAGTATTAGTTTGGTGGTGGTAGCGGCCAGTCCAAGGATAACGGATGTAATATTTTGTACCTTGGGGAAGTTTTGACCTAAGCTGGTAAAGATAAGCTTAGGAGGTTTTTCATGCAAGTCCCCACATCTGTACCCTAGAGTTCAGAGTGGGGGAGGAACCGTGACATGGTGGCACAGTGGTGGGATTAACCTGAAATCATTTTGAGATCCAGTTGAGATTTTTTGAACTAGAAATACAGATTTTAAAAGGAATTTTTAGGAAGTCCAGAAAGCAGCTTTGAAACTGAAAGCAATTGGTTTCTCTCTGCTTTGTGGCCAAGCAGAGACAAAAGGGGATTATCTTGTGAATTGCAGGTTTTCTTTGCCTGGAGGCAGGGTACTTAACTCCTGCAGGGAAATTCAGAGTCTTCCAACCCAGAGGTTTTTTTTTTTTCTTTTCTTCCTAAAAGTAAATAGGGGGTGTGTGCTCTACCCATTTGCCTGGAGACAAAAGTGGCAGGGTTTTTTTTAGGATTTTGATTTTTTTTTTTGTTTTACAAGGAGCACAGGTTTGAAAAGAAATTTTTTTTTTCTTTGGGCTGGGTAAGCAGGTTTCCAAGTAGTTGGAGGTTTTTTGCTTTAATTTGGGCCCAGAGCAGAGACAAGGGAATTGTCTTTTTCTGTAGGCTGACAATCACTATCAGAGAATAGGTATTCTATTCCAGCACAGCAAAATCTTACAGCCAAGTTTTGTTTGTTTATTTCTAAACCTCGGGTGTAAAGTTAGTTAAAAACAGAGAGGTTAGAATGGCCAAATCCTCGGCTCGACTACAGCTGGAATTAGCCAAATTTCAGGCTGAGGAAAAACAAAGGGAACATGAAAGACAGATAGAACTCATGCGGCTGGAGAAGGAGGTACAGGAGGCTGCCCACAAGAGGGAAATGGAGGCAAGGAAGCATGTGGAGGAGATGGAGAGGATAAAGGCCCAGCGGAATATACCAACAAACCCTAGCAATCCTTCTCCAGGTACCACTTCCCATCCCAGAAAGTTCCCCACCTACAAGGCAGGTGATGATACTGAGGCCTTCTTAGAAAACTTCGAAAGGGCCTGCCTTGGGTACAACATCTCTACTGACCAATACATGGTAGAGCTGAGGCCGCAGCTCAGTGGACCCTTAGCTGAGGTGGCAGCTGAAATGCCTAAAGAACATATGAACAAGTATGAACTGTTTAAATCCAAGGCGAGAGTCAGAATGGGGATAACACCCGAGCAGTCTCGTCGGAGGTTCCGAGCCCTAAGGTGGAAACCAGACATGTCATTTACCCGACATGCCTACCACATTGTGAAACATTGGGATGCCTGGATATCAGGAGCAAGTGTTGAATCTCCAGTAAATTTGCCCTTCCTAATGCAAATGGAACAATTCTTAGAGGGTGTTCCTGAGGAAATAGAAAGATACATCCTAGATGGGAAACCCCAAACTGTAATTGAGGCAGGAGAGATTGGAGCCAGATGGGTGGAGGTGGCAGAGAAGAAGCAAACTGGTCGCAGTTGGAGCAGAGACCAGAAGGGACCACCCCAGACCACACCCTATTACCGGGGGCCGCCCAAAGCCCCACCTACCTCCCAAAGAACCCTCCAGACCCCTTATCGTCCCACCACCCCGTTCTCCAGCAACCCTCCTCGCCCCAGTGACCCGTCAGCTGGACGATGTTTTAAGTGTAACGAGCTGGGGCATGTAAAGGCCAACTGCCCCAAGAACCCCAACAGATTACAGTTCATTGCACCGGAATCACACCAGAGGTCCACAGGCCCAGATACCTCCCAGATACCCTTGGAGCGGAGGGAAACTGTGAGTGTGGGCGGGAAGAAGGTCACCGCGTGGAGGGACACCGGAGCACAAGTGTCAGCTATCCATGCTTCCTTAGTGGACCCCAATTTAATCAACCCAGAGATCCAAGTGACGATTCAACCCTTCAAGTCCAACTCTTTCAATTTGCCTACAGCCAAGTTGCCTGTCCAGTACAAGGGCTGGTCAGGAATGTGGACTTTTGCAGTCTATGATGATTATCCCATCCCCATGCTGTTGGGGGAAGACTTGGCCAATCATGTGAAGCAGGCCAAGAGGGTGGGAATGGTCACCCGCAGCCAGGCTAAACAAGCCGTGAGGCCTAGCTCTGTTCCGGAAACTTCTATCAGGACCCAGTCAGTGGTGATGGACCTGGACCCCAGGCCAATGTCTGCAACAGCAGTAGTGGATCCAGTCCCAGAGACCCAGACGGAACCAGTCCCAGAACCGGAACCAGCCAAACAACCAACACCAGACCCCGTGCCAGCACTGAATCCAGTACTTGCAACCTCAACACCAGAGGGCCCCACCGAACCTGAACTGGCAGCAGCCGATAACCCTACACAAGAGGCTCAGCCGGAGCCTGAATCCCAACATAGTGCACCAGCGGAGAGCGGTTCACAGTCAACAGAAACAGCTCCATCCCCTATATCGCTTCCAGAAGGACCAAGCCTAGGTCCACAATCCCATGAGGAACTGATGTCTCCAGCATCAAGGGAACAGTTCCAGACCGAACAGGAAGCAGATGAAAGCCTCCAGAGAGCTTGGACGGCGGCACGGAGCAACCCACCGCCTCTCAGCTCTTCTAATCGATCCAGGTTTGTTGTAGAAAGAGGACTTTTAAACAAGGAAACTCTTTCTGGGGGACACCAGGAAGACTGGCATCCTCAGAGACAGTTGGTAGTTCCAACTAAATACCGGGCCAAGCTCTTGAGCTTAGCCCACGATCACCCTAGTGGCCATGCTGGGGTGAACAGGACCAAAGACCGTTTGGGGGGGTCATTCCACTGGGAGGGAATGGGCAAGGATGTTTCTACCTATGTCCAGTCTTGTGAGGTGTGCCAAAGAGTGGGAAAACCCCAAGACCAGGTCAAAGCCCCTCTCCAGCCACTCCCCATCATTGAAGTTCCATTTCAGCGAGTAGCTGTGGATATTCTGGGTCCTTTTCCGAAAAAGACACCCAGAGGAAAGCAGTACATACTGACTTTCATGGATTTTGCCACCCGATGGCCGGAAGCAGTAGCTCTAAGCAACACCAGGGCTAAAAGTGTGTGCCAGGCACTAGCAGACATTTTTGCCAGGGTAGGTTGGCCCTCCGACATCCTCACAGATGCAGGGACTAATTTCCTGGCAGGAACTATGAAAAACCTTTGGGAAGCTCATGGGGTAAATCACTTGGTTGCCACTCCTTACCATCATCAAACAAATGGCATGGTGGAGAAGTTTAATGGAACTTTGGGGGCCATGATACGTAAATTCGTAAATGAGCACTCCAATGATTGGGACCTAGTATTGCAGCAGTTGCTCTTTGCCTACAGAGCTGTACCACATCCCAGTTTAGGGTTTTCCCCATTTGAACTTGTATATGGCCGTGAGGTTAAGGGGCCATTGCAGTTGGTGAAGCAGCAATGGGAGGGATTTACACCTTCTCCAGGAACTAACATTCTGGACTTTGTAACCAACCTACAAAACACCCTCCGAACCTCTTTAGCCCTTGCTAGAGAAAACTTACAGGATGCTCAAAAAGAGCAAAAAGCCTGGTATGATAAACATGCCAGAGAGCGTTCCTTCAAAGTAGGAGACCAGGTCATGGTCTTAAAGGCGCTCCAGGCCCATAAAATGGAAGCATCGTGGGAAGGGCCATTCACGGTCCAGGAGCGCCTGGGAGCTGTTAATTATCTCATAGCATTCCCCACCTCCAACCGAAAGCCTAAGGTGTACCATATTAATTCTCTAAAGCCCTTTTATTCCAGAGAATTAAAGGTTTGTCAGTTTACAGCCCAGGGAGGAGACGACGCTGAGTGGCCTGAAGGTGTTTACTACGAAGGGAAATGTGCTGGTGGTGTGGAAGAGGTGAACCTCTCCATGACCCTTGGGCGTACGCAGCGACAGCAGATCCAGGAGCTGTGCACTAGCTACGCGCCAACGTTCTCAGCCACCCCAGGACTGACTGAACGGGCATACCACTCCATTGACACAGGTAATGCTCACCCAATTAGGGTCCACCCTTACCGGGTGTCTCCTCAAGCTAAAACTGCTATAGAACGGGAGATCCAGGATATGTTACAGATGGGTGTAATCCGCCCCTCTGAAAGTGCATGGGCATCTCCAGTGGTTCTAGTTCCCAAACCAGAGGGGGAAATACGTTTTTGCGTGGACTCCCGTAAGCTAAATGCTGTAACTCGCCCAGACAACTATCCCATGCCACGCACAGATGAACTATTAGAGAAACTGGGACGGGCCCAGTTCATCTCTACCTTGGACTTAACCAAGGGGTACTGGCAGGTACCGCTAGATGAATCTGCCAAGGAAAGGTCAGCCTTCATCACACATCTCGGGCTGTATGAATTTAATGTACTCCCTTTCGGGGTGCGAAATGCACCCGCCACTTTCCAAAGACTTGTAGATGGTCTCCTAGCGGGATTAGGAGAATATGCAGTCGCCTACCTTGACGATGTGGCCATATTTTCGGATTCCTGGGCAGACCACCTGGAACATCTACAAAAAGTCCTTGAGCGCATAAGGGAGGCAGGACTAACTGTTAAGGCTAAGAAGTGTCAAATAGGCCTAAACAGAGTGACTTACCTTGGACACCAGGTGGGTCAAGGAACTATCAGCCCCCTACAGGCCAAAGTGGATGCTATCCAAAAGTGGCCTGTCCCAAAGTCAAAGAAACAGGTTCAATCCTTCTTAGGCTTGGCCGGTTATTACAGACGATTTGTACCGCACTACAGCCAAATCGCTGCCCCACTGACAGACCTAACGAAAAAGAAACAGCCAAATGCTGTTCAGTGGACCGGAAAGTGTCAGAAGGCCTTTAACAAGCTTAAAGCGACACTCATGTCTGACCCTGTACTAAGGGCCCCAGACTTTGACAAACCGTTCCTAGTAACCACAGATGCATCCGAGCGTGGTGTGGGAGCAGTTTTAATGCAGAAAGGACCTGATCAAGAATTCCACCCTGTAGTGTTTCTCAGCAAAAAACTGTCTGAGAGGGAAAGCAACTGGTCAGTCACTGAAAAAGAATGTTATGCCATTGTCTACGCTCTGGAAAAGCTACGCCCATATGTTTGGGGACAGCGTTTCCACCTGCAAACCGACCATGCTGCACTAAAGTGGCTTCACACCATCAAAGAAACTAACAAAAAACTTCTTCGGTGGAGTTTAGCTCTCCAAGATTTTGATTTCAACATCCAACACATCTCAGGAGCTTCTAAGAAAGTGGCTGATGCACTCTCCCGTGAAAGTTTCCCAGAATCAACTGGTTAAAATCGTCCTTGAGATGTGGAAAATATTGTTAGTCTTTATGTACTTGGTAGTATATTTAGAGATGCATGTGTCTTATTAACTCTGTTTTCCTAGAGCTCCAGGAAGAAATCCCAGCCAGTGTTTCACCCTAGCTGAGATTTGGGGGGCGTGTCATAAATATAAAGGGAAGGGTAAACCCCTTTGAAATCCCTCCTGGCCAGGGGAAAGCTCCTCTCACCTGTAAAGGGTTAAGAAGCTAAAGGTAACCTCGCTGGCACCTGACCAAAATGACCAATGAGGAGACAAGATACTTTCAAAAGCTGGGAGGAGGGAGAGAAACAAAGGGTCTGTGTCTGTCTGTAGTCGTCTTGGCCGGGGATAGACCAGGAATGGAGTCTTAGAACTTTTAGTAAGTAATCTAGCTAGGTATGTGTTAGATTATGATTTCTTTAAATGGCTGAGAAAAGAATTGTGCTGAATAGAATAACTATTTCTGTCTGTGTATCTTTTTTGTAACTTAAGGTTTTGCCTAGAGGGGTTCTCTATGTTTTTGAATCTAATTACCCTGTAAGATATCTACCATCCTGATTTTACAGGGGGGATTTCTTTGTTTCTATTTACTTCTATTTTTTATTAAAAGTCTTCTTGTAAAACACTGAATGCTTTTTCATTATTTTCAGATCCAAGGGTTTGGGTCTGTGGTCACCTATGCAAATTGGTGAGGCTTTTTATCCAACATTTCCCAGGAAAGGGGGAGTGCAAGTGTTGGGAGGATTGTTCATTGTTCTTAAGATCCAAGGGTCTGGGTCTGTAGTCACCTAGGCAAATTGGTGAGGCTTTTTACCAAACCTTGTCCAGGAAGTGGGGTGCAAGGTTTTGGGAAGTATTTTGGGGGGAAGGACGCGTCCAAACAGCTCTTCCCCAGTAACCAGTATTAGTTTGGTGGTGGTAGCGGCCAGTCCAAGGATAACGGGGGTAATATTTTGTACCTTGGGGAAGTTTTGACCTAAGCTGGTAAAGATAAGCTTAGGAGGTTTTTCATGCAGGTCCCCACATCTGTACCCTAGAGTTCAGAGTGGGGGAGGAACCTTGACAGACACTCAATCCCGAGATTTACTTGATGTCACCTGTGGCCCTGAATTTTCTTTCTCCTACATCACTGATGGCAATTTTGTAGAGTTGGTGACACAGATTTGCAATGGCTCATTGCCTTGAACCCACTTTTACTTCTCTGCTGTTCCTTTTCCAAACCTCCATTGTCTCTCACCTTTACTCCTGCAGCTCCATTCTCCAGATCTCCCCAAGTCTTAGGTCTCCACAGTCTCCCATGTCTAGGGAATGCAGGCAGCAGCATTCTCCCTCTTGCACATGCGCTTTCTCTCTCACACACATACAACCCCCCCTCGCATTTGTCCTTTCCCCATCACTATTGCATGTCACCCTTACTCACCCTCTCACCTCATTTTAAAACTTTGATTGTAAGCTCTTTGTAGGAGGGTGGCAGGGCCATCCTTAGGCATACTCAGCATACACGGCTGCGTAGGGCACCCGGAAATTTGGGGCACCCCTGGGTCTTAGTGTCCACCCTTCTGCCTCACCCTATCCCTATTCTGCCCTTCCTGCAGACTCCCACAGTTAGCTGCTGCAGCCTGTTGAGTCTTCCTCCAGAGGATCTAGTAACTTGAAAGTGAAAAAGCCTTCCAGCCTGCCAGACCTATTAGCACAACAGTGAAACTGTTAAAGATCCATTCAAATGATAATGACCCACTTAACAGGCATTTGCCAGTCCCCAGGTATATACTGTCAGCTTCTGAATTCACTGAGAAAAACAGTAAGTTACTGTAATATTTACTCAGAATCTGTTAGTCTACAGGACCTTAATTTAAAATTTGCTTTAAAAATATTTCATTAGTGTGTTGGTGAAGATTATAAAATCACATCTCTAAAAAAATCTTTGCATAGATTTTTAGATGCAGTCTGAGTATTCATCGTTAGCCTTAAATGCTTGGATCTTCAAACATATAGTTTTTTTTTTCCCAATAAATCCTGCAAAAGACCACCCTTATCTAAATACATATTCTAATTACTATAATACAAAAAACTTGCTTCCAAAGTCTTCCTGTCCTTTCTGTACATCCCTTTCTTCCTTCGCCCCCCTGTTGAAGAGAGCCCTTAAAGGGACAACACCCCTTTCCTTCCAGACAGCTGGACAAAAGAGTTTCCCTTTCTTTACTTCTGACTATTTGATGAACTAGTTTTAAGAGAACCCTCCAGCAAAAGCAGTACCTTAGTAAGATATAAAATCCTTTGTTATGCCTAAAATTTGTGGAAACTTATTTTTTAAAGTTGGTGAAATTTCATAAACATGTCTATTGTTTTGGAGATCACAAAGCAAATTAGTGTTCCCTTTTTCTAAAAGCAATGAGCATTGTTATGAACACACTAAACCTCTGTGACAGATTAATTTAAAATAATGTCTTTGTTTCAGTGAGTTAAATATGTAGTAATCTGGAATGATTATTTTATTAAGGCTTAAGAGTACATTTAAAATCAGCTTAGAAATACTGATTAAGAAAATGTAAAACAGACAAGAGCTGCATCATGTATTCCATTATATTTAATGTTTTATTCAGCAGGACAGCTGATTAGCCCTAACTACAAAGTTTTTGCAAATAAATCTCTGACAAACTTCAAGGTATATCAAAAAAACTGTGACTGACATTTTTTATTCCCAAATTTAGTGCTTTTAATTAGGTACCTTCTGCATGTCCTCTCTTCACCTTCTGGCATGCAGTGGAAAACATGCTCCGTTTTCTTCAGAAAGAAATTGTAGAAGAGTGTTTTTTTTTCAAATGTCATTTGCTTCATTTGGGTTCAGGGATTTAGCTGGAACGGGGTGAGCAGGGTGCGGGAGGGAAGAGAGGAGGGAGACAATGGAGAGGGGCAGGGCCTGGGGTGGAGTGGGGTGGAATATGGGTGGGGCCTTAGGCAGAAGAGGTGGGCTGGGGAGTTAGCCTCCCCACATGGCAGCTTCACCCACTGCCCATGACAGCAGATAAGAGTTGGTCGGCTCCCGCACACCCAGTGTGCAGTGCAGCCTCCTTAGGCAGGAGTCATATTCACAGATCCAAATATGATGGCACCACACATTCTGTATGAGGAGAGGGTACGGGGGTCTCTGCGGGGAACTGTAACTCTCCGCCACTGTGAGGCGGGCCAGATGGCTCGGTATCCTTTGCTGCCTTCTCCCTTCCCTGCCGGGCTGCAAGCCTGGGCTGCTGTCGGGCAGAGGGGCACCAGTTTAAAATACTGCATAGGGCCCCATAAATCCTATGGAAAGCCCTGGAGGGAGGCACCTTGTATTTCTATGCTTCTTTTAGATGATTACAAAAAATAAACTGTAGTAAGAACCAGTTATTTTTAGGGAAGTTTTGGTTTTATAAAGGACTAAAGTAGTTTCTGCATTAAACAGCTGGTGCCTACAACCTGAGGTGACACTTCATCTGATGATAGGAGTCAGTGTTTCCCAGCATGATTCCACGATCGCAGTAATGTATGCCCTGATCATAAGTACCAGAATTATTCTCATGCCACTTTACCTTTCCATTTACATTTTAAAAGAATACTGCACGTTAATGGATATTTGTCTGCTTTAACTATAAAATTCCTTGCTTTTTGGTAATTTAAAGTAAAGACCCTAACGCTATTTTAAAACATTGTGCTGGCTTAATGGCGTCTTATCTTGCACCCACAAAAGAGCTCTTTACATGAATGTAGGAGGAAAATCTGCAGAATCTTCAGATATTTTAACCACATGTTCCAGGATTAGCTATATTTTTTTTAAATGCATTTCCACAAATCAATTATCGAAAATAAAATGAAATGCTGTCAAGGACAAATTTATTTTTAATACAATGCAATTTTACTATAAGCACAAAGAAATAGTACTTTTCTGAGTAAGAGGATAAAGCAATTGTACTCTATAATTTATAGCTTTTTAAAGGCAACTGTTATACATAATTGTTCACCTAATATGTTTATGTAACCAATCTTTTTTCTAGGGAATTGCTAGATCATGTCTTTATATACTCTTCAACAAGAATGCCCAAACAAACTTCTACCAAAAAAAGTTTCGAAACAGAACTTAAATTACATCTTTCAGGGCTATCAGACACTCGATGCTTAATATAAACACATAGAGGTTGAATATTAACATGTTCATAGAATCAGAGAATATCAGGGTTGGAAGGGACCTCAGGAGGTCATCTAGTCCAACTCCCTGATCAAAGCAGGACCAATCCCCAACTAAATCAATGTGTTCTGTGAATGATTCCATTTTTTGCTTTACAAGAACAGGTTATGCTTTCATACATACAGCATGAAAAAGTGTTTCTCCCCACACCCTACTCCCGAGTAGTCACACTACATTAATTGGTTTGATTACTGTAGTCTCACCTTATTGGGTGGTTCCTAACATTTCATGCTGAGAATCTTGACCAAATGTTGATGCAATAAAATGTAATGTATTTATTGTACACTTTATTTGGATAGTGTATAGTAACTTTACTCTGTTTATGCTAGTATGCATCTCTTTTCCATGACTAAGAACTCCCATGCAAACCTTAGGAAACTCACTTCAATATCAAGCAGTAGATACATACAAAATATCCTTATTCTTTAAGGGTGTGTGTAAGTCATTATATTAAGGTTGCAAAGTCAAACACTCAAAAGTTAGGAAGTGCCAGAGTTAACAATGTCTGTGCAACCTTAACTTGGCAAGCTTGTGCATATGTGTTATGATCCAGGCCTTAGTTACAACACCCCTGTACGGGCTTTGGGGATAAGTTAGACTTTTGTAATGAGAGAGGGAACCTATAGACTATTCTTTTTGCGGGTACAGACTAACAGAGCTGCTACTCTGAAACCTGTCATTAAATAAGTAGTCACTTTAAATGGGAGTTCTCTGATACCATGTTGATTGGGTGGGATGAGAATCTAAATAAGATAAGAAAATACATAAGATAAAATAAAAGTGGGATCTTTGTGAATATTGTTTGCATTGCTTATGAGTAGTCTACTTGAATTTAAATGAGGTTACCTATGTGAGTATGAAAAGTAGGATTTAGCCCTAAGTATCTAGGACCAGATTTTTAAAGGTCACCTACAGCTAGCTAGGCACCTATTGGAGTTTTCAAAAGCACCTTGGTGCTTTTCTTCAATGGAAGTTAGTAACATAGGTTGTTTTGTAAATCTCATGGAACGTGAAAGGGACTTAGGCTCCTAGTCACTTTTGAAAATGTACCGGTGAGTAAGATATTTAAGTCCCATTTTAAAAAGCGACACCACCTAATCAAATCTGTTAGCCACTTCACTACTGATAACTGTACCAGAAGCTACGGTGCTTGTTCACTTTTGCTTGGTAACTTTAGTGCTTAGCTAAAAGTGCTGGATTCTCTTTGGGCAGTTTATGGGATACAGCAGGTTATTGCAGGATTTTGTGTGCATTCTATGCAATTTCAAATATGGTTTTAGAGGCACTCTAGTGTAAATGGCTGCAGCATGCCTCAGCTTGTCACACTTTCTAAATATTTGAGATATATCAAAAAGACCAAGCACACTGCAGCAACATACACAGCTTCTCTAATAAGTACCTGTACACCCCCTCTATAGTAACAGAGCAGCTCATAAGCTTTAATAAATGTATCCACAAAACACTCATGTGATGTAGGGAAGGGTTATTATAATACTTGTTTTATAGAGTGCGAATTTAGAAAGAGAAATTAAGTGACTTGTCTCAGCGCCCAGAACTGAAGCCAGATCTCTTACGTCTCAGTCCAGAACTTTGACTCAAGATCATCCTTCCTGCCATCAACTAGAATACAGTAGTGGAAGTGACTTGAGAATGGTGCACAAGCCTTGTATTTACATTACAACTGAGACTATACTGAAGTTTTGGTCAGACTCAGAGTGGTTCCAGTTACAAATATCAGGTTATCATTATCTTCCTGTTCAGGTAAACATATGTAAAACATATTGCTCATAAAACTCAGTGTGCAATCTTTTACATACATCAAGCAATAGTATTTGTAAGAGTTGGCAAGAACACGAGGGAATGCAGTGCCAATTTCTTAAATGATGAACTCTGAATCCAGTCTAGACCTCTCTACCCTAATCACTTAGCTAATAGCTACCAATATCCACCCAGATGCTCCATATTGCTTCTTTTATACTTGACTGTGACAGAACTACTAAATAAGAGCTCAAAAAAATGACCAAGTAGTTACCTAAAACAAATTCCAATTATTAGAACCTGCAGTTTGTGCAAACACACACACTTTAGATTGTAAACTCTTCAGGGGATGGACACTGTGTTCCTACATATATTTGTACAACATCCAGCACACAGGGGCTCTGACCAAGATTACTGGCTTTTAGACACTATCACATTATAAACAAACACAGTTAATCACAAAACCTCTTTCATGAACTCTTTTTCTTCCCATTTGTGCCATCCCCTGACCTTTCACCTCTCCATGTATCATGAGGCATTTAGTTGTCCTGTTAACTTTATGACTTAAGATTTTTGAAATCTTTTCCTGTCAAAGACACTGATTTTATATCTGTAAAGTACTTTGAACAAAACACATACATGTTAAAAATCATTCGTTGATATATTACAGTAGCAGCTACAGGCTCAACTAGGGTTGCCAGGCATCCGGTTTTTGCCTTGAATGCCCGGTTGAAAAGGGACCCTGGCAGCTCCACTCAGCACAGCTGACCGAGCCATTAAAAGCCCAGTTGGCTCCCAGAAGCAGTCGGCATGTCCTCTGGCTCCTAGGTACAGGGGCGGCCAAGGGCTCTATGCGCTGCCCATATGCTGCCCCAAGCACCAGCTCTGCAGCTCCAATTGGCCTGGAACCACAGCCAGTGGGAGCAGCACCTGCAGGCAGGGGCAGCACGCAGAGCTCCCTGGCCACCCCTGAGCCCAGAAGTCAGAGGGATGTTCTGGATGCTTCTGAGAGCCAGCTGAGGTAAGCCCCAGCTGGAGCACACACCCTGAACCCTCTCCCATGCCCCAACCACCTGCCCCAGCCCTGAGCCCCCCTACCCCTCGGCACTCCAACTCCCTTCTGCAGCCCAGTGAAAATGATCAAGTGAGCGAGGGTGAGGAGAGCGAGTGATGGGGCGGGGGAGGAGTGAGCGGAAGCGGGGCAGAGGTGTTCGGTTTTCTGCAATCAGAAAGTTGGCAACCCTAGGCTCAGTCAGGAAGGGGTCCCTTTATGGTAATCACTGAGCAAAAACCACACAGCACAAGGATAATCTCAGCCCCAAAGAGCATCCACTCTAAGACAAGATGTAACGGGATAAGACAACCAAGAGGAGCAAGGGAGAGCAGGAGTTTATGTGGGAGGGGGAAATCACTAAAGTAGTTGAATTTTTAGGACAGATTCTCTTTGTGCACAATTCTTAGTCAATCATTAGCCAGCTATCAAACTCACCAGTGGCCTAGCCAGTATCTCTCACACCATTCAGAAGAAAAAAAAAATTTTGCTCTAGGGGTTTAGTAGAAATATCTGGAAGTTTCACCAATCACACAAAGCAAATACTATTAAATTCTTTTTCAACATAATGCTTTAACTAGAGAAATTCTGAGTAAACCATTACGTTTTATGATGTATTTTATTGCAAATAATAGTCAGTTAATTTGCTTTAGACAAAAATGAATGCAGACATAATCAATGCAAACCCAACTGTTTGGTTAGAATTTAATCTAGTGATAAAATATTTATATTAAATTTGTAAAAAAACTGAAATACATCGTAAATCATCAAGAGGTTTGATCCAGAGTCCATTAAGTCAACAGAAAGACTTTCATTTATGTCAAAGGATTTTGGGTTGGGCCTCAAGTTGTTTTAAAATTATATCCTTTACACTGTGTCACTCCCTCCCCCATCCAGGCTAACAGTAGGGAAAAATGTTTCCCTCCAAAGTAGCAGGTATGGCTGAATACGCTCACAGTGAAGATCTGATGAGCAAAAACATGCAGAGTCATGTTTCAGAGTGTTCTCTAATGGAACCCAGTAGGAAGAATTCTTCCTAGTCCAGTTAGATACTAATTTAAGGGAAAATTTGAGGACCACTGGATATGCGATCTGGAGCAAGACCACCAGATATCTCATCTGTTTGATGTCACTGCTTTACTACTTTTATTGTTGAAGGTCTCTGGAGCGTATGCCACACAGTTAACCATGTGACTAGGATATGTCTAGTCACATGAGCTTCCCTTCCTCATAAGTGTTGACTATCTTGCAAGAATAGAGAGAAGAATATTGTATTACAGGGGATTTCCCAGTCTCTCTCTCTCTCACACACACACACATACACTACACTCTGGAACATAAAAGCTAAGACCCTTAAAAAGCTGAACTGAGTTGAACTAAAAGAATAAGAACCAGAGTCTGTGAAGTATCTGTTTAATCAATGCAATTATACCAGGAACATATACAGCCCTCAGTTGTTGGACTAATAGGATGGGATTTTCAAAAGCACTCTCAATTAGGTCTAACAATGGTAAAATTACCATTGGCTCCAATGTGAGCAGAGAGAGGCCAATACTCAGTACTTTTGAAAATACAACCCATAGTGATAAATTATGCTAATATCACCTGGCGAAGATTTTTTGGACAATGAATCCTGAACTTTATTAGAAATTTCAAGTCAGTCATCATAAGAGAGACAAGTAACATTGCTTACTTCAGATTTACTCTGTTTTTAAACAGAAGTTACTAATTTAATATGTCCACAGATCTGATTAGGTACCTTCTTGCTAGCTCTCCACCAGGCTGCTGTGAGGGGAATCCAAGCTTTTAGGTCTCTGGATGTATTAAGATTCCTGGAGCCTGAATGGAGTCCAGACACCACCCCATTCTTAGGGAACCTAAGCACTTGCAGGGTGCAGCCCTTCTACTTGGCACCCTAGTCTGAGAGCCAGAACCCACTGTCCAGTTTCCTAGCCCTATTCCGCCACCTCCATACTTAAACAGACTCTCTGGCACACCATGCCAAAAGGTGTAAACTTTCTGGAATACAGTTTAACCCTCTCTGGAGGCTTGCAGTAGTTGTGAAGCATTTAACACACACACTTTTCCCAGAGTTTACCATTTTTCCTCTTTCACTTAATCATATCAAGCACAAGACACTATAGATCATATAGAATGAACCCTGATGCATTTCCCTGACTGAGTTACCTCACCACTCCAAGACATTCTTTTGGCTGTGGTTGGGCTATTCAGAATCCCTGCTTCAGTGCAGTTTCTGGGCTGGAATGTGGGGCCTTCTTCCCAGTAGGTCAGATTGCTTCCTTTGCCCTTCAGTCTGACCCTTTCCTTCTTCCTCCTCCTGGGCTTCCTTTGTTCTGGCTTTGAGTAGCTTTCTACTGTTCTCCTCTTACCCCTCTGAAGGGAGGTGGGTAAAATAAAACTGGTTTTGAAAGTATGCAGCTCCTTTTCTAGCAAACTGTGGTGACCAAAGTAGTGTTGGAAGTTAAGTATCTTCCTTTTGTATCTGTTCTAGGCAGACGAGGACACAACCCTGCCAGCCCCAGGTGGATACATATACAGAGAGAGATTAGTGATGCAGAATTTTTTCATAGTGACATTTCATAACACCATAATATCAACCAGAATGCATAAATTCTAAGATTATCACAAATCTACTTAAGCCACCACCACCACATCATGAGAATATACTATCTTCTCCAAAAACAAAAAGTCGAAATTAAGGCCAAGAACGCTGGCTCCCTGAGTCATGTGAGGAAATTAGACTCATCTTTAAAAAAAACAACAAAAAACATCCATCAAACACAACAACGGTGTTTCTAATTCTCTTGTTTGAAAATGTAAATGAATGTGGTGATGTCTGCCTGAGTCTGCAGGCAGAAGAAGGACCAGATGGGGAGAAGCTGCCTGGAATACTGTGTCCAATTCTGTTGCCCACAATTCAAGAAGGATGTAGATAAATTGGAGAGGGTTCAGAGAAGAGCCATGAGAATGATTAAAGGATTAGGACAAAATTCTTCTATACCAGGGCTTAGGTCGGCTGAATTACATTGCACCGTGTAATTTTTTTCCACAGCCCTCAGCAATGTAATTATGCCAACCTAAATCTATAGTGTAGACCAGCCCTTAGAAAACATGTCATATAGTGATAGACTCAAAGAGCCCAAATCTACTTAGCTTAACAAAGAGAAGGTTAAGGAGTGACTTTATTAAAAGTATCAACATGGGGAACAAATATTTAATAATGGGCTCTCATCTAGGAGAGAAAAGTATAACATGAACCAATGATTGGAAGCTGAAGCTAGACAAATTCAGACTGAAAATGAGACAAATATTTATCAGTGAGTAATTAACCACTTTACCAACGTTTACCAAGAGTCATGGTGGATTCTTCATCACTGACAATGGTCCCTCTGGCTTTGGAATCTATGAACCCACACTCTGCACAGATCATGCCCCTTACTCTTAGAGATGAGGGTATGAATCCACCTTTACTAAGGTGGTCCACCCTAGGCCACATATTAAGAAATTATGTTCTAGGATCTCAGACTATCTTACTCAGGCCTGCAAGAGACACAAACTTTAGGAATCTTGGGAATTCTAAGTCTAGGTTCTACTTTCCAAAAAGCACACCAAAACAATACCCCAAAACATTCAAAAGGGTACAATAGCACCGTAAAAGTGATCCAAACTTACCAGTACCCTGCTAGCACCATCTCGAGATTAACCAGAAACTCAGAGACAGCCACCTCATTAATAGCCTATTCAGAATCTTAATTCCCGTATGTGAGCATTGGACAAGTTTGCCTCTAACTTCCCAGTTCTCTATAGTGTGGGGATATATTTTGCACACGTGCATTAGTGCTGAACCTCTACACAAATATTAAGTTATTCACATGAACCTAGACATTACTAAGTGCTAGGATAATTTCAGTACATTTTGTGCACAGAGACTACAGTCTAAGAAGAAAGGTTAAAAATCAATATATTTGCAGAAGTTGATTAATCAAGGTAAAAATGTTTTTAAGGACCCTCAAGAATGCTCCGAGTAATTTTCAGGAAACTCACATTTGATAACTTAACTAGAGTTATGCAAAGTCTTTTGTCACAACACAGCAAACTGGGTGAAGCTTTTTACTTATATGGCGGAAGCAGCTAGAAACTCTAGTTAATGAGCAGAGTTGCCCCAATTTACATGAGACAGGATGCAACAGGTGGCCAAAACAGACAAATGGGAGGATTGGGACAAGTGGATTGGGATGAAGTAGCAACAAAGTGAGAGAGGTTATCAGGTATCACAGTTCATTGTTTGCCTAACCAGTGCCAGAACGGGAACCAATACCCAAGGAGAGACGAGCACTGGTTCCAGACTGTAAAAAAAAACAAAACAAAAAAAAACAAAGAAACAAAGAAAAACACATACTTCTAAGGGGTTTCAGCCCAGGACACAGCCACCATCTCTCCCACTAAACTTCCCTGTTCTCTCTGGAGGTTGCAGTTCTTTTCTTCCTCTAATTTAGATTTTGTTAGCTTTGTTTGGGAGGGGGAGCAGTGGCCGGTGAACCACTTTCTCTCCATAAGTCTTTTAGGGGAAGCTGCCTGGCTCTTTCCTCTCCTCTAGGGTAGTTACCTTACCTGCTTCATTGGTAGAGCCCTGCAAATATCCATGTTTGTGAACGGATGCAGATCCAAATTTTATATCCATGAAGAGATCTATTCATTGGTCTCAAGTCTTTTATAAGGGGCTAGGTACAGGCAAAGACAGACTCATTCTACATTTATTTCCCTACTTCCAAGGAGCAGGCAAAAATACATGTTTCCTCCTCCAAACAAGTCCTGCAGCAAAATAACTGTTGTATTAATTTCAGTGGAATAAGTGGGCCCAGAGAGTTAAAGTTGTTAATGTGACCCTGTCATTGTACAACACTAACATTTTTAAAACAAGGTTTGGTATATAGAGAACTCAGCGTGTTTGATACCATGGCAACACTCTGGTAAAAGCAATCTTTACCCTTTTATTAAAGATATAGAAAAGGAAAAAAACATATAGGCTGGAGCACCCACAGGGAAAAAATGGTGGGTGCTGAGCACCCACCAGCAGCCCCCCATCAATTCCCCCCACCACCTCAGCAGCTACCACCTGCCAGCGAGCCCCACGGATAAGCACCTCCCCCTCCCTCCCCATGCCTTCTGTCCAGTGCAAACAGCTGTTTTGCGGCATACAGGAGACTGCAGGAGGAAGGGTGCAGGAGCAAGGATGTGGCATGCTCAGGGGTGGGGGTCAAACAGGGCGGGAAGAGGCGTGGTGGGGGTTGAGCACCCCCTGGCACTTTGAAAAGTCGGCACCTGTGGTTAAACACATTGGAAATGTCAACTATTAAATGAGGTTTTCATTTTAACAATATTTCTTGTTCCCTGTCCATTTACCTGAGAAATTTTAGAAGGAAAGCATGATTATTTTTTTAAAAAATTAGATGGTATAAAAGACATTAATTGTAGTTTTTGTTGAAAACAGTTGAGATAGGCTGGAGCTATAAAAGCTTGATTCTATTTTCTAAAATTGGGGGGCGGGGGCAGGGAACGAGACACACAAGAACAGCAAAAAGATAGAAAATGCAGCTTTTGTCTCTGGTGTTGACTTACTTGCAATCTTCCTGCGGGAAAATACACAGATATGGCAGAATTGTTTTAGTCATTCCCAACCCAGACCTGGTAGTCTTGTAGCAGCACTAAGCTCTTTAGGGCATTGCTTTTAGCTTAGGGTGACCAGATGTCCCAATTTTATAGGGACAGTCCCTATATTCATGGCGTTGTCTTATATGGGCACCTATTACCCCCTACCCCCATCCTGATTTTTCATACTTGCTATCTGGTCACCCTAGTTTAGCTGCTTCTTTGATCACAGGCTCACAGTAGTGTTGTAAAATACAGTCCACCAAGACTATGGCACATTTTTTTGGTCCTTTTTTTGGAATGTAAAAGGAGAGGAGTCATAGAATCATAGAATATCAGGGTTGGAAGGGACCTCAGGAGGTCATCTAGTCCAACCCCCTGTTCTAATCAGGGATAGGAAAGAAAAAGAAAAGGTGGAGAAGGAAAAGGACACATGAGGGGAGAGTCAACATCTCACATTCCAGGTGGTATATGGATTTAGCCAAAGTCAGTGGAGAGGGCAGTAAGGTTTCATCTGGGTCCCTCTGTAGCCCAGTCAGGTCATCTCTCAGGATTAGGACAAAGATCAATCAGGAGGATCCTGGGATCCAGGAGCCCATGATGGTAAAGCTCATTTCTTCCAATTCACCTGTCTCCCAGACAGTGTTACAATCAGGGTCCCGACACCTCAAGGGGGAGTAAAGAAAAGCTTAACCCTCCAAATAAGCAATTAAACCAGCTGCTTGCTTATTATGTAATTGTATTACAAAAATATATCAAGTAAGGTCTTTTATGAAAGCTTGTAATTCTGTACTGGATGGTCATTAAAAGATTAATTCGAAACCTCATCTGCATATGTTTAGAGAAAACCTCTGCTCAAACTTCAGCTCCACTTCATGGCACAGGAGAAGTAAAGTAGGAGGGTCACCTCCCAAGCCAGTTGTTTACACAAAACTAATGTCCTCATTATTCATTATCCTCATAACTCATCTATTGTCCAGCCCAGGAAGAAACAAGGCTAGACCATTAAAGTTAATGGAAAGACATTGAGGAAATTCTCAGTTCTCTCTTTTTAAATATCTACAGTGACTAAAGGAAAGGGGGAAAAAAACCACCACCCAGGAACACATATTTGCACACTTTTAAATCAGAATAGGTTTGAAGTGAAATCCATCCAGAAGCTGAGGGACAGCATCAGGGCTGAAAGTAAGTTAGAGGACTTACCCGTACGCCGGAGTCCTGAGCAGGGGGCGTGGCCTTAACCGGAAAAAGCGTGGCCTCAACCAGAAAAGGCAGGGCCTTATATCCCCGGGCCCTTTAAATCTTGATTTAAAGGGCCAGGGCTCCAGCTGCGGTAGTGGCGGCTGGGAGCCCGGGGCCCTTTAAATCACCCCTGAGCTACCAGCTGCAGAGGTGGCTGGGAGCCCCGGTGCTCGGGGGCGATTTAAAGGGCCCAGGGCTCCAGCTGCCGCTACTTCAGTGGAGCCCCGGGCCCTTTAAATCACTGAGGAGCCCTGCGGGCTCCTGGCTGCCACCGCTACCCCAGGGTTCTGGGCTCTGGCAAAGCTTTAATGGGCCTGGGGCTCTGCTGTGGTAGCAGCTGCCGGAGCCCCGAGCCCTCTAAATCCCCTCCTGAGCCCTGCTGCCTGAGCCCTAGGTTAGCAGTGGCTAGGCTCCATTGGGGATTTAAAGGACCCCGGGGTTCCAGCCACTGCTACCCCAGGGCTTCGGCAGCAGGGCTCCAGCGGGGATTTAAAGGGCCGGGGCAGTAGCAGTGGTTGGAGCTCCGGGGCTCTTTAAATCCCCCCCAGGGTCCCCCCACCCCATCCCAGGGCTCGGGCAGCACGGCTCAGGCAGGGATTTAAAGGGCTTGGGGCTTCAGCCGCCACTACCGCCCCAGACCTTCAAATCCCCTCCAGATCCCCGCCGCCGCTACCCCAAGGCTTCGGCAGCAGGGCTCAGGCGCAGATTTAAAGGGCCCTGGCAGGGTAGCAGGGGCTGGAGCTCCGGGGCCCTTTAAATCCCCACCAGAGCCCCGCCACCGCTACCCCAGGGCTCAGGCAGCAGGGCTCAGGCGGGGATTTAAAGGGCCCCGGGGCAGTAGCAGGAGCTCTGGGGCCTTTTAAATCCCTGCTGCAGCCCTGCTGCCACTACCGCAGGGCTTTAAATTGCCCTCGGGGAAAGCCGGTTCTGGTACCGCGCACCGGCTCTTACCGGTACTCCGTACCGGGGCGTACCGACTTACTTTCACCTCTGGACAGCACCTAAGCAGGAAGCTGCCGGAACAGTGAATCCCCGCTCCAGTCTGAACAGTTTCCCAGTGTACCCCCAAGCCAACAGGTATCATGTATTAGAAAAGGGATTTTATACAACATAGAAGTGTGAAGTCTGAAGTTTTATATATGTTTATTCGGTGTAACTTGCATGTATTTGCTCCCCATTACTATTTAATCTTTGAATCTGTTTCTTTTATAAAATAAACCTTGGGGGTTTTACACCCGAAGCAGGTCTTTATTGTACAAACTGTGTTGAGTATAAAGAAAAGGAGTACTTGTGGCACCTTAGAGACTAACCAATTTATTTGAGCATGAGCTTTCGTGAGCTACAGCTCACTTCATCGGATGCATGCCGTGGAAACTGTAGCAGACTTTATATATACACAGAGAATATGAAAAAATACCTCCTCCCACCCCACTGTCCAGCTGGTAATAGCTTATCTAAAGTGATCACCAGGTGGGCCATTTCCAGCACAAATCCAGGTTTTCTCACCCTCCACCCCCCCACACAGATTCACTCTCCTGCTGGTGATAGCCCATCCAAAGTGACAACTCTTTACACAATGTGCATGATAATAAAGTTGGGCCATTTCCTGCACAAATCCAGGTGCCACAGTGGGCTGATAACTGTGGGGCCTGGTTTCACACCTTTGGGGGTGATGAAACAGAAGGGAAAAATCGAAGTGTCGAAGTTAAGAACTCTGGAGGAACGGACATGGGTGGCAGGTAAATTCCCCTTTAGGGGCAGGGTGGCTAGACTCCAGCGCCACCCCTTCTGCCCGTGCCCCCACACACGGCTGGAGCAACGAGCCCTCCCCCGCACCCACTTGGTCAGAGGATCCCCAGGCTGGCTGGAGGCCTGAAGGTCCCCTTTCCCTCTACACCTGCCCAGAGAAGCCCTGAACCCCCCTTGTCCAGCACTTGCCCAGAGGAGCCCAGGTCCAGCTACAGCCATATCTCCCCTCCCCAGATCCCAAGCTGCCCAGGAAAAGCCACAGTATCTCTTCCCAAAGGAAAACCTGAACTTTTGATCTGCTCCATGCAGGTTCTGGGGTGGCTGAGGAGGTAGTATGTGCTACTCCGCTTCCTGGGATCATCAGTCGTCTCTCTGGAGTCCAGGGAGATTACTGATGAACCCAGGAAGCTGAAAGAAAAGGAGGACTTGTGGCGCCTTAGAGACTAACCAATTTATTTGAGCATAAGCTTTCCACTACATGCATCCGATAAAGTGAACTGTAGCTCACGAAAGCTTAAGCTCAAATAAATTCGTTAGTCTCTAAGGTGCCACAAGGCCTCCTTTTCTTTTTGTGGATACAGACTAACACAGCTGCTACTCTGAAACCAGGAAGCTGAGTAGCGCATACTGACTCCTCAGCTATCCCAGAACCTGCCTGGGGCATAATAAAACAAAAACCTCCCCTGCCAAACATGCAACCAGTGCCCAGCGGCAGCGGAGGCAGAGTCTTCCCTGGCCTATTCTACCTGCTGCCTACGGGGATGGATTTGGGGAGACTTAAGAGTGGAAGTGCTGTTGGTGTCATCCTGCAAAGTGAAACTAGGCTAGGGGAAGCCAGGGTGAGACCTTGTGCTTGCAGGCAGGCTTGTGTGTCAGGGATACGAGCCACAACAGCAAGTCACCCCCACGGTTACAGGGCAGGCAGCGACAGAACCCTTGCCCGGTGTGGGTGATCCCCAAAATGTCACAGCTAGTAATTTTTTTTTTCCCAAAAAAACCTTTTTGATGACCCTAAGAGGCAGTGAGGAGTGGAACAGCCCATCCCCTAATGATTTTGTCCATTATTTAAGCCTACTTTCTGACACAGCCATTAGGAGAAATGTGGGACCAAAAATTGTTTACCAGGCATGATCCGAATGCAGTCCTTGAATTATGTCATTAGGCCTTTGTCTCCCTTTCTCACCTCTGATCCCATAAATATTTGGTCTAGGATATTATGACATTCATTGATCTTGCACTCACTTTTCACAATTGAGCTCACAATTAGGGCCTATAAATGTATCCTATCACAACACTGGTGCCTGTGAGACATTTTATTTATGGAACTGAGATACCCCACATTATACCATCCATCACCTTGAGAAATCCTTACAAAGGACAAGGGTATAAGCAAAGGAAGGACCAGGTAAAAGCTTCCTGGTCTTGTTCCTACAAAACTGGAGGCAAGAAGTTTATCATTCCACCATTAAGGTTCTCTGGGATATACTGGAAAGTATACCTCTGCCATCCTTCCTTCCCCTCAGACAAACAAAAGATGGGGTGGGGGGGGAAAGGCCCTAAGATTTTCATGCTGAGATGAAAGATATGAGCCAGTAGTCCCCCAAAAACATTGGGCAGGGAGAACCATGGCTTGTTACAGGGAAATTGCACACAGAGGTTGATTTGGGAGTGTTTACTTAAATATCTAACAGAAAGGAGCTATGGCATCTCTGTTTCAGTCAACAATATTTAATGGGTTTCCTTCTGAAGTCACACTGGTCTTATACTGACTGCACTGAAATTAATCCTGCTCTATAGTGCCGCAAGTGAGATCATAGTTAGTCTTAGTGCTTCAAGCAAGCATTTAAGACCAGTTGAGCATGCAAGAATAAAGTCAAGTGACATCCAAAATATCAGTTATGCAACAGCAAAACAGAAACAGTTAACAAACCAACTGAAGCAATAATAATTCAGAACTTAACATTTCTTCCTTTTCTTTAGGCTGTCAGCTTGTGCAGTATACAATTCTAACTGTCCATTCACTTAATTTTTTCAATATGATTATACAGTTTCACCTGCAGGTACTATTCTGTGTAACAAAGGCCTTAGACAAATATTATCTTGTTTTTAGCCTCTTTAAATAATTGAGGAGATAGCTTTCAGATGGTTTAACCCCAATCTTATCAGATAAATATGTGGGTTCTAGTGGACCTTCAGAAAGGTTTTTTTTCTTCTTATGCTACTGTTACTAACCCAAATATCGAGACTCACTGAAAAAGCCATTACTTGATTATACTCCTCAGTGACAGTAATTTTTAGTGGTTCTGTTACTCCTTTCAGTCCCTATTTCTCTGTACATCTTTTTACAGAAGTTGAAGTCTCAACAAATAAGTTAAAACATTCACTTTACAGTCAACGTTTAGCATGGAACATCTATAGCTGTTAAACTACACCAACCCTGTGCCCTGCAATCAGATTAGGAATTCTAGAAAATAGACCTGATTATTAACATCTTGACAGGGAAAACATTTGCCCACAGGCTCCAGTCAGTGGCCTTATCAGTTTCCAATTAACACTGAATCAGACAGGGTCCCCCATGAGCTATACCTTTACTCTGCTTTCATTCGTAGTGCATGTTTATTTAAAAACTAATCTCCCCCTTGCAAGGCAGGGAGCACTCCTTGTACTGCTACCTATCTAGGCCTTAGCCTCTCTCCTCTTGGGTAAATTTGGCGTGGCCCCTGACCTAGCTTCAATATGTCCTCCCTTTAATTTCCTTTGTTACACTGTTTTTTTTTCCTAGAGAGACTTGTACCTAAGCCTTGCTCAAAAGTGAAAATTGCCAGCCACCCAAGATGAATCTTGGACCCCAGGCTCAGGAGCACAACAAGCAGTGTATACTGAATATGACTGGAGTGGGAGTGAGCAATAACTAATGTTGCTATAATTTCCAGCAGTCTCCAGAAAAAATGAAATTAAAGCTCAACTAATGTTTCATTAAGCGCCAGTTTGTGACACCTAATTACTGTCCATGACAGGGTCCATAAAGGGGGTCACACCCTAGGGTGAGCTCAGAGAGACTGTGCCTCAGACACTGCAATAGTGAGTGGCCCTTTCACAAAGAAATTCCATGCATTCCACTCCTTTTGTACACCTGCATAATGGCCCTTTGAGCCTGACTCCATGCCACCTTTATACAAGAGGGGATTCTATCCTCAGAAGCCAGGACTCTGAAAAGAGACTTGGGGCTCATGGTGGATGATCAGCTGAACATGAGCTCTTAGGGCAATGTTTTGGTTCAAAGGCTGAATGTGACCCTTGGATATGTAAACAGGGGAATCTTGAGTATGAGCAGGAAGGTTATATTACCTCTGAATTTAGCACTAATGGAATGCTACGTCCAGTTCTGGTGTCCACAACTCTTCAACTGAAGACCAGCAAATGCTCTGCTAAATCCTCCTGGTCTGTGGATGACATTCTGAAAACAATGTAGTGACATCTGGAATATAAGGGAGAAAAAAAGCCACTCTTTGTTAAAAATATTTAAACAAACAATGTAATACTTCTTGAGTGTCTTAGGCTTTGTCTACACTGCCCTTTCAGTGGTAAAACTTGTCGTTTAGGTGTGTGAAACCGCTGTGCCCATCGCCCCCTGAATGACAAAAATTTTACCAATGAAAAGCACCGGTGTGAACAGCGCTTTGTCGGCAGGAGAGCTCTCCCTCTGACAAAGCTACCGCCTCTCGTTGTGGGAGGATTTTTTTTTTTGGTCAGTGGGAGAGCTCTGTCCTGCCGACAGAGTAACAACATTGTGTCTAGGTGCTGACTCTGTGGGTGCTCCAGGACTCAAGTACCCACAGTGGGAAAAAATAAAGAGAGTGGGTGCTCAGCACCAAGTAGACAGAGCTTGAATGTGGAATGTGATGAGTTCTATCCTGCTAACAACTTCTGCCCTTGTGGGGAAGGGAGTTTGTTTATAAATAGAGGCAGGGTGATTAAGATAACAAAAGGCCTGTCATTAAATTAAGGATTGTTAAATGATCCAGAAAGAATTCTCTGGCACTCTAGCTAAAAGATAGGAAATAAAGGGTATAACAGTGGTCTCCAACCTTTTTATGCCCAAGTTCACTTTTTGAATTTAAGATCCACCCAGTATCTACTCCACCCCTGTCAAGGTTCCTCCCCCACTCTGAACTCTAGGGTACAGATGTGGGGACCTGCATGAAAACCTCCTAAGTTTACTTTCACCAGCTTAGGTTAAAACTTCCCCAAGGTACAAATTAATTTTATCCTTTGACCCTGGATTTCCACTGCCACCACCAAACTTTAACTGGGTTTACTGGGAAACGTAGTTTGGACACGTCTTTCCCCCCAAAATCCTCCCAACTCTTGCACCCCACTTCCTGGGGAAGGTTTGGTAAAAATCCTCACCAATTTGCATAGGTGACCACAGACCCAAACCCTTGGACCTGAGAACAATGAAAAAGCATTCAGTTTTCTTACAAGAAGACTTTTAATAGAAGTAAAGAAATCACCTCTGTAAAATCAGGATGGTAGATACCTTACAGGGTAATTAGATTTAAAACATAGAGAATCCCTCTAGGCAAAACCTTAAGTTACAAAAAAGGTACACAGACAGGAATAGTCATTCTATTCAGCACAGTTCTTTTCTCAGCCATTTAAAGAAATCATAATCTAACACATACCTAGCTAGATTACTTACTAAAAGTTCTAAAACTCCATTTCTATTCTATCCCCGGCAAAAGCAGCATACAGACAGACACAGACCCTTTGTTTCTCTCCCTCCTCCCAGCTTTTGAAAGTATCTTGTCTCCTCATTGGTCATTTTGGTCAGGTGCCAGCGAGGTTACCTTTAGCTTCTTAATCCTTTACAGGTGAGAGGATTTTTCCTCTGGCCAGGAGGGATTTTAAAGAGGTTTACCCTTCCCTTTATATTTATGACAACCCCTTCCCCAAGGCCCCGCCCAGCTCATTTATTTCCCCCTCCCTCCATCGCTCACTCTCCCTCACCCACTTTCACAGGGCTGGGGCAAAGGACTTTGGAGCGTCGGAGGCGGCTCCGGGTTGAGCCTGGGGCAGGGGTGCAGGAATGAGGGGTGCAAGCTCTGGGAGGGAGTTTGGGTGCAGGGGTCATACCGTCACATTGCACCTAATCTCATAGAATCCACTGGACATTTCATGAATTTTACTTCTTATTAGTGTCATTTGTGGTTTATAGATCCAAAATCCTTCAGGGATTGTCACAAATCAGTGTAACATGCTCGATTTTGGGGTGTGCCTTGGCTGAGCCTGCAGCAGGGGGTTGGGGTACAGGAGTGAGGAATGCAAGCTCTGGGAGGGAGTTTGGATGGAGGAGGAGGCTCCAGGCTGGGGCAGGGGTTTGAGGTGCGGGAGGGGGTGTGAGGTGTAGGCTCCGGCCAGGAGGTACTTACCACAGGCAGCTCCCAACTGGCGGCACAGCAGGGCTCGGGCAGGCTGCCTGCTTGCCTGCCATGGCTCCACGACGCTCCTGGAAGTGACTGCCCACTGGCATGTCTCTGCAGCCCCTGTGGGAGAAAGGGGCAGCAAATCTGCTTGCGCTGCCTGCACCTGCAAGCGCGGCCCCTGCAGTTCCCATTGGCTGGTTCCTGTTGCTGGGGGCAGGGGCAGCATGTGGAGCTGCCGCCTTGGCCCCCCATGCCCCCTCAGGGGCAGCAGAACTGTGCCAGCAGACAACGCTTCCAGGAGCTGTGTGGGGCCAGTAAAGATACCAATTATACACATTCGGTGACTAGAATATGAAAGAAGTGTATAGATACACTGAAAATAGGCTGCCCGCAAAACTGGCAGTGCCCCCCCCCAAAAAAAAAAAAAAACAAAAAAACCCCACATACACCTACCTCTTCAAAGGCTCCCACTGACAAACACAAAAGTCAGGGCCTATGACACTACACTTCTTTTAGTGGCACAGCTGCAGCAGCACAGCTGTGTCGCTAAAAGGTGCGTAATGTAGACATAGCCTTAGGAGATGTTTAATGAAGGGCTGACATTAATAAGTGATGAATATGTAGACTGAAGCTAGCTTTGATTACATAGCACAATGTGGGGGCTGAATTTTACTGCTAATTTAGAATCTGATCGCACAGTTCTCTGTTTGTGGGCATCCCCCAGCACTATGATTGAAGTTATGACAATTTCTGGCAGGATTTGGGCCTTAGGTGAAGGAGTCACCTCTACAGTATAGATTTTAGATGATCAAAAGAGTGATCATCCTCTGAATTTCACAGTGAACCAATGCACCTTTGTGTTGAGATTCAGGGGGAGTATATGGAAACATGACAAAAATGATGGGAAAAGCAAATATGAAGAACTTACCCAACAAAGTAATCCCTTCAGCAGAATGGCACTAACAGCCCAGTGGAAATAGTCCCATATTTTAGGAACGGTGCTGAGTCTATTACAGTTGTTGCATTTGTTCATATTTCATGACTAGTTGTGGCACTAGAAGTCACTTCTGGAATTAGTGATTTGAAGCTGCATTAGCTCATGGTGTTATTACTACATTATCTAATAACAGAATATTTTACTTGTTCTAACCATATATGTTTCACAAGTTTTTATCAAGCATGCAGAATTAGTACATAAACACAGAAAGTAATATAGCTAAGACATAACTTATGCCATATACTCTTTTTACTTCCAGAGTAGTAAAACAAATGCATTTCCTTACTCAAACACATCACACAAGACACTTCTGGTAATGTTTTTCAGAAAGGAAATGTCTCTTTTCTAATGCTCCGCTATACTGATTATGGCTAATTTCACAGATATACAAAATCCTTGTGTCAGTGTTTTCAGAAACTACAAAGTTGACATGTACTTGTCAGTATATTAAGAGACAGCTGAGCCTTGACCTGAATATGCATGTGCATGAAGTGCATCTACTCATTTTTTGTGGCATGCTGCCTGTGCATGCAATCAAGGACAATATACTGAGTTGCAAATGATTATTTAGCAACCTATGCACATTATCCACTTGTTTTCCCAGTCAAAATAAGTGGTACACACACACACACACACACACACACCCCTCTACCTTTTTTTTTTTTAAAGTCCTAGCGGTAAAATCATTTTTATCTTATGTTGTTTTTCACTTGACATTAAGGTTTAGTTACATAGCTTTAGAATTTGTAGAAGGAAGTTACAGTCTAAAGCTGAGTCTACTATGGGACAAAGAAATCAGGTTTACAGGTTTATATAGTCAGTATCTTCCAGCTCTGAAAATGTTGTCTGCAGCTCTTATCTCAGCAAGACAAGTAATTATTTTTCAGCTTTAATATATTGAGCACAATAGCATCCATGTGCAATGGTTCGTTGTCTTTTATTTTGTTTTTTGCAGGTTCAATTAAACTGGAATGGCTCATTGAAGAGCACTGGTTTGATATACTGTATGCAACAACTGGAGCTCCCTCCTCTGCAAATGCCTTACACAGAATTTGTAAGTAGCTGGCATTGCAAGACTACATTGTATTCTAGATAGTGTCTCTTTTTTTAAAAAAATACATAATGTTTATATGCCTATACTTGGTATTACCAAACAATGATTGAAACTTAAAACTAAAGTCTGTTTTCACAGTGTAGTTTAGAATGGTTACAAATGCAATATAACAAATACACACTAAGTGCCCTGGTGTACACATCCTAGTATAATTGGTGGGATTTTGTGTGATTGTATGTGTCATCTGGAAAAAGAAAGATTTTAGAATAAAGGATTGTTGGCAACCTGCAAGTGATCAAAGAATACTTCAGAAGAAAGTCTTTATTTCAGATAACAACTGGTTATAACCACATATTATCTGATACTGCAGAGCAAGGTACCAAAATGTTTTGAGACATCTCAAAAGAATGGAGTTACATATTGGATTTCTGAAAGGGTTTCATCCACTGAAATGCAGAACATTCCTTCTGAAGACGGATTGTCTTAAGACAATCAATACGGTTGAGTAAAGAGCGTGGGAAGGTGGATTCAAATGTGTGGGTGTTGCAGAACTGAGCAGCCACATTACTAGGCTACTTCCAGAATTCATTTATAAAAACAAAAAAGTCTATCTATAGGATAAACACATGCTTGTCAAATGGTGGTAAATGCAGTTTATAGCCCAGTACCTTTCATCTGTGTTAGTAACTACCAAATGCTTTTAATAATCTATCTGCTTTCTGTATCTTCTGGTGAATATCTTCCAAGCCATTTTCTACTTCGTCACACAATTTCAAGATGTGTAATTCTATTATATGTAATTATGTGATACAAGTGCAGGTAATTGTCCAGGTTCTTTTAATAAATGATCCTGGAGGTAACTGCAATTTATCCAACTCACTGTAATGGCCCACTTTTACAAAATATGGTGTTGCTCCCTTAAACAAGTTATCCAGTAACAGCTGTTTAGTTTCCACTGCTGGCACACTTACCTAATAAAGCTTACGCTAATGAAGCAGCTACTGTTTCTAGCCTCAGACAATTCAGAGAATTTGCATTTTTCCTCCTTATATCTAATGCTCTCATCCCCAGCTCCTGATGGTTTAGTATCCCTGAAAAAAGTAACAGACCTCTTTGCCCATTCATTTCATGAGCTGATTTACTGAAGAGAGAACCCTTATTTTTATATTGCAATTTAAAATTCCCTTATTAGTTTTAGGAAGAAATTTAATCTTTGCCGATTTGACTTGAAAGGTTCTAGACACTTCCATATGAACAATGATACAAATGTGTAGCATCTATTTGCAATTCCTAGTGATGAGCGTTAGATTCTTTCATCTTTCCTTTAGAAAATATTCAAAGATTGAGGCAATTGACTAACAAAGCGCACAATAGGAAAATTCAATTCACCAATGTACCTGGAAGTAGAAATTGGCCTGTAAACATGTATTATATACCCAACAAGAATAGCTTATATTGCAGGTAGTTCCAGTGTAAGTATTGTTTTGCTTGCTTGTCCACTGTTACCTTATGCTTATTAAACATAGTCACCAAGGAGGAAAACTTCTCCTCCTTGTTGACTTCAGTGCACTAGTCGGTGCAGACAACAACTCATGGCCAGATTGCCTAGGACATTTTGGCTTTGGAAAGATGAATGAGAACAGTCAATGACTTCTTGAATTCTGCTCCCAAAACCAAATGTGCATTACCAAGTTATATTTTACAGGAAAGGATTGCCAAAAAGTGTCATGGCGACATCCATGATCAGGCCACTGGCATCAGTTAGACCTTGTTATCGTCAGGAGGAAAGACCTATCCTTAGTGCAGAACATTTGGACATTCCACGGTGCTTATTGTGACACGGACCACTCCTTGATTATTAGCAAAGTGAAGATTACAGCCAAGAAACTACATAGAGCAACACCTAGCAGCAAGCCTAAAATCAATGCTATTAACACCAAAAACCAGAGGAAATGCCAGGAGTTTGTGAAGGCTTTTGAACTTAGCATGCATGGGAAGTCATTACTAGAGAAGGCAGAGGAATTCTGGGAAGATTTAAGAAAAATCCATGAAACAGCTTTAGCTACATTTGGGGGAAAGTGATAATCAAATAAGGACTGGTTTGAAGAAAATGAAGCAGAACTATTACCTCTGATCAACATTAAGAACACAGCCTATCAAGAACACAACAAGAAATCAGAGAGCACCAAGTGAGACATCAACATGCAGAAAACAGAGGTACAGTGAGCAAGCAGATACTGTGCAAATCATTACTGGATCAAGCTCTGAAGAGATATAGACTGCCTCAAAACACAGGAAACCTCTAGGTTATGTATGATGGCCTGAAGAAAGCTCTAGGTCCCACTATCAACAAGGTTGCCCCTCTCAAATTGCACAGCGGTGAAATCATTATAGATAAAAAACAAACAGTTATCTCATTGGGTTGAACACTATTCAGAGTGATATGCACAAGAAAAAAAAAACCCACATCAGCAGCTAATCACTGGACCAAATACCAACTCTACAGGTCATGCCAGAGCTAAGATGTGAAGCCCACTGTAGAAGAGCTAAGCAAGGCCATTGATTTGCTATGAAGTGACAAGGCTCCTGGAAAAGTACAGCATCCCAGCAGAAATCCTAAAGTGCAGGAAAGCCTATTTACCATATCTTCATCAGCTGCTACTAAAATGCTAGAAAGAGGGTGAGGTACCACAAGAGATGCATGACACAAACATCACCACTTTGTATAAAAATAAAGGCGAAAAGGGTGATTGCAACAACTACAGGGGTCTCTTGCTACTAAGTGTAGCAGGAAAAGCTTTAGCAAAAGTCATCTTAGTGCACTTACAACAGCTGGCAAATCATGTCTACCCTGAATCACAGTGCAGATTCAGGGCTGGAAGATCAATTGTAGACATGATATTTTCTCTGCATCAACTCCAAGAAAAGTGCAGACAGCAAAACCGGCCATTATACATTGTCTTTGTGAACCTAAACAAAGCATTCAACATAGTCAGCAGAGCAGATCTATTTACAGTACTAGAAAAGATAGGATGCCCACCAACCCTGTTAAGTCTCATGTTGTTGTGGAATGAACATATAAGAACAGCTATCCAGTTTGATGGGCCCACTTCAGACAGCTTTGAGATGAAAAGTTGAGTGAATCAAGGATGTGTTCCTGCCCTACACTCTTTGGAATCTTCTTCTCAGTACTTTTGAATTGTGCACTTAGGACATGAAAGGTGGAGTGTATCTCACACAAGATCTGATGGGAAACTTTTCAACCTGTCCTGACTTAAGTCAAAGACCAAAGTCAAAAAGGTTTAATCTGGGAACTTCTATTTGCTGATGCTGCTGCTCTCATAGCCCACGATGAAGATCACTACAAGAACTCATGGACTGCCTTTCAAGTGCCTGCTGCCCTCCTAGCCCATGATGAAGATCACTACAAGAACTCATGGACCTCCTTTTCAAGTGCCTGTATTTGCTCTCACCATCAGCATCAAGAAAATGGTTGTATTAGGACAGGGGGTTCCATGAGATCCTTCAATTACCTTAAATGCAAACCAGCTAGAAGTAGTTCAAAAGTTCAGCTATTTAGGTTCTATCTACAATGACCACCAACCTCTCACTGGATGAAGAACTAAATGTTTGCATTGGAAAGGCTGCCACCGCCTTTAGCAGATTAGCTAAAAGAGCAAGGAAAAACTCAAAGCTTACCATCAAGACCAAAATGCTAGTGTACCAATTTTACATCCTCAGAACTATCATGTATGGTGGGGAAACATGTGCTCATCAGGAGAAAAGGTTAAACAGTTTCCACCTACATTGTTTATGTCACATACTCACCACCAAATGACAAGATATGTCACCAATGAAGAGGTTCTTCAAAGGGCAAATTTACCAAGTATGACAGCCGTGCTCAAGGAATCATGGCTGGCTGGGCCATCTGAGTAGGTTGGAAGATGGATGCACACCCAAGGACATGGTATATGAGGAGCTATCAGAGGGAACTAGAACAACAGGACGTCCCAAGCTTCGCTATAAAGATACATGCAAGTGAATTATGAAGGAATCCGGAATTGACCCTGACTGGTGGGAAATCTTGGCAAGTGATTATAACAAGTGGCACCATTGTCTCCATCAGAGTATCAAAGTCCATAACAGAAGCTGACTCCTACAGCTTGAAGAGAAAAGAGTCCATAGGAAGCAAGCAGCTCCCAACCAAGATACATACCTTTGCAATCACTGGCAAAGATCATGCAAATTTCAGATTGGACTATTCAATCACATGAGACATTGCAAACCATCTACATCATAAGCTGCAATTCCCACCATCTCTCACAGACAAAAGCATACCAACAACAAAAATTAAATATAGCTCTCATCCATGTTTCCCATGAGTCATGCAGCCCTGAGTGCAAGACACTGATGGAAGTGGACCCTTTAGTCCAGGCCCTTTTAATAGGGAACACAAGTGAGAAGGATCAAGCCCCTCTCCCTTCCTCATATCTTCCAAAAAGACATAGTCCCGTATTCCGTCCCCCCACAACTGCAGTCTAAAGCCTCATGGGCTGTAGTAAGAGAAAAATTATGAAAAACAGAACAAAAAAAATCGGTTCAAAACAAAAAAGAACATTCTGCATCACATATTTGGCCTGAGACAATGCAAAAGCTAGGGAGGTACCAGTTAGGATGGAGGAGTGCAAAAGCAAAATCCTACATCTCTCTTCAGCTTGTTCCTTTCTCCCTGACCCTTTTGGTTGGGCAGTGTGTGAGAGACCCCACCTAAAAGCTCCAGGTAGAAGTTAGTGCCTTGTGATATAGGTGCCTCTCCTCGGTCATTCTGCTCCCTCCCTTCTGTCTCAGAACACTGTTGTGCTTCAGATTTCTTTGATCCCCTGGCTTAGTAATATAATCAGAACCACCCAGACCCACTCTCACCCACTGGGGTATACCCCAGTATATGCACAGAGGGGACTATTAGTTAATCTGTCTGTGACCTGGTAGGTTCTCGCCAACCCCAAGGAGTTCAAAAATGATCACAAATGTAACTTGGCCTTCTAGATAAGCACCAAATCCCACAGCTCTTTATCACCAAGTCATTGCTTGCTCAGAAAGGGGCAGGGGAGAAAGAGAGAGCCAGAGAATGTAGGAGTCCTTATAAGAAGGGTGTATCAGTATTTAGTTTACCATCATCTGCACCCAAAGTCCCATCCTCCAAAACTTCTCTTATCTCTCAGGTGAGTCCAAAGTTTCTTAGGGAGGCAGGTTCCAGTTGGTGTCCCACTCCCCTAGGCTCAGTACTCTTTTGGGGGTGCTTTTCCTATTGACATTCTACCAGTCCCCTACCCTTCTTGGGAACTGTTTCTCTACCATTTCTCTTTAGAATGAACTGGGTCTACCTTATATAAACCCTAGACCCCTGCAACTACACACAGCCTCTGAGATAACTGGTTGATTGGAGTCAGCTACTTGTGGTTTTTCTTCCTCCCCTCCCCTTCTCCCCCGTCCTGTAACTGTTCACTGTTACACAGTCATTCATACTGTGTCTGTTACAGGTTTCCCAAAGCAATTCTCTATTACAATTACTGCTTTGGCTAAAATATTAAAGTTCCTGTTTTTTTCTGTAATAATTTTAGATCCTATATACCTATTACATTTGCTGTCTTCCAGAGTACTGTACTTTTTGTTCCATTCTATTAAAAATATTTTTGAAAGGTAATTGTCCTGCATGGAGATGTGAATCTGAAACTATTTCCTTGTGTGTCTGGCAACTACGTTTGAAGAGGCAGGGGGCTCCTATATCTTTATGCTTCTCTCAATATTGGTTCTAACCTATTTTAAATTTGAATTAATCAGCAGGTTGAAATTGATTGTCAAATCAGCACAGACTCTATTAGTGATAAGTGAAAAACAGTTGTGGTAACTTTAGTGAACAAATATAAGTAACAATGCAACATATGAACAATGAGTGAAAAAAACCCAGCTGAATCATATACATAAATAAAGTCCAATCAATTAAGCACTGACAAAACCAGTAAAAACATACCAACAAGAGCTTTTTCAAAGCATTCTCATCCTCCTGAGAACACAGTCCTAGTGCATTTCACTAATGTTATCTAAGGTTTATCTTTGGAACCATATCAGTTAAAATGTATGCAGTAAACTAAGAGCCAGACAATGGATCTCATATGTACAAATGCACAAGGAGCACCTTCAGGGTTGAACCAAACTCTTGGTTTAAAGGGTGTAAAAGGAAAAGAATTTTAAACTACTGTGACAGGGTCGGGCCAGATGGCTACAGGAGAGTAATAGAAGGCAGATATATTAGCCCTAGGTTAAGTATGTCCCTTTTCCCTGGGTAAAGTAACAGGGAAGGTTTTTTTTTTTTTGAAACAGAAAAGAAGTTTATTGGTAACACTTAAAAAATTACCAAAGGAAACAAAACAACTATGCAACAAAACCACGCAAACAGAAGGTATAACACAGCAGCTTTCAGGAGGGAGAAGTGTTCAGGCTAGCCTGGGCCCAGAGCGGGGGGGCTTCCTCGACACTCGTGGTCTTCCACCCTCCTGAGTTACCTGGTGGCCTAGAGCGGGGGGGCTTCCTCGACACTCATGGTCTTCCACCCCCTCGAGTTACCTAGTGCTGCGCCCAGTGTCACCGATCCTCCCTCTACTGAGAGTGCCCAGTAAGATGGGCACGGCTGCGGGGTGGGCGGTTTAGGGGTGGGGGGGTAGACACCCATGTATTATAGGACCCCTCTTAGATGACAGGAATGATGGTATCCACAGCGGCAACGGCTGGGGCTGGCATCTCTCGCTCTTCCCCTCAATCAAAGGGTCAGACGGAGGGAACCGGACGGGGTCACCGAGCAGAGAACCCCAGACAGCGCCCACCGCTCCTCGAAAGCATCAAGGGAGTCAGTGGACGCCACCCAGAGGAACTCCGCCCGGATACGTGAATGTACTGAGGATCGGAAAAAGGCCTCACAATCGCAGGACGTTTCATGGGCCAACCTCCTCTCTCTGGTTTTATAAATGGCTGTTTTAGCCAAGGCTAGGAGGAGGTTGACCAGAAGATCCCATGGCTTTGTGGGGCCACGGATGGGAAGTGTATAGATAAAAAGGTGAGGGGAGAAATGAAGCCAGAAGCATAATAGAATATATGTGAGGAGCCAGAAAAGGGGCTGCAATCTGGCACACTCTAAATATACGTGCGCCAGGGTTTCCCTCACATTACAAAAAGGGGAAGTCTCCGGGATGGGGGTAAACCGTGTCAGAAATGCGCCCGTGCTCACAGCTCCGTGAAGGAGCCGCCAACTGATGTCCCCGATGGGCCTCGGGACCAAGGTGGAATACAGGCTGGCCCACTGAGGTTGCTCAACCTCCAAAGGTGGCAGGAGGTCCCGCCACTTTGTATCGGGGCAGGACACCAGGGTGTGGGCGCGAAGAGTGTGAAGCGTGAGTGTATATAAATATTTCCGTGGTGCAATTTGAAAACTAACCGGCTGCAGTTCGTGCAGCTGGCTTGCAGTGAAAGGGTGAGGGGTTTGTTGGGATCTACGGGATGGGGGCCCGATGGAAAGGTCCGGCGGGCCTGGGGTAAGGGATGGGCGGGGTGCGCCCTCGCACAAAGCTCGGCTAACATAAGCCCGAGCAGCGGGGGTCAAGGCGGCCTTCACCTCCTGAAGTACGCGCCGGGGCGTACGGGGGCTGGAGAGCTCCATGCGCCGAGCAAGCGTCAGGGGATCCAGCCAGGCTCTCCGGTTGTAGTCCAGGAGGTCTCCGACCCTCGTGACTTCCACCAGGACCAACCTCTGGCGCACCGAGCGGGACTCCGCCACCTGCACACGGAGCTGGGGGTTGTGTAGCTGGGGCTCCGTGAGGAGATCTGCTCCCACGGTGGCCGCCACAGAACTGGTTGTTAGAAACAGTTTCCAGGTCCGGAGGAGGTCCTGGTAGAAGACCGGCAGCCCGGAGAGGTCTCACGGAAAACCCCTCGGAGAAAGATAAAAGAGCTGCCGGTCATATCGAAGCCCTTGGAAACGGCGCAGGAAGGCGTGCGCCAGTATGCTCCATGCCGAACTACTTGCACTATAAAAGAGCCTCTGCAGGGCCTGGAGGCGCAAAACGCGGACCTGAGTGTACAGACACTTCAGGCCCTGCCCTCCTTCCTTCAGGGGTAGATGAAGAACTCCAACAGGGGCCCAGTGCATTCCTGACCAGAAGAACTCTAGAATCAATCTCCAGAGGTGGGTCAGGAAACCCAGGGCCAGGGCCAGGGTGTTGAGCCGGTACCAGAGCGTGGACAGGACTAGTTGGTTAAGCACCAGTGCTCTCCCTCAGAGGGAGAGACATCGGAGTAGCCTCGTCCATTTCCGGATCCGATCTATCAGCCCGCCCTCTAAATTTTGCCAGTTCTCCGGTGGGGAAGGGTGCGTGGCGGAAAGGTAAACGCCGAGATGGAGCAGTGGACCCGCACTCCACCGGATGGTCTGAAGCGCGGGTGGGAGAGAGCCTACCTGCCGCCAGTCCCCCACCGCCAAGCCAGAGCTCTTGACCCAGTTGACTCGGACGGAGGAGGCTGCCGAATAGATGGCCTGACATGCCTCCACTCGCGCCAAGTCGCCCGGGTCCTGGACCACGAGGAGTACGTCATCGGCGTACGCCGACAGGACCAGCCGCAGCTCCGGCTCCCGCAGCACCAACCCTGTCATCCTCCTGCGGAGGAGACAGCGGAAAGGCTCGATCACCAGAGCGTACAACTGGCCCGAGAGGGGGCACCCCTGCCGCACTCCTCGCCCGAAGCTGACTGGTTCAGTCAGGGTCCAGTTGAGCCTAACCAAACACTCCACGGAGGCATACAGCACCCGGAGAAAACTCACAAACTGAGGTCCAAATCCAAACGCCTGCAGAGTGCTCAGGAGGTACCCATGGTCTACTCTATCGAACGCCTTCTCCTGATCAAGAGACAGGAGGGCGAACGACAGACCATCTCTCCGCCTGAGTTCCAAAAGGTCTCGGACTAGAAATAGGTTGTCAAAAATGCTGCGACCCGGGACAGTATAGGTCTGGTCTGGGTGGATCGCGTCCGCCATCACGGACCATAGCCGCAGCGAGATTGCTTTTGCTACGATTTTGTAATCCGTGCTAAGGAGTGAGACGGGACGCCAGTTTCGTAGATCGCGGAGGTCCCCCTTCTTCGGCAGCAAGGCGAGCACCGCTCGTCTGCACGACAGAGGGAGGACCCCGCTCTGCAAGGACTCAGCCCAGACGGTGACTAGGTCTGGGCCGAGAATGTCCCAGAACGCACGGTAAAACTCCACGGTCAGCCCGTCCATGCCCGGAGATTTATTGGTGGGCATGCGACGGAGGGCTTCCGAGAACTTGGCCAGGGTGAGTGGCAGCTCTAGTCGGTCTCCGTCGCCCACGCTGACCGTGGGTAGTTCCTCCCAGAGCACCCCACAAGCGCCAGGATCGGTCAGATCCGGGGAGAAAAGGCTTGTGTAGAACTCACGGGCCCTCCCACACATCTCCTCCGGATCTGTGAGGGGGGTGCTGTCTTCCGCAAGAAGGCAGGTGACATGTTTCTTGGCCCCCCTCGTTTTCTCCAGGGCATAGAAGAAGCGGGAGCCGCGGTCCATCTCCCAAAGGAGGCGGATGCGGGACCGAACGAAGGCACCTTGGGCCCGGTGGTCCTCGAGGGCCCGGAGCTCCTCCCGCTTCTCCCGGAACGCTCCGCAGAAGGACGGTCCTCGGGACTGGCGGCCAGGCGCCTCTCCATCTCTAAGACCTCCCATTCCAACTGCTCTATCGCTGCATTTCACCGCCGGCTGGTGCCCCGAGTGTAGTCACGGCAGAAGAGCTTGGCGCGCACCTTCCCGAGATCCCACCATCGCCGCACCGAGGGAAAGGCACGCCACTACTCTCGCCAGGCCAGCCAGAACTCCCAGAAGGACATTACAAAGTTCTCGTCCTCCAACAGGCTGTTATTAAAGTGCCAATAGGCCGGCCCCGGTCTCTCTGCACGGAGGGAGACCGTTACAGTGACTAGATGATGATCGGAGAATGGGGCCGGCCGAATGGCGGAGGAGTGGGCCTGTGAAAGATGGAAACGGGATAAGTAAATACAGTCCAACTGAGAGTGGTGTGACCGATGGGCCTCCACCCGGACAAAGGTGAACGTGGAAGTGTCATCTGGGTGATGGTCACGCCAGACGTCCACTAGGGAGTGATGTTCAACTATCCCTCGGAGAATATTCGCGGCGGCCGGGCTCGGTTCGGCCCCTGAGCGGTCCCGTTCCTCGAGGGTGGTGTTAAAGTCCCCTTCCAGGACCAGGCACTCATGCGAATCCAGGGTGCAGTGAAAGTCGGACACCCGCTGATAAAATTGTGGCCGCCTGGAGCTCATTTGTGGGGCATAGATGTTAACAAGATTGACCACGAGCCCCTCCATACGGACTCGAATGTGCAGCAGGTGGCCCGGCACAGCCTCAGTGACCCCTAGCACCTCAGGCCGTAGGTTGGGGGAGAACAGTGTCGCCACTCCAACTTGCCAAGTCGCGAAGTGGCTAAAGTATACCCCTTCCCCCCACTCCAGCCGCCACCTGTCCTCGGCGGCCGGGTCCGTATGGGTCTCCTACAGGAAAACTACAGAGTATCCCCCTTCCCGAAGGTAAGAGAGCACCTGGGACCTGCGGGGAGCCATCCTACAGCCCCTGGTATTCAGGGTTGCAATAATAAGAGACATCATGTGGAGGGCTGGGGGGATGGGGGTTTCTTGTTGGCGGGGGTGTTCAGGGCCCCTGGCGGGTTGCACAGCAACCCGTGACCCATCCCGTGGATGAGTAGATTGTGTCGGAAGCTGCGGGCTCGCTCGTAGGCCACAGCACCGCGCCTTCCTTGCCCCCTGCCCTCCTTTATAAGGGCCCTTGTGGCCTGGAGGATTTGATCAAAGTCCCCCCATAGCTGAAGAGCCAGCTGTGCCCTATTGCGGGCGCCACAGGTGTGTTCCAGGAACTTCCGTAGTGCATGCCGCAGCTCATGGGGGGGTGGGGTTACAATTTCCGAGGTGTTCCCTGGTGGGACTCTTAGTACAGCCTCGTGGTCCGCTAAGTCGGGTAGACAGGGTGCGGACCACCGACGGGGCATCTGACAGGCTGGGGTTATTAAATTCATTTCATGCCTTGGGGTGGAGGGGGATGGCAGGGAAAAAATTGCCACTCCTAATGGGTCGCAGCTAGAAAGTGCAAAGACTGCTCCCTGGGGGGAATCTGCGAAAGGCGGAAAGGAAATAACCCCAGGGGCAGCATTAGCATTGCAGGAGGAGGGGACTTGGGCAGGGACAGGGGTGGGGGCAGGGGCAGGGGTAAGGCTCTGGGGTTCAGGAGGCAAGCAGCTAAAGGAAAGTGCCTCCTGAGCAGAGTCAAGGGGTAAGGGGTAAGGGAGGGGGCTCCCAATAATGTTAGGCACTGGCTCCGTGGTGGTCTTAGCGGCCATGGCATCAGGTGGTGGACCACCTTCTGCAGGGTGCTCGCCCGGGAAGGCAATTAGGGGGAGGGAGCATGGGGAAAGGGAGGCTGGGGTAAGGTTGCCCAGCTCAAGGCCAGCCGGCAGCAGATCATCCCCTCCCTGGGTGACCGGGGTCAAATCTAGGGCCTCAATCTCTGCATACACGGGGGAGAGGCCAGCTCCTGCCACCCTGGGGGCCTCTCCTCTAGGGCCCGCCTCAACGGTCACCTCGGGGTCCGCGGGGGGTTCGGGTGGTGTCCAGGCAGAAGGGGCGTCCTCAGAAGTCTCGGAGGGGAGGGTCTCCCGTGGAGGGGGGATTCTGCCCTCCAATGCCAGTCCGTCTTCCCCTCCCGACACCAGCGGATGGATTCCACTCGTGGCCGTGGCGGGAGGCTCGATAGCAGTGCCTCCTTTCCTGGTCTTCCGGGGGGCTTCCGCGTCGGATGGATGCAGCGGAGCTCGAGCCTTCCGCTTGCCTCGCTTCCCCTGGACTAGGGTCCAGCCCTCCATAGCGTCATCTGGGGGTTGGTTAGCAGGGGTCGTGTCGGGGGGCGGAGGCGATGGTTCAGGGGTTCGGTGGGGTAGCGGTGAGGCATCATGAGAGGCGGGGGTTTCTCCTTGGGGGGGGCCCTCTCCTATACCTGGTAATATCCTTGCCACACCCTCCTCCATGGGCTCTGCTATTTTGGTACTAGCAAGGGTGGAACTCCCTTGCTCGCCCGGGCATTGTAGGGAAGGTATCTCTTGGGCCCGGACGGGAGCAGTGATGGGTTGAGTAGGAGGAGGGTTGGTTTCAGGTGCCGGCAGCCAGGGGCGTCGGCAGCGACGGGGCCGATGTCCTACCGAGTGTCGGGAGTTTCGGATGCCTCTCCCCCCCAGGCCAAAGGGCAGTCTCTGCGGACATGCCCCGCTGAGTGGCAGAGGTAGCACCGGGCCTCTCCGGTGGAGTAAAAGACCCGATAGCGGGCTCGCTGGTAGGGGACTAGAAAAGACCCCTCGAGCACCTCTCTGTCACGTGCCCCTGCCGGTGGTAGAAGCTGCATTAGCCGGCGGAATGAAAAAAACGTGACGGAGGGTGGGGTCCTTGCAGCCCAACGGGAGAGGGCTGATGACAGAAACAAGTTTCCCCAGAGTGGAGAGTGTGGGTAACAGGGCAGCATTGGGTAAGAAGGGAGGAACGGAGGTGAGGACGAGGCGAATGCCCAGGTCTTCTAACGGTTCTAGGGGGACAAACATCATCAGGCCCCTCTCCACCGCCTCCTGGGCGGCAGCCTCCGAAGCTAAGAAAAAAACGACCTTTCCATACATCTTGGAGGCCGCCACAATAGCCGTGGGTCCTACCACCTTCACCAACGCCTGCACGTATGTCTCCACGTGGGGCGAGGTGGGCACAAGGCGGGGAAAGGGCCCCGGCCGCTGGTGATGGTGGCGGAGGCGGGGGGGGGCGAGATGACGAGGCGGCAGTCAGGGGGAGCCTGTTACCGCCCGGACATACGTCCTGGGGGCCGGGGGAGGGACAATCGCAGAGCTGGTGGAGGGAAACGCAGGGAGGGGTGCCACGGTTGATGACGAGGCCACAGTGGTGGGGGCAGCCCCTGCCATGGAGGGCTTAGTGGTTTTAGCGGGGCCCTTTCCTTTCATCCCGCCCTGGCCCTTCCGGCCAACCAGGGGGGCGTTCCTAGAATCTGGGGGAGCGGTGGGTGCAGCAGCAGCAGCGATCACCCCAGTGCCTCCTGCTGCCGGTGCCCCAGCGGGGGGGGTGGCAAGTATCTTAACAATAGTGGGGGGGGGACCTTGGGGGTTGGGCAGGTGTGGTGGTGTGGGAGGGACAACTGATTTTGTTAAAAGGGCCTCGCCCCTCTCATTCCCCGCCATTGTGAGCAGGGAGAGACAGGGAGACACCGGAAGGAGGAGGAGGAAGGGAGAAGCGGAGTAGCCGCTCCTCCCTATGTGCTGCAGGTGGGGGGGTGGGGGAATGCCGAAGGGGTTGGACTGGGAGGGGGGGGAAATCAGGGTCCGGTAATAGGGGCAAGCTGTGGGATAAGCAATCCGGGGGCGGGGGAGACCCACGCACGTTTGTCCAAAGAGTCTCATTTGGTCGGCTGTTATATCCGGTCCGAAAGGCAAAGTTCAAAGTGAACAGCTGGATCCGAAGGGAGATGGCAGGTTGCCAGCAGGGACAGACGGTGCGGGGGCCATGACAGTTGTAGTAACGGTGGCGGGGCAGGGACACCGATGGATTGGGGAGGGCTCCGCACCACACCCCCTGTGCAGCCACAAACGCAAGTAACCACAGTCAAACTCCCCCCCACGAGAGTATAATTCAGAAAATTACTCAGTCTTACGGCCCCCTTCACAATGATTTATAGCTCTCCTGGATTATTTCTCCTGTCTTCTGAAATCTTCTTCTCCAGCTGTGTTGGCTGTGTTCCAAGGCTTTCAGCATGCTGAGAATGTTGTAAAGTCCGAGCTGCCAGCAAAACGGCTGGGTCTGGGGGTTTCCACTCCCCACTCCGGACAGCAAGATCGGCAGTCTTCCCCAACCCTCCTCCGGGGGCTCAGCTGAGGCAAATAGCTGCGCCCGAAAGCAGGCGTGGGGGGGGATGGCCGGCGAAGGACGTAGACGGAAAAAAACCACAAAAAATGAAAAGAAAACAAAAAAAAGCGTCTGGCCCGGTCGGGGGGGCACTAAGGCAGGTGCAAAAAGTAAGAAAAATCCAGGCCAGGGGGCTTTAGGAAAGAATAGAAAGCAGATAGCTGAGAAGCAAGCAAAAGACGTTCCGTTTCCTAACAGGGGAGGTTTTTTTTTTTTTTTTTTTTTTTTTTTTTTTTTTTTGAAACAGAAAGGAAATTTATTTGTAACAGTTACAAAGAATACAAAAGGATAAAAAAAAACTTAGCAACAAAACAACGCAATCAAAAGGTATAACACAACAGCTTTCAGGAGGGAGAGGTGTTCAGGTTAGCCCAGGCCCAGAGCGGGGGGGCTTCCTCGACACTCGTGGTCTTCCACCCTCCTGAGTTACCTGGTGGCCTAGAGCAGGGGGGCTTCCTCGACACTCGTGGTCTTCCACCCTCTCGAGTTACCTAGTGCCGCGCCCAGGGTCACCGACCCTCCCTCTCCTGAGAGTGCCCGACAAGATGGGCACGGCTGCGGGGTGGGTGGTTGGGAGGGAGGGGGGTACACCCATGTATTATAGGACCCCTCCTAGAAGACAGTAATGATGGTATTCACAGCAACTAACGGCTGTGACTGGCGGCTCTCGCTCTTTCCCTCAATCAGAGGGTCAGACGGAGGGAACCGGACGGGGTCACCGAGCAGAGAACCCCGGACAGCGCCCACCGCTCCTCGAAGGTGTCAAGGGAGTCGGTGGACGCTGCCCAGAGGAACTCCGCCCGGATACGTGAATGTACTGAGAGTCGGAAAACGGCCTCACAATCGCAGGACGCCTCATGAGCCAACCTCCGCTCTCTGGTCTTATAAATGGCTGTTTTAGCCAAGGCTAGGAGGAGGCTAACCAGGAGATCCCGCGACTTGGTGGGGCCACGGATGGGGAGTGTATAGATAAAGAGGTGGGGAGAAAAATGAAGCCAAAAGCGCAAAAGAATATTTGTGAGGAGCCGAAAAAGAGGCTGCAATCTGGCACACTCTAAATAGACGTGCGCCAGGGTTTCCCTCACGTTGCAAAAAGGGCAAGTCTCCGGAAGGGAGGTAAAACGTGTCAAAAACACGCCCGTGCTCACAGCCCCGTGAAGGAGCCGCCAACTGATGTCCCCAACGGGCCTCGGGACCAAGGTGGAGTACAGGCTGGCCCACCGAGGTTGCTCACCCTCCAAAGGTGGTAAGAGATCTCGCCACTTTGTATCGGGGCGGGACACCAGGGTGCGGGCATGAAGGGTATGGAGCGTGAGTATATATAAATATTTCCGTGATGCAACTTGAAAACCGACCGGTTGCAGTTCATGCAGCCGGCTCGCAGTGAAAGGATGAGGGGTGTGTTGGGATCGGCAGGGTAGGGGCCCGATGGAAAGGTCCGGCGGGCCTGGGGTAAGGGATGGGCGGGGCGCGCCCTCGCACAAGGCTCGGCTAACATAAGCCCGAGCGGCGGGGGTCAAAGCGGCCCCCACCTCCTGAAGCACGCGCCGGGGGGTGCGAAGGCTGGAGAGCCCCATGCGTCGAGCGAGCGTCAGGGGATCCAGCCAGTCCCCCCGGTCGTAGTCCAGGAGGTCCCCGACCCTCGTAACTCCCGCCAGGACCAACCTCTGGCGCACCGTGCGGGACTCCGCCGCCTGCACACAAAGTTGGGGGTTGTGTAGCAGGGGCTCCGTGAGGAGATCTGCCCCCACGATGGCCGCCACGGACCTGGTCGTTGAGAACAGTTTCCAGGCCCGGAGGAGGTCCTGGTAGAAATCCGGTAGCCCAGAGAGGTCTCGCGGAAAACCTCTCGGACAAAGATAAAAGAGCTGTCGGTCATATCGGAGCCCATGGAAGCGGCGTAAAAAGGCATGCGCCAATATGCTCCACGTCGAACTACCTGCACTATAAAGGAGCCTCTGCAGGGCCTGGAGGCGGAAAACGCGGACCTGAGTGTACAGACACTTCAGGCCCTGCCCTCCTTCCTTCAGGGGCAAGTGGAGAACTCCAACAGGGGCCCAGTGCAATCCTGACCAAAAGAACTCCAGAATCAATCTCCGGAGGTGGGACAGGAAACCCGGGGCCGGGGCTAGGGTGTTGAGCCGGTACCAGAGCGTGGACAGGACTAGTTGGTTAAGCACCAGTGCTCTCCCCCGAAGGGAGAGACATCGGAGTAGCCTCGTCCATTTCCTGATCCGCTCAATCACACCGCCTTCCAAATTTTGCCAGTTCTCCGGCGGAGAAGGGTGCGTGGCAGAAAGGTAAACGCCGAGATAGAGCAGAGGGCCGGCACTCCACCGGATGGTCTGAAGCGCGGGTGGGAGGGGGCTTACCTGCCGCCAGCCCCCCACCGCCAAGCCAGAGCTCTTGACCCAGTTGACTCGGGCGGAGGAGGCTGCCGAAAAGATGGCTTGGCATGCCTCCACTCGCGCCAAGTCGCCCGGGTCCTGGACCACGAGGAGGACGTCATCGGCGTACGCCGACAGGACCAGTCGCAGCTCCGGCTCCCGCAGCACCAACCCCGTCAACCTCCTGCGGAGGAGACAGAGGAAAGGCTCGATCGCCAGAGCGTACAGCTGGCCTGAGAGGGGACACCCCTGCCGTACCCCTCGCCCGAAGCTGACCGGTTCGGTCAGGGTCCAGTTGAGCCTAACCAGACACTCCGCGGAGGCGTACAGCACCCGGAGAAAACTCACAAACTGAGGTCCGAATCCAAACGCTCGCAGGGTGCTCAGGAGGTACCCATGATCCACCCTATCGAACGCCTTCTCTTGATCGAGAGACAGGAGGGCGAACGACAGACCGTCTCTCCGCCCGAGTTCCAAAAGGTCTCGGACTAAAAAGAGGTTGTCAAAAATGCTGCGACCCGGGACAGTATAGGTCTGGTCTGGGTGAATCACGTCCGCCATCACGGACCCTAGCCGCAGCGAGATTGCTTTCGCTACGATTTTGTAATCCGTGCTAAGGAGTGAGAGGGGACGCCAGTTTCGTAAATCGCGGAGGTCCCCCTTCTTCGGCAGCAAGGCGAGCACCGCTCGTCTGCACGAGAGAGGGAGGGCCCCGCTCTGCAAGGACTCAGCCCAGACAGTGACTAGGTCTGGGCCAAGGATGTCCCAGAACGCGCGGTAAAACTCCACGGTCAGCCCGTCCATGCCCGGAGATTTATTGGTGGGCATGCGACGGAGGGCGTCCGAGAACTCGGCCAGGGTGAGAGGCAGCTCTAGCCGGTCTCGGTCGCCCACGCTGACCGTGGGGAGTTCCTCCCAGAGCACCCCGCAAGCGCCAGGATCGGTCGGATCCGGGGAGAAAAGATTTGCGTAGAAGTCACGGGCCCTCCCACACATCTCCTCCGGATCCGTGAGGGGGGTGCCGTCTTCCGCTAGAAGGCAGGTGACGTGTTTTTTGGCCCCCCTCGTTTTCTCCAGGGCGTAGAAGAAGCGGGAGCCGCGATCCATCTCCTGAAGGAGGCGGATGCGGGACCGGACAAAGGCACCTCGGGCCCGGTGGTCCTCGAGGGCTCGAAGTTCCTCCCGCTTCTCCCGGCACGCTCCGCAGAGGGACGGGTCCCCGGGGCTGGCGGCCAGGCGCCTCTCTAGCTCTAAGACCTCCCGTTCCAACTGCTCTATCGCCGCATTTCTCCGTCGGCTGGTGCCCCGAGTGTAGTTGCGGCAGAAGAGCTTGGCGCGCACCTTCCCTAAATCCCACCAGCGCCGCACCGAGGGAAAGGCACGCCACTGCTCCCGCCAGGCCAGCCAAAACTCCCGGAAGAACATCACAAAGCTCTCGTCCTCCAACAGGCTGTTGTTAAAATGCCAGTAGGCCGGCCCCGGTCCCTCTGCACGGAGGGAGACCGTGACGGCAACCAAATGATGGTCGGAAAAAGGGGCCGGCCGAATGGTGGAGGAGTGGGCCTGTGAAAGATGGAGACGGGATAGATAAATACGGTCTAACCGAGAGCGGTGCGACCGACGGGCCTCCACCCGAACGAAGGTAAACGTGGAAGTATCATCTGGGTGATGGTCACGCCAGACGTCCACTAGGGAGTGATAGTCGACTATGTCTCGAAGAATGGTCGCGGCGGCCGGGCTCGGCTCGGCCCCCGAGCGGTCCCGTTCCTCGAGGGTGGTGTTAAAGTCCCCTCCCAGGATCAGGCACTCGTGTGAATCCAGGGTGTCGAGAAATTCGGACACCTGCTGGTAAAATTGCGGCCGCTGTGAGCTCACTTGCGGGGCATAGATATTAACAAAATTGACCACAAGCCCCTCCAAACGAACTCGGAGGTGCAACAAGTGGCCCGGCACGGCCTCAGTGACTCCGAGCACCTCGGGCCGCAGGGTGGGGGAGAACAGGGTCGCCACTCCAGCTTGCCAAGCCGTGCAGTGGCTAAAGTATACCCCGTCCCCCCATTCCAGCCGCCACCTATCCTCGGCGGTTGGGTCCGTGTGGGTCTCCTGCAGGAAAACCACAGAGTACCTCCCCTCCCGAAGGTAGGAGAGCACCTGGGACCTGCGGAGAGCCATCCTACAGCCCCTGGTGTTCAGGGTTACAATGATGAGAGGTGTCATGCGGAGGGCTGGGGGGGTGGGGAGTTCTCAGGGGTGGGGGTACTCATGGCCCCTGGCGGGTCGCGTAGCAACCCGTGTCCCATCCCGTGAGTAAGTAACTCTTTCCGGAAGCTGCGGGCCCGCTCGTAGGCCGCGGCACCGCCCTTCCCTTGCCCTCTACCCTCCCTCATAAGGGCTCTCGCGGCCCGAAGGAGTCGATCAAAGTCCCCCCATTGCTGGAGAGCCAGCTGTGCCCTATCGCGGGCACCACGGCATCGTTTCAAGAACTCCCGTAATGCATGCTGCAGCTCATGGGGGGGTAGGGTTACAACTCCCAGAGCAGTCCCTGGTGGGGCTTTTGATGCAGCTTCGTGGTCCGCTAAGGCGGGTAGGCAGGGTGCGGACCGCCGACGGGGTGTCTGACAGGCTGGGGTTACTAACTCCATCTCGTGCCTTGGGGCGGACGGGGATGGCAGGGGGAAAGGTGCAACTCCTGGGGAGTCGCAACTAGAAAACATAAAGACTGCTCCCTGGGGGGAATCTGCAAAAGGCGGAAAAGAAATAACCCCAGGGGCGGCGGTAGCCTTGCAGGAGGAGGGAGACTGAACCGGAATAGGGGTGGGGGCAGGGGCAGAGGTAAGGCCCTGGGCTTCAGGAGGCGCACAGCGAAAAGAAGGCGCCTCCCGAGCGGGGTCGGGGGTGAAGGGGCAAGGGAGGGGGCTCCGAGGAATGCTAGGTACTGGCTCCGGGGTGGTCGTGGCAGCCATGGCCCCAGGCGGTAAACCACTTTCCGTGGGGTGCTCACCCGGAAAGGCAGTCAGGGGGAAAGGGCATGGGGAGAGGGGGCCTGGGGTGAGATTGCCCAAATCGAGGCCGGCCGGCAGTAAATCATCCCCTCCCTGGGTGACCGGGGTCAAATCCAGGGCTTCAATCTCTGCGTACACAGAGGAGAGGCCGACTCCCACCACCCCAGGGGCCTCTCCGCTAGGGCCCGCCTCGGCGGTCACGTCGGGGTTCGTTGGGAGTTCAGGTGGTATCTGGTTAGAAGGGGCTTCCCCCGGGGCTTCGGAGGGGAGGGTCCCCCGCGGAGGGGGGATTCCACCCTCCAATGCTGGTCTATCTTCACCTCCCGACACCAGCGAATGGATCTCACTCGTGGCCGAGGCGGGAGGCTCAGGGTCGGTACCTCCCTTCCTGGTCTTCCGGGGGGCTTCCGCGTCAGATGAATGCAGCGGAGCTCGAGCCCTCCGCTTGCCTCGCTTCCCCTGGACTACAGTCCAGCCCTCCATGGCGTCGTCCGGGGGTGGAGTAGCAGGGGACGGAGCGGGGCGCGGAGGCAGAGGTTCAGGGGTTTGGGGGGGTAGCGGTAAGGCAGCATTAGGGGCGGGGGGTTCTCCTTGGGGCGAGCCCTCTCCTGCACCCGGTAAAAGCTCTGCCACACCCCCCTCCATAGGCTCTGCCGAGGTGGTTACGGCAAGAGTGGGACTCCCGTGGTCGCCCGGGCGTTGTTGGAGGGGTGCCTCTTGAGCCCGGACGGGGGCAGCGGTGGATCGGGTGGGAGGGGGGGTGGTGTCGGGTGCCGGGTGGCCAGGGGTGTCGGCAACAACAGGGCCGATATCCCGCCGGGTCTCGGGGGTCTCAGGTGCCCCTCTCCCCCGGGCCAAAGGGCAGTCCCTGCGGACATGCCCTGCCGAGCGGCAGAGGTAGCACCGGGCCTCTCCGGTGGAATAAAAGACCCTATAGCGGGCTCCCTGGTAGGGAACTAGGAAGGACCCCTCGAGCGCCTCTCCGTCACGCACCCCCGCCGGCAGTAAAATCTGCACTTGCCGGCGGAACGATAGGACGTGACGGAGGGCGGGGTCCTTGCAGCCTAACGGGAGTGGGCTAATAACAGAAACAAGCTTCCCCAGGGCAGAAAGAGCAGGTAACAGGGCAACATTAGGTAAAAAGGGAGGAACGGAGGTGAGGACGAAGCGAACGCCCAGATCTTCTAGCGGTTCCAGGGGGAGAAACACCCCCCCCACCACTAGGCCCTTCTCCACCGCCTCCTGGGCGGCAGTCTCCGAGGCCAGAAAGAGAACGACCTTCCCATACATCTTGGAGGCCGCCACAATGGCCATGGGTCCTACCACTTTCGCCAACGCCTGCACGTATGCCTCCACGTGGGGCGAGGCGGGTACTAGGAGGCAACGAACACCGTGCTTCCTGGTCAGGGCGGGAAGAGGGCCCCGACTACTAGTAATGGCAGCGGAGGCAGTGGGAGGGCGAGATGAGGAGGCGGCAGGTGAGGGGGGGCCTGTCGCCACCCGGGCATACGTCCTGGGGGCCGGGGGAGGGATGGTCGCAGAGCTGGTGGAGGGAACAGCTGGGAGGGGTGCCGCGATCGATGACGAGGCCACTGTGGTGGGGGCGGCCTCTGCCACGGAGGGTCCAGCGGCATTAGCGGGGCCCTTCCCTTTTGGCCCGCTTCGATTTTTCCGTCTAACTGGGGGGGGGTTCCTAGAATCTAGTGGGGCAGGAACCAGAGCAGCAGTAGTAATCGCCCCGGTGCCTCCCACTGCCGATGCCCCAGCGGGGGCGGTGGCAGGGGTTCTAACAATGGAGGCGGTGGGGAAATCTTGAGGGGTGGGCAGGAGGGTAGATGGGGAAGGGGCAACCAATTTCGGTGGAGGGGCCTTGCGTCCCTCCTTCTCTGCCATTGTAAGCAGGGAGAGACAGGGAAACACTGGGAGGGGGAGGGGGCAAAAATCGGGGTCCGGTAGTAGGGGTAGGCTATGGGGTAAACAATCCGGGGGGGGTGGGGTGGGGGGAGGACAACCCACCACAAGTGTCCAAAGAGTCTCGCTTGGTTGGTTGTTATGCCTGGTCCAAAAGGCAAAGTCCAAAGCAAACAGCTGGATCCGAAGGCAGATGGCAGATTGCCAGCAGGGACGAAGCAGCGGGGGCCGTGATAGTTGTAATAGTGGTGGGGGGGGTTGGGGGCACCGATGGATCTGGGGGTAGCTCCCTGCTACACCCCTGTGCCGCCGCAGGCGCAGCTGAAATGCAGTCAACTCCCCCCCCCCGAGGGTAGAAATTCAAAAGAAATCCCTCAGTCTTACGGCCTCTCTCCACGATGATTCATAGCTGCCCGGGAGTTCTCCGGCCTCTGGCGTCTGCTACAGCTGTTGGCTCTGTCCCAAGGCTCTCGGAAAAAGTCCAGGCAAAAAGCAAAACAGCTGGGTCTGGGGGGGTCCACTCCCCTCTCCGGACAGCAGGTTGGCAGTCCTCCCCCCCTCCTCCGGGGGTTTCAAGTAAGCAAGGAGCAAAGTCCAAAAGCAGGCACCGGGGGGGGGGGGTGCTGGCGACCGGCCAGCACACTGACGCAGCTCAAAAGAACAAAAAAAAAACGAAACCAAAAAAACAAAGCGTCCGGCCCAAACGCGGGGGGGGAAACTAAGCAAAAGGAAAAGTGTGAAAAATCCGGGCCGGGGGGCTTTAGGAAAGAAAGGAAAGCAAATAGCTCAGGAGCGAGTGAAGAACGATTCCGGCTCCTTAACAGGGAAGGGTTTTATTGCTGCACTGATAGTATTTACTGGTCATTCTTTCATACATCCTGAGAAGTGTGAGAGCTGCTAGTTAATCATACTGCTGATATATATATTGTGACAGGGTTGGGCCAGATAGCTACAGGAGAGTAATAGAAGGCAGATACATTAGCCTCAGGATAAGTAGGTCCCTTTTTCCTGGATAAGGTAACAGGAAAGGTTTTTTTTTTTTTTTTTTTTTTTTTTTTTTTTTTTTTGTTCTCCATCATTTATTTACAGTATTGTGACAGGGTCAGGCCAGATGGCTATAGGAGAGTAATAGAAGGCAGATATATTAGCCCCAGGCTAAGTAGGTCCCTTTTCCCTGGGTAAGGTAACAGGGAAGGTTTTTTTTTTTTTTTTTTTTTTTTTTTTTTTTTTTTTTTGGAAACAGAAAGGAAATTTATTTGTAACAGTTACAAAGAATACAAAAGGATAAAATAAAAAAAACTTAGCAACAAAACAACGCAATCAAAAGGTATAACACAACAGCTTTCAGGAGGGAGAGGTGTTCAGGTTAGCCCAGGCCCAGAGCGGGGGGGCTTCCTCGACACTCGTGGTCTTCCACCCTCCTGAGTTACCTGGTGGCCTAGAGCGGGGGGGCTTCCTCGACACTCGTGGTCTTCCACCCTCTCGAGTTACCTAGTGCCGCGCCCAGGGTCACCGACCCTCCCTCTCCTGAGAGTGCCCGACAAGATGGGCACGGCTGCGGGGTGGGTGGTTGGGAGGGAGGGGGGTACACCCATGTATTATAGGACCCCTCCTAGAAGACAGTAATGATGGTATTCACAGCAACTAACGGCTGTGACTGGCGGCTCTCGCTCTTTCCCTCAATCAGAGGGTCAGACGGAGGGAACCGGACGGGGTCACCGAGCAGAGAACCCCGGACAGCGCCCACCGCTCCTCGAAGGTGTCAAGGGAGTCGGTGGACGCTGCCCAGAGGAACTCCGCCCGGATACGTGAATGTACTGAGAGTCGGAAAACGGCCTCACAATCGCAGGACGCCTCATGAGCCAACCTCCGCTCTCTGGTCTTATAAATGGCTGTTTTAGCCAAGGCTAGGAGGAGGCTAACCAGGAGATCCCGCGACTTGGTGGGGCCACGGATGGGGAGTGTATAAATAAAGAGGTGGGGAGAAAAATGAAGCCAAAAGCGCAAAAGAATATTTGTGAGGAGCCGAAAAAGAGGCTGCAATCTGGCACACTCTAAATAGACGTGCGCCAGGGTTTCCCTCACGTTGCAAAAAGGGCAAGTCTCCGGAAGGGAGGTAAAACGTGTCAAAAACACGCCCGTGCTCACAGCCCCGTGAAGGAGCCGCCAACTGATGTCCCCGACGGGCCTCGGGACCAAGGTGGAGTACAGGCTGGCCCACCGAGGTTGCTCACCCTCCAAAGGTGGTAAGAGATCTCGCCACTTTGTATCGGGGCGGGACACCAGGGTGCGGGCATGAAGGGTATGGAGCGTGAGTGTATACAGATATTTCCGTGATGCAACTTGAAAACCGACCGGTTGCAGTTCATGCAGCTGGCTCGCAGTGAAAGGATGAGGGGTGTGTTGGGATCGACAGAGTAGGGGCCCGATGGAAAGGTCCGGCGGGCCTGGGGTAAGGGATGGGCGGGGCGCGCCCTCGCACAAGGCTCGGCTAACATAAGCCCGAGCGGCGGGGGTCAGGGTGGCCTCCACCTCCTGAAGCACGCGCCGGGGGGTGCGAAGGCTGGAGAGCCCCATGCGTCGAGCGAGCGTCAGGGGATCCAGCCAGTCCCCCCGGTCGTAGTCCAGGAGGTCCCCGACCCTCGTAACTCCCGCCAGGACCAACCTCTGGCGCACCGTGCGGGACTCCGCCGCCTGCACACAAAGTTGGGGGTTGTGTAGCAGGGGCTCCGTGAGGAGATCTGCCCCCACGATGGCCGCCACGGACCTGGTCGTTGAAAACAGTTTCCAGGCCCGGAGGAGGTCCTGGTAGAAATCCGGCAGCCCGGAGAGGTCTCGCGGAAAACCTCTCGGACAAAGATAAAAGAGCTGTCGGTCATAGCGGAGCCCATGGAAGCGGCGTAAAAAGGCATGCGCCAATATGCTCCACGGCGAACTACCTGCACTATAAAGGAGCCTCTGCAGGGCCTGGAGGCGGAAAACGCGGACCTGAGTGTACAGACACTTCAGGCCCTGCCCTCCTTCCTTCAGGGGCAAGTGGAGAACTCCAACAGGGGCCCAGTGCAATCCTGACCAAAAGAACTCCAGAATCAATCTCCGGAGGTGGGACAGGAAACCCGGGGCCGGGGCTAGGGTGTTGAGCCGGTACCAGAGCGTGGACAGGACTAGTTGGTTAAGCACCAGTGCTCTCCCCCGAAGGGAGAGACATCGGAGTAGCCTCGTCCATTTCCTGATCCGCTCAATCACGCCGCCTTCCAAATTTTGCCAGTTCTCCGGCGGAGAAGGGTGCGTGGCAGAAAGGTAAACGCCGAGATAGAGCAGAGGGCCGGCACTCCACCGGATGGTCTGAAGCGCGGGTGGGAGGGGGCTTACCTGCCGCCAGCCCCCCACCGCCAAGCCAGAGCTCTTGACCCAGTTGACTCGGGCGGAGGAGGCTGCCGAAAAGATGGCTTGGCATGCCTCCACTCGCGCCAAGTCGCCCGGGTCCTGGACCACGAGGAGGACGTCATCGGCGTACGCCGACAGGACCAGTCGCAGCTCCGGCTCCCGCAGCACCAACCCCGTCAACCTCCTGCGGAGGAGACAGAGGAAAGGCTCGATCGCCAGAGCGTACAGCTGGCCTGAGAGGGGACACCCCTGCCGCACCCCTCGCCCGAAGCTGACCGGTTCGGTCAGGGTCCAGTTGAGCCTAACCAGACACTCCGCGGAGGCGTACAGCACCCGGAGAAAACTCACAAACTGAGGTCCGAATCCAAACGCTCGCAGGGTGCTCAGGAGGTACCCATGATCTACCCTATCGAACGCCTTCTCTTGATCGAGAGACAGGAGGGCGAATGACAGACCGTCTCTCCGCCCGAGTTCCAAAAGGTCTCGGACTAAAAAGAGGTTGTCAAAAATGCTGCGACCCGGGACAGTATAGGTCTGGTCTGGGTGAATCACGTCCGCCATCACGGACCCTAGCCGCAGCGAGATTGCTTTCGCTACGATTTTGTAATCCGTGCTAAGGAGTGAGAGGGGACGCCAGTTTCGTAAATCGCGGAGGTCCCCCTTCTTCGGCAGCAAGGCGAGCACCGCTCGTCTGCACGAGAGAGGGAGGGCCCCGCTCTGCAAGGACTCAGCCCAGACAGTGACTAGGTCTGGGCCAAGGATGTCCCAGAACGCGCAGTAAAACTCCACGGTCAGCCCGTCCATGCCCGGAGATTTATTGGTGGGCATGCGACGGAGGGCGTCCGAGAACTCGGCCAGGGTGAGAGGCAGCTCTAGCCGGTCTCGGTCGCCCACGCTGACCGTGGGGAGTTCCTCCCAGAGCACCCCGCAAGCGCCAGGATCGGTCGGATCCGGGGAGAAAAGGTTTGCGTAGAAGTCACGGGCCCTCCCACACATCTCCTCCGGATCCGTGAGGGGGGTGCCGTCTTCCGCTAGAAGGCAGGTGACGTGTTTTTTGGCCCCCCTCGTTTTCTCCAGGGCGTAGAAGAAGCGGGAGCCGCGATCCATCTCCTGAAGGAGGCGGATGCGGGACCGGACAAAGGCACCTCGGGCCCGGTGGTCCTCGAGGGCTCGAAGTTCCTCCCGCTTCTCCCGGCACGCTCCGCAGAGGGACGGGTCCCCGGGGCTGGCGGCCAGGCGCCTCTCTAGCTCTAAGACCTCCCGTTCCAACTGCTCTATCGCCGCATTTCTCCGTCGGCTGGTGCCCCGAGTGTAGTTGCGGCAGAAGAGCTTGGCGCGCACCTTCCCTAAATCCCACCAGCGCCGCACCGAGGGAAAGGCACGCCACTGCTCCCGCCAGGCCAGCCAAAACTCCCGGAAGGACATCACAAAGCTCTCGTCCTCCAACAGGCTGTTGTTAAAATGCCAGTAAGCCGGCCCCGGTCCCTCTGCACGGAGGGAGACCGTGACGGCAACCAAATGATGGTCGGAAAAAGGGGCCGGCCGAATGGTGGAGGAGTGGGCCTGTGAAAGATGGAGACGGGATAGATAAATACGGTCTAACCGAGAGCGGTGCGACCGACGGGCCTCCACCCGAACGAAGGTAAACGTGGAAGTATCATCTGGGTGATGGTCACGCCAGACGTCCACTAGGGAGTGATAGTCGACTATGTCTCGAAGAATGGTCGCGGCGGCCGGGCTCGGCTCGGCCCCCGAGCGGTCCCGTTCCTCGAGGGTGGTGTTAAAGTCCCCTCCCAGGATCAGGCACTCGTGTGAATCCAGGGTGTCGAGAAATTCGGACACCTGCTGGTAAAATTGCGGCCGCTGTGAGCTCACTTGCGGGGCATAGATATTAACAAAATTGACCACGAGCCCCTCCAAACGAACTCGGAGGTGCAACAAGTGGCCCGGCACGGCCTCAGTGACTCCGAGCACCTCGGGCCGCAGGGTGGGGGAGAACAGGGTCGCCACTCCAGCTTGCCAAGCCGTGCAGTGGCTAAAGTATACCCCGTCCCCCCATTCCAGCCGCCACCTATCCTCGGCGGTTGGGTCCGTGTGGGTCTCCTGCAGGAAAACCACAGAGTACCTCCCCTCCCGAAGGTAGGAGAGCACCTGGGACCTGCGGAGAGCCATCCTACAGCCCCTGGTGTTCAGGGTTACAATGATGAGAGGTGTCATGCGGAGGGCTGGGGGGGTGGGGAGTTCTCAGGGGTGGGGGTACTCATGGCCCCCGGCGGGTCACGTAGCAACCCGTGTCCCATCCCGTGAGTAAGTAACTCTTTCCGGAAGCTGCGGGCCCGCTCGTAGGCCGCGGCACCGCCCTTCCCTTGCCCTCTACCCTCCCTCATAAGGGCTCTCGCGGCCCGAAGGAGTCGATCAAAGTCCCCCCATTGCTGGAGAGCCAGCTGTGCCCTATCGCGGGCACCACGGCAGCGTTTCAAGAACTCCCGTAATGCATGCTGCAGCTCATGGGGGGGTAGGGTTACAACTCCCAGAGCAGTCCCTGGTGGGGCTTTTGATGCAGCTTCGTGGTCCGCTAAGGCGGGTAGGCAGGGTGCGGACCGCCGACGGGGTGTCTGACAGGCTGGGGTTACTAACTCCATCTCGTGCCTTGGGGCGGACGGAGATGGCAGGGGGAAAGGTGCAACTCCTGGGGAGTCGCAACTAGAAAACATAAAGACTGCTCCCTGGGGGGAATCTGCAAAAGGCGGAAAAGAAATAACCCCAGGGGCGGCGGTAGCCTTGCAGGAGGAGGGAGACTGAACCGGAATAGGGGTGGGGGCAGGGGCAGAGGTAAGGCCCTGGGCTTCAGGAGGCGCACAGCGAAAAGAAGGCGCCTCCCGAGCAGGGTCGGGGGTGAAGGGGCAAGGGAGGGGGCTCCGAGGAATGCTAGGTACTGGCTCCGGGGTGGTCGTGGCAGCCATGGCCCCAGGCGGTAAACCACTTTCCGTGGGGTGCTCACCCGGAAAGGCAGTCAGGGGGAAAGGGCATGGGGAGAGGGGGCCTGGGGTGAGATTGCCCAAATCGAGGCCGGCCGGCAGTAAATCATCCCCTCCCTGGGTGACCGGGGTCAAATCCAGGGCTTCAATCTCTGCGTACACAGAGGAGAGGCCGACTCCCACCACCCCAGGGGCCTCTCCGCTAGGGCCCGCCTCGGCGGTCACGTCGGGGTTCGTTGGGAGTTCAGGTGGTATCTGGTTAGAAGGGGCTTCCCCCGGGGCTTCGGAGGGGAGGGTCCCCCGCGGAGGGGGGATTCCACCCTCCAATGCTGGTCTATCTTCACCTCCCGACACCAGCGAATGGATCTCACTCGTGGTCGAGGCGGGAGGCTCAGGGTCGGTACCTCCCTTCCTGGTCTTCCGGGGGGCTTCCGCGTCAGATGAATGCAGCGGAGCTCGAGCCCTCCGCTTGCCTCGCTTCCCCTGGACTACAGTCCAGCCCTCCATGGCGTCGTCCGGGGGTGGAGTAGCAGGGGACGGAGCGGGGCGCGGAGGCAGAGGTTCAGGGGTTTGGGGGGGTAGCGGTAAGGCAGCATTAGGGGCGGGGGGTTCTCCTTGGGGCGAGCCCTCTCCTGCACCCGGTAAAAGCTTTGCCACACCCCCCTCCATAGGCTCTGCCGAGGTGGTTACGGCAAGAGTGGGACTCCCGTGGTCGCCCGGGCGTTGTTGGAGGGGTGCCTCTTGGGCCCGGACGGGGGCAGCGGTGGATCGGGTGGGAGGGGGGGTGGTGTCGGGTGCCGGGTGGCCAGGGGTGTCGGCAACAACAGGGCCGATATCCCGCCGGGTCTCGGGGGTCTCAGGTGCCCCTCTCCCCCGGGCCAAAGGGCAGTCCCTGCGGACATGCCCTGCCGAGCGGCAGAGGTAGCACCGGGCCTCTCCGGTGGAATAAAAGACCCTATAGCGGGCTCCCTGGTAGGGAACTAGGAAGGACCCCTCGAGCGCCTCTCCGTCACGCACCCCCGCCGGCAGTAAAATCTGCACTTGCCGGCGGAACGATAGGACGTGACGGAGGGCGGGGTCCTTGCAGCCTAACGGGAGAGGGCTAATAACAGAAACAAGCTTCCCCAGGGCAGAAAGAGCAGGTAACAGGGCAACATTAGGTAAAAAGGGAGGAACGGAGGTGAGGACGAAGCGAACGCCCAGATCTTCTAGCGGTTCCAGGGGGAGAAACACCCCCCCCACCACTAGGCCCTTCTCCACCGCCTCCTGGGCGGCAGTCTCCGAGGCCAGAAAGAGAACGACCTTCCCATACATCTTGGAGGCCGCCACAATGGCCATGGGTCCTACCACTTTCGCCAACGCCTGCACGTATGCCTCCACGTGGGGCGAGGCGGGTACTAGGAGGCAACGAACACCGTGCTTCCTGGTCAGGGCGGGAAAAGGGCCCCGACTACTAGTAATGGCAGCGGAGGCAGTGGGAGGGCGAGATGAGGAGGCGGCAGGTGAGGGGGGGCCTGTCGCCACCCGGGCATACGTCCTGGGGGCCGGGGGAGGGATGGTCGCAGAGCTGGTGGAGGGAACAGCTGGGAGGGGTGCCGCAATCGATGACGAGGCCACTGTGGTGGGGGCGGCCTCTGCCACGGAGGGTCCAGCGGCATTAGCGGGGCCCTTCCCTTTTGGCCCGCTTCGATTTTTCCGTCTAACTGGGGGGGGGTTCCTAGAATCTAGTGGGGCAGGAACCAGGGCAGCAGTAGTAATCGCCCCGGTGCCTCCCACTGCCGATGCCCCAGCGGGGGCGGTGGCAGGGGTTCTAACAATGGAGGCGGTGGGGAAATCTTGAGGGGTGGGCAGGAGGGTAGATGGGGAAGGGGCAACCAATTTCGGTGGAGGGGCCTTGCGTCCCTCCTTCTCTGCCATTGTAAGCAGGGAGAGACAGGGAAACACTGGGAGGGGGGGGGGCAAAAATCGGGGTCCGGTAGTAGGGGTAGGCTATGGGGTAAACAATCCGGGGGGGGGGGTGGGGGAAGGACAACCCACCACAAGTGTCCAAAGAGTCTCGCTTGGTTGGTTGTTATGCCTGGTCCAAAAGGCAAAGTCCAAAGCAAACAGCTGGATCTGAAGGCAGATGGCAGATTGCCAGCAGGGACGAAGCAGCGGGGGCCGTGATAGTTGTAATAGTGGTGGGGGGGGTTGGGGGCACCGATGGATCTGGGGGTAGCTCCCTGCTACACCCCTGTGCCGCCGCAGGCGCAGCTGAAATGCAGTCAACTCCCCCCCCCGAGGGTAGAAATTCAAAAGAAATCCCTCAGTCTTACGGCCTCTCTCCGCGATGATTCATAGCTGCCCGGGAGTTCTCCGGCCTCTGGCGTCTGCTACAGCTGTTGGCTCTGTCCCAAGGCTCTCGGAAAAAGTCCAGGCAAAAAGCAAAACAGCTGGGTCTGGGGGGGTCCACTCCCCTCTCCGGACAGCAGGTTGGCAGTCCTCCCCCCCTCCTCCGGGGGTTTCAAGTAAGCAAGGAGCAAAGTCCAAAAGCAGGCATCGGGGGGGGGGGTGCTGGCGACCGGCCAGCACACTGACGCAGCTCAAAAAAACGGGAAAAAACGAAACCAAAAAAACAAAGCGTCCGGCCCAAACGCGGGGGGGGAAACTAAGCAAAAGGAAAAGTGTGAAAAATCCGGGCCGGGGGGCTTTAGGAAAGAAAGGAAAGCAAATAGCTCAGGAGCGAGTGAAGAACGATTCCGGCTCCTTAACAGGGAAGGGTCCAGAACAATCAGGAACCTTCTGGAGACAATTAAGACAGACCTGCTGATTAGAACACCTGCAGCCAGTCAAGAAGCTGCTAGAATCAATTAAGGCAGGCTAATCGGGGCACCTGGGTTTAAAAAGGAGCTCACTTCAGTTTGTGGTGCACGTGTAAGGAGCTGGGAGCAAGAGGCACTAGGAGCTGAGAGTGAGAATGAGAATGCAGACTGTTGGAGGACTGAGGAGTACAAGCATTATCAGACACCAGCAGGAAGGTCCTATGGTGAGGATAAAGAAGGCGTTGGGAGGAGGCCATGGGGAAGTAGCCCAGGGAGTTGTAGCGGTCGCACAGTTGTTCCAGGAGGCACTCTAGACAGCTGCATTCCACAGGGCCCTGGGCTGGAACCCGGAGTGTAGGGCGGGCCCCGGTTCCCCGCAAACCTCCCAACTCCTGGTCAGACACAGAAGGAGTTGACCTGGACTGTGGGTTCACGAGAACGGCCAAACTGAGGGCTGCTGGCGAGCTCCAAGGCAAGTAAATCTGCCAATAAGCGCAAGACCCACCAACGTAGAGGAGGAACTTTGTCACACTACCTACAGATGATGTAAAATTGTTGTTGAAAGAAAGCATGGAAGGGGGTTAAATAGGGGAAGGGAGGAAGGAAGGAAGATCCACTGATTACATCACTATCATGGGACTTTGGAGACCTGAGTTCAGTTCCTTGTTCTGCCACAGGCTTAATGTGTCACCTTGCACAAGTCACTGAAGGTATGTCTAGACAATGACTAGACACTGACTCAGGCCCACTGGGCTTAGGCTATGGGCTGTTTCATTGATGTGTAGATTTCCAGGCTTGGGCTGGAGCCCAGGCTCTAGGCCTCTGTGATTTTGGAGGATTCCAGAGCCTGGATTCCAGCCTGAGCCCAGAAGTCTACATAGCAATGAAACAGCCTCGCAGCCGAAGACCCATGGGCTCGAGTCAGCTCACACAGGCCAGGTGTGGATTTGTCTTTGCAGTGTAGACATATGCTAAGGCCCAGATTATTAGAGGTATTTAGGCACCTAACTTCCACTGAAATAAATGGGAGCTAGATGCCTAAATATCTTTCAGCATCTGGCCCTCAGTTTCCCATCTGTGAAATGGGGATGATAGAACTTACCAACCTCATAAGGGTGTTAAAGACTGTGACATGCTCACACATTGTGGAGATGGGGGCTAAAATAGTAATGGTGTGAAGTGAGTGTGTTTAAGAAAATGAATGATGAGGGGGTTTTAAGGATTCTAGCAAGGGTACAAAACTGTTACTACAATAGAATAGATTATTTTTAAGATAGGAGGAAGAATAAACTGTATATATACCTGGATTCAAATTTGTTTTGATTGTGCAATGCTGATGGGACAAGATTTTGGCCCCTTTTTTGTCATTTCTTTGCTCAGCACGGCAGTGAGCTATGGGCTGCATTGCCTTCACTATATCAGCCAACGTTATCATTGTTGTCACTAGACAACACCTGCTGGGACCTGGGGATCACATACTGGATCTTCATTTTTTTTTAAATAACCCTTCTGCCATGGTGGAGCTGGCAGCAACCATGGCCAGGTTCCATATCTAGGGGTTCCTTTTCAACAGTACAACACAGAACCTGCTTGAGCCCCCACCCAGTAACATGGAAAAATTACACACCTCCCTTGGGTGCCTCTGAGAGGTAATACTTCCCCACTCGCAAGCATAGAGTCTGAGTGGAGAAAATAAACTTTTAATGAAAGGAGGGAAGTCACCCAACATTAATTAGGAAAAATAACACAAGCAGGATTCATAATCATAAAACTGTGAGCAGGACACCCAACCCAGAGTGTGTTGGGCAGTGCCTTCTGCCTCATGTTCTTGAGTTCTACAGCTAACACTTACTTTTCTGTGCCCCACTCTGGTCTCTCACTATACCCCACTTACAGTGGTTGTCCTTGGTCTTTGAGGACCCAGGGTTCAGATGTGCATCTGTCTGAGTTCACCTCCCACCTGAGGAAAGTTGTGTTCTCTCCACAGGTATCGTTGCGGAGAGTGGACCACATGATATGTCTGGGGCGAGAAAGCAGAAGGAGACTCCGCTGGTTGGAAGGCATGAGATGCGCTGTCCTGAGGTTGGGGGTTCCACGACCACCACCCCCAAGAGGAGAAGGCGGGTGGTGGTGGTCGGGGACTCTCTCCTCCGGGGGACTGAGTCATCTATCTGCCGCCCTGACCGGGAAAACCGAGAAGTCTGCTGCTTGCCAGGGGCTAAGATTCGTGATGTGACGGAGAGACTGCCGAGACTCATCAAGCCCTCGGATCGCTACCCCTTCCTGCTTCTCCACGTGGGCACCAATGATACTGCCAAGAATGACCTTGAGCGGATCACTGCGGACTATGTGGCTCTAGGAAGAAGAATAAAGGAGTTGGAGGCGCAAGTGGTGTTCTCGTCCATCCTCCCCGTGGAAGGAAAAGGCCTAGGTAGGGAGCGTCGAATCGTGGAAGTCAACGAATGGCTACGCAGGTGGTGTCGGAGAGAAGGCTTTGGTTTCTTTGACCATGGGATGGTGTTCCATGAAGGAGGAGTGCTGGGCAGAGACGGGCTCCATCTTACGAAGAGAGGGAAGAGCATCTTTGCCAGCAGGCTGGCTAACCTAGTGAGGAGGGCTTTAAACTAGGTTCACCGGGGGAAGGAGACCAAAGCCCTGAGGTAAGTGGGAAAGCGGGATACCGGGAGGAAGCACAGGCAGGAATGTCTGTGAGGGGAGGGCTCCTGCCTCATACTGGCAATGAGGGGCGATCAACAGGTTATCTCAAGTGCTTATATACAAATGCACAAAGCCTTGGAAACAAGCAGGGAGAACTGGAGGTCCTGGTGATGTCAAGGAACTATGACGTGATCGGAATAACAGAGACTTGGTGGGATAACTCATATGACTGGAGTACTGTCATGGATGGTTATAAACTGTTCAGGAAGGACAGGCAGGGCAGAAAAGGTAGGGGAGTAGCACTGTATGTAAGGGAGCAGTATGACTGCTCAGAGCTCCGGTACGAAACTGCAGAAAAACCTGAGTGTCTCTGGATTAAGTTTAGAAGTGTGTGCAACAAGAGTGATGTAGTGGTGGGAGTCTGCTATAGACCACCGGACCAGGGGGATGAGGTGGATGAGGCTTTCTTCCGGCAGCTCACGGAAGCTACTAGATCGCATGCCCTGATTCTCATGGGTGACTTTAATTTTCCTGATATCTGCTGGGAGAGCAATACAGCGGTGCATAGACAATCCAGGAAGTTTTTGGAAAGCGTAGGGGACAATTTCCTGGCGCAAGTGCTAGAGGAGCCAACTAGGGGGGGTGCTTTTCTTGACCTGCTGCTCACAAACCGGGTAGAATTAGTGGGGGAAGCAAAAGTGGATGGGAATCTGGGAGGCAGTGACCATGAGTTGGTTGAGTTCAGGATCCTGACGCAGGGAACAAAGGTAAGCAGCAGGATACGGACCCTGGACTTCAGGAAAGCAGACTTCGACTCCCTCAGGGAACGGATGGCCAGGATCCCCTGGGGGACTAACTTGAAGGGGAAAGGAGTCCAGGAGAGCTGGCTGTATTTCAAGGAATCCCTGTTGAGGTTACAGGGACAAACCATCCCGATGAGTCGAAAGAATAGTAAATATGGCAGGCGACCAGCTTGGCTTAATGGTGAAATCCTAGCAGATCTTAAACATAAAAAAGAAGCTTACAAGAAGTGGAAGGTTGGACATATGACCAGGGAAGAGTATAAAAATATTGCTCGGGCATGTAGGAATGTTATCAGGAGGGCCAAATCGCACCTGGAGCTGCAGCTAGCCAGAGATGTCAAGAGTAACAAGAAGGGTTTCTTCAGGTATGTTGGCAACAAGAAGAAAGCCAAGGAATGTGTAGGCCCCTTACTGAATGAGGGAGGCAACCTAGTGACAGAGGATGTGGAAAAAGCTAATGTACTCAATGCTTTTTTTGCCTCTGTTTTCACTAACAAGGTCAGCTCCCAGACTGCTGCGCTGGGCATCACAAAATGCGGAAGAGATGGCCAGCCCTCTGTGGAGATAGAGGCGGTTAGGGACTATTTAGAAAAGCTGGACGTGCACAAGTCCATGGGGCCGGACGAGTTGCATCCGAGAGTGCTGAAGGAATTGGCGGCTGTGATTGCAGAGCCACTGGCCATTATCTTTGAAAACTCGTGGCGAACCGGGGAAGTCCCGGATGACTGGAAAAAGGCTAATGTAGTGCCAATCTTTAAAATAGGGAAGAAGGAAGATCCTGGGAACTACAGGCCAGTCAGCCTCACCTCAGTCCCTGGAAAAATCATGGAGCAGGTCCTCAAAGAATCAATCCTGAAGCACTTGCATGAGAGGAAAGTGATCAGGAACAGCCAGCATGGATTCACCAAGGGAAGGTCATGCCTGACTAATCTAATCGCCTTTTATGATGAGATTACTGGTTCTGTGGATGAAGGGAAAGCAGTGGATGTATTGTTTCTTGACTTTAGCAAAGCTTTTGACACGGTCTCCCATAGTATTCTTGTCAGCAAGTTAAGGAAGTATGGGCTGGATGAATGCACTATAAGGTGGGTAGAAAGCTGGCTAAATTGTCAGGCTCAACGGGTAGTGATCAATGGCTCCATGTCTAGTTGGCAGCCGGTATCAAGTGGAGTGCCCCAAGGGTCGGTCCTGGGGCCGGTTTTATTCAATATCTTCATAAATGATCTGGAGGATGGTGTGGATTGCACTCTCAGCAAATTTGCGGATGATACTAAACTGGGAGGAGTGGTAGATACGCTGGAGGAGAGGGATAGGATACAGAAGGACCTAGACCAATTGGAAGATTGGGCCAAAAGGAATCTGATGAGGTTCAATAAGGATAAGTGCAGGGTCCTGCACTTAGGACGGAAGAACCCAATGCACAGCTACAGGCTAGGGACCGAATGGCTAGGCAGCAGTTCTGCAGAAAAGGACCTAGGGGTGACAGTGGACGAGAAGCTGGATATGAGTCAGCAGTGTGCCCTTGTTGCCAAGAAGGCCAATGGCATTTTGGGATGTATAAGTAGGGGCATAGCGAGCAGATCGAGGGACGTGATCGTTCCCCTCTATTCGACATTGGTGAGGCCTCATCTGGAGTACTGTGTCCAGTTTTGGGCCCCACACTTGAAGAAGGATGTGGATAAATTGGAGAGAGTCCAGCGAAGGGCAACAAAAATGATTAGGGGACTGGAACACATGACTTATGAGGAGAGGCTGAGGGAGCTGGGATTGTTTAGCCTGCAGAAGAGAAGAATGAGGGGGGATTTGATAGCTGCTTTCAACTACCTGAAAGGGGGTTCCAAAGAGGATGGCTCTAGACTGTTCTCAATGGTAGCAGATGACAGAACGAGGAGTAATGGTCTCAAGTTGCAGTGGGGGAGGTTTAGATTGGATATTAGGAAAAACTTTTTCACTAAGAGGGTGGTGAAACACTGGTATGCGTTACCTAGGGAGGTGGTGAAATCTCCTTCCTTAGAGGTTTTTAAGGTCAGGCTTGACAAAGCCCTGGCTGGGATGATTTAACTGGGAATTGGTCCTGCTTTGAGCAGGGGGTTGGACTAGATGACCTTCTGGGGTCCCTTCCAACCCTGATATTCTATGATTCTATGATTCTATGAAAGAGGCACCTTGCTTGCTCCATCATCTGAGCATTGGTCTGGTTGGTCACCCCACCAGCCATGGTTCCTCTCTGCCAGCTGACTATCAGTTACCTTCTGCTACCACCTGCCTCTCTGCTGTGACCACTGTACATCACTCTCTTAGTGATTTTCAGCTCTTTGCAGACTGGTCAGAAACACTGTCCTTCCACAAGTCCTTTCAGCTCTCATTTGAGTCCTTTAACATAACTAAAGGCTCCTAATGAAGCCTATTTAGCTCAGTCTTTGAACAGTGGGGAGGAACAGGTTAAACGAGACCAGGGGCACTTGAGAAGAAGCTACCCCTCCTGGCCGGGGCACCTGTTCCTATCCCTCCTACTTTCACCGAGGTCTGGCATTTGATCCCCTGGCTTAATGGGTTCCTTACAGCTGAGGGTGACCCCTCAATCTGGACAAGCTCAGCACCGTTCTGCTCCCCTTTATTCATACTGTCAAGGTTCCTCCCCCACTCTGAACACTAGGGTACAGATGTGGGGACCTGCATGAAAACCTCCTAAGCTTATCTTTACCATTTTAGGTCAAAACTTCCCCAAGGTACAAAATATTCCACCCGTCATCCTTGGATTGGCCGCTACCACCACCAAACAAATACTGGTTACTGGGGAAGAGCTGTTTGGAAATGTCTTTCCCCCTAATACTTCCCAAAACTTTGCAGCCCACTTCCTGGACAAGGTTTGGTAAAAAGCCTCACCAATTGGCCTAGGTGACTACAGACCCAGACCCTTGGATCTTAAGAACAATGAACAATCCTCCCAACACTTGCACCCCCCCTTTCCTGGGAAATGTTGGATAAAAAGCCTCACCAATTTGCATAGGTGACCACAGACCCAAACCCTTGGATCTGAGAACAATGAAAAAGCATTCAGTTTTCTTACAAGGAGACTTTTAATAGAAATAGAAGTAAATAGAAGTAAAGAAATCCCCTCTGTAAAATCAGGATGGTAGATACCTTACAGGGTAATTAGATTCAAAACATAGAGACTCCCTCTAGGCAAAACCTTAAGTTACAAAAAAGATACACAGACAGAAATAGTTATTCTATTCAGCACACTTCTTTTCTCAGCCATTTAAAGAAATCATAATCTAACACATACCTAGCTAGATTACGTACTAAAAGTTCTAAGACTCCATTCCTGTTCTATCCCCAGCAAAAGCAGCATAAGGACAGACAGAGACCCTTTGTTTCTCTCCCTCCTCCCAGCTTTTGAAATTATCTTGTCTCCTCATTTTGGTCAGGTGCCAGCGAGGTTACCTTTAGCTTCTTAACCCTTTACAGGTGAGAGGAGTTTTCCTCTGGCCAGGAGGGATTTCAAAGGGGTTTACCCTTCCCTTTATATTTATGACACAGACAACCAAGATAAAAACATTTCACTACCCCTGCATTCAATACTAAAGTGATTTGTAACCCAACAGCAGCCAAAGCTTATCACTTGGAGCTTCATAAGTCCTATCTCCTAGATACCTATGCAGAGTAGGTATGTTCATGTAAAAACAGTTTGCTCCTGAAGTCTCTCCCCATCCCAAACTAGCTGTATGGGAATAATTCATTCAGATCCTGCTTACATCAATCCTAAAGGATGTCCTGACAAGACCAGAGAGCCCAGGAAAGCAAATGTCACAATCTCTATGGCAGTGACCCCGGAGAGGTGAATCTAATGTTGCTACTATTACTCACTCCTTGATGTGTCAATTCATTATTTTTTTTGCCTTCTGTGTAAGAAAGGTCAGACATAGCCAGCCAGGACAAATCTAACCTTTTCTATGGCTAGTTTGACAACGAATTCTTACCCGCTAGGATTGGCTACATGGGTTGTATGCCGTGAGATCGTCTATGGTATTCAAGCAATTGAACTGCAAGCATCAGAGACAGAAGGTACATTTTCTCCTCTTCTGCTACTCTTTTCTCAGTATCCTTTTTGTGCATTTTGTCTACAGAAGAAACAGGTCTGGAGTTCAAGAGAATCAGAGAGTTACCACACCACTGACCCACACAACAAAAACAAGGGAATTTGACCATTGACTTTAAATAGAAGGGTTAGTCTAACATTCAGCACTTTGGCAAATCCCACCCTTAATGTCATCTAAGAAAATTTCAGGCAAGAGGTTTTTCCCTTTAAAATAATCCATTCAATGGGGTGGGGCGGGTCAGGGAAGTTGAGAGGGTAAGGGAATGTAATACAATAAAGATTTAAATGAGATGTTGAATTGTAACTGTTTTCCCCCTTTTCTTTATTTATGCTCTGTATTTAGTACGTGTTGAGAAGAATCACTGTCTAATGATGTGCTACAGGCAAAACCAAGTCACTGGCATTAAAATCCCAAACCCAAGTTAGTGGTAATCTTGTGGCAAATAGTGTAACTTAAAACCTATAAGAAACTCTCTAAGGTCCATACAACAGTCCTCATTGGGTATGAGCAGCTGGAATCCTGGGCTGAAATCCTAGCCCAAGTTTTGCTATTGACAGCAGGAGGGTCAGGATTTCACTCCTGGTATCTATATAGTGTGGCTGGACACAGCTCTAAAAAAGAGGCATGGCTGAGTGAGGTGGAGGCAAGGCAGGCACTTTCTTCACCCTGTGCAATGGCTGGTGGTCGAAGGCCAACAAAAGCAGATGTAATGGTCGGTCCCCCAATTCCTCTGCATCTGTTCTGACTGCCTAAGGACACCAGCATTTGCTGCTCAGACACTTCTCTTCTACACTTCTCGTTTACTACAACACAGCTTTACTATTTAATGGCACAGAAGAGTCCAAAGCACACAATTAATCACTGTAAAGGTAAATAGTATTAGGGGTATCTCTTTCAACACCAGTCAAGGTGAGCCAGTTAAGCGATAAGTCAATTTATTGTCCAGATGCTACTGTGGAATATTATAAGTTTGTGCTTATAGTTCTCACTAGATCCCAAAAGCAGAATAACATTTTCATACATCTGAGAAATGGAAGGTCTTACCCCAGAACATTTTGCATACAGAGCAAGAGTATCTTGCAAATGATCACAGTGTGGTTCTGAATCAAGCTAAGGAAATACTATGCACCTCTGTTTGATAATTAACATTCCAGCCGATTTGTTTTTAGTTTGAAAATAATTCTTGTGGTCAAACCATTGATTTTAGACTGACCTGAGAATAGAATGCCATTGAAGATATCCCTAATTCACATGCAAAAGAATAGTCAGTCATTTGATGCAATCAGAGAAATTTCAGAAGGCAGAACTTGAAGTTGGAAGTCAGATGACTAACCAGAAAATAATTCTTCTTCTACACTATTGTCCTGGTGAATGTTACCACTTTCTATAAATAGATGGCCTCTGCCAAGGAAAAGCAGCTGGTTGCTGAAGATCCAATTTAAAGACTTGGCATATGAATTGAAAATCAGATTGACCACCAGACACTAGCTCTCTTGTCCTTGCCAGTAGTTGTCCAGGAGAAAGAACCATTAGCCAAGGTCCGTGTATGATTAAAAGCTAGTTGAGCAAGCCTGTGCAATGTTAATCTAAAGTCTATTAAAAGGCTGATATGATTTCTCTTCCAATAAAGAGGCTTTGAATTCATTACACAGACAGATACATCTGCTGCAGTTATACAAAAAGGTCTGCTAACTTTCTAACTTGTAAAATCAGATTGACTGCTTGTACTTACGTTACAATACTTGGACTTGTGCTTAAGTATCATTCCTATATTAGCCTTTTGATATACTTCTGCCTGCTGATCTGAAAAGAGATGTTATCTAAATGGAACAAGCAATTTTACTTTCCAATTTACTTTACTTTCCAATTTTTCAAGTTGGGAAATTCATCAAATTTCACAGTTTTAGTTTCAATGAATCTGCATTTCTTTAGGAAAAAAAATCCCAATAAGCTCTAAATGGGAGTTTTCCATTGACTCCATTGGGGGAAGAGTTAGTTCAATGAGTGCTTTAGAAAATGCCATACAAATAAAAAGTCTACATTCAAAATATTTATCTTCCAGCAGCTCATGTAAGTGTGATTCTTAGATTGCTTTGTAACATTCCAACACAGCTAGCCAGGGAACTATGGGTTGTATGGGGACCCTCTCACCTAGACTTACATCTACAATATCAAAAGTAAAGTGTCAGTATATTGCATAGGGAACTACCTTATAGTGACTCAATAAACTAATTGCACAATTTAACGGTAGTTGAATACTTCAAGGGAAGGCAGTGTCAACAAAATATTTATCATGAATCTCTGCATAGAACATTTATGTTCAGTCACACGTAGTTAATGAATTATCATTATGATCACAACTTTAAACAAAAGTCTCTGAGAAGAGTGTGGTGTCAGGAAGCGTGTTTTATGTTTGTTTTCTTTTATTTTTTAAAACAAACATACACATACTCTCTTCTTTCCCTCAGATATTGAGAACTATTACCAGCACTACTTCCCTATTACAGCCCTGACATCATAAAGTGACCTGCACAGAAGAACCTCTTGAATTTGTGAGGACTAAGTCAATTTTCAGATAGAAGATAGTGACTTTCACTTTTAGAACAACAAAAAGGATATTATTTTTTATTCATAACATCACATTTACTTACCTGAAAGCTCTTTGGGGCACGGACCATCTTTTTCTACTATATTAGCACTTAGCATAACGTCATGGGACCCTGGGTCCATGACTTGGTCTCTTAGGAGCTAGTGGAATGAAATGAAATGAAATAAAATAAAATAAATAGCTTTACATCAGAGAGAGCATTTAGTGTATCAGCTCTATAAGGACTCCTGGTTTTCCACCACTGGTACTGGCCACACTTTGTTTCTTCCAGTCCTTATGTAACTTCCAATGTCATTTGAATTACAGTCACTTTAAGCATTTATCAAGATACAAACCTTTCAGATAATTTTCTCGTATACATTGAAACTCACATATTGCTCCTGTAAATCATATCTGGACATTGGTGAGGCAGATACCTGCAACCCAGACAAGCTTTTACCTCTTTTGTTCCAAGCCATTAAACAAGAGTTAATTAAAAAAAAAACACCCCCAAAAACTATTTACAAAACAACTACCTTAATTAGGGGGTTTCATTAATAAGACAATTTTGGCAGTTGTGACACAGTGGGGGGTTTACTTTAATTGCACAGTCCCTTAATCAGTTAATGGGATATACACTTTGACCTAGGTTGGTTTTCAGATACTATGATGATGAATGTCATAGAAATACCTATGAAAAAAATAAATACTGACCATTATAGCATTTGTCTGGCCTGCTGCTGAATGCCAAGTGGCAAAAATCTTTGGAAGAAGTTCCTTCAAATCCTTCCTCAAAACTCAACACGTCTGGTAACTCAATAAAGCAGACTTCACCATGTGCCAATGAGAAAAAATGTGAAAAAAATCTAAACCAATCAAACAATACTTAAAGTAAAAATAGGTACTATAAAGAATCTCAGGATCATATACATACTTTGTCCTCCCTTTACCTGGCTCATATGGTAACAATTTCTGTTATTTATAAGTTAGTCCCCAGTCATGAAATCTAATCTACACAGGCAGGACCCTGTTCTCATGTGGAGTTGCTGAAATTTCAGAATCAGGAGTTTGGAGTGTAAACTTCCAATACCAGTAAAGCAAGGACTGTAAAGTGTGATGAACATCTTTGACTCCCAATAAATAATGACCAATGTTAATAAAATGATTGTTGCAATTAACATTTTAGTGTGAGATACATTGATTTAACCCATAGAATCTCTTTACAGAAGTTCCAATGAACCCTTTTTTACCTGTTTGTTTAAGAGAATGATTAATTCACAAATGCAGATTTTTTTCCAGTCTGAAGTTTGTAAGTGATAAGTGCTTGATTGCAATGCATATAACTCAAGGCTGCTATGGAAAGCCATAGAGGAGCTGTTGCTGAATACTTATTTTATTTGTAGATTTTTCTCTGTGTATTGCTTGCTCAGAATATGGTGGACACATAAATCAAGGAAGGAGAAAAATGGTTTTGTGTGATATGGTGCTGTTTGGGGAGAAAAAGGAAAGAGGAATAATGGCATGAAATTAGGAAATGGAATTTTTGTCTAAATATAAGGTAAGTTCCTTGAACTGAGATCTATTAAAGTGTGGAAAAGCCCCCCAAGGGAAGTAATAAAATACAATTGCTTGGGACCTCTATAGCTAGAGACTGAACAAAGCACTAGGAAATATATTTTCGGGAATAGTCCTTCACTGGCAGGGAAATGTAGTAGATGGCCTAATTTCCATGAATCTGAATTCCACATTTGCTAAATAAATATTTGCCCAATACTTTGTCACATTGCCTAATTCTATGTGTGATCATGAACTAAAAGACCCTATTATAATGCATATGCACAGGCTTGCAGAGGTAAACATAGAGAAAAGTAAACTAGCTTGATCTCGGAATTTTCTAGCTACTTTGGATTTATATTTCAACTTTAATATTTCATAACCATACATGGTAGTTCTTTAGACTGAATATTTCAATAGCTAATATAACTAAGCACTTTCTTTCCATCTCCTGTTTCCCTGATATAAAAAATTCTAGCTAGATTACCCAGACCAACTTTTCTCTCCATTCTGGACCCTTGTTGTTTGTGTATTTCAGCAGCCTCTTTGCTGCAGAACAATCTGGGAGCTTTGATATGTTATTTATTTTACTATGTCTTTTTAGCCAGCCTGGCATATGGTCACCAAGTACACCTTTTGTTCATTGATGTTGTTAGTCCAGTAGTACACTGTTGACTATCTTTGTAACTGAAGTTGGGCACTATGAATTTTCATTTGCTAAACTTTAAATCAGCAGTTTTTTTTTTTTGCAGCTTATATCAGTTAACTTTTGATCTTACTTACTATCCCAATTTTCCTTATAAATCCTGACATCTATCAGAAATGACCTTATCCACTTGCACCCTTTCATTTCCCCCCAAAAAGCTTAAGAAATCTTTTTGGTATTTCTTTGTGAAGCTTTTCAGGGGCAACTTTTCCAGAGATTGTTATTCCTTATTAAAAAAAACCCCATAACCCTCTTTAATCCAGTTTTTTAGTTTTAATGCGGACACTGGTTAACAGAAGAAATATTGGAAAAAAGCCATTCGTCAATATCAGCACAAAGAGAAACACAGTAATGATACAGGCCAGTACAAGTTCAACAACCCTTGAGTTGCTCTGATATCTTTGAAATGTGCCATTAGACTTATAATTAAAAACATAAATAAACTGTATGCCTTGGCTAGAAATAAGGCATGCATTTTGAACAGTGAGGGTGATTAACTATTGGAACAACATATCTAAGGATATGGTGGACTCTCAGTCTTTGTCTTTAAGTCAAAACTGAATTACTTTTTAAATGATATTCTTTACCTTAAATAGAATGGGCTTCATGAAGAAATTATTAAGTGAGATTTTTTTAGTCTGTGTTATGCATGAGATCAGTCTAGATGATAATAATGCTATCTTTTGGTCTTAAAATATGTTATTTAAAAATAATAATTCAGCAATCTGCCCAGAAAATACTAAACTGACCCTGTAAAAAAGCATGTGAAAGTCTGAATACTTATCATGACATATTCAAATTATCTAGACCTTGAGATCATATGTCCACCAGCCAGGTCACTCAACTCTCCCATTTCAGTTCCAGTATAGATTTCACCTCCTCCTACACACAGGTCCTCCAACCTGCATACACAGCCTCCTTATTCTTAACAGACCCAAGCTCCCTTGCAAGTCCTCCACTGGATCCTATTCAGCTGCACCACTCGTACTGTGAGATTAGATGGCAGCCTCAGAAGAAAATGGGATGGACGCAGGGTTCTTTAATAAAACCCTTCCAAACCTTAATGAACTTTTTGTTTTGAGTTCACTTCTAGGCATCAGTAAAGGTTCAATAGGGAGTGGGCTGGAGTTATTTCTAAGCCAGTTAGTTTATCTAGCCCTAGTTTTCAGTAACAATCCAGCATGCAAGTTTCTGTCCTCTGACTGCCTACTAAATATCCACATGCTGATTCACTATTGCTCTCACCCATAAGAATACAACAATTTCTGCCTCAGTTTATTCTTCCTCTCAGTTATCATTATTAAATCAATAATAGAATGTCTATAAAGTTTAATTGTTAGACATTTCAATAATAATATATAATTAACAATATTGCAGTGTAATAGTAATTTGAGGGTTCTTCCTGGCTCAGTAATAATTGTGTCCTGGACACTTTTGGGGTTGGAGTCTATTGGCCTAGATTATGATTTTTACCTCATAAACAAGAATCACCCTCAAATTATCTTAATAAACTCTGTTGCTTTTGATAAGATTGTTAAAACCTCTGGACTAGCATCTAAGGAAAATGGAGAAGGAATACTTTAAATTATTTTCCATGGCTTTCCCTATGGGTTTTAAAATATTTCTAAAGAGGGAATCTGTGAATCAACAATCATTTTATTGGAGCACTGCTAATTTGCATATCTCATTTTAAGCTGTGCTAATTGCCATTGAAAATGCCCAACTTGTTTATTAGTCATTTCATATTTTCCTGAAGGAAGAGGCTATTTACATAGAGATGTTCTCTGAAACTAAAAAAATCATAATTATCCTGGGATCCAAAAGGAAAAAAAAATCAGCTTTGAAATGTGTCACCACAAGGTGCAGATCCTTTGTCTTGTAAGATGAAGTTTTACAGTTAAGCAAGTACACACCTCCTGGCATTTTGAGCAGCGAGGTAGTTTCTTTCTATTGTTCACAGTTTCATCTGCCTTGCATATAATCAAAACACCATAATATTCTAATTACTTTGTAAAAGTTACACTACTAATTTGCTCGCCATTTTTTTGTACATAAATCATTTATCATGCAGGATGACTCCAGCAACAACAACAACATAAAAGTTGTGGGATCATAGAATCATAGAATCCTAGAATATCAGGGTTGGAAGGAACCTCAGGAGGTCATCTAGTCCAACCCCCTGCTCAAAGCAGGACCAATCCCAAATTAAATCATCCCAGCCAGGGCTTTGTCAAGCCTGACCTTAAAAACTTCTAAGGAAGGAGATTCTACCACCTCCCTAGGTAACCCATTCCAGTGCTTCACCACCCTCCTAGTGAAAAAAGTCCTAGGGTTGGACTAGATGACCTCCTGAGGTCCCTTCCAACCCTGATATTCTAGGATTCTATGATTCTATCAATTTGCATGTGCCTATTCCCTTTGAAAAGAAAAGCTACAATCACATAAAAATTCTCAGTCATGAAAACAACATTTACATAGTTATCCTGGGGTTACACAGAATTCCTTTAGTTACTTACTTCTTAAAATGACCAGCAATAGTAATGCAAATATCACTCTATACGAACTGCTGATGTAGTTATTTTTCTCTTTTTAAAAGAATAATAAAGTGCTACATATAATGCTGCTGCTTGTACATGATGCCTACCATATTTATAGAAAGTACTGTGAAAAATGGGTAAATTATTATTCTCCAGTAGAGTTGCTGATTCAATAAGCAACAATGTTCCCGCCAAGTCAGCTTTGAACAAATGAAATAGCAATGTATTAGGGGGAGCTCTGGGATTTGATTCTGAACCATTCAAGTAAATGGGAGTTTTTTCATTGACTTGAATGGGAGCAGGAACAAGCCCGTGGTGTAGGAGGTAGTGTCTTTCAGCAAAGGTGTAGAACTGAGGTCTTCCTGATCACTTGTAGCCAAAAAAGATGCCACTGTGCTATTACACAGCGATATTCTGGACAGATTCCAGTGTGGGGAACTATATTCTACTTATTGAAGCGCTGCCTGAAGTTTGCTTTGGATATGGTATTGTTCACGTCCAGCCCTGAACTATAGTGGAGTATTACTATGCAGTGTTAAATGCTCTTGCACAGTTGTAAGTGCTTGAATTGGTAATTTTCAACTGCAAACTATTGGTTTTTGATGTTTTTAAGAACATAAGTTGTAGGAACATCTTAAAAGATGAAGGGCTGGCAAGGAAGTGAATCCTTATGCTGCTTTAAGGATTTCTTACATTTCATATTCTGGGTGAAATTCACTCCTGTGCAAAGGGCCAACATGAGGCTTATGCCGCTCTGAAGTCCCACTAATATCTTCAAAGAATCACTAACTGGGAGCTAAGTGGCATGCAGATTTTGTGTTGGGCTTTGAAAAGGCATGAACCTCACCTTTAGAGTGAATGTAGCACAAAAATAGAAATGAATACTTAGTATTAATGACTAACAACATTAGTCAGCCTTAGACTTACTGGTGATCATTAAAATCAACAAGCACGCACTTAGTAAGCATGCTGATAGATGGTACCAGTCGGGCTTAGCTAACTGGTGCTTCTTACAGATATGAAGGCTCAAACATATACCCCCACATGAGTGCAGTACAAAACAGACATTATATGTAACATGTGCATCCACGATCTGAGAACTATGTGGCAATTCCTGACTTTTGAGTCCTTAAGTATGCAATCTTATTGTTGCATTGACAGATTTGTTGTTGTTTTTTACACTTAATAAATGTAAGAGATATTTGGGTGCCATTAAAAACTCAACATTAGCCACTATGTTGTGATTGTGATATCAAAGTCTTCCCTTCTTGAAGTCCTGGAGGTTCTGGAGATATCTAGAGTGGTAATTGTTGTCTTTTTAATGGTGGCCACTGGAATTTTACGTTTACAACTGCAAAGCTTAATTAAAATAAAATAAATCTGAAAACCCAGAAACTACAATAAATTTATATTGGTCATCCCCTGACAATGAGATGCATTCTACACACAAACTGCATACCTTGAAATATCATCTGTACATATTTATAGCAGAAGATTTTAAAGGTTCACAACTCATAATTAATATTGTACAAATATTTGTAAACATGGCATTTTAACCTAAAATATAATTAGTCTTACTGACTGTACCAACTTTCAGGTCTATGATACAATATAATTTCAGTAACCACAGAGAAATAATGAATGTTGAAAAAAACTTTGTTTTTTCCTTGTTCTTTCATGGTAAATTAAAATAGATAATTGGATAACCCATCTAGCAGTGACTCAAAGCTATAGTACAGGAAGGCAAAAAGGAAATGCTGTAAGCAAATGCAGTTGTAGAACGAGTAACAGTGCCAACTAAATTCAACTTTGTTCTATTATCAAAAGCCTAGCTATGAATTGGCATGTACACTTAATCAAACAAACAATTGTTTACCAGGAATAATTGATGGAATGCGAAAAATACTCCATTACAAATCCATATATACTGGTATGTTAGTATTGTTATTCTAGCCCTGACCCTCACAATTCTCAAAATGAATGGTTTCACATTAACTTCTGTGAAAAAACAGGACTTGGACCTAATAGATATGAGTGAGCTTCCCACATGCACCCATTGTTCCTATGAGAGTCAGTAGGAATACTCTTTGTGTGAGGGATACAGGATGGGGCTCAAATATAGGAATTTGGACAGCTAAGCTGCTTTTAGAAGAACACCACAAATATATCTGTTTAACCATTGTGGACATAAATACGACACGAGACAAACTTGTTTATAATGGGAGCCTTATTGAATCTTCTTCATAAAACCTGAGCTGCCATGTACCACCCCAGGTGGGCAAAGATATACCTCATTCTGGATATGCCAGGCATATGTTAAATGTGAGAAGTTCTTTGGGATCCATTGCAATGTGATCACTTTTGTTTTGAAAAGTGTTTAAAGCTATCACTTACATTTTTAATTAAGTGATTTGATTAGGCTGAACACTTTTTTAAAAAAATTATTAACTTTATATGAAACACACTGTCTCTTCTCCACATGTCTGTATGGCGAAATGTACAATTCTGATTAACTGAGACCTGGAGCTTTCTCTTCTGTAGGTATATTTTTTCCTCCACACTCAGCAGTTTGGTCATGCAATACTATTTGGAAGCAGTTTTTCTTTTCATTAACTTCAAAACTGCTTTGTCATGTTATTAATTAGGCTAAGCTTTGTTAGTGATGCTAATGAAGCACTAGTGGGGACACTGCATATTACCCACTAAGGGAAGGCAGTTTCCTTAATGGTTTCATAATTTAATAGCTCGATCTTTATCTTCCATTTGAATTTAGATGAGCCTAGCAAGAGGCAGCTATGTAGATGCTATGAGACATGTCTGTGAGTGCCTATATGGTATTTCAGATTTTCATGTGTTCAGCTATGTAGAAGATTTCTGTGACAAGCATACAATGAAAAACCAATAAGAAAAATAACCTGCTCCCTCTACTCCAAAAGCTTTACAGGTAGCTGTAATTTTATTTCTCTGAGTCTCTTGAACTCTTCAAAAAGAGTTTTGGTCAAGCTTTAAAATGTCAAGGGGAGATTTTCCAAGGCTCAAAATACGACTTAAGCACCCCGCTCACATGGAAGGTCAAGTAAATGCGGCAATGTATTATAAATGGTCTCCTGTCCATTATTTACCTAGCACTTTAAAAAAATGTTCAGGCTAATTACATATGGACCACACACACATATGACATTTAAAATTCCACTGTATGATAAGTATCTGCATAAAGGAGAATCAAATATCATTGTACATAATATAGTCATTACATCACATATACATCGGGTAAGTGACGAACCGTTGACAAAGTGTGGGATGGAGCTTGAATGGTAGGGCACGGCATAGTCTGTTGAATAGAGAATGGTCAGCTTTGCCACTGATCTGCTTTGTAGCCTTGGACAACTCACTTCCCCTCCTTGTGCCTCTGTCTTCTCACCCTTTTGTTTGTCTTGACTAGATTGTCAGCTCTTTAGGGCAAAGACTCTCTCTTACTATGTGTCTATACAGCACCTAGCACAATAAGGTTCTCTAATCTTGGTTAAGATTTCTAGGCATTAAAATAATGCAAGCAACAAATACTACATAGGGAGTCCCTTTCTGAGATCTCTAGTATTGACTATTTTCAGAGTAGCAGCCGTGTTAGTCTGTATTCGCAAAAAGAAAAGGAGTACTTGTGGCACCTTAGAGACTCACAAATTTATTTGAGCATAAGCTTCCGTGAGCTACAAAAGCTTATGCTCAAATAAATTGGTTAGTCTCTAAGGTGCCACAAGTACTCCTTTTCTTTTTTAGTGTTGACTATGGAAAACCTCAGCTCCTCTTTATCCTGTGCTGATTTAATTAGAGAGCTTTTAGTAGTTTCATAATTTAATAGGTGTGTCAAGATTCCTTCCACACTCTGAACTCCAGGGTACAGATGTGGGGACCTGCATGAAAGACCTCCTAAGCTTATTCTTAACAGCTTAGGTTAAAAACTTCCTCAAGGTACAAACTTTGCCTTGTCCTTGAACCCTATGCTGCCACCACCAAGCGTTTTAAACAAAGGACAGGGAAAGAGCCCACTTGGGGACGTCTTCCCCCAAAATATCCCCCCAAGCCCTACACCCCCTTTCCTGGGGAAGACTTGATAAGAATCCTCACCAACTGGTACAGGTGAACACAGACCCAAACCCTTGGATCTTAAGAACAATGAAAAAGCAATCAGGTACAGCTTATTTTACCAGCCATTAAACAAAAGGAAATCTAATGCATTTCTAGCTACATTACTTACTAATTTAACAGGAGTTGTAAGGATGCATTCCTGGTCTGTTCCTGGCAAAAGCATCACACAGACAGACCAAACCCTTTGTCCCCCCCCCACTCCAGATTTGAAAGTATCTTGTCCCCTCATTGGTCATTTTGGGTCAGGTGCCAGCAGGGTTATCTTAGCTTCTTAACCCTTTACAGGTGAAAGGGTTTTGCCTCTGGACAGGAAGGATTTTATAGCACTGTATACAGAAAGGTGGTTACCTTTCCCTTTATATTTATGACAAGGTGCATTAAGTGTTGTCTTATTTGATTAACAAAAAACCGTGCTGGTTTGCATAGTTTAACTTATTGCTCTGTCCATGCCATGTGGTTCACTTTCTCTCTCATACCTCTTAAGAGTTCCCCCACTGGTGAACAACAAGCGTTCAGTGTTCAAAAAACGTGAGTGCTGTGATGCACTGTATGTTCTAACAGATCTTTTCCATCTACAGCCTCTGAGCTTATAAACTCTTTAAGGCGAAAGCTGAATAAGATATTAAAAAACAGTGTCTAATCTTCTGCTTGTATTAAGCACAGTCTGGTGTTTTAATGTCCTTCTGCACTAACTGCTCAATAAGCAGGGGTGGTCACTACTCATCACAGCATATGTCAGCCCTGAACATTTCAACTATGGTGTTGAAATGATGCAAATGTATATAATTACTACTATCCTCTGCTGAAGAGAAGATCAAACCAATTCACGTGTGTATCAGAGGCCTCTACTGGCTGAGTTAGTGGAGCCATTTCTTTATCAGATGAAGTAAGACACCTATGTTTTAAGAGATGAAGGTCATGAATGTTATTCCAGATGCTACATGATTGGCTGATAACTACATTATTTGTATGAAGGCAGTCATTCATCATTACATTATTCAGGAGAGTGTAAAGGTTGAAGTCATCCCAGTACTTTTAAAATTCCTTTGCCCTGCATTTCAGCACCACACAAATACTTATTATAAGTTACACTACTTATTATAATAAGCAAATTAAAAGTGTCTCAGAATGGGCATAAATTGTTCACCCTAAATGCTTGACAAATCATGATGTTAACATTTTGCATCTAGACACATGCACAATAAGGGAGCCCTTAGACATGGACAATAAAGTGAAATTGCTATATTGATGAAGACAACTAACGCTCAGTGAAGCTTAAATTAAGTAATCCATATGATTTAAAAAAAAATCCAGTAAAGTATACATATTTTCATGGTTGATTTGAGTTATTTTATTAGTGGAAGTCAAATGGGCTTATTTTTCATGCTTACGATGTCCTGTTTGATAAAATATATCTAGATATGATAAGATAATTGGCTTACATAGAACAGTTTTGTTTTATAATTTTACATTAAAAATATAGGTTTATACAGTCAGACTTTACTTTAATGAGCTACCAATATAACTACCCATAATTTGTGTATGCATTCAAAAACATCATGGCAAGTGCTTTTAGATTACTATTTAAAATGTATTATTTGGATTTAATATTATTTATTATATCTGACTGCCAGACATGCTGCTCTGAGTGGCATGCTAAGGGGGCCGGAGGGTTGGATAAGGGGCAGGAGGTTCCAGGGGGCAGATGGGGACAAGGAGCTGGGGGGGGGTTTGAAAAGGGGGTGGGGTCCTTTCAGGGGGTGGGGGTGTGGATAGGGGTCGGGGCAGTCAGGGAACAGGGGGGGTTGGATGGGAGTCCAAGGGGAGCAGTTAGGGGCGGGGGTCCCTGGAGGGGGCGGTCAGGGGACAAGGAGCGAGGGAGGTTGATGGGTTGGGGGTTCTGAGGGAAGTAGTCAGGTGGCAGGAAGTGAGAGGGGTCAGATAGGGAGCAGGGACCAGGCTGTTTGGGGAGGCACAGCCTTCCCTACCTTGCCCTCCATACAGTTTTGCAACCCTGATGTGGCCCTCAGGCCAAAATGTTTGCCCACCCCTGTTCTAGTTCTTCAATAAACAAAGCAGGAGGTCCTACAGACAACAGTCTCCTTCGGTATTCAATCTCAATTCATCCATCCCCAGAAAACTGCCTGTCCTATGCACTGAATGAGGAAGGGGTCCTGTGGCAAGAATAGTATGTGACAACTTCCTGGTACAAGTGCTGGAGCAACTGACTAGGCTCTCCTTGAGCTGCTGTTTACAAACAGGGAAGAATTGGTAGGGGAAGTAGAAGTGGGTGGCAACTTAGGCAGCAGTGACCATGAGATGGTTGAGTTCACGATCCCCACAAAAGGAAGAAAGGATAGTAGCAAAATAAGGACCCTGGACTTCAGAAAAGCAGACTTAGACTGCCGTAGGGAACTGATGGGCATGATGCATTGGGAAGCTAATATGAGTGGGCAAGGAGTGCAGTACAGCTGGCTGTATTTTAAAGAAGCCTTGTTAAGGGTGCAGGAACAAACCATCCCGAAGTGCAGGAAGAATAGTACATATGGCAGGTGATCAGCTTGGCTTACCAATGAAATCTTTGATGAGTTTAAACTCAAAAAGGAAGCTTACAAGAAGTGGAAATTTGGACAGATGACTAGGGAAGAGTATACAAATATTGCTAGAACATGCAGGGGTGTAATCAGGAAGGACAAGGTACAATTGGAGTTGCAGCTAGCAAGGTATGTGACGGGTAACAAGAAGGGTTTTCTACAGGTATGTTAGCAACAAGAAGAAGTTCAGGGAAAGTTTAGGTCCCCTACTGAATGGGGGAGGCAACATAGTGACAGATGATGTTGAAAAAGCTGAAGTACTCAATGCATTTTTACCTCGACCTTCACAGACGAGGTCAGCTCCCAGACTGCTGCACTGGGCAACACAGTATGGGGAGGAGGTGAGCAGCCCCCCGTGGTGAAAGAACAGGTTAAGGACTATTTAGAAAAGCTGGATGTATACACGTCCATGGGTCCAGATCTAATGCATCCAAGGGTGCTGAGGGAGTTGGCGGATGTGATTGCAGAGCCATTGGCCATTATCTATGAAAATTTGTGGTGATTGAGGGAGGTCCAGGATGATTGGGAAAAGGCAAATATAGTGCCCACATTTAAAAAAGGGAAGAAAGAGAATCCGGAGAACTACAGGCCTGTCAGCCTCACTTCAGTCCCCGGCAAAATCATGGAGCAGGTCCTCAATGAATCCATTTTGAAGCACTTGGAGGAGAGGAAAGTGATTAGGAACAATCAACATGGATTCACCAAGGGGAAGTCATGCCTGACCACCTGATTGCCTTCAATGATGAGATAATTGCGTCTGTGGATATGGGGAAAGCGGTGGATGTGATATATCTTGACTTTAGTAAAGCTTTTGATACGATCTCCCACAGTATTCTTGCCAGCAAATTAAAAAAGTATGGATTGGACGAATGGACTATAAAGTGGATAGAAAGCTGGCTAGATTGTTGGGCTTAATGGGTAGTGATCAAGGGCTCAGTGTCTAGTTGGCAGCTGGTATCAAGTGGCGTGTCAAAGTGGTCAGTTCTGAGGCCAGTTTTGTTCAACATCTTTATCAGTGATCTGGATGATGGGATTAATTGCAGCCTCAGCAAGTTTGCAGATGACACTAAGCAGGAGGGAGAGGTAGATATGCTGGAGTGTAGGGATAGAGTCCAGAGTGACCTAGACAAATTGGAGGATTGGGCCAAAAGAAATATGATGAGGTTCAACAAGGACAAGTGCAGAGTCCTGGACTTAGGCAGGAAGAATCTCATGCACCACTACAGGCTGGGGATCTACTGGCTAAGCAGCAGTTCTGCAGAAAAGGACCTGGAGATTACAGTGGATGAGAAGCTGGATATGAGACAGCAGTGTGCCCTCATTGCCAAGAAGGCCAACGGCATATTGGGCTGTATTAGTGGGAGCATTGCCAGCAGATGGAGGGAAGTGATTATTCCCCTCTATTTGGCACTGGTGAGGCCACATGTGAAGTATTGCATCCAGTTTTGGTCTCCCCACTACAGAAGGGATGTGGAAAAATTGGAGAGAGTCCAGCAGAGGACAAAGAAAATGATTAGGGAGCTGGGACTTACAAGAAGATGCTGAGGGAACTGCATTTATTTAGTCTGCAGAAGAGAAGAGTGAGGGGGCACTTTATAGAAGCCTTCAACTACCTTTCGGTTTCCAAAGAGGATGGTGCTCGGGTGTTGTCAGTGGTGGCAGATGACAGAACAAGGAACAATGGTCTCAAGTTGCAGTATGGGAGGTCTAAATTGGATATTAGGAAACACTATTTCACGGGGAGGGTGGTAAAGAACTGGAATGGGTTACCTAGGGAGGTGGTGGAATCTCCATCTTTAGAGGTTTTTAAGGCCTGGCTTGACAAAGCCTTGGCTGGGATGATTTAGTTGGTGTTGGTCCTGCTTTGAGCAGGGGGATTGGACTAGATGACCTCCTGAGGTCTCTTCTAACCCTAATATTCTATGATTCTATGATTATGTAATTAAAGACTGTATAACTAATGATTTTAGCTTCCTCAATCTATAGGTGACCAGCTTGAGACATCTCACAGAATCTTATTTATAGAGCAGAGATGCTCAGCAGTTTCTGAAAAATCAGGTCCGTGTAAGACCTCTCATACTGGACAACCAAAAATCGTTGGTTAGTCTTGAAAACCTTCCTCTTTTTAATTTATTTGTTCTTGAGCATTTTTGTGATGGCCCGTCTCCTATGAAACTCATTTCTACCCAGACCTCTGGTCAAAAATAGCCTGCATTTATTGCCCTGCAGAGCATGGTGCAAGGGCTCTCTGTTTTGGGGACTTTAGAGCTAGAGATATCACTGGAGGGGTAACATTTAGTGAAAATGGTGTCTTCCTCCTCCTAATCTCTTATCCTTTTCTATAAGGTCCATACAGGGTGGATATTGCTGTTACTTTAGTTTGAAGTCGGAGTGTGTCTTTATTATTGGCAAGTGCACCTACAGCCTAGGACAGGCTCCTTTTTTGTTGATTCCAATAAATCTAAATAAGCAAGTGAAAAGGAATATGTTTAACACAGGGTGCTTGCATTGAGTTTGAACAGGTAGTATTCACTAAAAGCACAAATGGATGCAAAGTGCAGCACTCAAGTCCAAATGTTGTTGTTATTTTTGCTGACAGAGAAGGAAATTTCAGTGATACATTAAGAAAAGAGCTGATTTTGATTTTTAGTGTCTTTTTATGTTGGGGAGGAAGATGGTGCAGAATATGAATTATTTTTCCTGCATCAAGTATGACTTTCTGCAACTTAGTCAACCTTTTCCTCCCTGTAAACATTGCCTGAGGAGGCCATTTTTCACAACATGGAACAAATTCCACCCTACACAGAGGCAGAGCCAGATTCTAAACTTAAGTACATAAAAATATCTTACAGAAATAGCATTTACCTCCTCCACAGGCCTTGCCATATGCTAGAAGGTCACCTACACATTTACCAAGTACATTTTCTGCTCCTCAGCAACAAATAATGTCTTTAGAAAAATTCATCTGCACTCCCACAGACTGTCAATTATATTAGAAAAACAATACATGGCATTCAGCAATTCTGCATTAATTAAACATTTCAATCATTACCTTTTTTAAAGTTTTCAGCCAAAATAACTGATAAAAAGCAACTGAAGGTTTGAATGGGTGGGTAATAATCACAGGGTCTTGCCTTTCCTCTACAAAATGTGTGGTTCAAATCTAAGGAAGACCATCTTTCTTGCTCTCTGCTCCCAGCACTAGCTTATGGGGACTGTATTACTTAAAAAAAAAATCCCAGAAAATTAATAACAAAGGTTGTTCAGCATCCCAAACTGGCACAATATACAAGTAGACACACATTACATACTCACTGGGAAAACTTATTCTGAAGCTATTTTGGATTACTGTAACACATGGTACAGGGACGACCCTTTAGGACCATCTGGAAATTTCAATTAATGTATCCTATTTCCTGACAAGCTTGTATTGCTGGGAGTATGTGACACCAGAGCCTTGTGATCTGCACTGGAATCCAGTTCATTGAATTGAGTCCTAGTTACTGCACAGAAGACTTGCTCCTATGAACCGAAAGGATTACTCGAACAAGGCTGAAGCCTAGGTGCCCCCTCTCAGATAGGTGCCCTAATCACCAGGCTATGGAATCAATCTCACTCTTTCTGGCCCAATGAATATTTAATTGTTTATTACGAAGTGGAACAGATTTAATAGGAGATTGAGCACTCCCCACCCCCAAAATAGTTCATTGAGTAGGGTAATTACCCAGATATGGGAGAGCCAAACTGAAATCCCTGCTCTGCTTGAGGCAGAATGGGGATTTTAACCTAGGTCTCCTCCATCAAAGGTAAGTACTCTTGCTACAGGGTATAAAGGGCAGCAGTGGCTCCTCCTCCGGTGTTTTTGTGAATGATGCCTAAATCCCCTCATTAATATAGCTTGAATATTTATTTATTTTTGGGCTGATACTATTTGGCAAATTTGTGTCGAATGCATGAGTCACATTAGTTGACCTGAATAGGCATTTCAGTGAATACACTATTTATACATTTTTGTTTTGCCCAGAGATCCCATCTCTTCACACCTCGTACTTTCTCATTTGAAAGGAGCTCAGGCCTCCAAGCCAACAGATCGAACTGTGAGTTAACCTGGAGGCAAATAGACTGTGTTACCCGGGGTTCTTTCAACCCAAAGCTCTTGGTAACTTTTACTCTGTGTGAGGTGGAGTCAGAAAATAAATCAGGGGAGACACGACCGTCTGACCGATAGATGGCTGGCACAAACAGACAACACAAGAGTGCTTTCACTTAAAGCTAAACTTTACTTAGTCTCAAGTAGTTATACACATGTCTGCAACAGGTTAGTAAAACACTCCAACCCTTGATAATTACCAAAGCTGAGTGTGGCCCTCGAGTGGCACAGCGGCAGCCCGTCTGCCGGTGGGGAACACAAGATGCATCCAGAGGGAGAGTCCAGTCCTGAAGAGTCCTACCACCTCAAACTTTTCCCCCTTATTTATACATTAGTAATAGAATGACATGTCCCTTAAAGCAAACTTGTTAAGTAAGCAGTTTCAATGGTTAAGTGAGAGGTTCCTTCTGATTTTCGATTAACCAAGTGTGGGTTTTTCCAGAGTTTGCAGCCTTGAGGCCCCAGTAGACTTTCCTGGGGTGCATCCTGCTCTTCTAAAATGCATGTATCAGCAACTTCAACACAATTCTTATCAGAAAGGATGCGGGGTCAAGCTCTCTCTGTGGCACCCACACCCCACCCTCCCCTCCTGCCTTGGTTAAACTGAGACTGCTTAATGTCCAATGTACAATCTGCTGACTTGGCTGCTTTTAGCAATAAGCCATAGTGGTTTCAACTGGAAACAGCCAGGGGTCCTCAGTATGTGGATTTTGCCCTGTCATTGGCATAAACAGAATTCCATGTGTTCTCACGGATAATTAATTGTAAAAACATTTTAAACTGAATGGAACAATAAGAATATGCACATGTATTGATTATACTGAGCCCAATCCTCAGTTGGTGTAGAGTATCATAGCTTCACTTCGACTAAGCTATGATGAATTACACAAGTTAAGGATCTGGTCCATTCTAGGTATAACTTACAAAATGTTTAGGGCCAGATTGTTGCTGGTGCTTTGCATGGGACACACATGTGAGGGGTGTAGCACACAAAGGGGATGAATGGAAATCTCCTTATATTATCCCACATTTAAAGGCCAGCACTCAAGTGTGTTCCTTTTGTGTGCCTTTGGAGAACACATCTCACATGCAAAGGATGGAGTTAGTGTCATGGCTAGCACAATTCTCTTCACTGCCTACAACACAGGATGGATGCAGGTGAGCTCTGTTCTATACATAATTTAGAGGAAACATTGCTCGGGTAAAGAAAATGTTTTAATCTCTAATGCTATCTAGGGACAAAACTGGACTGCAGATCTCTTCTGTCCAGGATTCAATTAAATTGTCATATGTAAAATGTATCAAATAATTATTAAATGTTCTCCTTCCTTTTGTCAACTTTAAAAAGAACTTTGCTTATCAGAATTACTGTCCACATTATTTTTAACTGGTCAGACTCTGGAGTTTTCCTAGAAGGCCTTTATGCAGTAATCATACACAAAATTCAGACATAATAAACAGCATAATCTTTGTGTTACAATGGAATACCATGAAGATGGTTGTTTTGTTTATGCCTTTATCAGCTTAGGCGGTATTACTACCACACGTTCAAAGGCACAATATCAAAAATGCAAGTGCTAGAGACTCTTATATAAGCATTTCCCCTTTCTATTATAGATATAAACATTTTTTAAAAAAATACAGTAGGGGCGCTCACAGCAGGTGATCCAACTGGCTGTTAATACTAATATTATTTCTGCTACTCTAATGCTCTCAGGGTGCTCCTTTGGAATGTACATACTAGGAAGGAATTTTCCCTATTGACCTTTTTATAGGACAAATATAGATTTTCCCATATTGCTTTCAACATTTCCAGTCATTCACCTCTCTAACATTTTCACTACAACAAATAATTTTTTTTTCGTTCCGGCCTTGTAGAAGGAAGTGTTGTGAATAGCTAGCTCTGTGATATATGTAGACATTCGAGGTTTCAAGTTTCCCGAATGGTTCCCATGTTTTACAGCTTATCAGTGTATCCACCTTCTGGGGTCTGGCCTTGCTTTGTTGTTGGTTCCTGCCTAGTTCACTTAAAAATTCCTTTGATATTCTTGATAATGGGGTAAAGGAATCTGTTTTTTTAATCTCCTGGAGGCATTTCAGCAGCTGGGTCATGAGTCCTGCTCCTTTTTTTCTATGGTTGGTTTGATGTAACATGGGGTGGCTTGCCTGGTTTTTGACCAAACTGTAGCACCAGATTTGGCACAGACTCAGCACAGTGATTCCCATAATGGCACTTCTGATCAGCAGCACCATTTCTGTAGTGTACAGGTTCTCTTTCTCCATTCCAGTCTATTCAGGAAACCCAGTACTAATTTGTTATGAGTCTCACACTAGTGTTCCTGTCAGTGTAGTTTGCTATGGCTTAGAAAAATCCATTTCTTTAAGTTCTGGCTGATGGCAAATGCCTGGTCCAGAATCCTCAGACAGAGGCTACTAGAAATATTTTATTTTAAAACTTCTCTGGGAGGGCTAAATTGATCCAAGTGTCCCATTGTTGGCTTCACAGTTTCACTCGGGTCAGCTCAGCTGGAGCTACATTCTTTATGGTTCTTTGCTTTTCAAAGGTTCTGTGAATTGGGAGCAGGAGGAGAAAAAAAAGTTTTTTCGGGGGCATATCTGGCCTGGTTTGATGCCTACTATGTCCTGGGAGTCAGGCAGCTTGAGTCAGCATATTAACTTGGCACTGAGCACAAGTTGATTTTTTTTTAAACTGCCAGCCTTCTAGGCCAAGAAGAGGAAATGTCGTTTCTTCCCTTGATTCATCCCTCATCGCTCCTCATGCTTGCTTCAGCTCCAAAACACTGCTCTCCTCTATCCAGATTGCTTTGTCTCAGAGTTCTGGTCCGAATGCCTGATCCTCTTTTTCATTCCTTACATAGTCCGAAACTCCTCAATAGTAAAATCCCCTATTCCATTCCAGCTCTACCCTCCTGACAGTTACATGGAATCACAATTAGATAGTTTTACAAGAGGACTTCTCAGATCTAATCCAAGCCCTTGCCAAAACACAGGATTTTCATGACTACACTAATCCTTCTAGAAATTCATTCATTTGGTTTCTGAACACCTCTAATGATGGAACCTCAGGTACTGCCACAGGCAGATACATTCCCTAACACACAGTCTGGTTAAAAAAATTGTGATTCGCCTTTATTCCCATTACTACAACAATCCTTCCTAATTGTACTAAAACACTAATCCTTACTCTGTAAAATAGGCCACTAAGCTGGGATTTGGCAAACCAAACTGTCTACTGACTAAAATAGGTAGGGACTTTGAGTTATAGCTAACACAGCCAAGCTGAATCTATTTTTTGTTAATGCTATTTACATTTGTCTCCCCCCTCCTCTTCTTCCTCTCACAGTCATTGGAAGTAGTAACCTTAGTTTCTCTGTTTCTGACAGGGAATGAGAATTCTTCTGGTGTAAGTATCGCAGCCAGAGTACCCAGCAGAAGAGTGCATGCTGAGGTGTGTTTTGAAGCTAGTACATCAGGCAGCTTCTCATGGCTTCACAGTTACACTAGAAGCTTGTGAAGCTGAGCCAATCAGAGCTCAGAAATGTGACTGCAGAGAGAGCTCCAGCTGAAAAAAAATGTTTTTAGTTAAACAAAACAACCTCTTATGTGACATTGGGTTGATGAGTTCATTTTGTCATCATTGCATTGCATCTTTTTTTTCTTTTTCAGGTAAGATGCAATAGTTTGGTACAGTATCTGAATGTGTGTAACTTTAACATTTTGGTTAGTTTCACAAAGAAAGGAACATCCTCCCAGAAATGTCTGTGTCATCATCCTGCTGGCAGTTCCAGAGCACATGCCGGAATATCAGCACTTCTCAATTTACGGGGCCTGCTAGAAGCAATGACTTAAGTTATCAAGCTAGTAGGCACCATTCCCATTGGTGCCTTGACATCAAATGTGTCCGCCCAGCTTGCCTTGGGCCTGGACCTTCCTGTTCTTCCAAAAAAAGAACAAGAGTACTTTTAAGCTTTAGTGGGCTACAGCCCACTTCATTGGATGCATAGAATGAATGCAATCTTCTTACTATATGTTCCATTCTATACATCCGATGAAGTGAGCTGTAACCCCTGAAAGCTTATGCTCTAATAAATTTGTTAGTCTCTAAGGTGCAACAAGTACTCCTGTTATTTTTGCGGATACAGACTAACACGGCTGCTACTCTGAAACCTGTTCCTTTGGAGCCATTACTGTGCATCATGACAATATGTACTTTTGAAGACTCTTAGTCACCAGATCATTTTCTTGATACATGATTAGGACTTACTCAAAATAATACTAAGGATGAATCATAGAATATCAGGGTTGGAAGGGAACTCAGGAGATCTAGTCCAACCCCCTGCAGGACCAATCCCCAACTAAATAACCCCAGCCAGGGCTTTGTCAAGCCTGACCTTGAAAACTTCTGAGGAAGGAGATTCCACCACCTCCCTAGGTAACACATTCCAGTGCTTCACCACCCTCCTAGTGAAAAAGGTTTTCCTAATATCCAACCTAAACCTCCCCCACTGCAACTTGAGACCATTGCTCCTTGTTCTGTCATCTGCTACCACTGAGAACAGCCTAGATCCATCCTCTTTGGAACCCCCTTTCAGGTAGTTGAAAGCAGCTATCAAATCCCCCCTCATTCTTCTCTTCTGCAGACTAAATAATCCCAGTTCCCTCAGCCTATCCTCATAAACCATGTGCTCCAGCCCCCTAATCATTTTTGTTGCCCTCTGCTGGACTCTCTTCAATTCTTCCACATCTTTCTTCTACTGTGGGGCCCCAAACTGGACACAGTACTCTAGATGAGGCCTCACCAATCCCGAATAGAGGGGAATGATCATGTCTCAATCTGCTGGTAATGCTCCTACTTATACAGCCCAAAATGCTGTTAGCCTTCTTGGCAACAAGGGCATACTGTTGACTCATATCCAGCTTCTCATCTGTTGTAACCCCTAGGACTTTTTCTGCAGAACTAGCCACTCGGTCCCTAGTCTGTAGCGGTGCATGAGATTCTTCCATCCTAAATGCAGGACTCTGCACCTGTCCTTGTTGAACCTCATCAGATTTCTTTTGGCCCAATCCTCTAATTTTTCTAGGTCCCTCTGTATCCTATCCCTGCCCTCCAGTGTATCTACCTCTCCTCCCAGGTTAGTGTCATCTGCAAACTTGCTGAGGGTGCAATCCACGCCATCCTCTAGATCATTAATAAAGATATTGAACAAAACCAGCCCCAGGACTGATCTTTGGGGCACTCTGCTTCATACTGGCTGCCAACTAGACATAGAGACATTGATCACTACCCACTGAGCCCTATGATCTAGCCAGCTTTCTATCCGCCGTATAGTCCATTCATCCAGCCCATACTTCTTTAACTTGCTGGCAAGAATGCTGTGGGGGACCATATCAAAAGCTTTGCTAAAGTCAAGGAATAACACGTCCATTGCTTTCCCCTCATCCACAGAGCCAGTTATCTCATCATAGAAGGCAATTAGTTTAGTCAGGCATGACTTCCCCTTGGTGAATCCATGCTGACTGTTCCTGATCACTTTCCTCTCTCTAAAGTGCTTCAAAGTTGTTAAAAATTGATGAGAGTTGTCTGTTCAAATTCTAAGATACACAATGAAAATTAGTATTTTCCTATTAGCCACTTTTGTAATATTCCTTAATTGACTTTTATTTCAAATGCCATAATCAGTTTATCCATTTGATCAGTAATCTGGAAAAATGTTTTTAAAGATAGCATTACAGATTTTAAAGTATACTTAAATTTAAAAGTACTTTAACAACTACCAACTGCTTTAAAAAATATTTCTACACAGAAATCTTTGTACCAGATACACTTCAAAGTCAGTTTTTTTAGCACGGGATGAACTGCCTAAAATACTCAGCCAAGCTAGGGAAAAAAACAACAACTGAAAACTACCTTAACTTGAGGTATGTGAATTGTGCTACTGAAACATTATTCTCTATCCCAATTAGGCAAACTAATTAACAGAGCTAAAGTAGTGATTCCTTAATGAAGCTAATTAACACCATGTCTTATGTTCACTCACACAAATTCATGTCTAAATACTCTCATGGAGACAATACATGTAATTGTTACTTTATAATATCTATATTAGCAATTTGTTAATTTGGATGGGATTAACACTTTAAAAAGCACTCTAGTAAGGGAAATGATTAATTTTCAAAATAAGGACCCTATTCTCAGCTGAAATTGAGAATAACGCCTCTTCTCTCTGGATATAACGAGAGTTCTCTCTTTGTTTCATATCAACAATTGCCTACTTAATCCCTCCTGAACTCAGATCTTGCAATGTTTCCTTCTCCTCCACCTCTTCAACATTTGGCATCTGGCAGTGGCCACAGAATTTCCACGCCACTTTCTCAGGGCATGGGGTTCAATGGGTCCATGCAATCATGCATCATGTGTCCCTGATTCTATAACAGTGTACAAAGGGATAGGATTCAGAGTAGCAGCCATTAGTCTGTATCTGAAAAAAAGAACAGGAATACTTGTGGCACCTTAGAGACTAACAAATTTATTGGAGCATAAGCTTTCGTGGCTACAGCCCACTTCATCAGATGCATAGAATGGAACATATAGTAAGAAGATATACGTATACATACAGAGAAGGTGGAAGTTGCCATACAAACTGTAAGAGACTAATTAATTAAGATGAGCTATTATCAGCAGGAAAAAAAAAACTTTTGTAGTGATAATCGAGATGGCCCATTTAGACAGTTGACAAGAAGATGTGAGGATACTTAACATAGGGAAATAGATTCAATACGTGTAATGACCCAGCCACGCTCAGTCTCTATTCAAACCCAAGTTAATGGTATCTAGTTTGCATATTAATTCAAGCTCAGCAGTTTCTCATTGGAGTCTGTTTTTGAAGCTTTTCTGTTGCAAAATTGCCACCCTTTAATCTTTCACTGAGTGACCAGAGAGATTGAAGTGTTCTCCTACTGGTTTTTGAATGTTATGATTTCTGATGTCAGATTTGTGTCCATTTATTCTTTCGCATAGAGACTGTCCAGTTTGGCCAATGTACATGGCAGATGGGTATTGCTGGCACATGATGGCATATATCACATTGGTAGATGTGCAGGTGAATGAGCCCCCAATGGCATGGCTAATGTGATTAGGTCCTATGATGGTGTCCCCTGAATAGATATGTGGGCACAGTTGTCATCGGGCTTTGTTGCAAGGATAGGTTCCTGGGTTAGTGTTTTTGTTGCATGGTGTGTGGTTGCTGGAGAGTATTTGCTTCAGGTTCGGGGGCTGTCTGTAAGCGAGGACTTAGGAGGCCATCTCACAGCTCTCACCATGTAGCCCCCGATGGGCCATTGTGGGTCAGAGATAATTTACACAGTCATGCACAATAACTAGGTGAATTTCACCGTAAGAAAAATGAGCTGTTTTAACTTCCAGTTTATTAAGTTTCCATATCCAACTGAAACTGCAGGCAGCCAGAATGTAATCAACTGAAGTGGAACTTGCCACTGCACTTGAATTTATGACTCTACTCTTACAAGTGGGTTTGTAAGTGTGTCATGACTAGAGCTAGGCAAAATTTATCAACCAAAACTTTTTTCAGGAAAAAAAATGCAAATTTTATGAAACTGAAAACTTTTCTGAATTTTTGATGATGCCAAATTTTAATAATAAAAAACATATACAATGTTTTAAATGAAACATTTGACATTTTTAAAACAAAAAAAAAATTCAGTTTTCTATTTGAAATGACTTTTTGTTTTGATTTTTTTTTACTTAAACGTTGTTTAAAACTGTAGAGAACAAAACAAGAACAGCTGAAAATCTAAATTAAATTTTGCTTGTTTTGGGTTGAGTGAAATGTTTCGTTCAACCTGAAGTGATCTTTTTTTTCCAATTTTTTAGAATGTCCAGCAACCTGAAAAATCTGTTATTAACCCAACTGTAGTCATGGCCTTAGTTTTACCTCTCATCTGAAAGACTGATACCTCCAGGGTCAGTGTCAGCTAACGTCCTACAGGAATCCTGGATTTGGTGCTCAACTGGAGAAAAGAACTCTTAGATCCTCTATTTTAGCATCATTTTTATCATTTTTGAAGCACATTGGATTTTCCATAGCTGTCTCCCATTAGAGTACTAGCCAAGAAAACCCCTACTTAGTTTTGAGACGTCTGATAGGATCTACCAGCTGGAGATGGTAGGAGTACAGCTTTCTGTTCCCCAAACAAATCTTACACATAATGTATTAGCTCATGTACTTGCATAAGTAACATTATTTGTGGATGCGGGCAGGGCCGGATTAACTCTCCTGTGGGCCCAGGGCTATTAGATTTTGTTAGGTTGCTGTATACAACCCTTTTTCCTGGAGGGAGTTTGGTGCAGGAAGGGGCTGGGGTGGGGGATTGGGGTGCAGGAGGTGGTGCAGGGTCTGGCAGGGAATTTGGGTGCAAGAGGGGGATTCTGATCTGGGGCAGGGGTTGGGGTGGAGGAGGAGGTGTGAGGTGCAGGCTCTGACTGGGAGGCACTTACCACAAGTGGCACCCTGCCGGCGGCACAGCAGGGCTCAGGCAGCCTGCCTGCCTGCCATGGCACTACACTGCTCCCAGAAGCAGCTGACTCCTAGCACGTCTCTGCGGCTCCTGAGGGGAGGGGAACAGTGTGTCTCTGTGCTCTGCCTGTGCCTGCAAGCACCACCCCTGTAGCTCCCATTGGCCGGTTTCTGGCCAATGGGAGCTGTAAGGAAGGTGCTGGGGGTGGGGATAGTGCATGGAGCTACCCCCCCACCTCCGCTTCTGGGAGTGGTGTGGGGCCATGGCATGCAGGCAGCCTACCTGAGCGCCCTGCTGCACCATGGGACTTTTAGCAGCCTGGAGTTGGAGATCGCTGCTTGCCTTGAGCTGGGGCCCTGGGCTGCAGCCCCTATAGCCCCTGCCTTAATCCGGCCCTGAGTGCAGGAGCCTAAAACTTGGTGAACTGGCTTTCCTTGAGAAAAATGAATAGCTGACACATTTGTTTTTCTTTTACAAAGATGAAATACAAGTCAGATTAGCTAGTCACTGTACTGCTAATAATAATGAATGAAACTGTTAAGTAGTATTTGTTCATTAAGGAAAAAATTGAAAGTTCATTATATATTATCAGACAAGCAAAGCATTAATTCATTTCTAACTTCTGCCTGTAAAATTCAGTAAACCTCACAAAGAGAAGCAAATACAAAATTTAATCTTTAAGTGGATCCTATAACTTCCTCTACGGAATGCCTTTTCTGGCTGTTGCAGGCTAACATATTCCTATAATGGTGTCCTAAAGCAGATGTGCTCCAATGGAATCCAGTCTGCCTCCTACTACTGCTGCTGTTTCTTTCACTGTTCCTGTTGCCCAAGAATGAAATTATTACCTTGCACACTCCAGGGCAATTGGCTTGCACATGCCAGAAGAAAAAAAATCTCATTTGCCTTCTTATCAAAAGCGATGGCTAAATCGGGCTTTTTAAGGCTGTGAATGTCAGTAGAGAGAGCTTGTACAACTTACTTTTACAAAGCTCAAAAGCTTGTCTCTTTCTCTTGCCAACAGAAGTTCGTCCAATAAAAGAAATTACTTCACTCATCTTATCTCTCTAATATATTGGGATCAACATGGCTGCAGTAACACTGCATATTACAAACTATGTATTTAATACTTATTGTTACAGTGGAAGGTTGGTACAGGTCTGGTCTCTTCAGCGGCTGGAGTTCATCTGCCCCAAGCATCCTACCCAACACAAAGATATGTTATGAATTGAGAGCTCACCTAAGATGTTAATAATTCTTGAAGACACAGGATCAGGTTGGCCTTTTTGTCTGGGGAAAGGGAAGGCCTAAGGCTCTTTGCCTTCTCTGCACCCCAAGGAAAGACTAGGGACTGTGACAGTTCTTGTGCTTGGAGGAATACAAGGATTTTCCTCTCTGCTCATGATTGGAGGTACAAACCACTCCAATGGAAGAAATAGTCCCTCATCAATTTTTTCCTGTAAATTATCCACTGTCAGGCAAGGGGTGAATGGAGTGTGAGTCCATACACCCTTAAGTTTCACTTCTGACAAATACTGGGGCTAGTGACTTTGGATGACCAAATTTAGAGACCATAAAGAGACCTTATTTCCATAAAGTGCTGAGTATCAGCTGGGAGGACACAGACCCCTGGGTGGGGAGTACCCATACCACTTAAGGTGTCAACTTCAGCTCTTCAGCATTGAAACAACCTAAATCATTAGTCGCTTCTGAAAATCTTGGCCTCTGTAAATAAGACTACCAGGCATCCACAGTAAAAATATAGTGAAAATTGTTAGAAATTATGTACTGTATGCTGAGCACTACATTATTTTAAAATATGAACAGTTGAACCATATATTGAATTAACTGATCTATGTCAGCATACGATAGCTCTACAAATTACTTGACAAATACTATATGTTTATTTTAATTTAATCTGTTCATAAATTATGAAAACACCAAAGACTGACTGAAACTTATACACTACTAATTCTTTTCCATGCAGGCAAAACTCAAATGGCCAAACAGATGTTTATTAGATATCTTAGAAAGAAAAAATTGTGCTCATAGCTGAAACTTGGATGGCTAGTTTCAGCCTATAATCTTTTTAGAACTGAGTTCTAAATTCACAAAAAGGGATTATTAATGAAAGCGATAATACAACCTCTCTTATACAATTCCAACCACCAAAAATGTAATCTTATAGCTAAGGTTGTAAGAGTTCATTTTAAATCTATTAACATCCTAAAAAGAAAGTAAAAGGATGAAGTGATTCCATCACAACCCAGACTCTTTATATGTCATGACTGCCAATACTAAAAATTTGTCTTAAAACTAGGGCTGCCAATTAATCACAGTTAACTCACGTGATTAACTAAAAAATTAGTTGTGATAAAAAAATTAATTGTGATTAATCACACTGCTAAACAATAGAATACCAATTTAAATTTATTAAATATTTTGGATGTTTTTCTACATTTTCAAATATATTGATTTCTATTATGACAGAATACAAAGTGAACATTGCTCACTTTATATTATTTTTATTACAAATATTTGCACTGTAAAGATGATAAAGAAATAGTATTTTTCAATTCACCTCATACAAGCACCATAGTGCAATCTCTATCATGAAAATGTAACTTACAAATGTAGAGGTTTTTTTGTTACACAACTACACTCAAACAAAATGTAAAACTTTAGAGCCTACAAGTCCACTCAGTCCTACTTCTTGTTCAGACAATCACTATGACAAACAAACTTCTTTATATTTATGGGAGATAATGCTGCCTGCTTCTTATTTACAATGTCACCTGAAAGTGAGAACATGCATTCTCATGGCACTTTTGTAGCCAGTGGTGCAAGGTATTTATTTGCCAGTTTTGCTAAACATTTGTATGCCCCTTCATACTTCGGCCACCATTCCAGAGGACATGCTTCCATGAAAATGATGCTCGCTAAAAAAAGTGTTCATTAAATTTGGGAGGAGAATTGTATGTTTCCTGTTCTGTTTTACTCACATTCTGCCATATATTTCATGTTATAGCAGTCTTGGATGATGACCCAGCACATGTTCATTTTAAGAACACTTTCACAGCAGATTTGACAAAATGCAAAGCAAGTACCAATGTGAGATTTCTAAAAATAGCTACAGCACTCGATCCAAGTTTTAAGAATCTGAAGTGCCATCCAAAATCTGAGATGGATGATATGTAGAGCATGCTTTCAGAATTCTTAAAAGAGCAACATTCCGATGCAGAAACTACAGAACCCGAACCACCAAAAAATAAAATCAAGCTTCTGCTGGTGGCATCTGACTCAGATGATGAAAATGACCATGTGTCAGTCCGCACTGGTTTGGATTATTATCAGCATGGATGCATGTCCTCTGGAATGGTGGGAGAAGAATGAAGGGACACATGAATCTTTAGCACATCTGGCACATAAATATCTTGCGACACCGGCTACAACAGTGCCATGCGAATACCTGTTCTCACTTTCAGGTGACATTGTAAACAAGAAGCAGGCAGCGTTATCTAAGTAGGACTGAGTGGACTTGTAGGCTTTAAAGTTTCACACTGTTTTATTTTGATTTGAAGTTATTTTGAATGAAGTTATTTTTTGTATATAATTCTACATTTGTAAGTTCAACTTTCATGATAAAGAGATTGCACTTCAGTACTTGTATTAGGTGAATTGAAAAACACTTTTTTACGGTGCAAGTATTTGTAATCAAAAATAAATATAAAGTGAGCACTGTACACTTGTATTCTGTGTTGTAATTGAAACATATTTGAAAACGTAGAAAACATCCAAAATATTTTAATAAATGGTATTATATTATTGTTTAACAGTGCAATTAATCAAGATTAATTTTTTAATCGCTTGACAGCCCTACTTAAAACCTTAGTACTGATCTTTTCTTATCTGTGGTGTAACAAAATCTTCACACAAATTGTTACATTAGCAGTATTCAGCACACTATACTATACCTACCTTATTATAATGGTTATTTATTATAGTCATATATAGAACGTGAATGTGTAGAAAATGGTATAGCTCCAAATACTGCAAGTGCGTAGACTTTAAAGCCAATATGGGCTATTAAATCATTTAATTTGACCTCCTGTATATTACAGGGACATTGAATTTTCCTCTGTTTCCCCATATAAGTACAAAAACTTGTTTTTGACTAAATTGTAACTTATAGAATTGCATCCAGTCTGGATACAAAGACATCAAGACATGGAAAATGGATATGTTCCCTTGGTGGTTTGTCCCAGGGCTTAATCACCTGCACTATTAAAATATTGTGCCTTATTTTGCCTTTGAATTTCTCTGGCTTCAAATTCCAGTAATAGATTCTTGTTCTGCCTTTCTCCACTATGTTGCATTCTCAACTCCAGAGTATCTATCTTTAAAAAGGAGAACAAAGAGGACCTGGGGAATTATAGACGAGTCAGCCAAACTACAATACTAGAAAGGTACTGGAAAAATTATAAAACAATCAATTTGTAAGTACCTGGAGTATAATTGGGTAATAAATAATATCCAGTGTGAATTTTTCAAGAGCAAATGATGTCAAACCAACCTAATTGCCTTCTTTGACAAGGTTACTGGAGTAGTAGATGGGAAGGGGAGGAGTAGATGTGAAGCATCTTGATTTTAGCAAAGCTTTTGACACATTCCCACCTCATTCTCAGAAGCAAACTTGGGAAATGTGGTCTAGATGAAATTTCTGAAAAGTGGATGCACAAATGATGGAAAAACCATACTCAAAAAGTTGTTGTCAATAATTCACTATCTAACTGGGAGGATGAAACAAGTGGGATCCCATAGGGGGCTGTCCTGGGTCTGGTACTTGTCAATATTTTTGTTCATGACTAGGATAGCAGAGTGAAGAGTATGCTTCTAAAATTTGGAAATGACACCAAATTGTAAGCACTTGGGAGGACAGAATTGGAATGCAAAAGGACCTTGATAAATTGAAGAATAGGTGTGAAACCAACAAGATTAAGTTAAATAAAGACAAGTGCAAAGTATTATAATTAGGAAGGAAAAAAATCAAATGCATATCTAAAAAAAATAGAGACTATCTAGCTAAGCAGTAGTACTACTGAAAAGGATTTTGGTGTTTTTTTGGATCATAAATTGAATATGAGCCAACAATATGATGCTGTTGCAAAAAAAAAGGCTAATATCATTCTGTGATGAATTGTGGTGATCAATTGTTTTCTGCATCCAAGGAAGGAAGGACAAGAAGTAATTGAATTAATCTGCAGCAAGGGAGAATTATGTTGGATATTAGGAAATGATTTCTAACTATAATGATATTGATGTAATGGAATAGGCTTCCAAGGGAGGTTGTGGACACCCGACTGTGTGGAGTTTTCCAGTATTGGTCTCATCAATGCCATATACAGTGGTAATAGCACCTCCCTGCTCCTGTTCTCTGTTCTCCTATTTAAACATCCAAGCATCACATTAGCCCTTTTTGCCATAGCATCACTCTGGGAGCTCATGTTGAGTTGCTTGTCCCCTACGACTCCTTTTCATTTATTGTTTTCCTGGATACAGTTCCCCATTCCATAGATATGGCCTGCATTTATTGTTCCTAGATGTATAACACCCTATGCCTGTATTTAAATGCACCTGGAAAGGGAGGATTATTCAGTGACCTGGCTGAAGGGCTGAGCCACAAAGAGGGAGAACTGTGAGTCCTGGAGATTGAGGAGGGACACAGTGTGAGCAATTCATCAGAAAAGAGGACATTAGACCTGAGTGGAGCTAATGCCCAGACCCAGCCACAAGGAGCAGCCCAATGGTAAATGGAGCCCATGACAACTTCATTAGAGGTCGAACCACGCAGAGTAACTTGCAGGATCGAGGCCATAGTTTGTACAACATTGATTGTAATGGAAGCAGTCTGAAAAAAAATCTGGTCTTTTTATGCATTTGTTTAGGTGCCTAATGTATACATATACTTGGCAATGGCAAAAGCAAGAGTCACAGCCCTGACATAGCCCCTTGACACATTTCAAATCCATGATCTAATATATGCGGGCACTAGAGCATCCCCCCCTCCCAAAAAAAAAGGCACCAGAAGCTTTTAACATGGGCAAAAGATATTTTTCCTTAGTTTCATTCTTGAAGATGGTTAAATCATTTTGGCTGAAATTTTCCAGGAAAAAAAAACAAAATCAGGAGGAGGCAGACATCCCACGTGGAAAATTTTTGCCTAAACAGTTTATATCTAGCCATGTTTTAGGCAACTGAAAACAAATTCTTGTAATGGGAATTGTCAAGCAATCTTAATAATAGGTGTTGCCAGTCCTGCCTATAATGATTTAGATCGTTAGGAACATGATTGAAAACGCTGTGCTAGTATACCAGTTTTAATAAGTAAATCATAAAATATAATATACAAGTTGGTTTTACACAGATAACATCTTTATAGTTACAGATGTGGTCGCATATCACACTTCAACAATAAAGTTAAAGACTTCCACCTATAACAATTACTAGCTACGACAGGAATGATCTTCAAATAGCAGTGATATAAAATATTAATTCTGCAGATATTCAACAGCGTAGTAAAGGTACCTAGTTAAAATTCTCACAGGGTCTCTGCTCATTATCATCAAATTTATGATTAACTAGAAATGCCACTAACATTAATGCATTTTATAACATCCCACATTTAAACTGCTGACAAAAATAACTGAATTAATATTGTATTAATCATTTGGTTCCATTAACTCTCAAACTTCACTGTGATGCTAAAAGTATACATATAATATTGATATAATATTAAGGATAAAAATCTGTAGTATTTGGGTGCTATAGTTTCATAAGAAGGACTTTTTACAAAATCATCAATCGGTAAGTGGTGTTGCATCCTTTCAAGGAATTTATAAACTCAATCTTTTTCACTGTTTAGCAGGCACACAATATAAATGTACAATTTTTGTGAATGTTCTGTAAAATTTTAAATTTTAAGATTATCGTTGGGTTATTTTGTTTAGAACAATACTCAACAATACTGCCACTCAAAATAATTGTACATATTATCAGCACCATACAGTACCTCTGTTTATATGAATTTACTTTAATGAGCTAATTTATTTGAAACCCTGACAGTTATTTAATTGACAATAATATATCTTATAAAGATGTGTGAGCTACAGGGACATACATTAAATCCAGGTTTTATCAGATTTTAACCAGTGTTTCCCTCAATCAGAATCTGAGATGGAAAAATAACTATTCTTTTGGTGCATTTGGTTTACTTGAGCACTTACAGATGCAGTTTAACTGCATCTGTCTGTTACAAACAGTGATGGACCCTCACCTCAATCCAGAGTCACATCTGGGTCTGAATTCCCAGAATTCTGGGTATTCACATGTGGGGATTGTTTGGGCTTATTTCTAGGTACCAAATGTTATGTTTTTCCAGTAGATTATATAATACATGGCAAGAGAAGTATGAGGCATGCTGCAACTCTTGGTTAAGTCTAAGGCTATGCCTACACTTACAGCGGGCGTGTAGAGTACATACATTGAATGCCTCACAGCACAGGTATAAATAGCAACATAAACTGTGAGGCACTGCTTAGGAGAGTAGAGTAAAGACATGTCAGATCCTTAGGATACGTACCCTACATGGCTCTCTGCATGCCCAAGCAATGTCGCCTCCATCTACACTCAGTCAGGAGTGGCGTGGAGAAAGCGAATAAGGAAAAGTTATTTATTTGTTCCCATAATATAAGAACTATGGGGCACCAAATGAAATTAATGGGCAGCAGATTTATAATAAAAGGAAGTTCTTCTTCACTCAGCGCACAATCAACCTGCGGAACTCCTTGCCTGAGGAGGTTGTGAAGGCTAGGACTATAACAGGGTTTAAAAGAGAACTGGATAAATTCATGGAGGTTAAGTCCATTAATGGCCATTAGCCAGGATGGGTAAGGAATGGGGTCCCTAGCCCCTGTTTGTCAGAGGGTGGAAATGGATGGAAGGAGAGAAATCACTAGATCATAACCTGTTAGGTTCACTCCCTCTGGGGCACCTGTCGCTACACAGGATACTGGGCTGGATGGACCTTTGGTCTGATCCAGTATGGCCATTCTTATGTTCTTATATTCTCACACTGCTAATTTTAGCAATGTAATGTCCCACTTTCTGTCTGCTACAGGAGCCTTTCCCCACAACTAAGAAAGGCTCCAGCAGGGGGAGGCCTCAGGGAAAGGCTCTGGCAGCTCCCCACTGCTGGAGCCTTAACCCACTGCAGGGAGAGACTCCAGAAGCAGGGAAAGGCCATGGCACTTGCCCAGAGCCTTTCTGTGCTGCCTCCCCCCCACCAAAGCCTTTCACCAATACATGTAGCTACACACTGCAGTGTGGACACAGCCTGCTTTTTACTGGGGTGTGTGGCTTCACGTACCCTGCATGCTGCTGCTGCCAGTGCAGAAAAGGCCTAAGGCAGCATTTCTGAACCACTGGGTTGTAACTCCTGGGGAAGAGTTATAAGGCATTGACTATTTTATTCTAAAGCAAAGAAAATCTTGCTTCCCCACTCACAACACATCCTGACCATTCAAGGTCAAATATTCTATGTCAACTTCTTGAAACACACATGCTAAATTATATAGGCTTACTGTTACTGATACTTTTTTTTTATTTTATAGCAAATGTAAGGGGGGTGTGCACACTTTTGACTTTCAGTAAGAGGTCACCAACCTGAAAAGTTTGAGAAACAATGCTCTAAGTCATAGGAGTCAGCACCATCCTGCCTTTTACATATTGTTAAATAGGAGGGGGTTCTGACTTGACCCTTGGCTAGATGGTAAGCTGGTCCCAGTACGGAAAGTAGTGACAACCACTGGTTTAAGAGATATGATTCCATCATTACACATACAGAGATGCTTTCACATCTATTTTGCACAAGTGCATTTACAAGTTCCTCTTCGATAGCCTCATCCAAAGCCCATTGAAATCAAAGAAAGACTCCCATTGACTTTCAATGGGTTTTAGCTCAGGCTGTTAATAATGACAGATAAATTGGAAACAACATAGTTAGTAAATATGTATAATATGAAATACTGTCTGTTTACCCAGGCCTGATACCACCCACCCTCCGCTTTTGCGGACATTGACAAGCCAAGAAGCACATTTCTAACTGCTGCTTTGCATGAAAATTTCATTTATTTGAGTGGAATGTCATAATATACTATATCAGGCATGGCAAATTTGCTGGCAGCAGTGGTTTTAATATATACCAAATAAATATTAGATTTATTTAAAAAATAAGTCACTCAAGAGCCAATGAGCCAATAAACTAGTTTTATTAAACATTTCAGAGAAGTTAATCAGCATATCTCCTACTTTTCTCCAAATTTATCTTTGTTCACCAGCCAACAAACAAGAAAGTAGAAAAAGAAAGAAATAGGTAAATACAAAGTAAAACACAAAATTGATCCTTGTAGTACATATAGATGTCCCCATCATAAAGATGTTTCAGAAATATTTGGGTTTTTTTCGTGACAATGCCACGTATTATTTCCTCACTGCCATTCACTTGTTTTAGCTTGATCCTGATTACCCAAGTATGAGCCCTGATTAGAAACATTTATTGTTCAAAAAAAGTCTGTTTTAAATTACAAAAAAGATTGTGTTTAGTGTGTGTCAGGGGAGTTCATTATCTGATTATTCACAGACTACATTTATTCTTGTTCATGCAAATAGGTGAACATGTGCATTTTCACACCACACTCAACACTATGATGTCCAAGTGTCACAGTAGAGTTCCTCATCTAGTGTGGAATTTGAGTGTGCCTTGTGCATTGAGAACTACTATGCTGCTGATTCAACTACCACCAACCTACGCAGTTGCCACCACAGGATAATAGCTAATCTCTTTTGGGAGCTCCACGTAAAGTTAGTTGAAAGATACTTCAGTAGGATGCAATGAATCAGCATGTCTTCTGCCTCGGCCAAATCCACTTTCCATTTAGCACCACTATGCTGGTTGTTTAGAGTCCCCACTCAGAAATAGATTGTAATGAGTCAAGTCACCACAATCACTCTGGACAAGAGACACACATTTTGGAGTCCTGGAAAACCCACAAAAAGAAACACTGATGGAACAACTAGAACGATAAGAACCAGGAAAAGGTACAGCTGTGAAATCCTGGGAAAACAGAATATCAAGAAGGAGAGTATTGTTGACTTACCACCTTTCCCCTGCTTCCCCTGCATTTGCTACTTTGTGATAAGTTTAACAATATTATAAGGGGTCTATAACTGACCTTGAGGTTTTGCACTTTAGTTGGAAAAATGCATGGGGACAAGTAGATGAACGTAAGTAATTGGGTTATCAAGCTTGCTATATTCAGAATGTATTGTGTTAGTACAAGGCCTATTGTAGGAAGTCATGCTAATGGCCGAGTTGTAGTTAACATATTGCAAGACTGAAAGCATATAACCCTAGATCATAATTTTGCACTCTCATTCAGAGAAGGCAAATGAGGGACCACAAAAGGAACAGTACACCACAAGATTCAGTTAGAAGAGAGTTTGTTGCAGGGGTGGAAGGGTGTTGGCAGTTAGACAACAGGTAAGTAGTTTGACCACTGTGATGCATAGGAATTATTAGGAAATGATTGAGAAAGGACTGATGCAAAGAGTTAATACAGTATTAATGATTATGGTTAATTATGGACACCCAGAATGCCACAGATGGAGTAGGGGCAGGCATTGACCTTATGATAATTGGAGTACCAGAACAGATGTTTATATATCAGTGACATCTGCATGATGTGGATGGAATATAAGACACCACACTTAGTTCCCTTTCCTTGCATTCTCACATGCTCTTAAATGGAATCAGATGTATCTATGGTTTTCTGAGGTTCTCCACTTGCTAATTTTCATCACTGTATTTTCCTCATCTTTTTTATAGTATAAGTATGAAATATGTTTATTAGCCTGGCCCTATTGTGTGCATACATTGTTTATTTGGATAGGTTTATGCTGTTTAATATTTATAGGTAGTATAATTATTTGATTTCTTTGTAAGGTTATAGATGGATCTATACTGTTCTGTTGCCAGTCACTTCAATCCCAGAAAGAAAGAGCAGTTTCTAAGAGAAACTCTGTGGGTAGCCCATTTTGAGAAAAATCTGTGATTGATCATGAATAATAAACGTAAGTGTGGCAAATCAGTTGTGTCATTATTTGTAAAGGCTACAGTGTGACTAGCAACATCCAGTGCAGTTGGGAGGTAAAGGAGCAGTAAGACTCAAGACCCCGAGATCTGGTAAGAGGAAGGTCATCAGAACTTGGTGAGAGTGATTTCAATGAAGTGCATATGATAGAAGTCAGAATGGAAGGGTATCTGGAATCTAGCTGGAGAAGAAATGGAGGTAGTGGTTGTAGACAGCACATTGAATGAGTTTGGTGGTGAAAGGAAAAATAAAAAGGCAGGTGTGTGGGGGGTGTCAATGGTGGGTTTTTTTTGCGGGGGGGGGTTCCGGGGGTTGGGGAGACCTGAGCAGACTTTTATTGTGAAGGGATACAGTCAAATGGTGTGTGCTGAGGTGGAGAAAAATGATAATGAGGGGATGAGGTCCCAAAAACAGTGCCAATTATTAACATTCAGATTTGAGGAGCTGAAAAATTGCATAGAGTTTTCAACAGTAAAGTGACTTCATTTTTACATTGAATGTCAAAAGTTTTGCCCAGCTGTCCTCCTGACACACATTTTACTATTTGTGGTTGCTGCTGCCTTGCACACACAATGTTATCTTCAGGTTACTTTGAACACTTATAATTATAACCAGGCAGTAATTACTATGTATTATTCATTTAAAAAATCAGGAGCATACAGTATAAGGGTGGGTAGTAATTTCATATTAGGAAATAAAATAGTCTCTCTTGAATTTCTAATTTCAAGAATGAAAGTATGATAAGTAAGGCGCTATTTTAATTTTAAAATCAAAATGAAAAGCATGTCTTTGGAAAGGCTGCTCCATAGCCACAGGAGATTTTGAATGCACATTACAAAATGGATGCAGGCACTTATTTTGGTGCGAATGAATATTGTATATAATATTCATTGTGAATATATATATATAATATTCATTCACACCAATTTAAGTGCCTGCAGCCATTTTGTAGTGTGCATTCAAAACAGAATATATTTCTTTCTGCTGAGTTATAGTTATACTAACTCAGCAGAAAGAAATACATTCTGTTTGTAATCAAAGTGTTGAGTGATTTGATTAATACTAAATGAGTCAGAAGGTTGAATCAGTTTTTGTTACCCTTGAAAAAGGACAAGGAATTCTTTATTCATTGGAATTTTGAATTCATAACTCCACTTTAAACACTGACTTACTCCTTTTCAAATTTTGGCCTATAACAGTGGTTCCCAAACTTGCTCCACCGCTTGTGCAGGGAAAGCCCCTGGTGGGCCGGGCCAGTTTGTTTACCTGCCGTGTCCACAGGTTCGGCCGATCGCAGCTCCCACTGGCCCTGGTTCGCTGCTCCAGGCCAATGGGGGCTGTGGGAAGCGGTGCAGGCTGAGGGACATACTGGCCGCCACTTCCAGCATCTCCCATTGGCCTGGAGCAGCGAACCGCGGCCACTGGGAGCCGCGATCGGCCAAACCTGCGGACGCAGCAGGTAAACAAACTGGCCCGGCCCGCCAGGGGCTTTCCCTGCACAGGAGGCGGAACATGTTTGGGGACCACTGCTCTAGACTTTGAGAAGTGTGGTAAACTAATAGAGCACAAGTTAATATTAAAACTTGATTCCAATACTGACCTCTATTGTTGACCCGTAAATATTCTTTCATCCTTGAAGATGAGTGTTTTAGGCAATGTCTGTTCTGTAACTGGGAGGTGTGATTCCCAGCTAGGTAGTTTGTGTGCTAAAAATTGCTGTGTGGCTGCTGCAGCATGGAGCCAGCTCAGGCTGGCTGCACAAGTACAGCCTCAAATGGCTAGCTCAACCTGCCTGCTGTGACCACAACTGCTATTTTCAGGACTTTAGCTCATACGGAGCTAGCAAGCGTATGTGTCTGTGAATGACACTTCGAGCTGCAGTGTAGACCTACCCTTAGAAAGAAAAGGGGGAAAAAAAAAAGAAAACAAAGAGAAAGGGAGCTCAAGAAAAGGAGATAATTGAGTGGTTTTAAGTTAACACAATTTACAAATGAGTATTTCTCTCCATTAGCACTTATTCCATCTGCTTCCCCAGATTTTGGTCTTCACTGGAGATGCACCAGAATATGGATTTGACAGATCAATTTATAAACATGTGATGGGTTTTAATTTGCCATTGCTTTTAGTAGTCTCTTGAGCACTTGCAGCATGATCCAAAGCCCATTGAAGTCAATGGGAAAACTCCCACTGACTTCAGTGGAAATAGGCCTATATTTCCTTTGACTACAAGTGAAATTTAGTTAGCCAGTATATTAAAAATATACTAGAAATAGTATCTTTACTAGGTTTACTGTTCTTTACTTCACAGTGACTGTGATTCATAGATTCTGAATGTAAAGCCAAAAGCGACTTCTGATGGGATATACAAATCCTGTACCAGCATGGAAGAGGTGAAAGAGCTGGTTTAGGCTACAGTGGCCCTCCCCCGTTGCACTTGCAAATTGTGCCAGGACAGGAGGAGGAGTTAAAAGAAAGGAATTCTACTCAGATGGGGGCAACCCTGGGAAGGGAACAGACTGTTGAACTCCCCATCTCCCAGAGAGAGGTCTGTAAACCTCTTTACAGAAAGGAGAACACAGATACATGGGTCGCAGGTTTATATAATTTTTGGTAGTGATCAGAATGGAGCCGTCCCGTCCATAGGATGGACTGGGGCAACCACCCCGGGCCCTGCGCTTCAGGGGGCCCCATGCTTCAGGGGGATTTGGGGTCCAGGGTGGCCTGAGGGGCTAGCAGGGGGCCTGGCACCAGCAGCAGTGATTACCCGGCCCTAGCCTGCCCCTGCTCCGCCCCTTCCTGCAAGCCTCCACCCTGCCTCTTTCCAACCTCTGCCCCCTCCCCGAAGTGACGCCGGGAGCTGGCAGGGGGGGAAGGAGCGCAGGTCCAAGCTGGGTGGGCGGGGGCTTGGTCACTTGCTGCTGCCAGCGCTAGGCCCCTCACTAATCCTCCAGGCTGACATGGACCCTGCTTCCCCCTGAAGCACGGGGCCCCCCAAAGCTCAGTAAGCCCAAACATTGGTGGAGCCGCGCCCACATTCCTAAATATTGGTGGAGCACAGGCACCCCGGGCCCATATAACTTGTAGCCTATGCACAGATTCCCTGTACTAAGACTGGAAAAGAGACTGAGACCTATACTGGAGACCCAGTGAACTCTGGGAGGACTATGATACTGCCAAGGTCCCTCTAAATTAAGAGAGGCCAATATCCTCATGGTTTTCTTTCTTTATGTTTTTATTTAACATCACTTGGTGACTGTGGACTGTTTTTGTTTCTTTCAGCTGAGGGACCTGAGCAGGACCGAAACAGCCAGAAGGCCTTGGCTAGAGGACTGAGCACCAGTCCCAGTAAACTGACATGCCCCACAGTGGTGGGACAACTAGAAATGCATGACTGTGCTCCCGACATTGGTCCTGAAGAGGGTGCTCTGCCAAATTCAGATTTGTGACAGGACTCTTAGCTTATCCAGTCTGACCTCCTGGTTACCGACCATTACATTTCACCATGTTAACCCTAGAATGAGCCCAATAACTTGTGTTTGGTTAAAGCATAACTTCCAGAAAGGCATGCAATCTTGATCTGAAGACAAGAAGAAATAGAGAATTAACACTTTCCTTGGTAGTTAGTTCCAATTATCAATCACCCTATTTTAAAAAAAAAATCTGTGCGTAATCTGAATTTGTCTGGTATCATCATCCACCCATTTGTTCTATTTATGCCTTTCTTGGCAAGATTAAAGAGCTCTTTAGTACCAGTATTTTCCCCCATGAAATTACCTATTCATATAATCAACTGAATCACTCTTTTTTCAATAGAATAAATAGATTGAGGTCTTTAAGTCTCTCTCTGTAACATGCTTTCTCCAGCCTTCAAATTTAGTTTGTGTCTGTTTTCTGTATCATCTCAATTTTTAACATATTTTTTAAATTGTGGACATGAGAACTGTATGCATTATTCCAATACCAATGCCACATGCAGAAGTAAAATAGTCTCTCTGCTCCCCTATGTATCCATCTGAGGATCATATTAGAGCTTTTTGCCACAGTATCGCACTAGGAGCTCACATTGAGGTGTTTCTCCACTGTGATCCCTAAATCCTTTTCAGAGTCACTGCTTTTCAGGATACAGTCCCCTAGTCTGTAGGTATGACCTGTATTACTTGTTCCTAGCTGTATAACTTCTTATTCAGCTGTATCAAAATACATTTTGTTGGAATGGGCTCAGTTTACCAATTGATCAAGGTTGCTCTGTATGACTGCCCTGTCCTCACCACTAGTTACGACCCTGCCAATTGTTGTGTCATCCACAAAATTTCTTGGCAGTGGGCTACATTCCTAAATGGATTTAGGTGTCTACTTTCAACGTTAGGCACCTAAGCCCACAATCAAGCACTAGTGGTTTTCACAAAACCCCACTTAACGGAGACTTACTCAGCACCTAACATTTTCAGTAAAGGTTCCCTAGGTGCCTATGTTTCTGCCTCTGGGCATGTGGGCTGCTGCTCCATTAAAGGCATCCAGACACCTAAGCCCCAGTGTGATGCACAAACCAGTGGAAGTTAGATGTTCCTCTGAAGTTAGATGTTCCTCTGCCTAATTTTCCTATGGGGCCTGATTTGGTAAGCATGTGAGAGTGAGGAGGAGGACTTCCCTCATAACTTTTAGCCCAGTGGTTAGGGTTCTTACCTGGGATGTGGGATAGCCTTTAAGTCCCTCCTCTGAGTGAGGGGGAAAAGAGATTTGAACAGGGATCTGATACTTCTCTGAAAGGGCATGAAACCAATTTTCAAAATATTGAGACCAGAGAAATCCTGAATTTCAGACAGCTCTACTTCTAATGGCCTACACCAATTTTGAAAATGGGGTCCAGGCTTCTAACTCACTTAGGTGCTTTTGAAAAACTTGCCCCATGGCTATATCTAGCTAAGAGCCAGACTTCTCTGAATTCAACCCATGAAATCAATTAAACTAGTTTAAACCTATTTCAGTGAAGCAATCCAGCCATAATTACTATATACCATCTGTTCTGTTCTGCTTGCTATGTGTTTTATATTATAAGCTCTTCAGGACAGACTTCCTGTTATTTAGCAGAGATCTCCTCTGCATAAAACCATACACACTAGAAGTAAAATAAATATTTAAGGTGCTGAGATTATCCTGGGGCAGGGGAGAAATGCTGAGAGAAGTTGCTACTACGGCTTTATAATTGCTTTACCTAGGGCAGTGCCTTTCTTCTGTCTAGCCATTACCAAACTAACTAAAAAAAATAAAAAGAAAAGGAGTACTTGTGGCACCTTAGAGACTAACCAATTTATCTGAGCATAAGCTTTCGTGAGCTACAGCTCACTTCATCGGTGAGCATCCGATGAAGTGAGCTGTAGCTCACGAAAGCTTATGCTCAAATAAATTGGTTAGTCTCTAAGGTGCCACAAGTACTCCTTTTCTTTTTGTGAATACAGACTAACACGGCTGTTACTCTGAAACCTAAAAAAAATAAGTAAATCAAACAGCCCAAGCTTTAAGCAATCCTTTAACACAGCAGTTGGAAATTTGTACCTCACTCCTCTCCTGACTGTTGTGCTAGGATGTGACAAGGAATAGAAGGGACTATGAGACAGGACTCATGGAATTGTTCATCTTTTATGCATAAAGAATAGAAAAGACTGAAGAGAGTGTGATCAGGCTCTTCAGATTCCAGCTGGCAGTATCTGGGAATACAAAATGAATGCCTAGGTATCTTTAGTAGCATTTGTCATCATCTGGGAAAGGCAGAGCTGTATAGAATTACAGGAAGATGCATGCCTTGAAAACCTTTCCTTGCAACTGCTAACTTTGGCTGCAATATGTTGCTGTATTCCTGATTTGTTATTTTCTCTTTTTGTTATTTTCTCTAAGGGATCTCTATGGACACATGGTAGCTTATCAGATGCTTCAAGAATATTCCATGGGGCATCTGCTCAACAATGAGATTTTTATATGTCACATTCCTAAAAGATCTTAAAAACCAGGAGCCAGAGAGATTAATCTGAGAACAGGATTAGCCATGAGTACGGAAAAAGGAGGTAGAATAGCCTTTATTAAACTATAAAGAGATGGTATTTTGTGTTCCATAAATACCATTATTTCTTGGCGTTTTATGAACCTTCCTGTCAAGTGAAGTGGATAAAACATATTATTTATATATGCGGATTTCTGAGGTCTACTGAAACAAGAAAGGCAAAAAGATCTCTTCTCAAACAAGCGTAATGGATCACAAATTTTAGATTCGGACCTCCTTGTCTGTGTGAAACTCCCATTGTCATTAATAAGAGCTCTGCATAGATAAAGACAGCAGAGTATTAGAGTTTAAATCCACAGTGAATATCTGGGAGGAGCAGTATGACCAAAAGAAGAAAACTAAACCAAACCTATTTTTTTCTGATTCTTATGTAAATAGGTTGTGATGACATCAGATATCACAGTGCAGTAGTGGGATAACAGAAAACTTTTTCTGCAAACAATGAAGCACTTGCAATATTCTCCAATCTTTCCATCTCAATGAGTTGTCGGCTGGCAGTGTATTATAGTAATTCTTCTAAACAATTTATATACCTGTGCAGTTCCATCTAAATGGATTGGTATGGTGTCTTTACGTCCATATAGTCATTGACAGAAGAAATCATAATCAGCTGTATCAGCTCTATTAGCTGACTTTCCTGAGGTCACATTGTGACAGTCTGTATCCCTATGTTCACCCTTTTTACAAGACTATGGTGGATTTTGTGAAAAGTATGCCTTGTGAGGTATCATTTGAAAACTCATAATTTGCTGATCATTATTGTGTGGTAAATATTTGTGGCAAGTTGTATGTAAAATTATATGGTTTTACTGTAGGATATGACTGAGACATATTCCAAGTCTGCAAAAGCAGGTACAAAACAGTATCTCAGAGACCAAAGGCAACCTGATGCCGCAACCAGGTGTCCACAAAGTAAAATGGACTATCGTCTGATTAAGCAGCTATTCTTTGGCAGGAAAAAGGATGTGAGTGAGAAATTTACATCTGGAGATGCCCATCCCCACAGAATTCCTTTCCCCTGAACACCAGCTGGAGATGATTTTCAAAGGAAAAAGAGAAGCATAAGAAAAGGGGAACAAACACTCCAAAATACTCCCCTCTTTCTCTATGCTCAGAGCATCAGTTGCAACTGAAGGACAAAGAAGTAACACTGAACTGGGGAAGGGGTCCTGGCTGAAATGAATCCAGCCAATAAGCATGTGATGTGGAAACCTTTGCTTTGAATTCATTTAGCTTGTTAGGTTAGATATTAATTGTGTTTTACTTTTTATTTCTTTGTAATCAATTCTTACTTTTATGCCTCATTACTTGTAATCACTTAAAATCTATCTTTCTGTGGTTAATAAATTTGTTTTATCTAAACCAGTGGGTGTTTGGAATGAAATGTTTGGGAAACTCCATTTGAGATAAGATTTGTGCACATCATTTTCCAGTAATTAAATGATGGACTTTATATGAGCTTGCATTGTCCAGGAGGTTGCTAGGGTGTACAAGACACACATTTCTGGGGGAAGTCTGGGGCTGGGAATTTGTTGTGCAATGTAATTCATGAGTGGCTAGCTTTAGCACCCATACAATATCTGGGAGTGATTTGCATGAGGAAAACTGTGTGTGAGCAGATCAGGAGTGGTTGCTCTTCCAGGTTGAAGAATTGAGGGGACATGGCTGTCCACCTGTTCAGATTGTCCCTTGGGTAATGTCACACACATGTCTATGGTTAGCCTGATTTATGCAACTTCACTATAAATTGAAGAAGTTTCATAACAAAAAAGAGCTCCTGCACGTTTTGTAAAATCATTTTTTCTCTCTTGCCTCATGAAGATTATGAGTATTTAAATTGTTTTGTACCATGATGCAGTGCTACACCTCATTTTCATAAGTCCCTGGGGATATTCACACAGCTCTACGTTTAGTAAAATTGCCAAATTATCACCTAAAAGAATATATAATAATGAACATTATTATGTGTATGGTAATCTTAATAAAAGCAATATAAAAACCTCCAGTACAAGAAAACTATATCAAGTATGACACATATAAATGAATTGTTTTCAGCAATTTCAATCTCCCATGTCAAATCTCCCATGTCAAAAATTCAATCTCCCATGCCTTATTATATAAGGTCTGTTCACAAAGGCCATTATGCTGCTTAATGGCAAGAACAAGAGGAAACTTACTCCCGTCTAGAGCTAGAAAATAAGTTTTTTTTTTTCTGTCAGACTCTCTCCTTAACAAGGTGTTGTATGGAATATCTACATTGTGATAATGATCGCTGATGATAGGTCACAAACCATAATTCACAAACCATAATTCACAGTTAAATAACTTTGGAGACAGTAAGGAGCATGTCCTCTATTCAAAACAAATCTAAATCTCAACCAGTATCCTCTTTTGTGGATAAAGCCAGTTCAGTATTATATAAAGGATACAGTGATGTTATGCATAATTATGAAAGGAAAATCAATAAAGTGTTACATGTTCACTTCATTATACTCATGTGCTATTGTTACATAGCTAGACCTCAAAATTAAAATTATTAGCAATATTTGTAACAATTTGCTCTTCCAATTCAAAACAAAACAAAACTACACTACCCTTTCAAAATCAACCCTTTTCAGGATAGAGTCCCTCCATTCTTTAAGTATTCCCTACATTCTTTGTTCCTAGATGTATACATTTAGCCATATTAAAATGTCATTTGCTTGTGCCCATCTTACCAAATGATCTGTATCAGTGACCTGTCCCCTTCATTATTTACCGCTTCCCCAGTTTTTGGGTCATCTGCAAATTTTATCAGTGATGATGTTATGTTTTCTTCCAGGTCATTAATAAACAATGTTAAATAGGATAGGGACAAGAACCATTCCCTCTAGGACCCCTATAGAAACATACGCATTGAATGGTGATTCCCCTTTTACAGTTATATTTTGAGACCTATTAATTAGACAACTTTTAATCCATTTAATGTGTGCCATGTTAATTTTATATCTTTCCAGGTTTTTTAATCAAAATGTCATGTGATACCCAGTCAAATGCCTTACAGAACTATATTATGTCAACACTATTACCTTTATAAACCAAACTACCATGATTTTATCGGACTTCCTGCATAATGCAGGCCATAGGACATACATGAATTAATTCCTGCTTTAAGTCTAATATCTGCAGCTGAACTGAAGCATAGCGTTTAGAAAAACATCAGTGATAAAGAATCCACTACAACTCTCGATAAGTCATTCCATCAGTTAATTACCCTGTTAATTTTTTTGCCTTATTTGTTGTTTGAGTTTGTTTAGTTTCAACTTCCAATGATTGGATCTTGCTATATCTTTATCTGTTACACTAAAGAATCCTCTTACCAAATTTTTGTTCTCCATGTAGGTAACTGTAGACTGTAATGAAAACCCTTAACTTTCTTTTGACTCTTCTCTGAACCTTCACCAATTTCTTTTTTCTCCCCAATGTTTCTAGAACTGTATTCCAGTAGTGACTGCACCAGTATCAAATACAGAGATAAAATGACATTACAGAAGGGTATCATCCAAATAAGTAACATAGAGTGTTGACTAATATATGCTGGATAGCATATAAATATATCATATTAACAATATGTATTATCCACATGACATATCCACTAATATATATTATATATAATGTAGTACCAATAAAATTAAGTACAAATGATGTATAGTAAATAGATATAGCCTAAACTGGCCTATACCATAATTCTGGTCACTTATGCTAAGTATACTATAACACTTTGCATTTGCTGAACCTAGCACCTGGAATAAGAGATAAGAAAATTGTAAAAATCAAGATACATTTCTTCTGTCTTAGTACAAGCTGGGGAAGTACCTTCATGGACCAGTGCCTGGAATGCTAGTATCCAAAATAAAGGTAAGGAAGCAACAGAACAATAAGTTAAGGAACTGAGACAAATGGATGGGTTGGATTTTAGTGATGTGTAAAGAAATATGGAACTTGTAAAATCATATAAACAATACCATCTGAAATGTGTCACTTGGGGGAGCACACCTTCTGCATAAGGTGAATGTAACATTGCTACACAGCACAACGTCTCAGAGACTGGTATGACATGGAACTCTTTTTCTTGTACCATAATAATAAATACGATTGAAATTGGTTACTTGCTATCTTGAGTATATTTCATAACCAGTCTAAGGTTATGTAATTGACCACACGATTTATCAACAATAGGTGAGGATATGACTTAGTCACAGATGTCACAGAAGTCTTTACTGGACCTCCATGACTTCTTCGGCTTCAGATGTCAGCAGCCAGGGCCGGAGCTGTGTGCCCCCACTGGCAAAGTTCCCTGTATTTTTTTACATCCATGTGCGGAATGAATTTTGTTATGTGCACGAATATGGAGGTGATGTGCGGCGTGGTTGGGGTTGAGGGGTTTGGAGTGTGGGAGGGGGCTCAAAGCTGGGACAGAGTGTTGGCATGTCCGGGGGTGACTGCTCCAGCTGGGGATGAAGGCTCTGGGAGGGTGCCGGGGATGAGGGTTCAGTGTGTGGGAGGGGGCTCAGGGCTAGGGGAGTGGGTTGGGGTGCAGGATGGTGAGGGCTCCAGCTGGGGGTAGGGCTCTGGGGTGGGGCCGGGGATGAGGGGTTTGGGGTGCAGGCTGTCCCAGGAGAGAGACGACTCCCCCCAGCCCTCTCTCGCCACAGCAGCTCTGGGGCCAGGGTAGAGGTGCCTCTCCCCGCCTGTGCAGCCCTTGATAGCCTGCTGCCTGGCTGTGGTGCTTAGAGGCAACTTAGCCCACCAGTAGCTGTGGCCAGGACTGAAGACAGGGCTGTAACACCCCCCCTGCCATCCCATTGTGGTGGGGTTCAGGCTGTCAGTCCCCACTGCCATGGGGGTGGGGCTCCACTTGGCTTTCCTCCCCCCACCCCCCGCTTATTTTTAGTTAAAGTCACAGATAGGTCATGGGCAATAAAGAAAAACTAACAGGAGCCTGTGACCCATCCATGACTTTTACTAAAAATAACTGACAAAATCTTAACCTTAACAATAGGTTATGATAGTACAGGGAAATCTGTTCTTTCCTTCCTTTCCATAGAACAATTGAGCATGTGTATATTTGTTTAATTCTATATTGTATAATTAGAGAATTGGTCAAAACAATTAAAATCTGACATGTCTCTGTTTATAAGAGTCTATTTTGTTAAATTTCTGAGAGCTATTTTAAGTCAAACTTCTTGATATTTATGAAAGTTTTAGTTTTGTCATATTAAAATGGAAAATATTGTTCCAGCATCAGTTTTCACATCTAAACAAGCTATTTTTTTACAATAACTATAACTGGATGCAAAGAGTATTTTTCTGCGAAAATTACAGGAAAAGCTAAATGTTGGAAATGGCCCAGAGTAAAATTGCAATGATTTTTCCCTCTCCTCAGACCCTACTCTAGCGTTTTAATTTGTGATTTTTGCACCTATTAAAATGTGTATGTAATATGATTCACAGGTGGAAGAACCAAAGAAGGGATTAGCATAACAGTGATTGCTATTCACAGTAATGTCTCCAGTTTCCTAACAGTTTCCGAAATAGGAAGCATGTTTATAATTTGGCTCAATACATTGTCTTGATATTCATTTATAATTGTCAAAAAAGTGGCCAATTTTGAAGAAAAAACATTTTAAATTAATTGATTGTAGTATTTCATTAAGTCCTTAACCTATATTTTTTATTTATTGCATTTACCATTTTTAAATAGGAAGTTATTTTTTTTAAAGTTGACTCTTAGCATCCAATCAACATCTAAAATACAACCCTCAGTTTAAACATGCCTAAAGTAATCTTAATTATATGGTTTATTTCTGAAAGATAACCAAACTCAAGTCTAGACTGGAAAAAGCATTTACCCTTTAACCATGTGTGCAAAAATACAAACAGGCAAGAGTTGGATATTTTTATGCAGAAACATATCAGTTATACTGAGTGCACATGTATAGCTTCTTTGCTATCTGTTTAGATAATAGTATGCCTAGAGAACATTAGTTTTAAAACCATTGCCTGAAGGCACCGGTCCCGGGCAATGATGAGTTTACAATGGCAATCTTCAATAAATTATTGAAGCCATTTATTTATAAGAAGTTCCATTGTGTCAGCTCCAAAGCACTGGTACAATATACCTCCTTATATTTAATCAGACCTATTCCACATCCTATCATATCTAATCCAGCTATCAGAAAAAAAAATCTTTTACTTCACTGGGAGCTTATTTTATCTTGTGAAATGTGTAGCGGGGAATTTATGTGCAAGGCCGGGTTTACAGCTCCGTAATGTCTCTCAAGTACCTGAGAGTTGAGTATTGCATCCTTCAATTTTGCCTAGATTAAAAGACAATTTAAGAGGTTTGCTGCTTCTTACAGGAAAAGCCATAAACATTAGGCAAATGTCCATCTTATAGTTCTGGGAAGTTGTGCTTGTCAATCAAGATAATTACATTTAGTTTCCTAGTACATCTCTTTTGATGGAGTAATTCAAGGTTTGGTTCTTTGATACCACTGTAGTTCTCAGTGTGCAGATGGCTGTCAGCTGTACACACAAATCTTGAGACTATGAAGGTAAATTAGTATGATGTGATCATGAAGGGAAACTGCATATCTAATGCTTAGAAAAGTAGAGTGGGAGTTAAGAGCCTTGGGTTCCATTCACACCTCTGAGGCAGACTTATGACAATGGGCAAGTCATTCAACTTTTCTGGTATGTTTACTTTAGACTGATTGCCAGTTAACTCAAGTTAAAACATTCTACTGCAAATAAATTCTCTGACATTATTGCCTGTATTTAATGTGGGGAACAACAATATCTACCAGACAGTGGCAAAAAAACCCAAAACAAAAAAACAACCAACCAACCAAAAAACATGCATGGTGTGGCAAAAAAAGCACTTTGAGATCCTGAGATGTAAGGTGCTGTAGAAGTGCAAATCATCATAGTTTCTGAATATACTGTAAGTGATCTGTAAGCCTACACAGCTTCACAAAAGGATTATACTAGATCAAGACAGGAATTTTCCGATGAAACAGTGTTTTGTAGATCCTGAAATCTTTTGAAGAAATGTGTTCTGTTTTATGCAGCACAGGCAGGTTTCCTGCTTGCTCACTTGATGAGATGCTAGGGAGATTTTAGAAGCAAAGGCTCCAAGGTAGTTGCCATTGTCCTACCGGTTGTCAGCAATGCCCACGCACATTTCTTTGAGAAATCCACTAACACTTGGAATATGGCAGGTGCAAAAACACTAACATTGGATAATCGTCAAGGTTCCAATCCAATTCCTTATGCAATTCACAGAAAAGAAAAGAGACATTTAAGTACTTAGCTCCTTTTCATTTACATCAAACTAAACTAGTATCAGTAAAGTATTGTACCATAATTTAAGTTGTGTACTCCATACATATTGGCAGCATCATGCTATATCACTAACAGCATTGACTCACAGCAATCTGAACCCCTGAGGAGTTTCTATTATCTAGGCTTCCCTTAGGTACTGTCCACTAATTGCTGAAATCTGCCAAAGAACTCAGAGCATATCACACTTCAACTCTGTCACTATTTGGTTTTATTCAGAAAATAACCACAACAACAACCACCACCTTATTGCAAATATGCAGTATCAGAAGCAACTTTAATGAATGAAAAAGAGCATAGTGAATGAGTAAGCACTGAGATATGCAAAACATGCCTATGTCACAATGAGACTCAGTGAATATTTGGCCCATACAGGGCATAACAAAGAACTTAAGATTTCTCATTTCTGTGTGACATGAATTTAGCAGACATATTGCTAGCAAAGTCATACAGTTTGCTTTCATGCTACTTGGTAACATATTTGATTAAGATATAGATAGCAAATAGTTTTTATTTGTGGACACAAGAGATAAAATGACAGGTTTCAGAGTAACAGCCATGTTAGTCTGTGTTCGCAAAAAGAAAAGGAGTACTTGTGGCACCTTAGAGACTAACCAATTTATTTGAGCATAAGCTTTCATGAGCTACAGCTCACTTCATTGGATGCATACTGTGGAAAGTTTAGAAGATTTTATTATATACACACAAAGCATGAAAAAATACCTCCTCCCACCCCACTCTCCTGCTGGTAATAGCTTATCTAAAGTGATCACTCTCCTTACAATGTGTATGATAATCAAGGTGGGCCATTTCCAACACAAATCCAGGGTTTAACAAGAACGTCGGGGGGGAGGGGGGAGGAAAAAACAAGGGGAAATAGGCTACCTTGCATAATGACTAAGCCACTCCCAGTCTCTATTCAAGCCTAAGTTAATTGTATCCAATTTGCAAATGAATTCCAATTCAGCAGTTTCTCGCTGGAGGCTAGATTTGAAGTTTTTTGTTGTAAAATAGCAACTTTCATGTCTGTAATCGCGTGACCAGAGAGATTGAAGTGTTCTCCGACTGGTTTATGAATGTTATAATTCTTGACATCTGATTTGTGTCCATTTACTCTTTTACGTAGAGACTGTCCACTTTGACCAATGTACGTGTCAGAGGGGATTGCTGGCACATGATGGCATATATCACATTGGTGGATGTGCAGGTGAACGAGCCTCTGATAGTGTGGCTGATGTTATTAGGCCCTGTGATGGTGTACCCTGAATAGATATGTGGGCACAGTTGGCAATGGGCTTTGTTGCAAGGATAGGTTCCTGGGTTAGTGGTTCTGTTGTGTGGTATGTGGTTGCTGGTGAGTATTTACTTCAGGTTGGGGGGCTGTCTGTAGGCAAGGACTGGCCTGTCTCCCAAGATTTGTGAGAGTGTTGGGTCATCCTTCAGGATAGTGACCATCGTTTATTAGCACTGTAGTGTCCAGGAAGTGGGTCTCTTGTGTGGACTGGACCAGGCTGAGGTTGATGGTGCGATGGAAATTGTTGAAATCATGGTGGAATTCCTCAACGGCTTCTTTTCCATGGGTCCAGATGATGAAGATGTCATCAGTATAAGGCAAGAGCTCTTAGGGAACGAGAGCTGAGGAAGCGTTGTTCTAAATCAGCCATAAAAATGTTGGCATACTGTGGGGCCATGCGGGTACCCATAGCAGTGCCGCTGATCTGAAGGTATACATTTTCCCCAAATGTAAAATAGTTATGGGTAAGAACAAAGTCACAGATCCACTTCCTGGACACTACAGTGCTAATAAACGATGGTCACATAAACACCACCCTATACCGGAAACATACTGACCACTATTCCTACCTACATGCCTCCAGCTTTCACCCTGACCACACCACACGATCCATCGTCTACAGCCAAGCTCTGCGATACAACCGCATTTGCTCCAACCCCTCAGACAGAGACAGACACCTACAAGATCTCTATTAAGCATTCTTACAACTACAATACCCACCTGCGGAAGTGAAGAAACAGATTGATAGAGCCAGAAGAGTTCCCAGAAGTCACCTACTACAGGACAGGCCTAACAAAGAAAATAACAGAACGCCACTAGCCGTCACCTTCAGCCCCCAACTAAAACCCCTCCAATGCATTATTAAGGATCTACAACCTATCCTGAAGGATGACCCAACACTCTCACAAATCTTGGGAGACAGGCCAGGCCTTGCCTACAGACAGCCCCCCAACCTGAAGCAAATACTCACCAGCAACCACATACCACACAACAGAACCACTAACCCAGGAACCTATCCTTGCAACAAAGCCCATTGCCAACTGTGCCCACATATCTATTCAGGGTACACCATCACAGGGCCTAATAACATCAGCCACACTATCAGAGGCTCGTTCACCTGCACATCCACCAATGTGATATATGCCATCATGTGCCAGCAATCCCCTCTGACACGTACATTGGTCAAAGTGGACAGTCTCTACGTAAAAGAGTAAATGGACACAAATCAGATGTCAAGAATTATAACATTCATAAACCAGTCGGAGAACACTTCAATCTCTCTGGTCACGCGATTACAGACATGAAAGTCGCTATTTTACAACAAAAAAACTTCAAATCCAGACTCCAGCGAGAAACTGCTGAATTGGAATTCATTTGCAAATTGGATACAATTAACTTAGGCTTGAATAGAGACTGGGAGTGGCTTAGTCATTATGCAAGGTAGCCTATTTCCCCTTGTTTTTTCCTCCCCCCTCCCCCCCGACGTTCTTGTTAAACCCTGGATTTGTGTTGGAAATGGCCCACCTTGATTATCATACACATTGTAAGGAGAGTGATCACTTTAGATAAGCTATTACCAGCAGGAGAGTGGGGTGGGAGGAAGTATTTTTTCATGCTTTGTGTGTATATAATAAGATCTTCTAAACTTTCCACAGTATGCATCCAATGAAGTGAGCTGTAGCTCATGAAAGCTTATGCTCAAATAAATTGGTTAGTCTCTAAGGTGCCACAAATACTCCTTTTCTTTTTAAGAGATAAAATGCCTATCTTCCAGTGAATAAGGGAAAGATAGATTTGTTGGTCACTTATGACTGCCCCTAAGCTAGTTTATATTATAGCAGAGTAAGATAACTTACATTACTTAAACCTACGTGGCATGAGCATACATTCCTCAGGCCGTTTGTTTGCAAGCAATCTATGACAGACAATAGTGCCATAAGATTAAACTAGAGATGACAGTCCATAAAACAAGTTGTGCATTTGCCTGAATACATGGACTACCAGACACAGGGCTATAACACTGAATATCTAAATGTAGGATATAATGCATTATGCTCTTTCAAGTGAGGCATAGTCACATACAGAAGATTCTACATGTTCTGCAAGAGACAAAAAGCTTTCTCTTTCTTTAAACAGAATGGAAGTCCTTATGCTCAGGAAAGGAAACAAGCAATGTATATCAAGATATTCCCACTTAGTGCACCAATAGTAATTCAGAGCTTGTCGTCAGACCATATACACTGAGTATATTCACTGTAACAGATCTTGTTGCCTTTCATGGTTAAACATAACTGCCACCTTGTATACATACTTTGTTCTGGAGACCTTTGTTAAAACCAGCTACATACTGCCTAACTGGTGCCAATAACATAAATACACACATCTGCTAGTTTAATATGTACTGGCGAAGGAGCATTCTGGAAAGCCAGTGGCTGTATGATCAGGATTTCCTGTAACATACTGCAATCTATTACTCTGGTATCTAATATATACTCAGTTATGTCTGTAAGGTCTATATAGATGTTGTGTATATATAACTGCTTCTAATGTTCATTGCTGAGTACAGGGTTCTTCCCCGAATCCTCTGCTCTTGTGGCTGATCCTCCCTCTCTACTTTGTATTCCTTTTCTTCTGGATGTGTAGTTATCTCTAGATTCTTCTTCAGTTGTTTACTGATCCACCCATTGGGAAGTAGAAAAACTCTCAATAGCTGGATGGCACTAAAAAAAATGTAATATGTAAACTACTCACTACTCAAGACAGATAATGTGGGCTGTTCACATATAATTCATGTTCATATACACAGTGCAGCACATAAAGTTCTACCTCTTTCATGTACAAAAATATTTGCTAGGCTGAGAGAGGATCTTGGGACTAGAAATACATAAGTACATTAAGTGACTTGTTAGATAGTTAATGGTTTGGGTCCCAGCAAATGAAAAAAAAATGTTGATCTGGGAAAAGTCCAAGCTGTTGTAACCAGGGATGTATGACCTTAGTTACTGTGAATTCCTGAAATCAAGGCACACTGCACCTCAGTGATAGAGACATGAGGAGAGGGGTGATGAGTTGAGTGAGTACCTGATACATTAACTTTTAAGTTGGAGAGGGGGGCAGTTCTGGGAAGAGTTGGTTGCTCTGTTATGAAGGCTGTGTTAGAGGGGAAAGAGAAGCATTTATGTGTGGGGCTTTGCTGGGTGGAGAAAGGGATAGGTATGTTGGAGGGGCTCCCCTGGGGAACTGAAATGTGTGTCTGAGTGGGGTACTTCTTTTGTTGAGGGAATGGCTGGATTTTGTTTGGGTGTGAGGGAGGGGGCTAGAATGGTGGAATTGATGGATTCTTTGCTGAGGGCAGGGTTGTGTTGAAAAAGAAACTGATGGGTTTTTTTGTTGAGGAAACCATACAAAAGTCATTATTCTCTAGTGCCTTCACTATGATGGCATTCATGCCCTACAAAAAGCTTAAGTCAGAGAGAAGGTCTGGATTTATTATAGTATAATGAATTCAATTAGATTTCCTTTAAAAGGCCATACATTTACATACTGTATAGATACTTCTCTCACACAATACTGTATACTCATTTTATAAATGCATTAGTAGTGCTTTACTTTTACTGCTACAGATTTTTTTTTATTTTGTTTTGGAAAAAGTTAGCATAGGTTTCAGGTTCATTATCTTTATACAGTCTATTTTTCAGGTGAACCATTTCCTATGTATTCAACCTTACACATTCTAGGTATTTTTCCTCTAGCCTTATCAGGAGTTTCATCTACTTTATTACCTATCAGATGGTTTGTTACTATACATGCAATTTCTTCTCTTGTCATGAAATGGGTGGTCATACCATCAATGTGGATTCCCTATTCTAAAGCCTGTAGTGTATTTTTTAGATATCGTATGTTCACCTTTGTAGCCATTTCTTCAGTGGCATGCCCTTTGTTCCCTCATTGTGGATCTGAGTCAGAGTAACCATTACAATCACTGTCTATGAAAGCACTAGGGAAACATTTCAGGCAGCATTTTTCTGACAGCAAAAATTTCATTCCAACATACGGCAGCACTGCACACAGCATCCGTTAATGTGTAGCATTTAAGGAAATAAGTGACAGACAAATCTGATGAGAGCAAATCACACAGGAAACATTCCTGATTTCTCTTTTACCACCAAGACATCAATGTTCTGCTCCATGAGCTGAATGCATGATGGGGCATTTTAAGAAAATAAGTTATAGGAATCTTTTTTTTTTCCTGAGAGAAATCTCAAGGTAGGGCAACTATCCCCTAGTAAAATTGTTTTTTAGAAGACAGGCTATTTTCTTTTCATCTTTTTTGAAACAGGAAAACTGATCATTGGTTTATGCAGGCAGTAAACAGGGCAGTTGCCTTTTGTTTGTACAGTCTGTTTATATTTCAGGAAGATGGCCCATAAATCAATATACTAGAAGATATACAGATTTACATACCACCCAGGGCTAAGTGATAATATTGCAGCTTCTCATGACATTTGACCAAATTAAAAATGAGATACTGCTTTTCATTTTTTGATAGTGGTTGATATAGTTTGGCATCATCAATTTGAAGTTCAATCAGGTCATCTGAATCTTTTCCAAGTTTGTCCATATTGAATCCAGTTAAGCACATAAATCTTTTGCTTCTGTTTTCAAAGGAGAACAAAAGACTGACAGGAAAAAAAGACTCACTGGTTAAGTGTAATTTTCTCCCTTTTTATGCCTCCTTCCACTAAGAAAATTCGTGGAATACATTATGCGTCTGTAACTCACTGGCCAGTGTGTGTTACATGTCCTCTTTTGTGCCTGGTCCACAGAGGGTGGGAGTCCGTTACTATGCCCAGCTACAAAACCTGGCTCTAACTCAAACTGTAGCTGTTTATGTGTTTAACACTGGATGTCCCTGGTTCAATTCTAAGTATCAGTCAAGAAGGCAGCCATCACACTTCCACAGAAGAATATTCAAGTCTAAAAGAGTCATAAGGCTCCCACTCCTCTCATATGGGTTTTGCTTAAGATATGCTTGTGGGCTATAATGAAGGGGAATTATTGATACAGATTTAGTAGCCATAGCAAGAGCTACCCAACATCACATCTAATAAAAAAGTAACAGCAAGTACAGATGGTGACATACATAACTTGCCAGAGATGAACCTCAAAGTGTCTAGAAGAATTATCAAGCAGGGAAAAATCTACTGAGGTTAAAAAAATTTAGTATATAATATATTCTAATGGGGCTTTCAGGATAGGTTACAGCTCCCAGATTTTATAGTGAGGATTTCTACTCTAGACTCATGAGAGAAATGGTTCATAATAGAATAGTTCTTCCACACCTAGTTTCATTAGACATTCCCAAATGTGCATAAAGACATTTTTCATTTCACAGATAATCTGAAATAATAATAATTTGCACTGTCAAAATTTTGAGCTAGACATTTTTGCCTTATTTCCACCACCCCGATTCTTGCCACATAGATGCAAGCAAAATGTAAAAATGAATAAAACCAATCTCCCTTGGGAAGGCTGAGGAAGGATGGTCCTATAGTAAAGGTATTGGACCAGGGCTTATGAGAGCTGTCTTCAATTCTGAAGACATTGACATTGTTTGAGTACATTGGACGTTTGAGGGGATAGCTATAGTACTGAAGCCCAATGGCAAAATCTGAATTTGTGTGGTCCTTGCACAAGTTAATAAAAGCATGTGCAGAGAGACACATTCTTCCCACAGTGGACCAGACATTAGGTCTGTTATCAGAAGCCAAAATCTTCTCAAAGTTACATGCTTCACTTGGCTTTGCCTTCCCCTTACCCCCCCCCCCACACACACACACACTAAATAATCTATTCCATTAAGTAAATTCATTACCCTGTTTAAACCTGCTGTTCAATCATCTTCCATTCAGCAGATTTTCAGCACTAGAATATTAAGGAGATCTCTTTAATTGTCAAGTATATGGATTTGGAATAGCCCACAAGAAAACACATTTAATAAAATAAGCGAATAGCTGACATCTCCACCAGTTTTGGTGCAGTTTGGTAAACTATCCAACAACAGAAGCAGTGGATGCAGCTTCATATGGTACAGGAGCCATGCTCACACAAAAACAGTCTGAAACCGACCAGAGAACTGTTGAATTCATATGAAGAAATATCAAGAAGCCTCATAGAAAAAGAAAAAAAATGCCTCTATCATTTCTCTCTGTAAACAAAACTTGATTAACCACAGATTTTTTTTTCTGGGAAGGACACATACATTATTGTAGCTGATTACTTCTCATATATTGATTTGACTATGTTTACATAGATTTCATTGGTACAGTTCATCCAGAAACTAGATATCATCAAGTTCCCGAAGTCCTCATATTTGATAAAGAGCCTCAGTTTACCTCTGAAAAACATTTGCCCAGGACTTCGATTTTGACCATTGTACTAGTAGTCCACATTGCCCCCAGAGCAACATGGAGGTAGAGACTCTGAAAAAGACTTCTGTAAAAATCGATGGACACATAGAAAGTATCCCTGGCATATTGTTTAACACTGCTTTTGTCTGGACTATATCCAGCAGAACTTCTTATGAGAAGACAACTAATGACACCTTCATCTGGCATGCCAATACAATTTAAACCTCAGTGACCTGACCCAAAAGAAATTTTGAAAACAGGATGCTGAAATGAAAATTTGGTATAAACAAAACTTGAATGTCAAACTCGCTACCTGAACTGAGAGATGGAACAAACTTTGGACCTTGTTTGGGACTTGGAAGAAATTCCCAGATCCTACCTAAGGGAGATTCCAAAAGGACTTCTCCAGAGGAATTGGGTTTCCCAATATAAAGAAGGGAGGATCAGGGACTTGCAGGCACTCTGTCAGGAAGTGAACCTCCACCCATACGGAATTCCATGCACAAACTCAACAGAACAGAGAATGTGGTCTGGAAGACTTACCGATCCCCTCAAAGACTTGATCTTTAGAATACTATTCAGAACTATTTAAATGCAACATAGTTATGTAAATAGTTTAAAACAATTTGACGTTTATTTTGAATTGCTGTGCATATACAGTGGCTTCTAATTTAAATTTTAATCTTTTAGTATAAAGAAATGGGGATAAGGAGTGGTTACAGAGTTCTTGATCCTCCACAGTTACCAGAGAGGCATAGGTGCTGGAACTAGAGGGGTGTGTGTGTGTGTGTGTTGGGGGGATGCCGCCACACCACTGTCTTGAAGCAGTTTCCATCATATACAGGTTTTACAGTTTGGTACAAAGGCTGTCAGTACCTCCCACTATACAGATTGTTCCAGCACCCCTGCAGAGAGGACCAACATGCATTGCCATGGGGATCTTATTAAACACAGGAACTTCCTGGTAAGGGAGTTCTGTAGTTGCTGCTTATAGCATGGCTCTTTGTGTTTATGTCCTCACACTGCAGATTATGTTGGCTACTGCAAGCCAAGCCTAGGATGCAAAGCTACAAGCAGTGAAAAGTTTTCCTAGCTATGGGAATACAGTGTGAAGGATCTACAGGTGTGCAACACTGTCCAAAAAGTGGATGGTGCTAGCCGGTGAGGAAGTATGGCCAGAGTCAAAAAGGGAGGGAGCACCACTTCATAAAGGAAAGTCAATAAATAAATAAATAAAATAAATAAATAAAAAGAAGATAGAGTTTTGTTGAGCATACCTCCAGGAAGCCTTTTCAAAGGATGCTATTTAGGAACCCCAAATGAAGTTTAAAAGGGTCCTTCCTCAGATGAATCCCCTGCTCTTGTAGAGGCTGGTTGTCAGTACAAAAGTCCTGCTTTTACAGGGAACAAAGGGTGTAATATAGCTGAACAAAGAGGCTGGGGAATCAGGAAATAAAATGAATTTGACTGAGTTCTTGACAAATGGAAGGAAGCTCTCAGAAGATGGAAAGGGCTCCATCTTTTATGAAGTTACCCTTCTATAATTAGCTACAGTAGTGAACCTTGTAGCCATGGGGCATTCCGTGACAGGCCCTTATGTGGGTGTGGGAGGAGATCATACATGAACACTCAAAACCCAGGTCTATGAATGTCCAGTTAGTGCCAACTACAATTGCAATCCTCATGCTCAGCAGATCATGCTCTGACTGTACTTGTGGGAGTACACATCACTTCAAAGAAGGCAGAATAAAGCAAGACCATTGACTTATCCTCTTCACCACACCAGCATGCAGAGTAAGCCTCACCAACTTGGTGCTGAGAGGATATGCCACCAACCGTGGACTATGTGGGGCACAATCCTTTCCTAAGCTTCCTTTTCAGGAATGTAGCTCCACAACACTCCAAAAAGCAGGCTAGTACCAAAATGGCACAATTTGATGCTAACTTAGTTTTACTAATTATGTTTATTACAGTCATCCCCACTGGGTAACCAAGAACAGATTCCAGTTTTGCTAGACACTATTCAAACATAAAATAAGAGACAGTCCCTGCCATGAAAAGTTCACAAGCTAAATAGACAAGACAGGGGTAGGACTAAAATATTATAGTTCACAAGTAGAATGCACAGATGTGATCGCTGCAAACATAACGTTAGTTCAACAATTATTTGGTTTTATTATTTAAATTCTTCCAGTGGGGTTTGGTTAAAAGGAGCTTACCTAGATTGAAAGATGCGTGGAGGCGATTGGAGCAAACAGCCAGCTGGCGCAGTGGAGAGATCACCCAGACTGAAAATTAGAGAAGGCAGTTCCAGGACATCTGTGTCCAAAGGCTTCTGCTTGGCCTGCTTTCTACATCTGCTGAGCTGGATTCAGGCTCTGGCTGGTTTCTCCCTAAAGTCCCTTCCTCTGAGCCCACATCATTGAGTGGAGGGGGGATGTCATGTGAGTTCTACTGCCTCCAAAGTTGGTCTCCCTGTGTAGTTACCTCCATCTGACATTCAAGGAGTGCCTTAGAATCATAGAATCATAGAATCTCAGGGTTGGAAGGAACCCCAGAAGGTCATCTAGTCCAACCCCCTGCTCGAAGCAGGACCAATTCCCAGTTAAATCATCCCAGCCAGGGCTTTGTCAAGCCTGACCTTAAAAACCTCTAAGGAAGGAGATTCTACCACCTCCCTAGGTAACGCATTCCAGTGTTTCACCACCCTCTTAGTGAAAAAGTTTTTCCTAATATCCAACCTAAACCTCCCCCACTGCAACTTGAGACCATTACTCCTCGTTCTGTCACCTGCTACCACTGAGAACAGTCTACAGCCATCCTCTTTGGAACCCCCTTTCAGGTAGTTGAAAGCAGCTATCAAATCCCCCCTCATTCTTCTCTTCTGCAGGCTAAACTATCCCAGCTCCCTCAGCCTCTCCTCATAAGTCATGTGTTCTAGACCCCTAATCATTTTTGTTGCCCTTCGCTGGACTCTCTCCAATTTATCCACATCCTTCTTGAAGTGTGGGGCCCAAAACTGGACACAGTACTCCAGATGAGGCCTCACCAATGTCGAATAGAGAGGAACGATCACGTCCCTCGATCTGCTCGCTATGCCCCTACTTATACATCCCAAAATGCCATTGGCCTTCTTGGCAACAAGGGCACACTGCTGACTCATATCCAGCTTCTCGTCCACTGTCACCCCTACGTCCTTTTCCGCAGAACTGCTGCCTAGCCATTCGGTCCCTAGTCTGTAGCTGTGCATTGGGTTCTTCCGTCCTAAGTGCAGGACCCTGCACTTATCCTTATTGAACCTCATCAGATTTCTTTTGGCCCAATCCTCCAATTTGTCTAGGTCCTTGTCTTGGTGTCCTCTATCGCAACTCTGGTGCCACCCACTGCTAGTGTCTGTGAGCTGATTCCACCACATACCACTCCCGAGCTGGCAGATCCAGACCATTACACATTGGTATCCCTTTCAGTATTTTTTCAAAGGAAGCAATGGAATTACAGGTGTATTTAAACAAGCTGTCCAATCCCTAAAGTTTTGTCATGAATGAATGCAATTCCATTACAGGGCAATGACAGACCTGACACTTCTTTGAAACCAGTTTAAGCCCTTGCCTTAAGCCTTGAAGAGCATCAGTATCACTGGATTTAGATACTTGACAGAAATTGCTCAGTATCCCTACAGAATAGGACAAAAAGGCTACAGACAGAGGAGAATGGCCAGATGATTGTGTTTACTCACAGTCAGCCCCTCAAGATTGAGAGCTATTCAAAAAGTAATTGCAAAACTTCCTGCAAACATCCGGTGAGAGAACCAATAACTTGTTAATGCATCATTTTAGGTATAGGAGCCTGTCTGTGGAAGTGAAGAGTGTCACAGGATGGCTTCTTCCTCTGGAGATAATTCTCAGTAAACAAGCCACCTTATCTTAAAGCTTAAGTGTTACCATATGCAATCATATACCATTTTCATGCTTTCAAAGATAAATTAATTTTTAGAGTGTTTCCAGCCAAGGGGCTTGGATGACCTTTAGTGAAAAACTCAAACACTACATCAATATGACAAAAGCATTCAGAAAAAAAGGGGACAGGTGAGGTGGCCTGAGTTGATTATGAGGATTTGCAACATCAACCAAGATTTTGTTTGGGAAAATGAACACTTGGGGCGATTTATCAGGCCTCAGTTTACCCAAACCTCAAAGATCAATCAGTAGAAGGTCAGAGATGGGATGAGATTGAGATTAAAATGATTCTAACACCAAAGTCTTTTATTTTGCTAGATAGAAAACTAATGATGGGGTTAAGATTTTTTTTTTTCCTTTCAGAGCAGAGCAAGAAATCAGAGAAGTAGTTCCAGGCTTGACCTGTCTAAAGATAATAACAATAATTAGAAAAGTAGACCATCTGAAACTAAAAATCAGAAAACTAAGAGGCTTACAACCTGGAGGAGACAAAGAGAAGATTTTTCTCTATGAGCACTAACAGTGCTCATATAATAAATATTATTTGAAAAATGATAATTTTCCCGATTGTTTTTAAAAGTGGAGACAAATGTGACAGGATGGAGTCTCAATCCAATGTAGGCCATGGAAGAAAAGAAAAGAAAATGAAAAGTCCACAGAGCCAGTTAGTTCAGAGGTATTTTCCCCGGTTTCCAGTATTCTAAGGCTATGCGATTCCCAGCTTGAGCAGACAGACTTGCACTGGCTGTCATTAAGCTAGCACCCTAAAAATAGTAGCAAAGCCACAGCAGGAAGAGACAGCATGGGCTAGCCACACTGGGTACAAACTTGCCCAGCCCCCAAAGGTGATGCTGCTTGCCATTGCCTGGCCACATTGCTATTTTTAGTGTGCTAGTTCAATGACAGCTACGGCGAGTATGTCTACTCAAGATGGGAGTCACAGAGCCTCAGAATACTGAAAATGAGGAATCACACCCCCAGCTCCAAGCGTAGTCATAGCCTCAGAATTGGAGTGTACCACAGACATGGCAAGGAACAGGATACACTAGAGTACCTGGCTGGCAACCAGATTTTTCTGACCACATCTTTCTTTTTTTTCCTCCCTTCCAAATAAGCAGCTCATTAGGGACTTACAGTACCAAATGTAGCTGTACCACACAGTTGCCAATGCATGATTTTATCATGACTCATAATATGTGGTGCTTTTCTAAAAGCCTCAACTCCTGGAGATCTGATTGCATGAAAATTTCAGCCTTCACTTACAAAAAGAGAAATTCTAGCCCTCATGGATGTGGAGAGAAGCTTGGAAAATTGAGCCCTAAAAGGCTCAAAAAGAAAAAAAAAGGAAGGTAAATAAAAAGAACCCAAAGGTTATTATTTTCAAAAATCTCATTAAATCAATTGCATGGAATTTTGGGGACTGATTTTTTAATAGTTGGGAGTTTTCAGGGCAGGACCAACTGCAGCACCGATTGATACAGAAGGGGAATTCATACAAAACAATTGAATAGTACAAGTCTTTGCTTAACTAACCGAAATATGAAGTAAAAACAGGCTAGAAACACTAAAGAATCTTGCTGTTAGAAAATTTACCAGCGGTGACGAAGCAACAACAGTTTACAGGGACTCAGTGCACCCTTTTGAAAAGGCTATGCCCACACATCCGGGGGAGGGGGCAAATACTCCTTCCCTCATTATTTTTTAGTTCTGTTATGATTCTATTTCTTCTTATAATTGATTAAACAAAAAACTACAATTGGTTATTTTTGTGACTACAGGGTCATGCAGTATATAATGGGATATACCAACTCTATAATAGGCGATGCCGTCTGAAAGCAGGCTATGGAAGAGCCAGTGTTGCAATTTCTATAAACCCTTCTTTTCCTGTAAAGCTGCTGGAAGTGTTGTAGTGAGTTTGCTGCAGATATAAAAAAGGCAGTAAGTTTGCAAAATTTAATGCCTTTGCATGTTTCTTGTAACTGACCTGTAGCAAAATGTATCAATTTGAGAGTATGGGATTTATGAGCCAGTTGCTGATATCTGACCTGTGATAAAGTTTGGTGAGCTCAGCATGAATTTTCACTGATAATATTTTGTGACACGGTCAAAAAAAATATTGCTTTTATAGCTATGTTTTGAAGACTACTTGTCTGTTGCTGTTCAATGCACTAGACTGTTGGGTTTGTTGAATAGTAGACTTATTTTTAAAGATGAATTGAAATGAGTTTAAAAGTATTTTTTTTTACTCAAGTCATTAAAAGAATATATGGATAGACTTGAATGTTATACTTCAGTTTGAAGATGAAACAAAGATTTGCAGTGTCATAGGCTCAGGGTTCTCTGTTTATTAATAATGTGGAGGAAAAATTCAGTGGACCCAAGTAGGCCTAAACTTCCCAAGTAGGCCTAAAACTTTGATCAAGCTAACTGTGCATATAAAGTATAAGAAGAAAGTAAAAAAAAAAAAAAAAATCCATTGTAAGGCAATTGCAAACAGCACACCTTAAGAAATGTAGCCATGAACGGCAAAGGAAACAACTGTCAATAACAGGAAAAGCTTGTTTTTGCTAAACTCCAAGTAAGGCAAAGCTACTGTTAAGCTTGCACTATATGCCAAATAAAGAAAATGCTGTTGAAGAAAGTGGGTTTAACAAATCGTGGTTTTCAGCAGTATAAGCTCCTGTATTTTCTGTTTACACCAGAGCAGCTCCGGTTGACTCTCCCTGTATGTGCATGCTTGAATAAAGTAACCTCAGGTTTGTTCTGATCCAAACACAACATGTGGTTAATTTTCCACCATAATAACATCCTCAGAGCAGAAGACAATAATTAATGCAGGAACCATACCCAGTTCCTCAGTTCCCCAGAACAGAGGTCCACTTTCCTGCCCTTCAGTTGTCTCCACCCCCAGGGTAACATACAAAAGCTGGACCGTCCCTGTCACTAGCTGTCAGAAGTCGAGGGTGCACAGGGATATATCCTCAAGAGAGCATCCACTTGATGGGCTGGAGTACTGCTAATCTTTGCTTTGTGGCTTTTCCCATTAGCAGATGCATGCAGGCATGTGGATCTTTAGGAGAGGGATGTGCAAAATGACAAGATAGAGACAGCACATAGAGTATCTAGGTTCTGGGTTTGGTGCAAGTATGGACAGTAAATTTAGTGCCTTTCCTTTTCTGTGCATCAGCATGTATTTAGTGCTTGTGAAATGTACTGAATCAATAGTCATTGAGAATAAGCCCTACATTTATTCATGGACAGATGTAGCATGGGCAATCTTCCCCACACTGTCATTGCAGTGTGCCTCAGTTGTCACCAGGCAGGACCACTTCTGTGCATAATTCCATCTCCATTCAGCCTTTAACCTCTGAGACCTCCCTTCCTGAGGAGACCTGCCTCCCTGAGCCAACTGTGGAAATGAAATTGTGCTACTGCATGCATGGATCTCTGATCTGAGCCATCCAGTCCCTTGTAAAGCTTTTTATCATCTATTTTGGAATGTAACTTTCAGTATGTCGCAGGAGAAGGACAATAAATATAGCAGAAAAGAGAACACATCCAGCAGCACACACACACACACACAAAATGCATCAAGAGAATGTAGAATGAGGACCAAACTAGTCATTGGCATAAGTTTCATTAGCATCAGTTAAACCTATCCCAAGCAGCAGGAAAAACTATAAAGGTATAGTTTATATAAATGTAAGATCATGTTTCTATGGTGGGGGGCAAGTTGTTTCAGAATAGATTTTTGCTATTTTATTGAACCTTGTATTCAATTTATCCTTTCCATTGTATTCTACAGCTTCGGTCACATCTTGTTTAGAATGTGAGGGGACTGGGTTTTTTTCCTACATATTTTCCTTGGAATGATAAATGATACGTATATAAATGGTGACAAAGCATGGCGGCACAAATTTCCCCTGTTCCAGACCTTACTAGAAGCCTAATCCTGAGCAAGAGCTGCAGAGACTCTACTGAATAGGGCTAGTACTTAGCCTCAGTGGATGCACCCACATCTCGTTGGGTTATCAGCACAGGCAGTCTTAGAAATGGGGTTGGGCCAACAACGATTATTTTCCTGGCTCTCTACCCCTTCATGCATGATGATAAAAAAAGTAAACAGAAGAACAGCCACAGTATTCTAGGGGGGGGGCATGAAGGCCACATTTAATATGCTCTAACCCTTCAGGTTTGCTTCTCTCACTGAAGAAGAGCCTTGTCTCTGCCTAGCTGCCAAAATTAAAATTAGGGCTGTTAAGTGATTAAAAAATGAATCATGATTAATTGCATGATTAATCACAATGTTAAACAGTAATAGAATATCTTTTATTTAAATATTTTTGGATGTTTTCTACATTTTCAAATATATTGATTTCAATTATAACACAATACAGTGTTGCAGTGCTCACTTTATATTTATTTTTATTACAAAGATTTGCACTGTAAAAACCAAAACAGTATTTTTAAATTCACCTAATACAAGTACTGTAGTGCAATCTCTTTATCATAAAAGTTGAACTTACAAATGTAGAATTATGTACAAAAAATTTGCATTCCAAAATAAAACGATGTAAAACTTTAGTGCCTACAAAACCTCTCAGTCCCACTTCTTGTTCAGCCAATCGCTCAGACAATTTTTTTTTTACATTTGCAGAAGAAACAAGTTTTTTTTTAAACATTTATGGGAGATTATGCTGCCCCCTTCTTGTTTACAATGTTACCTGAAAGTGAGAACAGGCATTTGCATGGCACTGTTGTAGCCAGCGTGCAAGATATTTAAGTGCCAGATGTGCAAAAGATTGTCCCTTCAAGCGTCAACCACCATTCCAGAGGACATGCATCCATGTTGATGATGGATTCTGCTCAATAATGATCCAAAGCAGTGTGCACCAATGCATGTTCATTTTCATCATCTGAGTCAGATGCCACCAACAGAAGGTTGATTCTTTTTTGGTGGTTTGGGTTCTGTAGTTTCTGAATCAGAACATTGCTCTTTTAAGACTTCTGAAAGTATGCTCCACACCTGGTCCCTCTCTGATTTTGGAAGTCACTTCAGATTCTTAAACCTTGGGTTGTAGCTATCTTTAGAAATTTCATGTTGGAACCTTCATGTTTTGTCAATCTGCAGTGAAAGTGTTCTTAAATCAAACATATGCTGGGTCATCATCTTAGATTACCATAACACAAAATATATGGCAGAATGTGGATAAAACCATGGAGCAGGAGACATACAATTCTCCTCGAAGGAGTTCAGTCACAAATTTAATTAACACATTTTTTAAACAACCATCATCTTCATATCCTCTGGAATGGTGGTCGAAGCAGGAAGAGGCATATGAACATTTAGCATATCTGCCATGTAAATACCTTGCAATGCCGGCTACAAAAGTGCCATGCAAATGCTTTTTCTCACTTTCAGGTGACATTGTAAATAAGAAGCGGGGAGCATTATCTCCTGTAATGTAAACAAACTTGTTTTTCTTAGCAATTGGCTGAACAAGAAGTGGGACTGAGTGGAATTGTAGACTCTAAAGTTTTATATTGTTTTATTATTGAGTGCAGTTATGTAACAAAAAATATCTACATTTGTAAGTTTTACTTTCATGATAAAGAGATCACGCTGTAGTATTTGTATGAGGTGAATTGAAAAATACTATTTCTTTTGTTTGTCATTTTTACAATGCAAATGTTTGTAATCAAAAGTAATATAAAGTGAGCACTGTACACTTTGTATTCTGTGTTGTAATTGAAATCAAAATATTAAAATGTAGAAAACATCCAAATATTTAATAAATTTAAATTGGTATTCTATTGTTTAACAGTGTGATTAAAACTATGATTAATCTCAATTAATTTTTTGAGTTATTTGCATGAGTTAATTGCAATTAATCAACAACCCTAATTAAAAGATGTGTACACTTCAAAGCATAACCCAATAGATAAGATGGGTTGAGTGAAGCTATGATCCCCCTAATGATTGTGGGGGCACTCTGGTGGAGTTTAGATGATAGGCTCTGACCTGTAAAATTCAGAGCAGTTATCAGAATTAATGACAATTTTGTGTTCAAAATCCCATTCCAACAAGTAAAGCTGTAGGACAGCTATATAAAACATTTCTTACTTTGTGACTTAGTCCAGATATGGGCATCTGACCAACAATATGCTGGTGCCTATTTCTAGCACTCAAGTTTAACAATGTTGTCCTCAATTTTTCTGCCTCACTTTCCTGATTTCCACATTAGAAATGATACTTATCTGAAAGTTTCAGTAGATTAGGCTACAGTCAAAGACCCTATGAAGGTAGTACAATAGTTGGATACTCCCCCTTCCCCTGAGGACATGCCCCTACACTAGTCACAAGTATAAATGTGGTATAGGAAATGCTATGCTGGCTGTATATGATCAGAAGATTCCCCTAGGCTGGGTCAATTCTCCCATGGTCAGGTACACCAATTTAAGGTATTTACTTTTCATTGATGTATCAGTTTACTCAAGGATCAGGGCTATAACGTTGTGATTTGTTACTGCTAGAAGAACATGAATTAAAGGATAAAAGTGTGACCCCCCACCTTTCAGCAGTTGTGGACATTTGTTCTTATAACAGCAACAGGAAGCCACCCTTTCCTGTATTTTATGTTTTCTATCCATTGTTCCAGTAGGACTGTCTGAGCAAAAAAAAAGTCCAGAGATTTTTTCCTTAGTTCCATGCTGGTCATGCAGACAATACAGTATGTATTAGCAGCCCTAAAAGCAGCACCAAATAGTGCTGAGGCAGCAGGGAGGGGAGAAAGATTGGCTGTTGAGAGAGAGATGAAAACATTGTAATTGAAAGAGCTGGAGTTGGGCGTTTCATCTTATTTTATTTTGCTGCCCTAGGCAGCTGTCTGTTTTGATCTGTCCATAGGGATGAACTTAACAAAGAGATTTTTCACACATACACAAAAGTATAGTATCACCTCTCAGCAGCTTTTTGGTTAGGAGGGATCTAACATTCGGAAGAAAATGTTGATAGCTTCCAAATGTCTAGTTTTGAACTAATCAGTTCTGCTGCATCGTGCTTCAACTAGGAGTCAAACTATCAAAGAAACAAAGAAAATATGTCAAAAAGGTTTTACCAGAACATATACAAAAGTCAAAGTGTATTAAAATTGGAACATTATAGTTCCAGTGTAGTCAGCACGCTGCATGGGTGTTTAAAGGTTGGAGTTAATGGACAGGTTGGGTCAGACTCTTGACAGCCAACAGAAGTTGTGGCTTTACTTGTGTTTAGTGGCACCAAATAAAACCCAGGGGCAAAAAAAATATTGCCTAAGTTGCTACTATATTAAAGAAGTCACTGAACTTCATATAAATTAAAGTTGCTTCATTTAATAATGTGTTAGCCCAGGGAAGGCATTGATTAGACAAAGATAATGGTTAAGAAAGCATTATTTCCGTCCCAGGGGTCCACTGTCGTCTTATTGGCAATTGAGAGTAAGCCTACTGCTAACTATCTTTTCTTTAGTTGAACTTCATTATGGTGTGTTTTTGTCTGTAGCAGAAACAAATTTCAGGGGAAATAAAACAAAGTAAAGTAACATGCTGTTTAACAGCCTTCTAAGGAATCATAGAATATCAGGGTTGGAAGGGACCTCAGGAGGTCATCTAGTCCAACCCCCTGCTCAAAAGCAGGACCCATACCCAATTAAATCATCCCAGCCAGGGCTTTGTCAAGCCTGACCTTAAAAACTTCTAAGGAAGGAGATTCCACCACCTCCCTAGGCAACGCATTCCAGTGTTTCACTACCCTCCTAGTGAAAAAGTTTTTCCTAATATCCAACCTAAAAAGGGGATCATAGAATACCAGTGCTGGAAGGGACCTCAGGAGTCATCTAGTCCAACCCCCTGCTCAAACCAGGGACAATCCTCAATTTTTGCCCCAGATCCCTAAATAACCCTCTCAAGGATTGAACTCACAACCCTGGGTTTAGCAGGCCAATGCTCAAACCACTGAGCTGTCCCTGCCCCACAAGGAATATTGCAGTATTTCAAAATTTATATAAAACTAAGATTATTAGAATTATTTTAATCTTTTTAAGTCACAGCAAGAATTTGAGGGCTCCCTTACACAGTCAGCAACTGAGCTGCACATCTGGTGGTGAAACAAATTTAAGTGCTTGGAAAAATTTTTTAGTTGATCAGTATTTTTCCAATGCAAACCATTTACTTTGGCTTCCTACAACAAGCATTCAAGAGGAAAAAATATGTACTGGGTTTGTCCACCATTTGTCAGACCACAAACATCTCAGTTTTCTTCAAAGCTGCTCCATATGTATAGAATATCCTTTCTGGATTAATTTGTGAGGCCTCTGTTCTTTCAAAGCCCACCCACTTCAACTAATCATACCTGGCTGTTTGGCTGATTCTTTGTAGTCATCCTGGCATAGGAAGTGAGTTGGTTTTGCTTTTTTAAAAGAATGACTTATTATCCATCAAGTTGTGTAATAAATAATCTGTGCTCCCTTGTGATCTTATTATTACCCTTATTCTCTTCTGCAGGCACTGCACAAACATCTACTGAAGGATGATATTGTCTTTGTCTGAAACTAGCTCTTCAGAGGCAGAAGAGTTGGTGTGTGTGTGTGCAACAAATAAGACATCAACTGTCACATTCACTTGTTGCATCATGTTTCAGATTAGTTAATCATTTTAGTAGCAGCATCTACCTACACTTTGTGGTTGTACACTACTTAGCAAAATGTGGCCCTGACCCTAACCAGGGCCACTAGGCACTGCCACAAGGCAATTCATTAAAGAACTCATTAAACAACAAGTATAAGACATTGATCCTGCACTAACTAAATCAATGGGAGTTTTGCCATTGCCTTTAATAGGTGTTAGATCATACCCTAAGAGTGAATTCGGTGCCTTTAAAGAAACCACTATTCCATCAGCTTGGTTATCCTCTTTCTTATGTTTTAGAAGGTGATTTACTATGCGACCGCTGTTTTTGCAATCTCGTGTGGAACAGAGAGGGATGTGTAGAGGAAAGTTTCTTTTCTTCACCCTTGCAAATCATTTTATATAATGAAATACAGGAATCTGATTACCCATATTGTACTCTGTTAGGAAAACCTAGAATGAAAGTTTAGTAATAAATCATAATATATGGGGTGGCACCCACCTCTCACAAGCACCCCCTGGTCAAGTGTGTCCATGCCTGCAGTTTTTCCTCAATTTCTTGGCTCATTGTGCTCCAGTCTGCTGCTGCGCTTGTCACACACAATCCGAGTGCAAACAAACATGGTGCTCCCTCTGGACAAGTCTCACACAGTTCATGTGCAGACAAACAAGCTCCTGCTGGGGTACAAGTTCAAAATATCCTGCAGCCCTCTAGCAGTCCAACTGGGCCCATCATAGTACCCCTCCATTGGCAATGTCTCTTCAGCTCTTCCTGGGTTCCTGTCTTCAGTCTGACTGACAGTGCCTATCTCAATACCCTAGCTGGCCAGCTTATGTGCTAAGGTTCCTACTCTGGGATGGAGTAGCACTCCAAAGGTTTCCTCTCTGGAGGCTTTTCACTTGCCCCTTAGTCCTCAGATGCTGGCTCTCCAGTTGGGTCAGTCTCACTTCAGCTCCTTTTTGGTGGGTAACAGGTCCACATACAGTCCCTTCCCTGGACATGTCTAAACTCCTTTTTTAGATCTCAGCCCAGGGACCCTCTAAGTAGCAGCCACATCCCTTTAACTAACTGCATTTCCCTAGGCCACTTCCCCTAGCCAGTCTCAATTAAGTCCTAGCAGCCAGCCAGAGGCTATTCCCTCGCCTCACCTGAGCCTGCTAGCAACTACGTGCCTTAGCCCTTTCAGCGCGCGCAGGCAGGCAGGCAGGCAGGCAGGCCCTCCTACTCCCCCAATCCCTCCTAGCAGAATGATCTATCCAGCCCTGTCAACTCTTTTTATATGAGCATGCTGGGCCCTGATTGGCTGTTCCCTACAGTCCCTCGTATTGGCTGTGTGTCCCACACAGCTGCTCTAGGCAGCTTGGAAAAATCCTCTATTTCTCTTTTCTGGGGTGGGGTGAGGCAGGGCAGTGCCTTCAGCAGGAAAGTCACCCATAGCATGGGGATTTTTTTTTATTAATATACAAAAACTATGGGAATTTTTGACAAAGAAATGGCCCAGTCACCCTAAAAACCTTGACCCAGTTTTGCTGCCTTATTTTAGAGTTTGGGATGAACTTTCTTTGTTTGATGGCTGTGTGCTACGAGGTACACACTGGCTCCTTGTGCCAGAAGAATTACAGTCAAAACTCATACACCTGGCACACGATACTCATCAAGGAATTGTCCGAACCAAACAATGACTACCGAATCTGTATTGGTGGCCAGGGATGGACTCTCAAACTGAAGCACTCATAAAATCCTGTGTCACTTGCCAAATGCATGATAAGATAGCAGTGACATGTACCCCTCCATTACAGCCTGTTCCTCTTCCTGAATCTTCATGGGAAAAAGTGGCAATTGACATTGTAGGACCCTTTGATACTGCTCCAACTGACTACCATTATGCCATCACTTTAATAGACTATTTCAATAAATGGCCTGAGGTAGTGTTTACATCACGAATCTCTTCTGCTACAGTAATTAATTTCCTCTCTTCAGTGTTTAGCAGGGAAGGTAACCCCAAAGTGTTGGTTTCACATAATGGTAGTCAATTTACTTCCCTGGAGTTTGAAATTTTTCTAGCACAGAGGAACATTTTACACCGAAGGTCATCCCTATATTACCCTTAAGCCAATGTGGAAATCAAACAGTTGAATAGAAGTTTGAAAGAGAGTTTGCAAATGGCTAAACTGGAAGGGTGATTGTGGATACCCTTCACTACTAATTTCTTGCAAGCATACTGGGCTACACGACATGCCACAATGCAGAGATCACCCACAGAGTTACTGCATGGGAAACAGATGAATACTAAACTGAACATTGCTGGATTGTTAAAGGCATGACCTGATGCCTCAAACGAGGAAGATGTGAGAAAAACAGTTTAACAGAACCAAGCAAAGTCTAAGGCTTTCACAGACAAGCAGCAGGGTGCTAAGGAATCAAAATTTGAGTGTGGTTCCTTCATTGGAATACAAAAACCTGGAATTTTACGCAAAGGGGACCATAAATTCACAGCTCCCCTTAAAATCATAGAGAAGAAGGGACCTTACACCTATTGACTTTCTGATGGGCGGGTACGGAATGCTTCTTATCTTGCATCTGCCTATGCACCAAGAAGAGATTATGCCAACACCCAATCTGCATTGGATGACTTCACCGTCGTACCAGCACAAGACATTGCACTGGAACCGGGGCTTGAGAGACGGCCTGTCAGACCCAGACAACCACCTGTCTGGACTAAAGACTATGTTATGTAATATCTCCAGTGTTTTCAGTGTAATATTTCTGCCAACAGTATAGTGTCTTGTTTCATATTTATTCCTGTGGTTAGAACAATAATGTTTATTTTCATTGGGAGAGTTTTTTAAGAGAGGACGGAATGTGGTGTTTAGATGTTGCTTGAAATTATTAGAACTGGGAGCACTGGCTGTTGGGAGTCTGAAAGGACAGAAAACAGGAAGGATAGGGGAGGAGTTGAGAGGCTGGGAGAAAGCTACAGGGGATGCAGCAGTAGCTTCGTAAAGAGGTTTCCACTTTGAAAATAAAGTCCTGTTGAAGCTTGTTAGTATCTTGCCTGGTTGATACAACAGTCAGGTCTATCAGGAAGAAATGAGGATGTTATTTATTTTCACTGGTTTGTGGTATTCATCAGATTGACATAACAGTAGGAATGACACATCAGCGCAGGTTTTACTTCTGCTCTTTAGAACTTATTTGCAATAATTTCTGATTTTTTTAAAAAAATAATTTTTAAAAAGTAGTATCTGGTAGAATTCAAATGTATATAAATGCATAAGTACATACTTTCAATGGATAAGAACTAGAAACTGGAATGCAAACGTTTCTCAGGAGAATGGTAAGAAATATATACTTATGATTAACCTTTTATGACACAAATATTTCAGTTACTTCAATCTAGCAGATGTTCAAGTGCATTTATTTAATAATAAACCAGTTGTCCCTTTTTTACACAGCAGTTCCATAGTGTTGGTGTTAGTCTTCTGTCATCACTACTCTGTGGTCAGTGAATGTGTCTACATCTATAAGTGATAGCCAGTATTAATACTGAACAATTTAACACACATCTGTTCATGACACACATCTGTTCTGGTAGAAGTACATAGGAAACAGCTTTACACATGGCACAGTAAAATCGCATGGTTTCTATGTATCACAGAAGCTGCAAAATCTGGGAATATCAGTAAAGAATGGAAACTAGATGCACAGCTAAGCTAAAGTTCATTTAATACAAACAACTTCATTTTCAGTGAAGTGGTAGGACCTAAACCTCAAATGAAAAAAAAATCTACAAGGATGAATGTGGCTCAGTTGTACTATTTAGGCAAAGCCCTGAATTGGGCAGTGTGGGATATAGCCCAGGTTGCATCATCTTTAAGTTGCTTTCCCGAGTGCACTCAAGTGGCTGTTCAGTCAGGTGCTCAGGGTGTGAAGAAGGAACAAGAACTGCTTGCTCAGGGCTTCTGGTAGGCAGCTGGAAGGAGCAGACCTCTGATTGCAATTGGTCTGGAGAAGTGGTGGTCAGGAGAGGTGCATATGCTTGTTGTTCATGCTATGAGTTAGAAATGTTACCTGGAGTTTTGCTGAACCCAAAGCAGTTGGTAACTTTACTCTTTGTGAGGCAGTGGCAGGAAATAAATTAATGGCCAATGGACAGTTGATGCAAGTAGGCAAACAAAAGTGCTTTCACTCAAAGCTTCTACTTTATTTAGTCTCCAGCACTTACACACATCCACAACAGGTTAGTAGAGCACCCAAAATTTACCCCATATTCATATTTACCCAGATTCTTGTGGAGGTCTTGAGTAGATAACTGTAAATATCCAGTGGCTGGCTTTTCATCTGCAGGGGGCCTTGAGAGCTGTCCAGGTGTCCAAGTGTCGACCGATCCCAAATTTCTTTCTTTTTATACTCAATTTGTTAGTATGACTTAGCTTGATCATCAAAAAAACCCACCAAAACTGCTGAGCAGAAGCTAAGTTAAGTGGGGAGTTTTCCCAGTCTGTCAGGTGGGGAATTTTCCATCAGTTAACCAGCTGGATAGCAATAGTTAACTATTTTCAGACTTCCCATCTTGTAAAACCACATGATTAGGAAAAGCAACTCAAGTCAGGAGGGGACAGGGTCATGTTTACTGCTCATGGTCACTCACTTTCTATTCCCCTCCTGGTCTATTAGTTGTGCTAAGGCGTCAGAAAGGCCTCTTTAGTGCTTTCAGGCAGCAATAAGCATAACAGTTGGTATTCCAGCTGCAGACAGTGGTTTAGGCATCTTACTGGGTTAACACAATTTCCTCCTTAAAGCAAAGTTTTCTTTCTGTTCTATATTATTGAGGTGCTCGTCCTAGGGAAGGTTAGTGACAGGATTCTGCCTGCACCAGTAAGATCATTTGTCATTTCTGTTACTCAGTATGGGACTCAAACAGACTCTTAGGGCCTAGCTACACAGGACAATTAACTGAAATATCTAGTGTGGAATAAACTACTCCATAATACCTAGTCCAGAATAAGCTCCCATGTAGGCACTCTTACTCCAGAATAAGAGAATGTGTGTCTGATTTAATCTGCTACTCTTATTCCATAAGAGTGTCCATACACAGAGCTAATCTGGAATAGTTTATTCTGAAACAGCTATTCTGGTCAATTTCCCCCTGTATAAATGCTCTTAGACTTTTCTGGGAGAAGAACACTTATAAACTTTTCTTTAAATCTGTGAAATGAAGCAAATGCTACAGATTAATATTTAATAACAAAATAATTAAAGTAGCTGACATACACACTCAAAGGTCTCAGATTTCATGGTTTGCCATGGTCAATGGGCATTATGAACTGGCAAAGCAATACCAATGCTTTTAGAGCCCGCACAACTTTCTACGTACTGGTATGTCTGTAATTTAAACATTCATAGTATTCATTACACCATTTCTTCTAGTCCTAGTAACCAATGTAATCCTGGATCAATTATGAGAAAGGAGGGGAAAAATCCCTGATTTCCATAAGAGTCATTCAACAGCATCATGCCCCACGCCCAACAGTCGCAGGTCCCAGTACTACCATTACCAAGCAAACACCGCCCCACTCCCCAAGAGTCAGAATTGCATTTCATTTGGGTACTTGACTTCACTGTAGGAGAAGGGGGGCATGATACTGGGTATCTGTGTGCAATAGCCTCCGCTTTTAGCACAGCTTGTTGGCTTGTGAGCTAGCCAATCTGCCCCTTACAACATGATTCCCCTTCACTTTCATGTTCTTGATTATTTGCAGGTCAGTGGAAGTGAAAAAAAATCTGCTGAAAGGATTTCTAGAGCAGAAAATAATGTTTCAGACTGCAGTCAGACCTTCTGTCATAAATATAAAGGGAAGGGTAAACCCCTTTAAAATTCCTCCTGGCCAGGGGAAAGCTCCTCTCACCTGTAAAGGGTTAAGAAGCTAAAGGTAACCTCGCTGGCACCTGACCAAAATGACCAATGAGGAGACAAGATACTTTCAAAAGCTGGGAGGAGGGAGAGAAACAAAGGGTCTGTGTGTCTGTCTATATTCTGTCTTTGCCGGGGATAGACCAGGAAGGGAGTCTTAGAACTTTTAGTAAGCAATCTAGCTAGGTACGTGTTAGATTATGATTTCTTTAAATGGCTGAGAAAAGAACTGTGCTGAATAGAATAACTATTTCTGTCTGTGTATCTTTTTTGTAACTTAAGGTTTTGGCCTAGAGGGGTTCTCTATGTTTTGAATCTAATTACTCTGTAAGATATCTACCATCCTGATTTTACAGGGGGGATTTCTTTATTTCTATTTACTTCTATTTTTATTAAAAGTCTTCTTGTAAGAAAACTGAATGCTTTTTCATTGTTCTCAGATCCAAGGGTTTGGGTCTGTGGTCACCTATGCAAATTGGTGAGGCTTTTTATCCAACATTTCCCAGGAAAGGGGGGGTGCAAGTGTTGGGAGGATTGTTCATTGTTCTTAAGATCCAAGGGACTGCATCTGTAGTCACCTAGGCAAATTGGTGAGACTTTTTACCAAACCTTGTCCAGGAAGTGGGGTGCAAGGTTTTGGGAAGTATTTTGGGGGGAAAGACGTGTCCAAACAGCTCTTCCCCAGTAACCAGTATTTGTTTGGTGCTGGTAGCGGCCAATCCAAGGACAAAGGGTGTAATATTTTGTACCTTGGGGAAGTTTTGACCTAAGCTGGTAAAGATAAGCTTAGAAGGTTTTTCATGCAGGTCCCCACATCTGTACCCTAGAGTTCAGAGTGGGGGAGGAACCTTGACACCTTCTCAAATTATAGATTACAGTAGTGATAATAATGCCAAAGCCAATTACAGTAAGATTTAAACTATTCAATAAGTCAAATCAGTTGCCTCTTGAAGAAAGACATGAAGTACAATATATTGGCTGAAGGAGCACAGCACTAATCTTTTATTTATATATGTTCAGGCCAATTTTAAAATATTTCAGCATTTAGTTTGTCTAAAATATTTCTGTACAATATACACAAATACCTTTACAAATTCTTTACCTGGACTTAATTAATTGATTTTAAATGTGTCAGTAATAATAATTAATAACTTACTTTTTTATAGTACGTTTCATCTAGAAAGTTCAAAGCACATTACAAAAGAAGTAACATTATCTCCACTATCATTAATAGTAGAAAATATCTATTAATAACTGACTTTTTAGGTGTTAATCAGTGGATTAATGTTTCTCAGTAAGTTCAGCTTAATTGATGAATTAATGATTTTTTTGTGTTTATTTGAAAAACATATGTTGTATTCTATGTGTGAAATTCTAGTTCTGTTAAGATCTTTATATAAAATTCATTGTACATGTTATACGTGAGAGCTGGTCAGAAACTTTCTGTTAGAATTATTTTACCACAGAAAATAAAAAGATTCCACAAAACCCAAAATTTCTGCGAAAAATTTTCAATTTCCTATCTGGGAAATTGAAATGAAATATTTCATTTTGGGTGAATTTGACCCAAATCTGAATGTTTAATTTTTGGAACTTTTCATTTGGAATTAGTTCAATGAAACATTAAACTGCATTTGCCTTTGGCACTTTGTCTTCTAGGAGTTACAGTTCTGCCATCTGATACCTGGAGGACTACAGCTCCCAGAAGGCGATGTGACAATTTCTCTCTGACCAAGAAGTGTGGTGCATCAGGGGAGTCACATGATTGTGAATGCATGATGATGTACTCTGGCCAAGGATCCTGTCCCATAGGAGAGAATGAAGGCCAAAACTAGAACATTTATGAGGCAATGTTCCATAGGGAAATGCAGTTTAACATTGAAATGACTCAAAATTAAGTATTTTAGATCATTTCAGCAAAGAAGCTAAAGATTTTGATTTAGGAACTGTGTCATTTTCATCAAAGATGTTGAAATGAAACATTTTGACAGCTCTGAATCAAGTTTAGGGGGGTCTTGGGATTTTCAACTTTTTTGTCCCCATGTTGGGATGAAAACAACTGTTGAAATGTTAGGATTTTACTCTGTTCTATTATACATGTTGCTGACCATTCATTCCATATGTTCAAATAGCTGTAATCAGAGATTAATTAGAGGGAAAAGATGGTTTTGTGGCTAAGGCATGACTGGAACTCAGGAGATGTGATCAGAATTTCCTGCCCAGCCATGGACTTTGTATGTGAAGTTGGGCAAGTCACTTAACCTCTCTGTGCCTCAGTTCCCCCTCTGTAAAATGGGCAAAATAGTCATAGAATTATAGAATATCAGGGTTGCAAGGGACCTCAGGAGGTCATCTAGTCCAATCCCCTGCTCAAAGCAGGACCAATCCCCAACTAAATAATACTTTCTTTCATGCTTTTCCCATCTTGTCTTTTTTATTTTCTTATGTATCTGAATAGCACATAGTGGTTTAGAGACCAGATTTCATTTAGGACCTTTAGGTGCTACCACAATAAGAACAATTATAATCAATCAAACCCATCACTCCCACTTTCTTCAATGTGAATTAAGGATAGCTCCACACCACCTTTCAGGGATTTGGCTAATTATCAGAATAAGTTTTCCTTGTCTGTGACCCTGGAAAATGAAAGTACATTTGAGGAGCCAGAAGAAATGTTGGATACATTGGACTCATATTACATTTGTGTAAGAATCGAAGAGAACAAGTAGAAAATAATGTGAGAGCTCTCAAAGAATTTGGGAGTGGTTCTGAGAAAATCTGAAAAGTATGAAGACAGGCTCCTTTATTCTTCCAGTGGGAATCCTCTTTAATAAATACAGGATTACTAGAATGTAATTTGTGATCATATTAACATGATTACACCACTAAGAATCCCAGTGGAGTCCCTAGAAATATTATTAGGGTTGTCAGTAAAACTTATTAGTTATGGCCAAATTCCTACTAACTCCCAGATGGAGGAGAACACAACCAAAACTAATTACTACAGTGGTGCAGATGGAGGAAGGTGTCTGCAGCAGAAAAAGATTGCATAAAACAGCCATCAAGGCAAACATGATTATTTCTTCATTATAGTATTATGACTTATCACAGGGGAAAATAGCCGTGGTTCAACAGTAAGGAATGTTGATGAATTACAGCATTTATAAAAATGTATCAAGACACCACATCTACAGTGTATGCTCCATGTGAAATAATCCTTACAGGCAGTAAAATGAGGCTTGCAGAATCTATTCTATATTTTGAATGGATGTACCTGCAACTTGAAAAAAGGCAGGTTTTTTTGGCAATTAAAGACTTCTAAAGAATTTATGATCTGAGGGGCTGTAAGAGAGATCTGGTTTTCTTCCATAAGTTTGTTAGACTTGTAAAAATTCTAAATATTCTACAAAATATTATGTGTATTTTTTCAATGAAAAGTCAAAACCAAAAAAGTTTGTTTTCAAACACCCATATGTTAAAAAAAAATTAGTGATGTTCTGTTTTCAAAAGCTACCCTCCCCCCATTTTTTAAAAACAAAGACCAGAAAATTATCAAACATTTATTTACAAAATTTTTTTTTTCCATATCTGTTTTTGTGTAGAAAAAAAAAATAGAAAATTTGGACCAGAATGAAAACTTTCATTGTGGTTAAAAAAAAAATCAATTGAAAAAATATTTCAGAGAGAAAATTTTGACCAGTTTTAATGTTCATAGAATATCAGTCACGTTATATGGAAGTCAATTACGTAATTTTTTCTTGGAGCTGTTTTCTTTTCAAGGTCCACTCTCTGATTCTATTTCTAAAGTAATATTTTTTTTTCTAATTAGCTGCAATCTTACCTCAGGCTGCAATTTGCAGATAAGGTATTAATTTTGCATTCTTCAAATCATACTTTTGCTTTTCAGGAAAAACAAAGCATTACCAGCAGGACATATAAATGAATGATTTCCATTGTATCCTGTATCAATATATGGCTATCTTCCCAGTATAACTTGGGGTTATGGGCATTTCAATCAACTGTGGAGAAATGAATGTGCCAGTCGTTACATAATGTGAGTAACAATTACACATGGGCTAGATATACGAGGGGGATTTTAGGTGTCCAAGTCCAACATTTAGGCATCACTGGCATTCACAAAACCATTGTTTAGCTGCCACCTATAGGAGAGTATTTTGGGATGAGTCAATCTCTTCTATTGAAGCTGTTCTAGTTTGTATGAAATATTTAAATAATCATTGGGCCAAAGAAAAAACGAGGATGACTCTATATCCCAGTGGTTAGACACTCATCTCACAAGTAGGAGAGGCGGGGTTCAGCACCCTGACCTGGCTTAGGTGCCTAATGCCAAGGAAACATTTGTGGTTGTGAATACGAAATGGGAGGAGGTGCTTCCCTCTGGCCCAGATTTAAGCCATATCTACTCAGCAATTAAACACCTGCGAGGGAGGAGCGTCCCAGGCTCTGGTCTCTAGTACGAGAGAGAACGTCTACACAGTAATTTTTAGCCCTGCTGCTTCCTAGCCCAAATCAGATGATCTGGGCCAGCCATAGCCATGCCATGGAACTTTTATTTCAGTGTAGACATACCCTTACACACACTCTCTTTGAAAGGCCAGGCTTATACCACACCACTTCCCCAGGCATTTTCTATTGGCTCATTTGGGCTGCTCCCCACTCAGTGTGCTGGCTTCTGTTAATCCCTTTTTTAGATGCTTAACCTTGGTTGTGAATTCCATTAGGCTGCAAGGTGCATAACAGTTAGCTCATATTGCAATACTTAAATCTCCCTTGTCAAGCCCATAGTGTTCTCTCTATGTATCTGAGTATTGCATGGAACTAATTATTTCAGTTACTAGTATATATAAATTAAGCACCAGCTTGGGACAGGCACCAAAAATATTATATATTTGCACAGCACCCAGTACAATTGGGCCCAATATTGATCCGAAAGTCTAGCTGCTATTGTAATACCAATCAAGAATAGTTCATATTTAGGACTACTTGACTTTTTTTTCCTCAGCAAGGGAATTAAACTAGGCCATGCTGCAGTTCTGTGGCACTTGCCACGGGAATCTAAGTACCTCATAATACTCTTGTGACTTAGATCAATATTATAATTCCTATTTTGCTGATTTGGAACTGAGTCACAGACATAAAATGGCTGCTCAGAGGCCTCACAGGAAGTCTGTAAAACAGCTGGAAATAGAACCCATATTTTCTGACAACTATGGCTAAACTACAAAATCATTTTTCCTTCCATACCAGAACCAAAAGCACAAGGACTAGGATAGGACCCTGAATTCCTGGATCTGATTCATCTTTCACTTACACCAATTTAAGACTGGTGTAACTTGACTCCATTAAAGTAAATTACTTTTAATACACACTGGTGTGAGTGGAGAATCAGATCCCTAGATTTGGAGTTTTGGCTTATTTTTAATTTGTTTTACCCCTTCCTTCAACATTGATAAGTGGGCTCAGGCTCTCAATGAGCTTTTTTCTCAGGGCTGGATTGAAAGGCAAGGTAGCCCAGTGTACTCTTAAGCTTCAGTTTAGTTCTGTGAATTGTCTTAGTTGTATGGGTAATAATACTTGGCATGGTGTTACGTTGTTTTAAAGTCTAATTAAATTTCCCACTTCCATGCATAGTAAGGAGATTGCAAACTGTACCCTTTTCAGGACACCAAGTCCTTAGGTGCTTAGCCTTCTTTTTTTTATTTTTTTTTAACTCTGATACTCCCTATCTCTAAATTGTGATTCTTGCCAGGCCTTTTTTTTTTTTTTTTAGTATTCAATCCAAGGGCTGATTCTAGCTAATTATATTTATTTTTTTGTGATTTTAGAGCATGCTGAGGTGCATTATGGAATACCAAAGTCATCAGAAGATTTGCAGAGGAATATTGATTTTCTTATTATTGCCAGACCGAAAAATGTCATTGAGCAATATAGCAGAAAATATATTAACAATGATAATTGCTACAGCTGTATCATGATCAGTGGAATTAAAGTCAGGATATGCTTCTACGGGCACAAAGCTCTAAAGATTTAGAGCAGGTTGCACAGTGGAGCCAAGAGGCCAGTGAAGAAGCTTGGCAACATGTGACCTCCAGAAGAAGAAGGGGGAATCTCTGGGTTCCAGCAACGCGGACACAGGTAACTAACCGCTTTCATGTTCTCTCCACAGGTACCATTGCGGAGAGTGGACCAGATGATACGTCTGGTGGGAGAAAGCAGAAGGAGACTCCGCTGGTTGGAAGGCATGAGATGCACTGTCCTGAGATGGGGGGGTTCCACGACCACCACTCCCAAGAGAAGGAGGCGGGTGGTGGTGGTCGGGGACTCTCTACTCCGGAGGACTGAGTCATCTATCTGCCGCCCTGACCGGGAAAACCGAGAAGTCTGCTGCTTGCCGGGGGCTAAGATTCGCGATGTGACAGAGAGACTGCCGAGACTCATCAAGCCCTCGGATCGCTACCCCTTCCTGCTTCTCCACGTGGGCACCAATGATATTGCCAAGAATGACCTTGAGCGGATCACTGCGGACTACGTGGTTCTGGGAAGAAGGATAAAGGAGTTTGAGGCGCAAGTGGTGTTCTCGTCCATCCTCCCCGTGGAAGGAAAAGGCCTGGGTAGGGACCGTCGAATCATGGAAGTCAACGAATGGCTACGCAGGTGGTGTCGGAGAGAAGGCTTTGGATTCTTTGACCATGGGATGGTGTTCCATGAAGGAGGAGTGCTAGGCAGAGACGGGCTCCACCTTACGAAGAGAGGGAAGAGCATCTTTGCAAGCAGGCTGGCTAACCTAGTGAGGAGGGCTTTAAAATAGGTTCACTGGGGGAAGGAGACCAAAGCCCTGAGGTAAGTGGGAAAGCGGGATACCGGAAGGAAGCACAGGCAGGAATGTCTGTGAGGGGAGGGCTCCTGCCTCATACTGAGAATGAGGGGCGATCAGCAGGTTATCTCAAGTGCTTATATACGAATGCACAAAGCCTTGGAAACAAGCAGGGAGAACTGGAGGTCCTGGTGATGTCAAGGAATTATGACGTGATTGGAATAACAGAGACTTGGTGGGATAACTCACATGACTGGAGTACTGTCATGGATGGTTATAAACTGTTCAGGAAGGACAGGCAGGGCAGAAAAGGTGGGGGAGTAGCACTGTATGTAAGGGAGGAGTATGACTGCTCAGAGCTCCGGTAGGAAACTGCAGGAAAACCTGAGTGTCTCTGCATTAAGTTTAGAAGTGTGAGCAACAAGAGTGATGTAGTGGTGGGAGTCTGCTATAGACCACCGGACAAGGGGGATGACATGGATGAGGCTTTCTTCCGGCAGCTCGCGGAAGCTACTAGATCGCACACCCTGGTTCTCATGGGTGACTTTAATTTTCCTGATATCTGCTGGGAGAGCAATACAGCGGTGCATAGACAATCCAGAAGGTTTTTGCAAAGCGTAGAGGACAATTTCCTGGTGCAAGGGCTAGAGGAGCCAACTGGGGAGAGAGCTTTTCTTGACCTGCTGCTCACAAACCGGGAAGAATTAGTAGGGGAAGCAAAAGTGGATGGGAATCTGGGAGGCAGTGACCATGAGTTGGTTGAGTTCAGGATCCTGACACAGGGAGGAAAGGTAAGCAGCAGGATATGGACCCTGGACTTCAGGAAAGCAGACTTCGACTCCCTCAGGGAATGGATGGGTAGGATCCCCTGGGGGACTAACATGAAGGGGAAAGGAGTCCAGGAGAGCTGGCTGTATTTCAAGGAATCCCTGTTGAGGTTACAGGAACAAACCATCCCGATGTGTCGAAAGAATAGTAAATATGGCAGGCGACCAGCTTGGCTTAACAGTGAAATCCTAGCGGATCTTAAACATAACAAAGAAGCTTACAAGAAGTGGAAGGTTGGACATATGACCAGGGAAGAGTATAAAAATATTGCTCGGGCATGTAGGAATGATATCAGGAGGGCCAAATCACACCTGGAGATGCAGCTAGCGAGAGATGTTAAGAGTAACAAGAAGGGTTTCTTCAGGTATGTTGGCAACAAGAAGAAAGCCAAGGAAAGTGTGGGCCCCTTAATGAATGAGGGAGGCAACCTAGTGACAGAGGATGTGGAAAAAGCTAATGTACTCAATGCTTTTTTTGCCTCTGTCTTCACTAACAAGGTCAGCTCCCAGACTGCTGTGCTGGGCATCACGACATAGGGAATAGATGGCCAGCCCTCTGTGGAGAAAGAGGTGGTTAGGGACTATTTAGAAAAGCTGGACGTGCACAAGTCCATGGGGCGGGATGAGTTGCATCCTAGAGTGCTAAAGGAACTGGCGGCTGTGATTGCAGAGCCATTGGCCATTATCTTTGAAAACTCGTGGCGAACCGGGGAAGTCCCGGATGACTGGAAAAAGGCTAATGTAGTGCCCATCTTTAAAAAAGGGAAGAAGGAGGATCCTGGGAACTACAGGCCAGTCAGCCTCACTTCAGTCCCCGGAAAAATCATTGAGCAGGTTCTCAAAGAATCAATCCTGAAGCACTTACATGAGAGGAAAGTGATCAGGAACAGTCAGCATGGATTCACCAAGGGAATGTCATGCCTGACTAATCTAATCGCCTTCTACGATGAGATTACTGCTTCTGTGGATGAAGAGAAAGCAGTGGATGTGTTGTTTCTTGACTTTAGCAAAGCTTTTGACACGGTCTCCCACAGGATTCTTGTCAGCAAGTTAAAGAAATATGGGCTGGATGAATGCACTATAAGGTGGATAGAAAGTTGGCTAGATTGTCGGGCTCAAGGGTAGTGATCAGTGGCTCCATGTCTAGTTGGAAGCCGGTGTCAAGTGGAGTGCCCCAGGGGTCGGTCCTGGGGCCAGTTTTGTTCAATATCTTCATAAATGATCTGGAGGATGGTGTGGATTGCACTCTCAGCAAATTTGCGGATGATACTAAACTGGGAGGAGTGGTAGATACGCTGGAGGGCAGGGATAGAATACAGAGGGACCTAGACAAATTGGAGGATTGGGCCAAAAGAAATCTGATGAGGTTCAATAAGGATAAGCGCAGGGTCCTGCACTTAGGACGGAAGAACCCAATGCACAGCTACAGACTAGGGACCGAATGGCTAGGCAGCAGTTCTGCGGAAAAGGACGTAGGGGTGACAGTGGACGAGAAGCTGGATATGAGTCAGCAGTGTGCCCTTGTTGCCAAGAAGGCCAATGGCATTTTGGGATGTATAAGTAGGGGCATAGCGAGCAGATCGAGGGACGTGATCGTTCCCCTCTATTCGACATTGGTGAGGCCTCATCTGGAGTACTGTGTCCAGTTTTGGGCCCCACACTACAAGAAGGATGTGGATAAATTGTAGAGAGTCCAGCGAAGGGCAACAAAAATGATTAGGGGTCTGGAACACATGATTTATGAGGAGAGGCTGAGGGAACTGGGATTGTTTAGTCTGCAGAAGAGAAGAATGAGGGGGGATTTGATAGCTGCTTTCAACTACCTGTGAGGTGGTTCCAGAGAGGATGGTTCTAGACTATTCTCAGTGGTGGAAGAGGACAGGACAAGGAGTAATGGTCTCAAGTTGCAGTGGGGGAGGTTTAGGTTGGATATTAGGAAAAACTTTTTCACTAGGAGGGTGGTGAAACACTGGAATGCGTTGCCTAGGGAGGTGGTGGAATCTCCTTCCTTAGAGGTTTTTAAGGTCAGGCTTGACAAAGCCCTGGCTGGGATGATTTAATTGGGGATTGGTCCTGCTTTTGAGCAGGAGGTTGGACTAGATGACCTCCTGAGGTCCCTTCCAACCCTGATATTCTATGATTCTAAAGTAAGCGGGCCCATTTTCCCTGGAGGGATTGTTACTCGAAGGACACCAAAAGAACAAGAAACTGAGTTAGTCTGGAAGCAACTCAACCACATGGAGAGAGCAGTGCACAGGGTTTAATAAAGTTCCACCAGTTGAACTTAGCCTGCATTCATCATCTCTCCATGAAAGAAACATAGTAGCAGTGTCTAAGCAGATATAATCCTAGCCAGGTGTGTGGAAGGAGGGAGCTTGAGCTAGCCACAGACCTGTCCATGAAGGAGGACAACAAGAGCAGGAACATAGAACTATTATTCTACCTCATTGAGGAACAAGGCAGAGAGATCTGCAACACTCTGAAGCTCACCATGCCTCAAACCTCATAGCAGTCCTAGGAACCATGGGGACCTACCCCCACTCTGCAAAGCAGAAAGAAACAGTGGAGTGACACAAGTTTTTCACAAGAGACAATTACAAAAGGGAGTAGATAGTCTCCTGTGTTACTGCCTTATACACATTGGCTGCTGCATGACATTTTGGGAACTTGAAATGCCCCTTATGTCAAGACAGGATAGTCTGCGGCACATGGAATCACCATGTGCAGGAATGGATGCTCTGGGAAGGTGATCTGACATTAGTTATATGCTTAGACATGATGCATGCAGCAGAAGCCTCAAGAGTGGGTAAAGGAGAAGTGCACCACACTAGGACAGCATTGCAAGGAATATGGCAAGCAGAACCATTTAACAGTGTATGCGACAGCATAGGAAAGTCCTAGAAAGATTCAGTCAGACTTGTACTAGAAGGGGAGGGCACATCAGACAGCGATGATGACATTGTGATACTGTTCTTGAGTCCCAGAGCATATCAGGTTCAGGCTGATGGGACAGGTATCAGCAAGGGATAATACTAACCTCCGTGCAGGCAACAGCGTTAATAAGGACATGCCCTGTGCAATTTCATCTTTATAGCAGGGCCTTCTGCAATGTGTTTCCTGAATTGGACTTGCACACAACTGTTACAAAGAGCAGGAAAAACCTAAAAATGCATAATGAGAGTATAATACAGCCTGTAGGAAAGTGAGACATTCATAGTAACTAATCCCAAAAAGTAACAGATAGTCCCAACTGAAGTTTGTGGTGATGGATGGTAAGCATCACAGACCCCTTTTAGGGCATACAGCCATACAAGCCATGGATCTGATCAAGGTGCAATGCCAAAATATTATTGCTGCAGTGCAAGAAGAAAAATGAGGAGCCCCACTGGACAACAGAGAATTTTTAAAGCACACAGGGATGTTTCCAAAGGCACAAGGTGCCTTGAAGGAAAGCTGCAACTGGAAGTAGACTCCATAGTGGAAACTGCGTGCTTACTACAAAGGAAAATTCCAGTGGCACTATGTCATTCAGTATGCAAGTATCTTGAAAGTCTGCAGAGTAGGGTTTCATAACAGATGTAGAGGCCAGTACAACCTGAGTAACAACACATTATTGGCAAATAAGCCATCAGGCAAATTAGGCATCTGCAGAGACCCAGAGCCACTGACCCAGGCATTGAAAAGATGCCACTATCCACTGCCCACAACTGATAACTTGCCAGGTCTTTCCAAAGCCACTAACTTTATCATCTGTGATGTGAGACATGTTACATAAGCCTGGATAAAGAGTCTACAATGATGACAGTTTGCAATACCATTTTGTCTCTATAGATTGCTATGCGTGCTAATGTGCATAAATCCAGCAGTGGAGATATTCCAGAGAAAACTCACCCATGCACTGGAAGGACTGCCTGGTGTGAAAATAATTGCAGATGATATTCTCATTGTAGGTAAAGGGATCAATGATACAGAAGCTGAACAAGACCATAACAGAAAACTACAAGCTTTTCTATGGTGATCTAAGGTCAAGAACGTAAAGCTCAATGCGGAAAAAAAAATACAACTCAAACAATGTGAGGTAGTGTAAACTGGACATCTGTTCACAGCAGAGAGTCTGAAATCAGATCCCAACAATATCAAGGCTGTCAGAGACATATCAAGCCCAGTGGATGTGAAAGGGGTACAGTGCTTCATAGACATGATAAATTTTCTGTCCAAGTTCTGTCCACACCTGGCTTCACTAGCAAAATCCATATGTCAGCTCATAAGGTATGACATTGAGTGGGACTGGGCAGGTCTCCAACAGCAAGCATTTGACATGCTGAAACAAATGATAATTCATGCCTCTGTCCTGCAATATTACCAGCAAGGACAGTCACTGACACTCCAGTGTCATGCATCAGAGAAAGGATTGGGTACAGCTCTTCTGCTGAAGGAGCTGGTCACTGATGCCAGCAGAAAACTATCAGATACTGATCAGGGTATGCACAAACAAAGAGAGAGAGCTTCTGACTGTGGTATTTGGATTGGAACAATTCCATCAACACACCAACAGCCACCCATTAATAATGCAATCGGACCACAAAACCTTAGAGACAATCATAACAAAGCCTTTTGTTAGTGCATATTGATATACTTCCAACACTACCAAGTAGAGATAAAATATTGTCCAGGACAATTACTGGTGTTAGCTGACAACCTGAGCAAAGCAGAATACTCAGCATCAGTGAGTTGAAGGAAGGGGATAAGAACATTGAGTGCATTAACATGATGCACTGTCTCCCAGTTTCAAAAGCTAAGCTAATGCAAACCAAGGAGTTTACAGAAAGGACATCCAACTACAGGCAGTCAAGACAGCAATGATACAAAATTGGAATAAGAAAGCCACTCCTATTCTTGCTTTGTAGAGAAGAAAATAGAAGAAATCTTAAATTTGTGGACCCAGGCAATTATGATTGTTCTAGATCACTTTGGGGGGGGGAAACTATTAATAGAATATTTTATAATGGAAGAATATTTTTTTGTGTGAGAACAGTGCCATACAAATTCACACAAAATGAATAAAAGTAATAGTGAACTTTGCACAGGAAAAAATACTGAAATCATTGAGATGCTTTGATTTAGAGACAGTAATCCTATACTTATAGCAGGAATGTGTAACTGGCAGTCCAGGGGCCTCATCCAACCTGCACAAATAATTTTGTATGGCCTGTCTATAGGCAGCTGATGAAAGTATTCTTGCGGGGGGCTGAACAGGGATAATGCGATCTTGGGATGCATAAACAGGCGAATCTTGAGAAGAAGCAGAAAGGTTATTTTACCTCTGTATTTGCCACTGGTGCGGCCGTTGTTGGAATACCATGTCCGGTTCTGGTGTCCACAATTCAAGAAGGATGTTGATACATTGGAGATGGTTCAGAGAAAATTAAAGGATTAGAAAACATGCCATATAATGAAAGTCAAGGAGCTCCATCTATTTAGCTCAACAAAGAGAAATTTTAGGGGTGACTTATCACAGTTTATAAGTACATGTATGGGAAACAAATATTTGAAAATGGATCCTTCATTATATCAATCAAAAGTATAATATGATTGTGATGGGTTCGGTCACAGAGACCTCCTTTGGGACTGTGACCTGATGTGCTGAAATTACCTCTGAGTCCATTTTCCTTGCCAGCTTGGACTCCAGAACCCTGCCTTGTTGAGCCACACACGCTAGCCTACTGCAACAAAGACTCAGGATCTGAACCATGACCCCAAAAAGCTGCAGACTTAACTGAAAACAGCTTAAGAAGTGCTCCTGTCTCCAACACTCAGATACCCAGTTCCCAATGGGGTCTAAACCCCAAATAAATCTGTTTTACCCTGTATAAAGCTTATACAGGTTAAACGCATAAATTGTCCGCCCTCTATAACACTGACAGAGAAATATGCACAGCTGTTTGCTCCCCCAGGAATTAATTACCTACTCCAGGTCAATTAATAAGCAAAACGTGATTTTATTAAGTATAAAAAGTAGGATTTAAGTGGTTACAAGTAATAACAGACAGAACAAAGTAAATTACCAAGCAAAATAACACAAAAACACACAAGTCTAAGCCTAATACAGTAGGAAACTAAAGGCAGGTAAATCTCACTCTCAGAGATGTTCCAATAAGCTTTTTTCACAGACTAGACTCCTTCCTAGTCTGGCCCAATCCTTTCCCCTGGTTCCAGCAGACATCTCAGGTGATAAGCAGGGCTTTCTCATGACTGGCAGCCCCCTTTGTCCTGCTCCACTCCCTTCTATAGCTTTGGCACAAGGCAGGAATCTTTTTTTCTCTCTGGGTCCCCACCCTCCTTCTAAATGGAAAAGTACCAGATTTAAAATGGATTTCATTATCAGGTGACATGGTCACATGTCACTGTAAGACCCCTAGTCTCCATTCCCCATGGGCTGGCCCACACATACACAGGAAACCTTTTAAGTAACTAGGGTCATTTACAGGTGAGTGTTTCTGGAGACCCCTTAATGGCCTTCACTGAATATGTTTACATCAGTGATACAAATGTATATCTTATTTTCCTAACTCCATACACAGAAATAATACATGCAAACAAATAGGATGAACACACTCAGTAGATTATAAGCTTTGTAATGATACCTTACAAGATACGTTTTGCACAAAACATATTCCAGTTACAGAATATTCACATTCATAAGCATATTTTCATAAAGCATATGGAGTACAATGTCACAATGATCCAATGGTGGATTAACAGAAGAATCCTGCTGCAGCATTTTTAACATAACAAAAAAATCACACCGTCCAATAAGGAGATGCATTAATAGATCTGATTAACACATCAGTCATAGTGTCATTATCTTCTCAAAAATTCATTACATGATGTCCTATAATTAACTTAGAAAAAAGCCCCATTTTCTCTAGTTATGTGAAAAAATGGATCTTTTTCTGTGATATTTGCCAGGTAGTGCTGTAAATATTTAATCTCATTTGTACTATGGCCTATTTTGGTTTGGTTTGTGAGCATGATAGTGGTCATATACAGTCAATCTCTTCAGGACATTCATCAAAGTAAGTGAGAAGTTACAAAAACTTCTATGGTGTTCAGTTAATATGACTTATCCTTTTGATTTCCATCAAACTATTGGAATTAAAACAATTAATGTGGGAAGAGGATATCTATCTATGTTAAATGTGAATATAAATGTGTGATTCCATTTTGTATATCAAGGACTCAATTAATTTATTGAAAGTAAATACATGTAAGTCTTGAGGAAGTATTATATGATTTTGTTCATGCATGAAACTTACAATTTTAGAAGAATGAGAAAGAAATTTGAAAAGAGGGAAGCAAATAGAATTTGCAAGCTGAAATCAAAAGGTCTTCAGGAATTATAGTTTTTCCATTTATTTCTGGCATTTTCATTGACTGTGTTCGTTATAAAGTGTGACACTGCCAATGTTGAAATAAAGGTTTCCAGCCAAATAATATGTATTACTTTCAGGTTTCTTAAGTTGATCTACAATTGTTTCATATTTACCAGGCAAAAATCACAATTGTTTTAATTCAAGAACACAGCATTAGAGCAAAAATTGATATGAGTTAGCCTGGTTTAATTTTAAGGTACCTTAAAATAACGGACAAAGGATAAGGGGACCGATCTTGGAACTCTAATTTACACCAGTAGTCCAAGTAAAATCAAAAGGGTTTATTAAGGGGAATATTCTCATAAGTAAAACCTAATCATGTGAATAAGGATTGTAGGATTAAGCCTTAGTAGCATAATTACACCACATGCCACAGAAGGTATGCAATAATTTATAAAGGAAATCTCATTATTTTATTTAAAAATAAAGACATAACTAGGTGTAGAAGGGTATTGTATATATAAAAGGTTAAAACATTATCTGGCTTAAATTAATGTAGTTCTATTGGAATCAATTATTAGCAGTAAATATTTATATTATGATGACTCCCAAAAGTCCTAAATGGGATCAGAGCCCCATTGTATTAGGCACTATACAAACATAAAGTAGAAACAATGCACCCTGGAGAGGATTACAATCTCAAAATAGAATATCTGTTCTCCATTCTGGATTTAGAATCCTTTACTCATACTGATGAGCAGTTACTCAGATGAGTGGTCTCACTAATGTAAATGGAATTACTATATAAATAAGTGATCACAATAAAATAATGGTTATGTCATCTAGTCCATATAGATAGATAGATAGATAGATAGACACATCATAATTCAGTGCCGTTATAATTCAGTACCATAGTCCCAAGATCCATGTGACCTCATTGATGTGAATGTTGCTGTGAAGCTGGCGTCTTTGCTGTGCTTATATGATTTTGAGTATAGCAGGCTTTCAGTATATGTAAAGATATATAGAAAGATAGATATATGTACAAGTGATCACAGTAAAATAATGTATATATTATATAATAATAATAATAATATTATTATATTATTAATAATATAATATAGCCATATGTCATCATATATAACTCCTCACAGCCACATTCAGATCAATGAGGTCACATGAATCTTGGGACTATGGCACTGAATTATGATGTATAATAACTGGGAGAAAGAACTAAAAGACACATTTCCTATTTTAAAACCACCTATACTGGCAAAACTGATTAATTTATGATGTCATATTAATCCCTGCAAAATCCTGCCTTTTAAAGATGGCAGTTTAAAAAAAAGTATGAAAACATGTTAGAACCTTGGGTAATAGCTATGTCAACAGTCAATTTAACTATTTAGAACCTGCAAATACTATAAGAGAACTTATGATTTGCACCCATCTCTTTTGTAGAGGAGTCATACTTATTATGTTCACAAAAAGAAGCTATGGCAGCAGGTGCAAAGAGCAGAGTTTGCAGTGTTCTTTAGCTCCAGACTACTTTTGTGATAGTAACCTGCTTTGAGATACTCAAATATGGATTTAAGTTGTTATTCAATAAAACATACTGTGTATGTTTATGGTCATATTTCAAGATAGCTTTGTATAACACATATTTATAAAATACTTGAGGGATAACTCTAAGATGCATCAGAAAGCTTTATTTAATCATAGAATCATAGAATATCAGGGTTGGAAGGGACCTCGGAAGGTCATCTAGTCCAACCCCCTGCCCAAAGCAGGACCAATCCCCAACTAAATCATCCCAACCAGGGCTTTGTCAAGCCTGACCTTAAAAATATCTAAGGAAGGAGATTCCACCACCTCCGTAGGTAACACATTCCAGTGCTTCACCATCCTCCTAGTGAAAAAGTTTTTCCTAATATCCAACCTAAACCTCCCCCACTGCAACTTGAGACCATTGCTCCTCGTTCTGTCATCTACTACCACTGAGAACAGTCTAGAGCCATCCTCTGTGGAACCCCCTTTCAGGGAATTGAAAACAGCTATCAAATCCCCCCTCATTCTTCTCTTCTGCAGACTAAACAATCCCAGTTCCCTCAGCCTCTCCTCATAACTCATGTGTTCCAGACCCCTAATCATTTTTGTTGTCCTCCATTGGGCACTTTCCAATTTTTCCACATCCTTCTTGTAGTGTGGAGCCCTGGACACAGTACTCCAGATGAGGCCTCATCAATGTTGAATAGAGGGGAACGATCACTTCACTTGAACTGCTGGCAATGCCCCTACATATAGAGCCCAAAATGCTGTTATCTTTCTTGACAACAAGGGCACACTGTTGACTCATATCCAGCTTCTCGTCCACTGTAACCCCTACATCCTTTTCTGCAGAACTGCTGCCTGGCCATTCGGTCCCTAGTCTGTAGGGGTGCATGGGATTCTTCGTCCTAAGTGCAGGACTCTGCACTTGTCATTGTTGAACCTCATCAGATTTCTTTTGGCCCAATCCTCTAATTTTTCTAGGTCCTTCTGTATCCTAACCCTATGCTCCAGTGTATCTACCACTCCTCCTAGTTTAGTGTCATCTGCAAACTTGCTGAGGGTGCAGTCCATGCCATCCTCCAGATCATTAATGAAGCTATTGAACAAAACCGGCCCAAGGACCGACCCTTGGGGCACTCAGCTTGATACCAGCTGCCAACTAGACATGGAGCCATTGATCACTACCCATTGAGCCTGACAATCTAGCCAGCTTTCTATCCACCTCATAGTCCTTGTGTTTACTAGGCTCAACGGTACACTCTGAGTAGTGTTATTACAAGAAGCATAGAAATATAACTGAAATAAGGAAATGAGTGCAGTGAAAACAGACCACAGAGGAAACCTAAGTCAACAGCAGAAGCAGTACTTTCAAATGATATTAAATGGAAGCGTACTAACACATGGTGTATTGCCACAGTTTTCATAGCCACAGGCCTATCCAGATGAGAACAATATGTTGAACATATATCCAAACAGAGATCCACATTGGTAGAACATTACTTCACAGTTAGGTGACTGCAAACTGTCAAGTAATTATTCCAAATAGCCAAAGAGGGAGAGATAGACACAATCTTACCCTGAGGGTTGTTGGAAAGAGAGAAAAGTGACACAGAGAGAAACAACAATGTATACAGGGGCAAAAGCAGACCATTTACAACTTCATAATCTGCTGATGTACAAAATCTCTTCCCTTCATCCAGTGATGTGTAAGCAACATCCTGCAACTGTCAAAGTGAGAAGGGTGGGGACTAGGGAGTCATTCACAAATGGACATTTCTCTTTGTTATATCTTTTTCTTAACAGTTTTTATTAAATAAATCTCTACTCTTCATAATTACAAAGATAAGCTTGAAAATGTGACCAAAACAGATTGAGCAATGTCTGCCTTTGTCTGCAGATGTATTATACATACAGTCACACACAGCCAGAAGTGGGTGGGGTGGTAGGTAATTCTATACTTTACATAATAGCATACTATAGGTCAGAAGTGTTGACCTGGATCCATTATTGTATTCAGCTTGTCCAAAGCAAAGGGAAGGACAGAATAAAGAACCCAGAAAGAAGTAATCGAAATCCAAGTTACACGTATTACATGTGATGGATGACCCTTTATATAATGTTCTTGTTTAGATAGTAGAAGAGTGGTTTCTTAGACCTGTTCAGAGAACAGAAGGCTTGAAGTAGCCTAAGGAGCAGTCATCATTATAATTTCCTCAAATTGCAACAGTTTTAGCTATAGTCTGGTAATCATTTTGAAAGAATGGGAGGAAATGTTAGAACGATCAGTCTTGTGATGCTTTTATCTGTGATAGATTTGTTCATGGAAGATATAATGTATCTCCTTATATAATGTATCCATTATATATAATGTATAAAATGTATCATGTATTTTCAGGTTTTTTTTAAATACACGCAAATGACAACCACTATCACTTGAACATGAGAAAAAATCAGTATCAATAACATATTAAAAATCACTCTTTATTTGCTCCTTTGTTCTGTGAAGTTTGCAGAAATAAAACACCAGACCAAAATATTCCTCAAGCTAATGTGCTGATGATATGCAATGCCTCCTTTTCTGTAACACATTGGCAAAAAATAGCTTCTTTTCCTGACACTAGGTCTAATTGCTCCATTGATTTTTAAGCTGAGCTGTCCACTGAAGTCCATGTGGAGGCCTGCCAAAAATGATGGGGTGATCTGGTTTTCTATCATGTGTGGCCATAGAATAGTCATCTTCTCTATGCTTCAATTTACTCATTTATAAGATGGGTATAATAGTCACCTGATTTTTTACTGATTCTGTGAAACTTTGTTAAAGTTTCTAAAGAACTTTGAGATCATCAGAAAAATGTTCTTGAAGTACAACATTTTATAATAGTTATAACATTAGTAGTAATAAATATTCTGAGAATGTATACCTATTTCACATGGATTTTAAATTATTTTATTTTCAACATTGTCAACACTGTGGAAAGAATAATTTTATTATATTTATGATACATATATACCAACTATTTAGCTCATTTTGTAGAATCTGTTTCATTTGAATAGGCAATCTGCAGACTGACAAGCTGTTCTTAAATGACATCCTCCATCTTTTAGCTTCCATATGCCAATGCTCTAATAAATCACCTCTCACTTGCCACTCTCCCAAAGTAGAAAACATACATCAACATTCTGAACACACTTTGCAGACATTTCCATAGAATTGTGCCTTACAGTGGCCCAAGGAAAAGTTTATAAACTTTTCATTGCAAGCTGTGTCCCATGTAATATACTATTAAAAGGCAGTAACTGTTTTGGGAGACTATGAGGAGATGGGGGAAAATGGGTGGTATGGCCTGACATGTAAGAACAAATTCTAAGAATTTCAAGATGACAAAAGTCTTTTTTTAAGTAAAGGGGGAACAGTCTCAAAGATCCTCAAGTGACTTTGAAGCTTAAGTCACAATTTCAAAAGTGATTTTGATGTTTAAAGGTGTTTAGGTACCTAAAGATGCAGATAGCCACCTAGTAGCATTTTTTAAAAGTACCTGGGCACATAATTCCCAATTAAAAATCTGGCCCTAATTTTTTTGTTTATTTGTTAGTTTGTTTTTTTGAAATTTGGATTTAGAAGCCTAAATTACCTAGTGCTTTTGAAATATTTACCCACATTCTGGTAAAATACAAAACCCTTTGGAGAATCATTTGATTAGCATGTGTCCTGGTGTTCTTATCTCAGTTATACAGCTCCAGAAATGGAAGTAAACAGCCTACATTATGCAATTTTGTTCATGACTTGGAGTGGGTGATCCAAATGGCATTTCCACTGCTGTTTGAACCAGAATTCACTGAGCAAGATTTGGATGCTGATTTGATGACATTGGTTGTGCCTTAGCATTTAACAGGGCAGACCACAAGAAGGTCTAGAGTGAGTGTTACATGCAAGTGTTTAACTGCTAATAATTGGTATAATTTGTTAATTTTGTCAGCACTCCAAAATCCCTCATATATAATCCAGGACGAGAGTCTTTCCTCCCTCCTGACTCCTTCACAGTTGTCAAGTGTGTTCCAAATTCCTTCACAACAACACTTGATTACAGCACAGCTCCATCCTCAGAATTGACAGTGAACTGACACGAGTGGCATAACCACCTAAGGGCCCACAACTGCTGCTCTGTCACACAAATGACGGCATTTGAGAGGAGTGATTTGTACTAAATCCAATGTTCCCATTATTTTTGGTAGTTTATTACTGGTCTCAGCACTTTATTCTTATTTATAACAGAAGCTTACAATTTGGTGAGGAGAGGGCTTTGTTGGTAGTTATTCCACTTTACCTGGATCTTCCCCATTATTCTCATTTTCCTTTAATATGATCCTCTTGGAGAGGGTTTGTTTGTGTAGCTGGACAACCTCAACCTGGGCCTGTCAGTAGCCTTTGCTAGTTTCTTGCCCAAGGGTCCCATATGGGAGCCACTACAGGAGTTCAGCTCACTCTTGGGGGTCCTTTCTGAGTCTGATTAATTCTAGTCCCTGGCAGCTCTCCCCAAGTCCCACTACAGGTTGTTGGCTGGGAACAGCCCGCCGAGGGGCCCTGCCCATATCAGACTTATAGTGTCAGTCTTTACCAAAAAAGGGGAAAGGAGAAGGAAAGGAAAGGCTAGCTACTGCCTTGGGCTGGGCTCCCTCTGTAACTGGAGCTCACTAGCAGTTCCTAGCTGATTCACCTATTAGAAAAACTCCCCATCCCCCACAGCGAGTTTCACAATTTTTAAACTCTCCTTCTCCAGGTGGAGCACATTTTGCAAGTGAGCCTAATTGGTGCTTCCTGAGTGCAGGAATGTTTGTTAGCCTTTCCATCAGTGGGATGGGGATTTGTCCTACCACAGTTATCCAAAAACCCAACGTTCCCCTCAACAACAGAGTCTGAATCTTTATTTTCTCCCCCAAACAAAAAAGGAAGAAATAAATATAATTTGGCAATTTTTTCCTACTTTCCTACATTGTTGAGTAATTCCCAAATATTTTACTCTCATTCTTGCTAAGCTCTGTCCTAGGTAAATGCAAGCTCCGCCGTTGCCTTCAGAAAAGCAAGTCACAGAAAGAAGAATTCATTGTACCACTACATTTGTCATTGTCTTTCCAGTGACATTAAAAAGGGTCAGTAATGGTAAATAACTATCATTTGCCTACAAAGCCAAAGTTTGCCAGCCATTGAGAATATTAACTCAGACTACTACATAGAATTTTAAAATAGCTGCATTGATGATACCTCTGAGTTATGTGAGAATTCATCCAAAAATCTAAATATTTGTTAATGAAATGTTTCTTCCTTCAGAAATTCACAGGGCCAAATCTCCACTGAAATCAATGAGATATTTATCCAAATAAGGGCCTACATATCACTCATGAACGCACTGAAATCAAAGCGACTTTTGCCAGTAGCTTCAATGGGAACTGCCCCTCAGAAAGGACTTTAGGGCTTAGTCCATAATAAATTACAATGTTGCCTTTAGTTCAATGTAATATAGATGTGTTCCTATTGCAAGTTTCCCACTCCCCCTCCCCTGGACCCCAAGAAATGATCAAATGCATGTAATTGTGAAATGACTGTATAGAAATGAAAACTTAATTAACTGGCAAAGAATACTGAAAAAACATCAGACTAGTTAGTTTACCTCATGAGATTTCATTTATTAATAAAAGTCTTTAATTAAATATTTTAACATAAAATGGACACCATGTTTTATTGTATAATGGCCTTTCAATATCTGGGTTTCCTCTACGATTGAGACTACAAATCGTTAAATGCTAAGAGCTTTATAGAACAGTAACAGCTTTCCCAAAGCAGTTTCAAGGAGAGTTTTAGAATGTCATCAAATTGCACTTCTTTGGAAAACATGCTGTTAACCAGTAATAAATTGTTGAACCTAAGCAGAAAACTGCACACTTAAAATTTAACTCCAAAATTCATTAATCCGTTCAATTTCTTTTGTAGTTTAATCAGACCAGTGGGGGTCCATCAGGGCGCAAAGTGCAAAGCATTGATTGGAGCATCATAACATGATTTGGTAAATTACCCCCCCTCTCCAACCTAGGAAGATAAAATCAGTTGGACATCATTTGATCTGGGGAATGAAAGGGGGATTATTTTTTCTTAACTTTGACCCCACAGGTGGTGCTGAGGAGGTTCGGCGTGACTCACATGGGACTTTTGTCTCTACTGGTGATAAACAGTCTTTAACTTCCCAGCGCTGAATCTACTGTGGAGCAGTGAATGCAAAAACATGGGACATAAAAAAGGCAAGACCCCTGTTACTGTCTGGCCAAATTCAACTGAACACATGTGTCATAAATATAAAGGGAAGGGTAAACCCCTTTGAAATCCCTCCTGGCCAGGGGAAGCTCCTCTCACCTGTAAAGGGTTAAGAAGCTAAAGGTAACCTCGCTGGCACCTGACCAAAATGACCAATGAGGAGACAAGATACTTTCAAAAGCTGGGAGGAGGGAGAGAAACAAAGGGTTTGTGTGTCTGTCTGTAGTCGTCTTGGCCGGGGACAGAACAGGAATGGAGTCTTAGAACTTTTAGTAAGTAATCTAGCTAGGTATGTGTTAGATTATGATTTCTTTAAATGGCTGAGAAAAGAATTGTGCTGAATAGAATAACTATTTCTGTCTGTGTATCTTTTTTGTAACTTAAGGTTTTGCCTAGAGGGGTTCTCTATGTTTTTGAATCTAATTACCCTGTAAGATATATACCATCCTGATTTTACAGGGGGGATTTCTTTATTTCTATTTACTTCTATTTTTTATTAAAAGTCTTCTTGTAAAACACTGAATGCTTTTTCATTGTTCTCAGATCCAAGGGTTTGGGTTTGTGGTCACCTATGCAAATTGGTGAGGCTTTTTATCCAACATTTCCCAGGAAAGGGGGGGTGCAAGTGTTGGGAGGATTGTTCATTGTTCTTAAGATCCAAGGGTCTGGGTCTGTAGTCACCTAGGCAAATTGGTGAGGCTTTTTACCAAACCTTGTCCAGGAAGTGGGGTGCAAGGTTTTGGGAAGTATTTTGGGGGGAAGGACGCGTCCAAACAGCGCTTCCCCAGTAACCAGTATTAGTTTGGTGGTGGTAGCGGCCTGTCCAAGGGGTAATATTTTGTACCTTGGGGAAGTTTTGACCTAAGCTGGTAAAGATAAGCTTAGGAGGTTTTTCATGCAGGTCCCCACATCTGTACCCTAGAGTTCAGAGTGGGGGAGGAACCTTGACATGGTGGCACAGTGGTGGGATTAACCTGAAATCATTTTGAGATCCAGTTGAGATTTTTTGAACTAGAAATACAGATTTTAAAAAGGAATTTTTAGGAAGTCCAGAAGGCAGCTTTGAAACTGAAAGCAGCTTGGTTTCTCTCTGCTTTGTGGCCAAGCAGAGACAAAAGGGGATTATCTTGTGAATTGCAGGTTTTCTTGCCTGGAGGCAGGGTACTTAACTCCTGCAGGGAAATTCACAGTCTTCCAACCCAGAGGTTTTTTTTTTCTTTTCTTCCTAAAAGTAAATAGGGGGTGTGTGCTCTACCCATTTGCCTGGAGACAAAAGTGGCAGGGTTTTTTTAGGATTTTGATTTTTTTGTTTTGTTTTACAAGGAGCACAGGTTTGAAAAGAAATTTTTTTCTTCTTTGGGCTGGGTAAGCAGGTTTCCAAGTAGTTGGAGGGTTTTTGCTTTAATTTGGGCCCAGAGCAGAGACAAGGGAATTGTCTTTTTCTGTAGGCTGACAATCACTATCAGAGAATAGGTATTCTATTCCAGCACAGCAAAATTTTACAGCCAAGTTTTGTTTGTTTATTTCTAAACCTCGGGTGTAAAGTTAGTTAAAAACAGAGAGGTTAGAATGGCCAAATCCTCAGCTCGACTACAGCTGGAATTAGCCAAATTTCAGGCTGAGGAAAAACAAAGGGAACATGAAAGACAGATAGAACTCATGCAGCTGAAGAAGGAACAAGAAAGGGAGGCAGAACAACACCAAGAGGCTGCCCACAAGAGGGAAATGGAGGCAAGGAAGCATGTGGAGGAGGAGAGGGAAAAAGAGAGGAAGCATGTGGAGGAGATGGAGAGGATAAAGGCCCAGCAGAATATACCAACAAACCCTAGCAATCCTTCTCCAGGTACCACTTCCCATCCCAGAAAGTTCCCCACCTACAAGGCAGGTGATGATACTGAGGCCTTCTTAGAAAACTTCGAAAGGGCCTGCCTTGGGTACAACATCTCTACTGACCAATACATGGTAGAGCTGAGGCCGCAGCTCAGTGGACCCTTAGCTGAGGTGGCAGCTGAAATGCCTAAAGAACACATGAACAAGTATGAACTGTTTAAATCCAAGGCGAGAGTCAGAATGGGGATAACACCCGAGCAGTCTCGTCGGAGGTTCAGAGCCCTAAGGTGGAAACCAGACATGTCATTTACCCGACATGCCTACCACATTGTAAAACATTGGGATGCCTGGATATCAGGAGCAAGTGTTGAATCTCCAGTAAATTTGCCCTTCCTAATGCAAATGGAACAATTCTTAGAGGGTGTTCCTGAGGAAATAGAAAGATACATCCTAGATGGGAAACCCAAAACTGTAATTGAGGCAGGAGAGATTGGAGCCAGATGGGTGGAGGTGGCAGAGAAGAAGAAAACTGGTCGCAGTTGGAGCGGAGACCAGAAGGGACCACCCCAGACCACACCCTATTACCGGGGGCCGCCCAAAGCCCCACCTACCTCCCAAAGAACCCTCCAGACCCCTTATCGTCCCACCACCCCGTTCTCCAGCAACCCTCCTCGCCCCAGTGACCCGTCAGCTGGACGATGTTTTAAGTGTAACGAGCTGGGGCATGTAAAGGCCAACTGCCCCAAGAACCCCAACAGATTACAGTTCATTGCACCGGAATCACACCAGAGGTCCACAGGCCCAGATACCTCCCAGATACCCTTGGAGCGGAGGGAAACTGTGAGTGTGGGTGGGAAGAAGGTCACCGCGTGGAGGGACACCGGAGCACAAGTGTCAGCTATCCATGCTTCCTTAGTGGACCCCAATTTAATCAACCCAGAGATCCAAGTGACGATTCAACCCTTCAAGTCCAACTCTTTCAATTTGCCTACAGCCAAGTTGCCTGTCCAGTACAAGGGCTGGTCAGGAATGTGGACTTTTGCAGTCTATGATGATTATCCCATCCCCATGCTGTTGGGGGAAGACTTGGCCAATCATGTGAAGCAGGCCAAGAGGGTGGGAATGGTCACCCGCAACCAGGCTAAACAAGCCGTGAGGCCTAGCTCTGTTCCGGAAACTTCTATCAGGACCCAGTCAGAGGTGATGGACCTGGACCCCAGGCCAATGTCTGCAACAGCAGTAGTGGATCCAGTCCCAGAGACCCAGACGGAACCAGTCCCAGAACTGGAACCAGCCAAACAACCAACACCAGACCCCGTGTCAGCACTGAATCCAGTACTTGCAACCTCAACACCAGAGGGCCCCACCGAACCTGAACTGGCAGCAGCCGATAACCCTACACAAGAGGCTCAGCCGGAGCCTGAATCCCAACATAGTACACCAGCGGAGAGCGGTTCACAGTCAACAGAAACAGCTCCATCCCCTATATCGCTTCCAGAGGGACCAAGCCTAGGTCCACAATCCCATGAGGAACTGATGTCTCCAGCATCAAGGGAACAGTTCCAGACCGAACAGGAAGCAGATGAAAGCCTCCAGAGAGCTTGGACGGCGGCACGGAGCAACCCACCGCCTCTCAGCTCTTCTAATCGATCCAGGTTTGTTGTAGAAAGAGGACTTTTATACAAGGAAACTCTTTCTGGGGGACACCAGGAAGACTGGCATCCTCAGAGACAGTTGGTAGTTCCAACTAAATACCGGGCCAAGCTCTTGAGCTTAGCCCATGATCACCCTAGTGGCCATGCTGGGGTGAACAGGACCAAAGACCGTTTGGGGGGGTCATTCCACTGGGAGGGAATGGGCAAGGATGTTTCTACCTATGTCCAGTCTTGTGAGGTGTGCCAAAGAGTGGGAAAACCCCAAGACCAGGTCAAAGCTCCTCTCCAGCCACTCCCCATCATTGAAGTTCCATTTCAGCGAGTAGCTGTGGATATTCTGGGTCCTTTTCCGAAAAAGACACCCAGAGGAAAGCAGTACATACTGACTTTCATGGATTTTGCCACCCGATGGCCGGAAGCAGTAGCTCTAAGCAACACCAGGGCTAAAAGTGTGTGCCAGGCACTAGCAGACATTTTTGCCAGGGTAGGTTGGCCCTCCGACATCCTCACAGATGCAGGGACTAATTTCCTGGCAGGAACTATGAAAAACCTTTGGGAAGCTCATGGGGTAAATCACTTGGTTGCCACTCCTTACCATCATCAAACAAATGGCATGGTGGAGAAGTTTAATGGAACTTTGGGGGCCATGATACGTAAATTCGTAAATGAGCACTCCAATGATTGGGACCTAGTATTGCAGCAGTTGCTCTTTGCCTACAGAGCTGTACCACATCCCAGTTTAGGGTTTTCCCCATTTGAACTTGTATATGGCCGTGAGGTTAAGGGGCCATTGCAGTTGGTGAAGCAGCAATGGGAGGGATTTACACCTTCTCCAGGAACTAACATTCTGGACTTTGTAACCAACCTACAAAACACCCTCCGAACCTCTTTAGCCCTTGCTAGAGAAAACTTACAGGATGCTCAAAAAGAGCAAAAAGCCTGGTATGATAAACATGCCAGAGAGCGTTCCTTCAAAGTAGGAGACCAGGTCATGGTCTTAAAGGCACTCCAGGCCCATAAAATGGAAGCATCGTGGGAAGGGCCATTCGTGGTCCAGGAGCGCCTGGGAGCTGTTAATTATCTCATAGCATTCCCCACCTCCAACCGAAAGCCTAAGGTGTATCATATTAATTCTCTAAAGCCCTTTTATTCCAGAGAATTAAAGGTTTGTCAGTTTACAGCCCAGGGAGGAGACGACGCTGAGTGGCCTGAAGGTGTCTACTACGAAGGGAAATGTGCTGGTGGTGTGGAAGAGGTGAACCTCTCCATGACCCTTGGGCGTATGCAGCGACAGCAGATCCAGGAGCTGTGCACTAGCTACGCGCCAACGTTCTCAGCCACCCCAGGACTGACTGAACGGGCATACCACTCCATTGACACAGGTAATGCTCACCCAATTAGGGTCCAACCTTACCGGGTGTCTCCTCAAGCTAAAACTGCTATAGAACGGGAGATCCAGGATATGTTACAGATGGGTGTAATCCGCCCCTCTGAAAGTGCATGGGCATCTCCAGTGGTTCTAGTTCCCAAACCAGATGGGGAAATACGTTTTTGCGTGGACTACCGTAAGCTAAATGCTGTAACTCGCCCAGACAACTATCCCATGCCACGCACAGATGAACTATTAGAGAAACTGGGAAGGGCCCAGTTCATCTCTACCTTGGACTTAACCAAGGGGTACTGGCAGGTACCGCTAGATGAATCTGCCAAGGAAAGGTCAGCCTTCATCACACATCTCGGGCTGTATGAATTTAATGTACTCCCTTTCGGGCTGCGAAATGCACCCGCCACTTTCCAAAGACTTGTAGATGGTCTCCTAGCGGGATTAGGAGAATATGCAGTCGCCTACCTTGACGATGTGGCCATATTTTCGGATTCCTGGGCAGACCACCTGGAACATCTACAAAAAGTCCTTGAGCGCATAAGGGAGGCAGGACTAACTGTTAAGGCTAAGAAGTGTCAAATAGGCCTAAACAGAGTGACTTACCTTGGACACCAGGTGGGTCAAGGAACTATCAGCCCCCTACAGGCCAAAGTGGATGCTATCCAAAAGTGGCCTGTCCCAAGGTCAAAGAAACAGGTTCAATCCTTCTTAGGCTTGGCCGGTTATTACAGACGATTTGTACCGCACTACAGCCAAATCGCTGCCCCACTGACAGACCTAACCAAAAAGAAACAGCCAAATGCTGTTCAGTGGACCGGAAAGTGTCAGAAGGCCTTTAACAAGCTTAAAGCGACACTCATGTCTGACCCTGTACTAAGGGCCCCAGACTTTGACAAACCGTTCCTAGTAACCACAGATGCATCCGAGCGTGGTGTGGGAGCAGTTTTAATGCAGAAAGGACCTGATCAAGAATTCCACCCTGTAGTGTTTCTCAGCAAAAAACTGTCTGAGAGGGAAAGCAACTGGTCAGTCACTGAAAAAGAATGTTATGCCATTGTCTACGCTCTGGAAAAGCTACGCCCATATGTTTGGGGACGGCGTTTCCACCTGCAAACCGACCATGCTGCACTAAAGTGGCTTCACACCGTCAAAGAAACTAACAGAAAACTTCTTCGGTGGAGTTTAGCTCTCCAAGATTTTGATTTCGACATCCAACACATCTCAGGAGCTTCTAACAAAGTGGCTGATGCCCTCTCCCGTGAAAGTTTCCCAGAATCAACTGGTTAAAATCGTCCTTGAGATGTGGAAAATATTGTTAGTCTTTATGTACTTGGTAGTATATTTAGAGATGCATGTGTCTTATTAACTCTGTTTTCCTAGAGCTCCAGGAAGAAATCCCAGCCAGTGTTTCACCCTAGCTGAGATTTGGGGGGCGTGTCATAAATATAAAGGGAAGGGTAAACCCCTTTGAAATCCCTCCTGGCCAGGGGAAGCTCCTCTCACCTGTAGAGGGTTAAGAAGCTAAAGGTAACCTCGCTGGCACCTGACCAAAATGACCAATGAGGAGACAAGATACTTTCAAAAGCTGGGAGGAGGGAGAGAAACAAAGGGTTTGTGTGTCTGTCTGTAGTCGTCTTGGCCGGGGACAGAACAGGAATGGAGTCTTAGAACTTTTAGTAAGTAATCTAGCTAGGTATGTGTTAGATTATGATTTCTTTAAATGGCTGAGAAAAGAATTGTGCTGAATAGAATAACTATTTCTGTCTGTGTATCTTTTTTGTAACTTAAGGTTTTGCCTAGAGGGGTTCTCTATGTTTTTGAATCTAATTACCCTGTAAGATATATACCATCCTGATTTTACAGGGGGGATTTCTTTATTTCTATTTACTTCTATTTTTTATTAAAAGTCTTCTTGTAAAACACTGAATGCTTTTTCATTGTTCTCAGATCCAAGGGTTTGGGTTTGTGGTCACCTATGCAAATTGGTGAGGCTTTTTATCCAACATTTCCCAGGAAAGGGGGGGTGCAAGTGTTGGGAGGATTGTTCATTGTTCTTAAGATCCAAGGGTCTGGGTCTGTAGTCACCTAGGCAAATTGGTGAGGCTTTTTACCAAACCTTGTCCAGGAAGTGGGGTGCAAGGTTTTGGGAAGTATTTTGGGGGGAAGGACGCGTCCAAACAGCGCTTCCCCAGTAACCAGTATTAGTTTGGTGGTGGTAGCGGCCTGTCCAAGGGGTAATATTTTGTACCTTGGGGAAGTTTTGACCTAAGCTGGTAAAGATAAGCTTAGGAGGTTTTTCATGCAGGTCCCCACATCTGTACCCTAGAGTTCAGAGTGGGGGAGGAACCTTGACAACATGAGAGTCTGTTGATATAAAAAGGGAGTTGAATCAGCATCAAATGACTGGAAAAAACCTGACCTCTAGACTCGCAGTAGCAAAGGGATAGCTGCTGGAGATAGAGTGACCCAAACACATAGAAAATTGAATATTCCAAAAGGATGATGCATTTTAAAATTCAGCCTATCAGATTGAAAATTTCTCATTACCCCTCTAAAGCTGCTCATTTCTCTGGGAAGAGGAGAGGGAGCATAATCCAGATAAGTGGTTAACAGTTGTTATTCTCATAACAAAATGAGCCAGGGCACTGTTCTTGGCCTTTCTGACACGAGGTTGCATGCCATCTACTGAGTGAGTGGTCAGGATATGACTATGTATTGATAAATTCACCAAGATAAGTTTTGTATAACAAAGTTTTCAATAGAATGAACAAATTCTGCTAAATTGTTTATGCTAATATGTGCGTGATGTGCTCCAGTTTGAAGTCTCCTTTGCTGTATGATCTTGGTCTTGTAACAGAATTAATAAATTATAGTATTATTATATTTGTAGTGTATTGTTTCAGAACATTCGTCAGAATAGTGAGAACATTGCCGACTTCAATAGTAAACCAAACAAAATAGCATTTGAATTGGCTTCCAGACCATTTGAACCAGAAATCCTAACCTCACAATCCAGGGAGACTACATTAAAGAATATCTCTTACTTATTCAGGCTGGATCACACAAATGAGGGGTTGAAAGGACATGATCTCATGACTTCCGGGAGGGATGTCTGTGACACATGTACTGTACTCATATTCATTCACCTATTCTGAAGTCATACTCCACTGTTTTTGAGCACACAGTGTAATTTTGCTCATTCACACTTCTCTACTCTGCACACCCACTAATTTGCACACAGTCAACTACTTCCTACCCATCTCTCAGTAAAAATTTAATAGTAGAGGGGTTTGAAAGAATTAGATATTAATGTGGATAATGAGAACATTCACTGTTATCTTAGCATTATTTTTAATAGATATAAACTCTCAGGCTTGAGATCAGATGCCATCCCCAAACTCAGGAAGGTTAGGAAGACACTAACCATGTTGTCCATATTATTCCATATTACCCACAATGAAATTTCTAGCATATTCCTCTGAAGTGACTGTATCTGGCCATAGGAAAAGACAGAGCAATGGACTAGCTAGATCCCTGGCAGGATATAGCATTGTCTATGTCCCTATACATTAGTGAGGTTTTATATTACATCTTGGTTGTCTTTAATGTGTTCCTATAATCACTAATCTTCAATACTAGAAAAGTTTTGCAGAGGACCTCTCAGTCTTTAGTCTAAATTAGTGATGTTGTAACTTAATTTACACTGGACATCTACTTGAATGGGCCATGGAGAGCACATTTCTCTCTCTGTGCCAGAAGTTTTCTATTAATTTATATGATTACTCCAACATGTTATCAGCATTATTTTAGCTGTAAAAGCTACCTAGAGGCCTGTCAAGGTGAATCATCTTGCTCAGGCACATCCCTTAGACATTTATATGTGTAGTTTGTGGTTAATTATGTTGACTGGGTAAGCTGCACATAATTAGTATTTTGGGCATGCAGTTACCTGATTTCCCTGTGAAAGTAGGATAACTGACCTTGTAGGTTAGACATGCAATTTTTGCCTGCCTCCTTTGTAAAAAAATCAGGCTGATAAAATCCAGTTAATCCTTGATAATCCTTTTACACTTGCAGCAATCTGCACCAGCTCAATCTAATTCATGTTCTGCATAAAACAGACACAATTATTATACCATATAGACCACATACCCACACTTGCAAAGGCAGGATTAAAAACCTTGTCCAAAACATGACCTTATTGAAGTCAGTGGCAAAACTCCTATTGACTTCATTGGGGTCAGTATTTCATTTCAGCCTCTATCACTTCAGCTAAAGGAGAGCTCCTGTAGCTTGCAGTAGCAGCAAGTTCCTTATTCTCTCCGTGGGCCAGTCAGTCGAAGGAAACTTCATATGCAAACACATAAGTTAAACATTCACCCTCTTCTTCATGTTTCTGCTCAGTACACACTTCTTCCATGAAGACTTTCTAGAATGATCTGCACAGATTCTCCTACTATTCTGACATCAGTATGGCACATCACGTACTATTTTGCACTGAATGCATTGGCCTATGTCTGACCTAGAATTACGATTATCTTGGGGAAGAGACTAATTTGTTTGTAAAGCACTCAGCACATTGTTGATGCTTAATAATAAATAACAGTACATACTGGAAAATATTAATAGTTAATAACACTCTAGCTTATTGTGAATTTCTGTGGCAAGCTCTCACTTAACTGCATGTGGATGTCACCATGTGGAGATGCACCCTTACATGGTTGCTTTATTTATCATATGTCTTGTGGTATCCATTTGTTGTACTCTAATCATTTTGGGGTATGAATGCTCCATATGTGATTTCTGTACTTGTCTCTGAAACAAAAAGGGAAAAATCCTTGTTAATCAGAGTTTTGTCATTGATTTCAGTGGGAGCAGGATTTTACTCTTAGTGTTTGCATAATGTGGTGTAAGGAAAGAGACTGTAAAGTGCAAACCACCCTTGTCATTGACAACAGAATAATAAACAAGGATGTGACAAACTCAGCTTGTTTGGATTCCCTGTATACCAGAGCTTCTTATCTGTCATTATTGTTTGTCTTTGACATTTCTCACAATCAAAAAATGAGAGATCCAGGAATATGGAAAACCACTTCAGACTTCCAAGGACCCTGCTTTATTTCTTGATGTGTATTTCTTACCATTCCTTGTGATTTTAGATAAATTATACATTTAGGTAACAATGTTAAGTGGTCATTTTGATCTTCGGGAAGATAGGTTTATGGAAATCAATTTATCATTCTACTTTATCAACCAGATTTAAATACTTTCACATTGCAGTATTTTAATTGTGCAGTTTAATTGAAGGAGCTTCACAAAAAAAGAGGTTAGGTGTGTGTGTTTCAGGTAATTTGTGTTTTGCAGATTATGTAAATATTAGGATTACCATGTTTCAGGTTCCCAAAAGAGGACACTGCTGGAGAAGGGGAGGAGGAGGAGGAGATGGAGTGAGGGTACAGTTGGGGGATGCTGCAGGGGTGTGTGTACTAGGAGGAGGTATTTGGGGGGTGCTGAAAGGGGTACCTGGGGCCTCACTCTTGAGGTGGGGGGACAGTGCCGCTCTCTGTCATTGGCAGGGATTCTGCTGCAGACCCAGGATGCAGCAAAAGCCATTAGTCAGCATCTCCCTGGGGGGCTCTCACCCTCCCCAGGGCTGGGAGCCGGAGACTGGGTGGGGGGGAAACCAGCAGCTGCGAGGGACCAATCAGATGAGGATGCAGGGAGGACCAATCTAGATGCGGACCAATCAAGGCTCTTTCTGAGCGGCAACATCTGCTCCACAAAAAAAAACAGACATTGCCACTGATTTGAAAAATCTGCCCAGACAGAGGGTGGAGGATCAAAAAAGAGGCAATGTCCAGGAAAACCTGGAAGTATGGTAACCCTAATAAATATTGTACATCGAATCCTGGGGTGCAACTTAACTGCACATAATGCAATCGGAGGAGAGGCGAGTATGTGAAGGTGGCTTAAAACTCACCTTTGCATTGCCCTCATTCTGGTGATGCTCTGAGCTGGCCAGTTCCCTGTCAAAGTGTTTGAATAGCCTGAAGGCTTTTCTAACTAATGCTGGGTTGCAACATCCACTAGGGTCACAAACACTCTTCAGGATTTGCATGAGACAGCAGCACACATGCCATGCTCCCTTTCCTCCATCTATGCCTGATTTACCTTTTACAGTTACAGTAATGGGAGGATGAGTGCAATAAGAAACTCTGTATGATCTCTATGCCACTTGACTGAAGAAATCCTTCTCTGGGTTGGTGAAGCAAGGTTCTTTCTTAAAATACATTTGTAGATATTGTATATGGCTTAATAGTGCCTATATACATGAAAATAGTGCCTATATATTTTGTTCATTTGTTATTCTGTATAATATGTCTGGATGATTTTTGTGTTGAATGACCTCCTGGGAGATTTGCATTCTGACAGAGCTGTTCTTTTAATTCTTGTCAAATTTATAAACTATTCCATATTTAATATTTAATTCTGTGTATTAACAAAATAATTAGACTGTGATACTCATATTCATGGAGTAATAGTCAACAAATTTAAATAGCTACTAAGGGCAATATCGTGACTTGCTCCTCTGCGCCTGTAAGAGAAGATGCCCCTTATTGTCCTTCCCTGTCTGCATGTGGGAAGGAAAGCAGACTCCATTAGTGTGACAGCTGACCCCTTGGCTGAAATACCAGGGATTGACCCGGGGACCTCCAAGACAAAAACACGAGCTACTACAGATCTTTAGATGAGGGCTGTGGCAACTGATATCCTCTGTGGATTGGCACATAATGGGACCTCTAGCACACCCAGGGTTATATAAGGAGCGGGTATGAGACAATGACAGGTTACTTCTCCCATCCTGGAGCAAAGGGAGGAACCAGGGAAAGGAACAGTGACTCTAAGTCACAACTCCAGCACTGGGCTATTCTTAGGCTCATCTATATGCCAGTCTTCACCCAGGATGATATGTAAAATCTTAATCTCACCCTGAATTAGTCGAGTCATGAACCAGCTAAATCCCAAATGATATTCATCACATCCCTTAGCCATTAATAAACACAGCCATGAATAGAAGAATTAGATACAGTAGGGTACAGAAGAAAACAGACAGCTGATGGTGCGAGTTAGAATGTTACCAAATAGGTTGAAGGAAAAAGTTCTGTCTCTGAACATGGAGGCAATCATGTATCATAATGTTTTATTTATCTCTTACATAGTGAATATAGACCCTGAAAGAAAATATATTTCTATACAAATAATTTCATTTATTTTATAGAGTATTTCATCTTGTTGTCTGCTAATTAAATTCTGTCACTGAACCAAATATGACTGATTATTTCCTACAGCTGTTCTCCCTAAATCTGTCTACAAATAGCTGCTCCAGTATAGTAAGCATTCTGACACTTTCTAAAACACAGCAACTGAAACAGACAACCGTTGAAAATTTAATCTTAACAAGACTTTAATTGAACTCATGGGAATACCATTTTTAATTAGAAAAAGAATGCCAGACACAGAGTATCTTGTTGAGAAAAGTTCACCAAGTAACATCTGATTAAAAGACATAAGGTGGACAGCTTTATTTTCCCTCTAGGAAAGCTGATAGCTTTAGAACCGATTATTTCCTTCATGATATACATTTAGTTATCAAAGTGACAGGCTTCTCATATCTTACAGGCATGTGGCATATTTGCATTTTTCCCTTACATATTTTTTCATTTTTAAAAGTTTACTTGCTCCTAATCTTTAAGAATGAGAGCACAGGCGGCTAAGCCATCCAAGCAGCTTACTAAGTACCAAGACCTAACTTAAAAATTATCAGCTTGCTGTGTACCATTGATTTATTTTCTAATCAAATAAAAGTGGATTTTTCAAATTAAATTCAAACACAAAATCCTGATAGTGAACCAACACAGGGTCAGAACACAGATGCCAAACACAGGGCCAGAATCTGATGCATCTACTCACCCTGAAACCAATGGGACTATTTGTAGCTAAATGTATGAATCAATCAAAGTAAGGATTCCTGAATCTGGATATTGAGCTGAAGCTCTTAGCTCCTTAGATAACTCTCCTAAATGTGAGCAGCTGGTATTAGGACCTGTCAAGGTTCCTTCCCTACTCTGAACTCTAGGGTACAGATGTGGGGACCTGCATGAAAGACCCCCTAAGCTTATTCTTACCAACTTAGGTTAAAAACTTCCTCAAGGTACAAACTTTGCCTTGTCCTTGAACCCTATGCTGCCACCACCAAGTGTGTTAAACAAAGAACAGGGAAAGAGCTCACTTGGAGACATCCTTCCCCAAAATATCCCCCAAGCCCTACAACCCCCTTTCCTGGGGAAGGCTTGATAAAAATCCTCACCAATTTGCATAGGTGAACACAGACCCAAACCTTGGATGTTAAGAACAAGGAAAAAGCAATCAGGATCTTAAAAGAAGCATTTTAATGAAAGAAAAAGTAAAAGAATCACCTCTGTAAAATCAGGATGGTAAATACCTTACAGGGTAATCAGATTCAAAACATAGAGAATCCCTCTAGGCAAAACCTTAAGTTACAAAAAGACACAAAAAAGGACTGGCGAAAGCCTCACACAGTCAGACAGACCCTTTGTTCCCCGCCCCCTTCCAGCTTTGAAAGTATCTTGTCTCCTGTCAAGGTTCCTCCCCCACTCTGAACTCTAGGGTACAGATGTGGGGACCTGCATGAAAAACCTCCTAAGCTTATCTTTACCAGCTTAGGTCAAAACTTCCCCAAGGTAACAAATATTACCCCCGTTATCCTTGGAATGGCCGCTACCACCACCAAACTAATACTGGTTACTGGGGAAGAGCTGTTTGGACGCGTCCTTCCCCCCAAAATACTTCCCAAAACCTTGCACCCCACTTCCTGGACAAGGTTTGGTAAAAAGCCTCACCAATTTGCCTAGGTGACTACAGACCCAGACCCTTGGATCTTAAGAACAATGAACAATCCTCCCAACACTTGCACTCCCCCTTTCCTGGGAAATGTTGGATAAAAAGCCTCACCAATTTGCATAGGTGACCACAGACCCAAACCCTTGGATCTGAGAACAATGAAAAAGCATTCAGTGTTTTACAAGAAGACTTTTAATAAAAAATAGAAGTAAATAGAAATAAAGAAATCCCCCCTGTAAAATCAGGATGGTATATATCTTACAGGGTAATTAGATTCAAAAACATAGAGAACCCCTCTAGGCAAAACCTTAAGTTACAAAAAAGATACACAGACAGAAATAGTTATTCTATTCAGCACAATTCTTTTCTCAGCCATTTAAAGAAATCATAATCTAACACATACCTAGCTAGATTACTTACTAAAAGTTCTAAGACTCCATTCCTGTTCTGTCCCCGGCCAAGACGACTACAGACAGACACACAAACCCTTTGTTTCTCTCCCTCCTCCCAGCTTTTGAAAGTATCTTGTCTCCTCATTGGTCATTTTGGTCAGGTGCCAGCGAGGTTACCTTTAGCTTCTTAACCCTTTACAGGTGAGAGGAGCTTTCCCCTGGCCAGGAGGGATTTCAAAGGGGTTTACCCTTCCCTTTATATTTATGACACGCCCCCCAAATCTCAGCTAGGGTGAAACACTGGCTGGGATTTCTTCCTGGAGCTCTAGGAAAACAGAGTTAATAAGACACATGCATCTCTAAATATACTACCAAGTACATAAAGACTAACAATATTTTCCACATCTCAAGGACGATTTTAACCAGTTGATTCTGGGAAACTTTCACGGGAGAGTGCATCAGCCACTTTGTTAGAAGCTCCTGAGATGTGTTGGATGTCGAAATCAAAATCTTGGAGAGCTAAACTCCACCGAAGAAGTTTTCTGTTAGTTTCTTTGACGGTGTGAAGCCACTTTAGTGCAGCATGGTCGGTTTGCAGGTGGAAACGCCGTCCCCAAACATATGGGCGTAGCTTTTCCAGAGCGTAGACAATGGCATAACATTCTTTTTCAGTGACTGACCAGTTGCTTTCCCTCTCAGACAGTTTTTTGCTGAGAAACACTACAGGGTGGAATTCTTGATCAGGTCCTTTCTGCATTAAAACTGCTCCCACACCACGCTCGGACGCATCTGTGGTTACTAGGAACGGTTTGTCAAAGTCTGGGGCCCTTAGTACAGGGTCAGACATGAGTGTCGCTTTAAGCTTGTTAAAGGCCTTCTGACACTTTCCGGTCCACTGAACAGCATTTGGCTGTTTCTTTTTGGTTAGGTCTGTCAGTGGGGCAGCGATTTGGCTGTAGTGCGGTACAAATCGTCTGTAATAACCGGCCAAGCCTAAGAAGGATTGAACCTGTTTCTTTGACTTTGGGACAGGCCACTTTTGGATAGCATCCACTTTGGCCTGTAGGGGGCTGATAGTTCCTTGACCCACCTGGTGTCCAAGGTAAGTCACTCTGTTTAGGCCTATTTGACACTTCTTAGCCTTAACAGTTAGTCCTGCCTCCCTTATGCGCTCAAGGACTTTTTGTAGATGTTCCAGGTGGTCTGCCCAGGAATCCGAAAATATGGCCACATCGTCAAGGTAGGCGACTGCATATTCTCCTAATCCCGCTAGGAGACCATCTGCAAGTCTTTGGAAAGTGGCGGGTGCATTTCGCAGCCCGAAAGGGAGTACATTAAATTCATACAGCCCGAGATGTGTGATGAAGGCTGACCTTTCCTTGGCAGATTCATCTAGCGGTACCTGCCAGTACCCCTTGGTTAAGTCCAAGGTAGAGATGAACTGGGCCCTTCCCAGTTTCTCTAATAGTTCATCTGTGCGTGGCATGGGATAGTTGTCTGGGCGAGTTACAGCATTTAGCTTACGGTAGTCCACGCAAAAACGTATTTCCCCATCTGGTTTGGGAACTAGAACCACTGGAGATGCCCATGCACTTTCAGAGGGGCGGATTACACCCATCTGTAACATATCCTGGATCTCCCGTTCTATAGCAGTTTTAGCTTGAGGAGACACCCGGTAAGGTTGGACCCTAATTGGGTGAGCATTACCTGTGTCAATGGAGTGGTATGCCCGTTCAGTCAGTCCTGGGGTGGCTGAGAACGTTGGCGCGTAGCTAGTGCACAGCTCCTGGATCTGCTGTCGCTGCATACGCCCAAGGGTCATGGAGAGGTTCACCTCTTCCACACCACCAGCACATTTCCCTTCGTAGTAGACACCTTCAGGCCACTCAGCGTCGTCTCCTCCCTGGGCTGTAAACTGACAAACCTTTAATTCTCTGGAATAAAAGGGCTTTAGAGAATTAATATGATACACCTTAGGCTTTCGGTTGGAGGCGGGGAATGCTATGAGATAATTAACAGCTCCCAGGCGCTCCTGGACCACGAATGGCCCTTCCCACGATGCTTCCATTTTATGGGCCTGGAGCGCCTTTAAGACCATGACCTGGTCTCCTACTTTGAAGGAACGCTCTCTGGCATGTTTATCATACCAGGCTTTTTGCTCTTTTTGAGCATCCTGTAAGTTTTCTCTAGCAAGGGCTAAAGAGGTTCGGAGGGTGTTTTGTAGGTTGGTTACAAAGTCCAGAATGTTAGTTCCTGGAGAAGGTGTAAATCCCTCCCATTGCTGCTTCACCAACTGCAATGGCCCCTTAACCTCACGGCCATATACAAGTTCAAATGGGGAAAACCCTAAACTGGGATGTGGTACAGCTCTGTAGGCAAAGAGCAACTGCTGCAATACTAGGTCCCAATCATTGGAGTGCTCATTTACGAATTTACGTATCATGGCCCCCAAAGTTCCATTAAACTTCTCCACCATGCCATTTGTTTGATGATGGTAAGGAGTGGCAACCAAGTGATTTACCCCATGAGCTTCCCAAAGGTTTTTCATAGTTCCTGCCAGGAAATTAGTCCCTGCATCTGTGAGGATGTCGGAGGGCCAACCTACCCTGGCAAAAATGTCTGCTAGTGCCTGGCACACACTTTTAGCCCTGGTGTTGCTTAGAGCTACTGCTTCCGGCCATCGGGTGGCAAAATCCATGAAAGTCAGTATGTACTGCTTTCCTCTGGGTGTCTTTTTCGGAAAAGGACCCAGAATATCCACAGCTACTCGCTGAAATGGAACTTCAATGATGGGGAGTGGCTGGAGAGGAGCTTTGACCTGGTCTTGGGGTTTTCCCACTCTTTGGCACACCTCACAAGACTGGACATAGGTAGAAACATCCTTGCCCATTCCCTCCCAGTGGAATGACCCCCCCAAACGGTCTTTGGTCCTGTTCACCCCAGCATGGCCACTAGGGTGATCATGGGCTAAGCTCAAGAGCTTGGCCCGGTATTTAGTTGGAACTACCAACTGTCTCTGAGGATGCCAGTCTTCCTGGTGTCCCCCAGAAAGAGTTTCCTTGTATAAAAGTCCTCTTTCTACAACAAACCTGGATCGATTAGAAGAGCTGAGAGGCGGTGGGTTGCTCCGTGCCGCCGTCCAAGCTCTCTGGAGGCTTTCATCTGCTTCCTGTTCGGTCTGGAACTGTTCCCTTGATGCTGGAGACATCAGTTCCTCATGGGATTGTGGACCTAGGCTTGGTCCCTCTGGAAGCGATATAGGGGATGGAGCTGTTTCTGTTGACTGTGAACCGCTCTCCACTGGTGTACTATGTTGGGATTCAGGCTCCGGCTGAGCCTCTTGTGTAGGGTTATCGGCTGCTGCCAGTTCAGGTTCGGTGGGGCCCTCTGGTGTTGAGGTTGCAAGTACTGGATTCAGTGCTGACACGGGGTCTGGTGTTGGTTGTTTGGCTGGTTCCGGTTCTGGGACTGGTTCCGTCTGGGTCTCTGGGACTGGATCCACTACTGCTGTTGCAGACATTGGCCTGGGGTCCAGGTCCATCACCTCTGACTGGGTCCTGATAGAAGTTTCCGGAACAGAGCTAGGCCTCACGGCTTGTTTAGCCTGGTTGCGGGTGACCATTCCCACCCTCTTGGCCTGCTTCACATGATTGGCCAAGTCTTCCCCCAACAGCATGGGGATGGGATAATCATCATAGACTGCAAAAGTCCACATTCCTGACCAGCCCTTGTACTGGACAGGCAACTTGGCTGTAGGCAAATTGAAAGAGTTGGACTTGAAGGGTTGAATCGTCACTTGGATCTCTGGGTTGATTAAATTGGGGTCCACTAAGGAAGCATGGATAGCTGACACTTGTGCTCCGGTGTCCCTCCACGCGGTGACCTTCTTCCCACCCACACTCACAGTTTCCCTCCGCTCCAAGGGTATCTGGGAGGTATCTGGGCCTGTGGACCTCTGGTGTGATTCCGGTGCAATGAACTGTAACCTGTTGGGGTTCTTGGGGCAGTTGGCCTTTACATGCCCCAGCTCGTTACATTTAAAACATCGTCCAGCTGACGGGTCACCGGGGCGAGGTGGGTTGCTGGAGAACGGGGTGGTGGGACGATAAGGGGTCTTGACATGGTGGCAGCGGTGGGATGATAAGGGGTCTGGAGGGTTCTTTGGGAGGTAGGTGGGGCTTTGGGCGGCCCCCGGTAATAGGGTGTGGTCTGGGGTGGTCCCTTCTGGTCTCCGCTCCAACTGCGACCAGTTTTCTTCTTCTCTGCCACCTCCACCCATCTGGCTCCAATCTCTCCTGCCTCAATTACAGTTTTGGGTTTCCCATCTAGGATGTATCTTTCTATTTCCTCAGGAACACCCTCTAAGAATTGTTCCATTTGCATTAGGAAGGGCAAATTTACTGGAGATTCAACACTTGCTCCTGATATCCAGGCATCCCAATGTTTTACAATGTGGTAGGCATGTCGGGTAAATGACATGTCTGGTTTCCACCTGAGGGCTCTGAACCTCCGACGAGACTGCTCGGGTGTTATCCCCATTCTGACTCTCGCCTTGGATTTAAACAGTTCATACTTGTTCATGTGTTCTTTAGGCATTTCAGCTGCCACCTCAGCTAAGGGTCCACTGAGCTGCGGCCTCAGCTCTACCATGTATTGGTCAGTAGAGATGTTGTACCCAAGGCAGGCCCTTTCGAAGTTTTCTAAGAAGGCCTCAGTATCATCACCTGCCTTGTAGGTGGGGAACTTTCTGGGATGGGAAGTGGTACCTGGAGAAGGATTGCTAGGGTTTGTTGGTATATTCTGCTGGGCCTTTATCCTCTCCATCTCCTCCACATGCTTCCTTGCCTCCATTTCCCTCTTGTGGGCAGCCTCCTGTACCTCCTTCTCCAGCCGCATGAGTTCTATCTGTCTTTCATGTTCCCTTTGTTTTTCCTCAGCCTGCAATTTGGCTAATTCCAGCTGTAGTCGAGCTGAGGATTTGGCCATTCTAACCTCTCTGTTTTTAACTAACTTTACACCCGAGGTTTAGAAATAAACAAACAAAACTTGGCTGTAAAATTTTGCTGTGCTGGAATAGAATACCTATTCTCTGATAGTGATTGTCAGCCTACAGAAAAAGACAATTCCCTTGTCTCTGCTCTGGGCCCAAATTAAAGCAAAAAACCTCCAACTACTTGGAAAACTGCTTACCCAGCCCAAAGAAAAAAAAAATTTCTTTTCAAACCTGTACTCCTTGTAAAACAAAAAAAAATCAAAATCCTAAAAAAAACCCTGCCACTTTTGTCTCCAGGCAAATGGGTAGAGCACACACCCCCTATTTACTTTTAGGAAGAAAAGAAAAAAAAACCTCTGGGTTGGAAGACTGTGAATTTCCCTGCAGGAGTTAAGTACCCTGCCTCTAGGCAAAGAAAACCTGCAATTTACAAGATAATCCCCTTTTGTCTCTGCTTGGCCACAAAGCAGAGAGAAACCAAGCTGCTTTCAGTTTCAAAGCTGCCTTCTGGACTTCCTAAAAATTCCTTTTTAAAATCTGTATTTCTAGTTCAAAAAATCTCAACTGGATCTCAAAATGATTTCAGGTTAATCCCACCACTGTGCCACCATGTCAAGGTTCCTCCCCCACTCTGAACTCTAGGGTACAGATGTGGGGACCTGCATGAAAAACCTCCTAAGCTTATCTTTACCAGCTTAGGTCAAAACTTCCCCAAGGTAACAAATATTACCCCCGTTATCCTTGGAATGGCCGCTACCACCACCAAACTAATACTGGTTACTGGGGAAGAGCTGTTTGGACGCGTCCTTCCCCCCAAAATACTTCCCAAAACCTTGCACCCCACTTCCTGGACAAGGTTTGGTAAAAAGCCTCACCAATTTGCCTAGGTGACTACAGACCCAGACCCTTGGATCTTAAGAACAATGAACAATCCTCCCAACACTTGCACTCCCCCTTTCCTGGGAAATGTTGGATAAAAAGCCTCACCAATTTGCATAGGTGACCACAGACCCAAACCCTTGGATCTGAGAACAATGAAAAAGCATTCAGTGTTTTACAAGAAGACTTTTAATAAAAAATAGAAGTAAATAGAAATAAAGAAATCCCCCCTGTAAAATCAGGATGGTATATATCTTACAGGGTAATTAGATTCAAAAACATAGAGAACCCCTCTAGGCAAAACCTTAAGTTACAAAAAAGATACACAGACAGAAATAGTTATTCTATTCAGCACAATTCTTTTCTCAGCCATTTAAAGAAATCATAATCTAACACATACCTAGCTAGATTACTTACTAAAAGTTCTAAGACTCCATTCCTGTTCTGTCCCCGGCCAAGACGACTACAGACAGACACACAAACCCTTTGTTTCTCTCCCTCCTCCCAGCTTTTGAAAGTATCTTGTCTCCTCATTGGTCATTTTGGTCAGGTGCCAGCGAGGTTACCTTTAGCTTCTTAACCCTTTACAGGTGAGAGGAGCTTTCCCCTGGCCAGGAGGGATTTCAAAGGGGTTTACCCTTCCCTTTATATTTATGACATCTCCTCAGTGATCATTTTGGTCAGGTGCCAGCGAGGTTATCTTAGCTTCTTAACCCTTTACAGGTGAAAGGGTTTTGCCTCTGGCCAGGAGGGATTTTATAGTTCCGTATACAGAAAGATGGTTACTTTTCCCTTTATATTTATGACAGGACCCAAAGAGCAGCTGAGCAGCAGTTCAAATTATAATCATATCTGTTAATACCAGTTGCTTTTTCTACTGCTGTGGTGCATCTCTTTCTTTTTAAAATAATGTGCACTGATTAGTCTTGTGCAGAATATGAACACTGACATTGAGACCAGTTGGAAAAATGATTCTGTGTAAAGAGAAAAAAGGGTCTCATTCAAAACTGCACTGACGTTTCAAGAGCTGATGCCTGTACACTTAGATTAATATGATCTTAAAGTCCAGGCTAATGGACACACAGACTATGGCTGTTATTTTCTTCAGAAGAAATGCATAACTTCACACCTAAGAAACAGGAAGGAACCTTTTGATTAAATATCTAAAATAAAGGGAAGTGCTAGAAGCATTCTTATTGCAATAGCAGCCCGCACTAGAAAATGAGGTGGACAAGAGAACTGCAAAACAAGGACATGACTTCAGAAAGGTAGATTTCAACCAACACAGAGAAATAGTAGGCAAGGTCCCAGGGAAAGACCAATTACGAAGAAAAGGAGTTGAAGAGGGCTAGCAGTTCCTAAAAGATGTAATCCTAGATGCTCAACATTAAGCTACTCTGATGCAGAGAAAGATAAGAGCCACAGGAGGCCAATGTGGCTGCACAAGAAACTATTTAGCTAGCTAAAAACCAAAAGGGATACATACAGGAAATGGAAGGAGGGGCATGTCACAAAGGAAGTTTACATGGGAATAGCACTTTTGTGTGGGGACAAAATCAGGAAAGCCAAGGCAAACAGTGAGTTACAGCTGGCAAGAATTTTTAGAGACAATAAGAAGAGGTTCTTCAAATATGTCAGACAAAAAAAGAAAGATCAGGACAGTGTGGGTATGCTGCTCAGTGGAGAAGGTGAGCTGGTAACAGAAGATGATAGGAAGGTAGAACTTCTCAATACCTACTTTACTTCAGTCTTCTCACAAAATAGAACGTGCTCGGATGACTAGAGCAGTTACCATAAAGGGAAATTGATGCAGATTGGGATAAGTAAAGAATACATCAGAGATCTTTTGACCAATTTGAATGAATTCAAGTCAACGGGGCCTGACGCTATTCACCCAAGGGTACTGAAGGAACTAGTTGAAGAAATGTTGGAGCCATTGGAGATAATATTTGCAAACTCATGGATGACAGGAGAGGTCCTGGAAGACTGGGCTAACGATATAGTGCCCATCTCTGAAAAGGGGGAAAAGGAGGAGCCAGGGAACTATAGATCAGCTAGCCTAACCTTAATATCTGGAAAGCTACTAGACCAGGGGGTAGGCAACCTATGGCACTATCAAGGTTCCTCCCCAACTCTGAACTCTAGGGTACAGATGTGGGGACCTGCAAGAAAACCTCCTAAGCTTACTTTCACCAGCTTAGGTTAAAACTTCCCCAAGGTACAAATTAATTTTATCCTTTGTCCCTGGATCTCCACTGCCACCACCAAACTCTAACTGGGTTTACTGGGAAATGTAGTTTGGACACGTCTTTCCCCCCAAAATCCTCCCAACCCTTGCTCCCCATTTCCTGGGAAAGGTTTGGTAAAAATCCTCAGCAATTTGCATAGGTGACCACAGGCCCAAACCCTTTGATCTGAGAACAATGAAAAAGCATTCAGTTTTCTTACAAGAAGACTTTTAATAGAAGTAAAGAAATCCCCTCTGTAAAATCAGGATGGTAGATACCTTACAGGGTAATTAGATTCAAAACATAGAGAATCCCTCTAGGCAAAACCTTAAGTTACAAAAAAGACACACAGACAGGAATAGTCATTCTATTCAGCACAGTTCTTTTCTCAGCCATTTAAAGAAATCATAATCTAACACATACCTAGCTAGATTACTTACTAAATTTCTAAGACTCCATTCCTGTTCTATCCCCACAAAAGCAGCATACAGACAGACACAGACCCTTTGTTTCTCTCCCTCCTCCCAGCTTTTGAAAGTATCTTGTCTCCTCATTGGTCATTTTGGTCAGGTGCCAGCGAGGTTACCTTTAGCTTCTTAACCCTTTACAGGTGAGAGGATTTTTCCTCTGGCCAGGAGGGATTTTAAAGGGGTTTTACCCTTCCCTTTATATTTATGACAGGCACGCGTGCCAAAGGTAGCACACAAGCTGATTTTCAGTGGCACTCACGCTACCCGAGTCCTGGCCACTGGTCCGGGGGGATCTGCATTTTAATTTAATTTTAAATGAAGTTTCTTAAATATTTTTAAAACCTTATTTACTTTACATACAACAATAGTTTAGTTATATATTACAGACTTCTAGAAAGAGACCTTCTAAAAACGTTAAAATGTATTACTGGCACGCGAAACCTTAAATTAGAGTGAATAAATGAAGACTCAGCACACCAGTTCTGAAAGCTTGCCGACCCCTGTACTAGACCAATGTTTAAAACATTCAATTTGTGAATGCTTGGAGGATGAAGGGGTAATCACGAACAGCCAGCGTGGATTTACTAAGAACAAATCATGCAAAACCAGCTTGGTTTCCTTCTTCGACAGGGTAACTGGTTTGGAGGATGGTGGAATGTGGTGCATAAAATAAACCAGCACTTCAGCAAGGCTCTTGACACAGTCTCATATGATGTTCTCACAAGTAAGCTGGAGAAGTGCGGGCTTGGTGGAACTACCATTAAGTGGAAACATAATGGTTAAACAACTGCATACAAAGAGTAGCTATTAATGAAATTATATCAGCTTGGAAGGAGGTCTCGAGTGGGGTTCCACAGGGATCTGTTCTGGGTCCAATGCTGTTTAATAACTTTATTAATGACCTGGATGTAGGAATAGATAAAATACTGCTCAAATTTGCAGATGACACAAAGCTAGGGTGTGGTTGCCAATACTTTGGATGATAGAACTAAATTTCAGAGGAATCCTGATAAATTTGGGAACTGGGCTATAGACAATAAAATGAAATTCAACAAAGACAAATGTAAGGCATGACACTTAGGGCAGAAAAAACAAATGCACAAATACAGAATGAAGGATGACTGGTTTGGCAGCAGCACAGCTGAGAAGGATCTGGTGGTGGTGGATCACAACCTCAACACGAATCAGCAATGTGATGCTGTTGCAAAAATAAAAATGCAATTTTAGGTTGCATTAACAGAGGCATAGTGTGCAAGTCCCAGGAGGTGATAATATCACTCTACTCAGCTCTGGTTAGGCCTCAGACGGAATACTGTGTCCAGTTTTGGTCACCAGTATATAGAAAATATTTAGAAAACACTGGAAAGGATCCAGAGGTGAGCGCTAAAGATGATCAAAGGGATGGAATGAAAGACATGAGCAAAGGCTGAAGGAACTGGGTATGTTTAGTTTGGAAAAGAGGAGATTAAGGGGGAACATCATAGCAGTCTTCAAATACTTGAAAGGTTGCCATAAAAAAGAAGGAGAAAAGTGGTTCTCTTTTTCCACAGCGGGCAGGACAAAAAGCAATGGGTTCAAACTATAGCATAGCAGATTTAGGTTAAATCTCAGGAAAAGAATCCTAACTTTAAGAACAGTAGGACAATGCAACAGACTGCCTTGGAGGTTGTAGAAGCTCCTTCACTGGTGGTTTTCAAAAGGAGGCTGGATAGCAATCTGTTTTGGATGGTTTAGAGGCAACAAATCCTGCATCTTTGCAGGGGGTTAGACTAGATGACTCTTGTGGTTCCTCCCTTCTTACCCTATGATTCTAATATGGTCTTGAGACCCACCTCCATACTGTGAAGGCCAATACAGCAGGCACAGAGATCTCTGTTATTGTTCTGAGTAGAAATTTGAACAATTACTGAAAACCTCAGTTAAGATCAGCAAGCTGCCAAATAATAAAATAGAAATGTTTGATTTTAGAACATTTGACTTAAATTCAAGGAGACTTGCATTTTCTTCCTGGCACTGCCATTGACTTGTGTGAATGGAGGGAAATAATTTAACCACTCTATGTTTTATTATCCCCATTTCTCTTCTGCACTCAGCTTTTGAGTTTTGATTCAATATTTTTTGTAAAGTGCTTTGAGGGCCTTGAGTTCAGAAGAAATGCAAAATATTTTAAAAACTAAAATAGAGATATACACAATATGAATAGGTCATACAACCAAATGACATAATAGCACTTTTGGTAAAATGGATCAAAAACTGGTTGCAATTAAATATATCAGGAAACCTAATGTGTGCTGAAAAAAGCCTACTGAATTACCAAATTACTTTATATACAAGGCAATCCATCCTATTTACAGTTTAACACATATGGGATAAAGTGGTGATTCTAGCTACAGCGAGAAAAATAAAGACATTTTAATAAGAAAACCTCCAGAATTCTCTTTTTTTTCAAATTTGAAAGCCACTCAAACACAAAATCTCAGTTAATTGAGACAAAGTACTGAGACACATTATTCCTCTTTCTTTCTTACCCATCACTTCTTTTTTCTGGTTAGTGATTTTATTGACATGATGCCCGAGTGTGGTTTGTGAAGGTACTTAAGAATTATACACAGTTGGTGAGATCCTCAGCTGGTGTAAATCAGTGTCTTCAATGGAGCTGAAGCAGATCAGTTCTAAAGTGTGTATCTCTGTGTGTGTATACACGTCTGTACACCTGCATATGTCTCTGTATATATTCATGCATAAAATTAAAGTTGGGACAACTCACTTTGCACCAGATGGCTATTGGCCAGGATGGGCAGAGATGGTGTCCCTAGCCTCTGTTTGTCAGAAGCTGGGAATGGGCAACAGGGGATGGATCACTTGATGATTACCTGTTCTCTTCATTCCCTCTGGGGCACCTGGCATTGGCCACCGCTGGAAGACAGGATACTGGGCTAGATGGACCTTTGGTCTGACCCAGTATTGCTGTTTTTATGTTCATTACAGATGAGTTGAAGTCTGGACAGACCTCTCTCCTTACCCACAGGAAAAGGGATACTGAACAATTTTTATAATGGGGGTATTGAAAGCCATTGAACTAAACTGTAAACCCTGCATATGATGGAAACCACTTCAAGTCCGGGGGTGCTGCAGCACCCCCCGCACCCTTAGTTCCAGCACCTATGCATAGGAGTTCCTCATCTGTAGGACTCTTCAAACCTAAAAGTTCTTACCTGGAACTATTGCCTCAAATTAATTTGTGGGAATTATGTTTTAGCATAAGCCAGTTAGTTTTGTCCAGACCAGAAGTGGGCAAACTACGGCTCATGGGCCACATCTGGCCCATGGTACCGTCCTGCCTGGCCTTTGGGCTCCTGGATGGGGAGGCTAGACCCCGGTCCCTCCCCTGCTGTCCCTCCTCCTCCACCTCACCGCAGTGCCGCCGGCGCTTTGTGGGGCGGGGCTGCATGCTCCTGCAGGGCAGCGTGGCAGCGTGTCTGGCTCTGGCCAGGTGGCGCGGCTGCCAGACATGCTGCTCTGAGGGGCATGGTAAGGGGGTCAGAGCTGGGGGGTGGGGGGGCAGTCAGGGGACAGGGAGCAGGTGGTGGTTGGATGTGGTGGAGGATCTGGGGCAGGGGCTGTCAGGGAACAGGGAATGGGGGGAGGGGGAGTTGGATAAGCATGGGAATCCTGGGGGGTCTGTCAGGGGGTGGGGGTGTGGATAGGGGTAGGGGCAGGCAGGGAGCAGGGGGTGTTAGATGCGGGGGGCCAGGGGGCAGTTAGGGGCTGGGGGTCCCGGAGGGGCCGATCAGGGGACAAGGAGCAGGGGGGGTTGGATGGGTCAGGGGTTCTGAGGGGGGCAGTCAGGGGGCAGGCAGTGGAAGGGGTCGGATAGGGGGAAAGGGCCAGGCTGTTTGGGGAGGCACAGCCTTCCCTACCTGGCCCTCCATACAGTTTTGCAAGCCCAATGTGGCCCTCGGGCCAAAAAGTTTGCCCACCCCTGGTCCAGGCTATTGGATATTTTCAGAGAGGGCAGGAGTGATATTTCTAGAGATGCAGGCAGCTCTCCCCAGTTAGAATGTAAGAGAAATAGCATATCCTACCCAGGGGTCTGCCATACCCTGGTCTTGGAATTACTTATAGAGGCACTAGTTGTGACTAGGCTCTCTTCTTTTTAAAGTACTGCATCTCTCTCTCTGGGTAGCAGTTTCTCTGACATTATGTCTGGGTGTTGAGAGTAGAAGGTTTCCAGTAGTCTGAATTGAAGTAAAGCAAGCTCCCAGTTTTGTTCTGCATAAATGAAGCAAAACATTTTAACAAATAATGTCAGCTCTCATGGCAGCATCTTGCATAACCAGGCAGTGCGTATGCTATAGAGAAATTGTATTATAATGAAGGGTGATAATAAGGAGGGCAGAGTTGAAAGTTAAGGGACAATATTCTTCTATTAAAGAGCTAGGCAGCTATAACTAAAAGACAGATAAGGATGGAATAAGTACTATAATGTTAATACCTAACATTGCACCAAGATAATACAAAGGATAATTTCAGTTATTTAAGAGGCAGTTCTATATACACTTCTCACCATTACACAGAATAAAAAAATGTGTTGTGCTTGAATATTGTAGTGCCTTTTCTCTGAGGATCTCACAAGGCCCCACGTAGAGGTAAGTATTAGTGCCCCCATTTTACTAAAGGACAAATTCAAGTGCAAAGAGAAAGCATTTACCTCAAGAACACTTACCACCATCTTAAACCACTAGGACCTGACCCAAAGCCCATTGAAGTCAGTCTGAATGGCGGTAAGTAAAACATAAAGGATATACTCTTCTCTCCCAGCTTACTGAAGGCCTCCTCAAATCTTGGCATTCTTAAATGGAGATTTGAATGTGTGGTACATAAACTATGAATTGTATGTTTCATTCTCACATTATAAGCTCAGCCCTATAAGGCAGTAAGTGCTTTTTACTCCCACGGAGCTCAGCTAGAGTCAAGGACACTCCATACGTCACACAAACCCTCAGCTCCTGGAAGGATAGAGCCAAATACAAGTAATTACACAGCTCTGACTAGCCCCCTGAAGTTCTATACCATCATGCAACAGACTTGGTTTAATTATTATCTATATTTCAGTAGTACGTATGGGTCCCAGATCAGGACCCCATTATATTCTGCTAGTATTAATAAGAGATAGTCTCTGACAGAGTTTGCAGTTTAAATAGGCAATTCAGATAGAGAGTGGAAAGGACAATAGAGGTTCAGAGTAGTGAAATGACTTGTCCAAAGTTCACACAGCAAGCTGTGGGCTAGAATTAAGTTCTCTGAGTCGGAGTACAGTGCCCTATCTGCTAGACTACACTACCTCTCAGTTTAAGTTCTGGGAGGCATTTTATGGGACAGTTTATACTGTGGTTATTCCAAACACTGCATTAGCTACAGGTGTCCTCTGGTTGGTTGGTAGAGAGGTTAGTAAATATTAACCCTTTTAGTCCTTGTCTTTCTGCATATTTGATTCTTTATATCTTCAATATTCTTTAGAATATTAACAAAGAGTACATTAAATTCTAAGGCCCTGATCCTTGACTGATGAGCAGGGGTGAAAGTGGGATGGTAGGGGCCGGTCCTGTGTACCGGTAAGAACCCGCACCGGCCCATACCCCGCCCACGTTAAAGCGTTGCCGCAGCAGTGTTTTAATGCCCCTGCCTCTTTTGCCTCCCCTGTTGTTGGCCCTGCTGGTAGGGTCCGTACCGGCAGGGCCACCAACGGAGGGCGGGGAGGGGGCAGCAACATTAAAGTGCTGCCGTGGAAAAAGAGGGCTTTAACGTCACTGCCCCTTCCCCCTGTCGGCGGCCCTGCCGGTAGGGTCCGTCACAGCAGGGCCGCCGACAGGGGAAGCAAAAGGGGCAGGGACATTAAAGCACTGCCAACGGGGGGAGGGGCGCAGCAACGTTAAAGCACTGCCGCGGCAAAGGACCCTGAAGCGCTTTAACGTTCCTGCCTCTTTTGGCCCCCCCCCGGCCGCTGACGGGTGGGGGGTGCAAAGGGAGCAGCTGCCCTGGGGCTGGCGATTAAAAGGGCCCGGGCCTCCAGACGCCGCTGCCGCTACAGCAGAAGCAGCGTCCGGAGCCCTGGGCCCTTTAAATCAACACGGGAGCCCCGGGCGGCACGGGCCAGTCGGACTGAAAGGGTTGGCTGCGGGACGCTGATCCCCCAGCCCCGCCCCTTCCACCTGAGGCCCCGCCCCTTCCGGAGGCTGGAGCCACCCCGTACCAGTAAGTGGCCTCAGTTACTTTCACCCCTGCTGATGAGTAACCCAGGAATTCTATGCATTAGATGGTATCTAATAATCTGTGGCATCTCTATGCCTGTAAAACTACAGATATTTTTGGGAACCATCCCGTAGGAATGTGTGTGTATATTGTGCGTATATATAAACTGTATATATATATAGCAGCTAGGGAAGAATGATCTGGGGGAAAGAAAGATCCATTGAAAGATATTATCTTGAAGAATTTTTCGTCTTCTCAGCTGTAAATAATTGTGACTTCACACATAAATCAGGTAAACTGAGAATGTATAGAAATGATAACAGAACATATGTTTCTTTTGGCAAAGAGGTTTTTTTGTTTATTTAAAAACTATATAATGACACTGGTGTCAGAACTTAGTTGGATAATGAAAACTGCCATGTCCCTCCAGTTTCAATGAAAGAGATACACAAAGCCAGCTTTTTATCTTAACTCAAAGGGAGTAATGTAGCTATTCTTTTTGTATTCTATGTAGTTCTGTAGTAATCTATGATTAATAATCTTTGATTAAATAGTTCCACTTGAGCCTGCTATTTGACAATCCTGAGTCATCATTAACTGAGACACACAACAGGGATTCCCAGGAAAACATAAGAAAGGGCAAAAAATGTTTATATCTGAGGCAGACAATTTGTTCAACTATGATAAACCATCTTGTCCTTTAGAGCAGCAAACAATCATGGCTCAACTATCCCATATCAAATGTGTTGCAAATATCAGACATTTTCCAGAATTGGATGGGAGCTTTTTGTGACTGAGCCAGTCAGCTGTAACTATCAAAATTGAAATCTGTCCTCTAAGAACTATGCAAAGCTGAGCTCCATGGTTAATTTTAGAAGATGAGTGGGTAATTTGACTTTCAATGGCATGTGTTCCTATGTTTAAAAAAAATGGAAGTAATTTAGAATGCACAGGCTGATCAATATAAAAAAAAACAAAATTGGATATTTATTTAGCATAAGAATTGTTTTCAAATAGATCATGTCAACTCAGAAGTGGTTGCTGGCTTTAAAAACTCAGATCTGGCTCTGAATTTAGAACACTCCCACTTTTGAGAATGTTCTGACCTGCAATTTTGGTTCATCCCATTAGAGATAGGAACCAAATGTAAAATTTGGCTTTGGATCTTGGCTTGGTTTCTAAACACTCACAAAGAAGCAAGCATGTTCATATCCAGGATTTGGGTTCATGCTCACCACTACTCAGGAGTGTATTGTCTGATCTCAGAAAAAACATACTTATGGTATGAATGATCAATACAAACCTAAATGCAACATTCAGTTACTTATTCATTTGAACTCTATTCCTTAGCTGATCATCTACTCTACTTGCTGAAACACAATGATTGCTTTTTTGCTGAGAAATATGTCAGAGTGCATGTCCCATGGTCTGATGAGCATGCAATCTAAAAAGACAGAGGACAGGGAAGAAGAAGAAGAGAGAAGAAAAGTGATCACAGAGAACAGTGACTAAATTACTTACAAGCTTTCTGGAGTAGGGACCATCTCTGTTGTATGTTTGTGCAGTGCCTACACAATGGAGCTGAGGCCCTCTAGGTGTTACCATACGACACATATAATAATCTCAATAGCTACATGAGATGAGGAGGTAGTATCCTTTACTGCACCAACTTCTGCTAGTGAGAGAGACAGAGGCTTTGAAGCTTACAGAGCTTCAGGCCTGCATAAACTCAAAAGATTGTCACTCTTACCAATAGAAGTTGGTCCAGTAACGGATATTACCTCACTCACCTTGTCTCCCTAATATCCTGAGACCAACATAAATGCAACAACACTGCATACAATCAATAGCTACAGATTTATTATTTAATAGTTGTATATATTATTTATTATTTATACATTATTCTCAATTGCCCCCTGCATAGCTACTGTGAGGGGACCATTTGCCTTTAAAAAATTAGATTATGAACAACATAATAATCTCTATAGATTTACATCCATTTTCATTAGTGATGACAGTATCTGGGTTCCTGGTTACCCACAGGTGTCAGGCCATGAACCAAAATCTTTGAACCGGGAGTCTATTTTATGAAAATATATTCCCGTCCATTATCTGCTACTCCTCTCTTCGAAATAGATGCTTTGATTCAAAGGACACTTAAGTAATAAGTGTTTCTTACAGAAAGTAATACAAGGTAAGAGCTAAAGACTTTTTTTACTTTAAAAAGCAAACCCCCAAACCAGGGGAATTAAATGCATTGGAGGGGAAAAAAAAAACTTCAGCAACATGAAGGAAGAAAATTCAAATTTTCTTGATTTAGGAAGTTCCTAAAATAAAAGTTGATCCTTCCTTAACGAGGCTGAGCTGCACCTACACTATGTTTTATTTGGTTTTCCAAAATGTAATTATTCCTCAGGACTCAGAGTGCTAGTGTAACCTCCTGGGAAGTGTATGTTACAAGGCCCCATGTGTCCCCAGAGGATATGAATTTGTTACAGCCACAGCTAAGGAGCCTTGCCTCTTTAGCTCATGCATCTGCACAGCTATGGTTTTAGATTGAGATCCTTTGTTCAATTCTAGATGTGTCAGCCAAGATGGCAGCCATTGCACTAGATAAAACAAACAAGCAGGCACCCCATCCCTATAGAGTTGAAATAAAGAATCAAAAAGATATTAACGTTCGCTTGTACCTTTAAGAGAAGTCAGATTTGAGGCCTGCCTCCCTCTTTGTCAGAGTCACATTCGATTTTCTGTTTGAATCTGAAGATTCCCTTTGAACTGGAAACTACTATCTATCTATTAAGAGTAGGTAACTTGCAGTACTTGGTTGTTTAGTATAATACCATGCATAGATATATCTTCCTCAGATTGTTGGTGTTGCCTCACTACATTCTTCACTCTGCATACTTTATGTGATTCTTTTTTCCTGTTCTAGAAATACATCATTTCATTAGTGTCCTTCAAGTTTTGCCTTACGCATTGCAGCATGGTGACCAATTCCCACCTGTATTATCATTCTCCTTTTTGTGGTGATAATTAGTCTAACAATTCAAACCTTTTTTATTGAAGTCTGTCTGTTCTTTCACCTTAAGTTTACCGTCACCGAGGACGGGCTCATCAGCAAATGTAAAATCTCTACGCTCATGCACAAGCATTCATATAACCTCATACATTTACCTTCTCGGATTTCCACACTGATTAATGCAATGGAAATTTTCTACTCTGTCCACTTTGGGCTTTCATGTTATCTGTATCTTTTATTCAGTTCACATGAACATGTCATGCTCCCTCCTTTAAGTTTCTGAGGAACAGCTGGGTATGCATTGGATAGGAGAAGGAATTATGGCTTGCCACATCTCAGAAAAAGACCGTAGCCCCAACCCCAACATGTTACATAGTTAATCTATTTTGTTAAAGCAATCTTACTTCAAAAAATGTTAGATTCAGTGTAACCTACTCCCTAGCAATTTAAACTCAGCTGATCACTTTAAATCTCACTGACAGTACCAACATCACACATTAATAATACTCTATCAAGCAGCTACTAACATTTATATTTCAGTAGAACCTAGAGTACCAATCGGGCTCAGAGCTACATTTTGCAAGGTGTCAGAGTAGCAGCCGTGATAGTCTGTATTCGCAAAAAGAAAAGGAGTACTTGTGGCACCTTAGAGACTAACAAATTTATTTGAGCATAAGCTTTCGTGAACTACAGCTCACTTCATTGGATGCATTCAGTGGAAAATACAGTGGAGAGATTTATATACATAGGAAACATGAAACAATGGGTGTTACCATACACGCTGTAAGAAGAGTGATCACTTAAGGTGAGATATTACCAGCAGGAGAGCCGGGGGGGGGGGGACTTTTGCAGTGATAATCAAGGTGGGCCATTTCCAGCAGTTGACAAGAACATCTGAGGAACAGTGGGGGGTGGGAGGGGGAATAAACATGGGGAAATAGTTTTACTTTGTGTAATGATCCATCCACTCCCAGTCTTTATTCAAGCCTAAGTTAATTGTATCCAGTTTGCAAATTAATTCCAATTCACCAGTCTCTTGTTGGAGTCTGTTTTTGAAGTTTTTTTGTTGAAGAATTGCAACTTTTCGGTCTGTAATCGAGTGACCAAAGAGACTGAAGTGTTCTCTGACTGGTTTTTGAATGTTATAATTCTTGATGTCTGATTTGAGTCCATTTATTCTTTTACGTAGAGACTGTCCAGTTTGACCAATGTACATGGCAGAGGGGCATTGCTGGCACATGATGGCATATATCACATTGGTAGATGTGCAGGTGAACACACCTCTGATAGTGTGGCTGATGTGATTAGACCCTATGATGGTGTCCCCTGAATAGATATGTGGACACAGTTGGCAACGGACTTTGTTGCAAGGATAGGTTCCTGGGTTAGTGGTTCTGTTGTGTGGGGTGTGGTTGCTGGTGAGTATTTGCTTCAGGTTGGGGGGCTGTCTGTAAGCAAGGACTGGCCTGTTTCCCAAGATCTGTGAGAGTGATGGGATGTCCTTCAGGATAGGTTGTAGATCCTTGATGATGCGTTGGAGAGGTTTTAGTTGGGGGCTGAAGGTGATGGCTAGTGGTGTTCTGTTATTTTCTTTGTTGGGCCTGTCCTGTAGTAGGTGACTTCTGGGTACTCTTCTGGCTCTGTCAATATGTTTCTTCACTTCAGGAGGTGGGTATTGTAGTTGTAAGAATGCTTGATAGAGATCTTGTAGGTGTTTGTCTCTGTCTGTGGGGCTGGAGCAAATGTGGTTGTATCGTAGAGCTTGGCTATAGACAATGGATTGTGTGGTCTGGTCTGGATGAAAGCTGGAGGCATGTACGTAGGAATAGCGGTCAGTAGGTTTCCGGTATAGGGTGGTGTTTATGTGATCATCGCTTATTAGCACAATAGTGTCCAGGAAGTGGATCTCTTGTGTGGACTGGTCCAGGCTGAGGTTGATGGTGGGATGGAAATTGTTGAAATCATGGTAGAATTCCTCAAGGGCTTCTTTTCCATGGGTCCAGATGATGAAGATGTCGTCAATGTAGCGCAAGTAGAGTAGGGGCATTAGGGGAAGAGAGCTGAGGAAGCGTTGTTCTAAGTCAGCCATAAAAATATTGGCATACTGTGAGGCCATGCAGGTACCCATAGCAGTGCCGCTGATTTGAAGGTATACATTGTCCCCAGATGTGAAATAGTTATGGGTGAGGACAAAGTCACAAAGTTCAGCCACCAGGTTTGCCGTGACATTATCGGAGATACTGTTCCTGACGGCTTGTAGTCCATCTTTGTGTGGAATGTTGGTGTAGAGGGCCTCTACATCCATAGTGGCCAGGATGGTGGTTTCAGGAAGATCATCAATGGATTGTAGTTTCCTCAGGAAGTCAGTGGTGTCTCGAAGATAGCTGGGAGTGCTGGTAGCGTAGGGCCTGAGGAGTCTACATAGCCAGACAATCCTGCTGTAAGGGTGCCAATGCCTGAGTTTATGGATCTTGGGTAGCAGATAGAATACCCCAGGTCGGGGTTCCAGGGGTGTGTCTGTGCAGATTTGTTCTTGTGCTTTTTCAGGGAGTTTCTTGAGCAAATGGTGAAGTTTCTTTTGGTAACCCTCAGTGGGATCAGAGGCTAATGACTTGTAGAAAGTGGTGTTGGAGAGCTGTCTAGCAGCCTCTTGTTCATATTCTGACCTATTCATGATGACAACAGCACCTCCTTTGTCAGCCTTTTTGATTATGATGTCAGAGTTGTTTCTGAGGCTGTGGATGGCATTGTGTTCTGCACGGCTGAGGTTATGGGGCAAGTGATGCTGCTTTTCCACAATTTCAGCCCGTGCACGTTGACGGAAGCACTCTATGTAGAAGTCCAGTTTGTTGTTTCAACCTTCAGGAGGAGTGCACCCAGAATCCTTCTTTTTGTAGTCTTGGTAGGAAGGTCTCTGTGGGTTAGTATGTTGTTCAGAGGTGTGTTGGAAATATTCCTTGAGTCGGAGATGTCGAAAATAGGATTCTAGGTCACCACAGAACTGTATCATGTTCGTGGGGGTGGAGGGGCAGAAGGAGAGGCCCCGAGATAGGACAGATTCTTCTGCTGGGCTAAGAGTATAGTTGGATAGGTTAACAATATTGCTGGGTGGGTTAAGGGAACCACTGTTGTGGCCCCTTGTTTCATGTAGTAGTTTAGATAGTTTAGTGTCCTTTTTCTTTTGTAGAGAAGCAAAGTGTGTTTTGTAAATGGCTTGTCTAGTTTTTGTAAAGTCCAGCCACAAGGAAGTTTGTGTGGAAGGTTGTTTTTTTATGAGAGTATCCAGTTTTGAGCGCTCATTCTTAATCTTTCCCTGTTTGCTGTAGAGGATGTTGATCAGGTGGTTCCGCAGTTTCTTTGAGAGCGTGTGGCACAAGCTGTCAGCACAGTCTGTGTGGTATGTAGATTGTAATGGATTTTTTACTTTCAGTCCTTTTGGTATGATGTCCATCTGTTTGCATTTGGAAAGGAAGATGATGTCTGTCTGCATCTGTACAAGTTTTTTCATTAAGTTGATAGATTTCCACTCCATACAGCTAAATTCAGTGCTTTGCATAATGACAGGTTTCAGAGTAGCAGCCGCGTTAGTCTGTATTCGCAAAAAGAAAAGGAGGACTTGTGGCACCTTAGAGACTAACAAATTTATTTGAGCATAAGCTTTCGTGAGCTACAGCTCACTTCATTGCAAGTCATTGCAAGGTGGTGACTGAACATATATGGAAAATTAGTCCTTTGCCTGAAGTGTGTACTGTGATATGATGAGTGCATCCCTGTAGAGCCTGATTAAGCCACATGGGGATGTGTCATTCCTGTGTTAGACCCCAGCCAATCCATAAGCCAGGAGCCAGTCTGTTGATTCTCAGAGCAGCTATATAAGACTCATAGGAGAAACAGCTCAGTCTGCTTAGTGTTATGTCATAGCTTGGAACTCTCCTCTGTCTTAGAGTGGTGAGACTCCCCAGGGTGTTGGTATTCTCAAATCCTGTTCTTGCTCCTGTCTTGTCCCTAGTCCTACTCCATCCCTGCTCTTGCTCCAGCCTAGCTCTCAGCCCTACTCTTGCCTTTTTCCAGCCCAGCTCTTGACTCTTGATTCTGGCTATGACCACTAGGCATGACTGTCCTTGCCTTCGTTTCTGACATTTGCATTCTAAGTCACGGGTCAATCACATTAGCACAGATGTGTACCAGCATAGATCTGATTGTAAGATCTGGGCCAAAGTCACTGATCCTGGAAATACTTACATTCATACGTAATTTTACATACAGATGCACACTCCTCCTAAGTTCACTGGGACCCTGGACATGCAGTTAATCACATGCATTGTGTATCTGTAAGATGTGACCTAACAAGACAAGTGACATATGACTGATACTGAGGAGAGGGCTATAGTCACAGACATTTCTATTCATATTTGCATTTTAAAATGTATTAGAAAAGTAGAAAAAAGTATCAACTATCCTCATCTGTCCCTTATTTTTTCTCATCATCTGCTCCATATTGTCACATTAACAAGCTGTGCTTACACAGTTGGTCAATGTACACCAGAAAGCTATGTACCTTATATGAACTAAAATAAATGTTTGTTCTTCTGTGTTTTTTATTCTTTTTAAAGGAAAATTGCAGTGTGCAAAGGCCTACTTAAGTACACAATCCAAATAGAATATGAATGTAACATAATAAAAACACTGACTGGTGCTGAGTGCAATAGCAATAAACTATCACCGGGGGCCGGGGGTGAGGAAATCCCCTTGATTGTTGCTTGAAACCATTAAGGGAATTAGTTCTGAGGCCTATACTATTTTCCTGTGAGGTCTTTTTTTTTTTTTTAATTAACGATGCGGATTCTTATGTATGTAGTTGTCTTCCCTCCCACATTCTCACTCCCGTTAGGCCTGATCCAAAGTCCACTAAATTTCCTTTGCATCAAGCACTCTGGCTCTCTTCTGCTTTCTTGATTAACCTGTCTCTCCTCATACTTAATGCAGTGTCATTGCCCCCCTTCCTACTCCCAGTGTCAAAACTCCACTGACAGTAGTTGGAACTGAATCTCAACTCAATAAGAGCATCCACAGATGGAGTTCATCAGGAATAGTTAATCCATTCTAAATTCCCATCCTACCGTATTCTGGATTAATTTTCATGTGTAGACAAGCTCTAAGTGTTTAAAGCAGTTTTGGGGAAATATTACCACTCTGCCAGTGTCTCCATACCTGTCGAGCAGAGGAAGTGACCTGAATGGTGAGGTTTTTGTATTGATGCTTCCGAACAGAAACTCAAGAAAATGATTTAGTGTAGGACAGATTTCAGCTCCCATTTGAAAACACAGAAAAACAAAACAAAAAACATTTTAAAGTAATAAAATAACCAAAACATTAAAAACAAAAACAACTTATTATTGGTTAATCTTCTGCTAAAATAATTATGTAAAAATACAGAACTCACAATACAATTGCTTTGAAGCTCTTTGTTCTCCTATAAATTTAAACAGAGGTTGAATATTTTCTCAATCTTACAGTACTGTATCATGTCAAAATGGCAGATGGTTGTCTCTTTATTATTTGTTATTGCTTGTTCTATAGGTACATTAGGACCACTCCCACAACAAGTGAATAAACATGAGCCTACCATGGCAAATGAGGATCACTTTATGACACATTTAGAGATGGTTAATTTTGAACATAACAATTTTTCATTGGATTATGCAGTTTCATCAAAATCAGTGTTTTACAAGAACATGTAAATTTTGACAACAATTTCAAGGGGAAAAGTCAAAAATAATTGGTTCAACTTTCTAATTTCAGTAATGTTGGGTCATTTGTTTTGATAAGATACATTTTGTTTCAACTTTAGTATTTCAATTAATTTTGTATTGAATTTTATTAGGGCTGTTGATTAATCACAATTAACTCACGCTATTAACTCAAAAAATTAATTGTGATTAATCGTGGTTTTACTCACACTGTTAAACAATAGAATACCAATTTAAATGTATTAAATATTTTGGATATTTTTCTACAGTTTCATATATATTGTATTCTGTGTTGTAATTTGAAATCAAAGTGTATAATATTTTTATTACAAATGTTTGCACTTTAAAAATGATAAACAAAAGAAATAGTATTTTTCAATTCACCTTATACAAGTACTGTAGTGCAATCTCTTTGTCATGAAAGTTCAATTTTCAAATGTAGATTTTTTTTTGTTACATAACTACACTCAAAACCAAAACTATGTAAAACTTCAGAGCATACAAGTAATAGAATCATCTAAAATTAGAGTTGGAAGAGACCTCAGGAAGTCATCTAGTCCAAACCCCTGCTCAAAGCAGGACCAACCCCCAATAAATCATCCCAGCCAGGATGATTCCACCTCCTTCCAACCAACCCAGTGCTTCACCACCCTCCTAGTGAAATAGTGTTTCCTAATATTCAACCTAGACCTCCCTCACTGCAACTTGAGACCATTGCTTCTTGTTCAGTCATCTGCCACCACTGAGAACAGCCGAGCTCCATCCTCTTTTGAACCCCTCTTCAGGTAGTTGAAAGCTGCTATCAAATCCCCCCTCCAATTTGTCCACATCCTTTCTGTAGTGGGATGCCCAAAACTGGATGCAATATTCCAGATGTGGCCTCACCAGTGCACTCAGTCCTACTTCTTGTTCAGCCAATCGCTAAGACAAACATAAGGAGTACTTGTGGCACCTTAGAGACTAACACATTTATTTGAGCATAAGCTTTCATGAGCTACAGCTCACTTCATCGGATTCATGCAGTGGAAAATACAGTGGGGAGATTACACCTGTATACAACTGTATATAAAATCTCCCCTCTGTATTTTCTACTGCATGTATCCGATGAAGTAAGCTGTAGCTTACGACAGCTTATGCGCAAATAAATTTGTTAGTCTCTAAGGTTCCACAAGTACTCCTTCTCTTATTGCGGATACAGACTAACATGGCTGCTATCTGAAATAAGACAAACATGTTTGTTTACATTTACAGGACATAATGCTGCTCTTTTCTTATTTACAATGTCACCAGAAAGTGAGAAAACGCATTTGCATGGCACTTTTGTAGCTGGCATTTTAAGGAATTTATGTGCCAGATATGCTAAACATTCGTATGCCCCTTCATGCTTCATCCACCATTCCAGAGGACATGCTTCCATGCTGATGACGCTCATTTAAAAAATAATTCATTAATGAAATTTGTGACTCAACTCTTTGAGGGAGAATTGTATGTCCCCTGCTTTTTTACCTACATTCTGCCATATATTTCATATTATAGCAGTCTTGGATGATGACCCAGCACATGTTGTTCATTTTAAGAACACTTTCACTGCAGATTTCAGAAAACACAAAGAAGGTACCAATGTGAGATTTCTAAAGATAGGTACAGCAGTTGACCCAAGGTTTAAGAATCTGAAGTGCCTTCCAAAATCTGAGAAAGATGAGGTGTGTAGCATGCTTTCCAAAGTCTTAAAAGAGCAACACTCTGATATGGAAACTTCAGAACCCGAACCACCAGAAAGAAAGTCAATCTTCTGTCGGTGGCATCTGACTCAGATGATAAAAATGAACACACGTAGGTCCACACTGCTTTGGATTGTTATCGAGCAGAACCAGTCATCAGCATTGACGCATGTCTCCTGGAATGATGGTTAAAGCATGAAGGGACATATGAATCTTTAGAGCATCTGGCACGTAAATATCTCGTGATGCCAGCTACAACAGTGCCATGAAAACTCTTGTTCTCACTTTCAGGTGACAAGAAGCAGACAGCATTATCTCCTGCAAATGTAAACAAACTTGTTTGTCTGAGTGATTGGCTGAAGAAGAAGTAGGACTGAGTAGACTGGCAGGCTCTAAAATGTCACATTGTTTTGTTTTTGAGTGCAATTATGTAACAAAAAAATCTACATTTGTAAGTTGCACTTTCACAACAAAGAGATTGCACTACAGTACTTGTATGAGGTGAATTGAAAAATAGTATTCCTTTTTGTTTTTTTTTTTACAGTGCAAATACTTGTAATCAAAAATAAATATAAAGTGATCACTGTCCACTCTGTATTATGTGTTGTAATTGAAATAAATATATTTGAAAATGTAGAAAACATCCAAAATATTTAAATAAATTGTATTCTATTATTGCTTAACAGTGTGATTAATCACGATTAATTTTTTAATCACTTGACAGCCCTAACTTGTATATTATCATGTTAAAATAATATTCAATCTATTTGTATGTTATATTGTAATGTTCAACATGGAAGCAAATCAATTTGACATTAACAAAACAAAATATTTTGATTTTTTAAATTTTTTTTAAAGACATTTTAACTTTTTGCTCCAATTCAGAACAAAAGTTTCCCACAGAATGGAAATTCCATTTCCAACTAGATCTACCCATGTTCTAACAGTCCAATAATGTCTTATGGATGAATCTGATTCATTATGGCAGAATGCTGTGTAAAATATACAGCACAAAAATGGGATATATTTGCAGCATGATGTCCTGGGATTATCTATGGAATTCTCATCTGGGGTATGGGAGATTCCCATACAATCAGTTCAAAATGTACTAATGAGACTTTGAATGATTTACTTGTTTTTGGAAATATAATTATGAATTTAGAAAACATCAATATCATACTCCTTTTTTAAAAAAATCTCACAATTGTGTGGTAGATTTAATTTAAGTATTAAAGCAAGATTTTTACAAAATTGTGCTTTTGAGAGGATTGAGAAATAATGGATGTTTTCATTTTTATCCTTAGACGCATGGGAGCTGATTCTTTGCTGTCTTGCACATTGTGCAAATGAGTGTGAAATGCTATTTTCACCCCATCATACTCAATACATAATGTCCATGTAAGATGCAAGAGCTCATTTCTAAATGGATTTAATGTTTTGGATAAGTCAAGCACTGATGTAAGGCTTTGTATCTTGAACTGAACCAAATCAGAACAACTTCAAAGTTTAAAAAACAAACAGTTCAGTAAACATTGTCCTTCCTCATAGTGCTTATGAGGGCTCTGAATTCTTTCCCAGGTATCTGGCAGGTCTTGCCCACATGCTCAGAGTTTAACTGATTGCCATATTTGGGGGCAGGAAGGAATTTAGGTGCAGGAGGTGACTCCGGCTTGGGGTAGGGGGTTGGGGTGCAGGAGGGGGGTGAGGGTTATCAGCATCACTTATCGAAGCTCCCAGGAAGTAGTCCTCAGGTACCTGTGGCTCCTAGGCACACGGGCAGCCAGGGAGGGTGTTTGTGCTGCCCTCGCGCCTGCAGGCGCAGTCCCCACAGTTCCCATTGGTCGTGGTTCCCGGCCAATGGGAGCTGTGGAGCCGGTACTCAGGGTGGGGGGTAGCGTGAGGAGCCTCCCTGGCCACCCGTGTGCTTAGGAGCCACAGGGACAGGCGGCCACTTCCGGTAGCTGCATGGAACCAGAGCAGGCAAGGAGCCTGCGTTAGTCCCGGGCCTCTGCTGCACCACTTGACTAGACTTAACAGCCCGGTCAGAGGTGCCGACTGGACTCGCCAGGGTCCCTTTTTGACTGGGCATTCTGGTCGAAAACTGGATGCCTGGCAACCCAAGTCATATTGGCAGAGATCATGGTTGGGTTTCACCTTCCTCTGCAGCATCGGTCATGGGTCACTTGCAGGTTTAAACTAGTGTAAATGGTGAATTCTCTGTAAATTGAAGTCTTTTCTACTACATAATAAGCTTCCCATCTCAACATCACATGCCAAAATTTGGTTCCAAAGAACATTAATCAAATGCAGAGCATCCTCACTTGATCAGAGTAAAACAATATTTGACCAAAATGAAAATCATTTATTTTTAAATATTTGTGAAGTTGAGTAACATAAAAGCATGTGTATTAGCAATGCAGTTTAATTTGTTTCTGTGAGGTAGAAGAGAGTATATATATATTTTCAAAAGGAAAAGAAATCATAACTAATGGAAGTAGAACAGGATTAAAATTATATGAACAACTAGATTATCACCAAACTCTGCAAATGCTTTTCAGGGAACAATTCTATAAAGACAGGCAGAAGGACTATGGGTTCAGTTCAGAAAGTCATCCCTATTCAGCTCCACTTAGTTTTAATAAAGTCAATAGGATCTAAGCATGTGCTTAGGTGCTTTCTTGACCTGGGGACAGTGACCTTAGAGGTGTTTTCTATATCTGATTTCTATGGTTCTATGATTCTGTGAAAACAACACTTCAGAATATATATCAAACTAAGTGTTAACAAGAATAAATTATTGAAAGGAGTCTAAAATAAGCCCATTTAAAACTGTAGACTATCATCAGAACGGTTCCTATAGAGTTAAAGAGAATGCACACAGGAAAAAAATGCAACAGTCATATAATGTAATGCTTTATTTATTCTTTCTATTAACTGTATATATCTTACATTAATTGATGCCACGTATTCACCCCAAAATGGAATTAGATCAATGCTCAGCAGAATTGTGGACATGAAAAAAATTACACCAACCAGAAAATAAAGGCATTTTTGATCATTTTTTTTAAATGGAAGCTTAAGTCAACTCAGCTTCTGAAGTGCAAGAATATTACATTATTGAAGGTATTAATCCCTTCTGCAGATGTCTATTGACCACTGTAGGTTATATTGTCTCTGGTATTTGTGATGGGTTGCTAATTTTTACATGCTATCAGGAGTTTCTATGAATATTCAATACATGGATTTTTTCCCTTCCTTTAAGAAAAGATGAATCACCTAGATCTGGATGTAAGAGCTGGAAATGAAATTAAACATGCAACTACCCCCGCCCCCAATTCATTGCTATAAGCAATGCTAATATATGTGTCCCAGTGACAATATGTATTCAATAAGAAGGTTGTTAAAGCGCTGTATTCTTTATCATGATTTGCATGAGCTTTGTCTTCAATGAGATGTTAGTGTTCGCTGAAAGTTCTTTTTCTTGAAAAATGATTATTATAAAATCATTAAAAATTATCAAATTCTCATAGACAAGTAGATGATTACACTTTTAGACTAACCAGTCATGTGTGCTCTATTGACTGCTTATATTTACAAGGAACATGATGTAAAATCTTCATTTAACTGCTGAATTTGAATGTAGATTCCATATTTGCAACTGATTAGTGTATAGAATCACCTGCTTTTTTTCAGCTTCTATGGAAAATTAAACAGAGGGGGAAAAGTTTTTAAATAAAGTTATCTGGTTGGAGTTATAACAAATATAATTTGCAGCCACAAGATCTGCAAATATTGTATATACAAGTAGGATATTCAAGAAACCCATGAAGTGAAAAGTAAAATAATACAGGCCAGGAACATCAAAAATGTGTAATTTGTAGTAGCACATGTAGTGCTTAATTGTGCCTGGTGTTCTGTACTGGGGAAAGAGCAAAGCTGGGGGGATGTTATGCAGAGATATTGTGCTTACTTCAGAGTAAGAGCCGTGTATCCGCAAAAAGAAAAGGAGGACTTGTGGCACCTTAGAGACTAACCAATTTATTTGAGCATGAGCTTTCGTGAGCTACAGTTCACTTCATCGGATGCTGCCGAAACTGCAACAGCATCCGATGAAGTGAGCTGTAGCTCACGAAAGCTCATGCTCAAATAAATTGGTTAGTCTCTAAGGTGCCACAAGTCCTCCTTTTCTTATTGTGCTTACTGTTACACTCCCTTGGGGGATGAAGCAACCACCAGAAGAGTGGTTTAGAACTAATAAATAATAATAATTGAAATCAAACCCTGAACATTGTCATCCTGTATCATTCTATACCTACTTAAAAAACAAAACTACAACAACAACAACAAAGAAGAAAAATGTGCAATGGAAAAATCAAGTTTTACAAACGTTGAGACGCTTCAGACAGGGTCAGATTAATGAAATTGGAGGCCTAGGGGTAATAGTTTTCAGAGGCCCTCTTTTCATGAGCATGGTCTTAGTGAAGGCAAAACATAAGCACCCAACACGTTGTGTACTACTGAATAAATACAAAAAGAAAATTGAAGACAATGCACAGGCTACAAACTGCCTGGGCAAACATAAAACAAAAATGTTATGAGTCAAACAAAATGCTCCAGCTTTCAACTTGCATCTTATGAGCTTTAAGTATGGAAAATTCAATTTTATCCTAAAACAACAGTGTGCAAAGTAAATCCCATTTGATTGACGTGATAGCAAGAGCATTAAGCTTTGTTTCTACCATAATTGACCAAAGATGATTTTATTAAGGCAAGAATACAGAATGATCACTCCACTTTACAGTTGCTAATGGGTACAGTCAAACAGTCTCAGTGAAATGAAAGCATTTGGGAAGATAGTACTCAGATATTTCTCTTGCAAAAATGTGATGATTGCTGTAGCACTCTTATCCTGTATATCACAGTATCTTATGAATGCTGAAAATTGATACATTTTGGTGAAAAAATCAGGCTCTAGATCATTTGGGTAAGCATTGGGCAACACCTGAGTGCATGCTTTCATCCATTCATCACTTTGTACTTGATCAAGAGAGGTAAGGAAGCCCAACCTTTTGCATAGTTCAGCATAACATTCACTTTTTTAGTTCTTGAACTTCGCTTGTTGAGGGTAACATTAAAAACACAATCTCAGACATTCCTCTTCCTCAAAGTACAGTGTCACTTTTGCCATCTGGATTTTTTTTTTTGCTTTCAGTATGCTTGTATTCATCATGGTAGGAGTCATCTACATCACTTCAAATTTTTTTGGTTTGGCCCTCATAATCATCAAACTGAGACCATAAGTTTGTGACAAACTTTTGCAAGGAAGTCAGCAACTTAACAGCAATGACAAGATACAGACCTGTCTTTTGAAGCTTTACACTAGTTTTTTTCAAACCTTTCTACTATCTCATCCCATAAGATATTCATAAATGCAGTTTCCAGTGGCACACAGAGTGTACAAAGATTGTGCTTCTCTTTTAGTTTCACTATTTTTATTGGCCTTGTCCATGGTTTCTATCAAGCAATGTTCAATAACCTCATAATTCACTACCATTGTTTTCCAAGAGTCAGCATGACAAGACCATTTCTTATGTGATAGGGTTTTTAGGACAAGGAAAATTCCTTGTTCACTCTTGGTAAGATTGCTGCAGAAGTGGCCATTGCCTGGGTGATGCTGGGGAGAGTGGAGAAACAGTTTCTGAACACAACTGAAAAAGTGTATGGCTTCCCTGCTGGAATCAATGCTGCAAGTTTCAACTAAGTTCAAAGAATGAGTGGTGCATGGCATGTGCACAGCTGATAGTGTAATCTTTTGATCTGAGCTTGAAGACCTTCATACTTTCCAGACATGTTACTTGCATTATCGTATCACAGATCTCTGTACTTTACAATAGCAATATCATTTCTGTCCAATAAAGACTTCAAAGTCTCGAAGGGCAACTTGCCCATGTGGCTTTCAGTAGGTATAAACCCAATGACACACTCAGAAATGGCTCCATGTGAGCAGTATTGTAAGATGACAGGTACAGGATCAACATGAGTGATGTCAGGAGTTGAATCTACTATTAAAGAGTAGTATTTTACCTGCCAGAGGATGTTGTGAAGGCTAATACTATACCAGGGTTAAAAAAGAACTAGATAAATGCATGGAGGACAGGTCTATCAATGGCTACTAGCCAGGATGGGCAGGGACAATATCCCTAGCCTCTGTTTGCCAACAGGAATGGGCAACAGGGAATGGATCACTTGATTATTACCTGTTCTCTTCATTCCTTCTGAAGCACCTGACTTTGGTCACTGTTGGAAGACAGGATACTGGCCTAGATGGATCTTTGGTCTGATCCAGTATGGCCATTCTTATGTTTGACTTCTGTTATAGTAAATTCCAAAGCCTTACAATCCATTAGCTCAACAAACTCTTCATAGATTGTTTTTGACAAGTAGGAGGGGTAACCTTTCCCTTTGTTTCCATAGTGTTTAATATGCTTAATTAGAAATGGGACAAATTTGTCCATGACTTCAAGAATACCCAGATGATTTCTGTTGTGAGGAAAGTCTATAACTTCCTCCTTTCCTCTAAATGCTATACCATATTCAGTCATAAAATTAAACAACTGTCACAATACATCTTAAAAAGTTCCTTCCAGTAAGCAGTTTCTGTTAGAAGCAGCTGTACCATCTCCCTGTGAATGTGATTGCATGGCTAGCAGGTTGGCAAGGCAACAACCATGCCATTGCAATATTCCACGCTGTTGTCAAGATATCAAGTCTTCTCTGTTTTCTTTTTTGCAGTTGGAAAAGCCTCAGGTTACAAAGGTGTTCAGATTATTAGGAGATGAAAAGAGTTTGTCCATGAAACAGAATACAGCTCCTGTGAATTTAAAATACATCCACAAATGCCTCTGATAATGCACTCCACTTGGTAGTTTTTGTTCAAAAAAGAGGAGATGAGAGATACCATTTCTGACATTTGTAGTGCCATTCAGATCTTTATATCTGGCATTGCAATTCTGAAAACAGAGTGGACATTTATTGATATGCTAGGTGCAAATTCCTCCGTTATCAAAGAAAGGCCAAGAAAACCAGATCTTGTTCTACCCTAACAGCAGCATTATCCTCTTTATAACTACTATTCTCTCTGCCTTCTGTACGCATAAGTGGTAGGAAAAGTGGATTGGAACTTTCACCATCATTTTTGTGCTTGTTTTCAGAAACACTTGCCTTTACTTCAGCCCTCTCCTAAAGGAATGAGTTCATATTAATATCTTCACTTTGATTATAATTTTCTGAGCGAGATGGTCCAGCATCTTTGGAAGATTATTCTAAAGCAAAACTAGCAGAGAAATAGTAATTCTGGGTAACTTGCTTACAATTTCATCTCAAATCTTCTTTTTTGTGCTCCACTTGGAAATTATCAGCTGAAAAGCTCATTGAAACAAGGTTAAAACACTAAATATGTACTGTACAGTGCTGTCATAAACAGCTGGCAACTGGCAATTAGTGCCAATTGCAAATCCTCACAAGTAACTGAAAGTCCAAAAACAAAAAACAAAACAAAAGGAAATCTTTAAACTATGAAAGCTTAAGAAACTAATATAAAAATCAATGACAGCAGGGGGCAGATATGATTTTTTTTTCCTTTTTAGTGCTGTCACAAATATGATCAAAATCTCCCTTGTATATGCAGTAGAACCTCAGAGTTATGAACACCAGGGTTACGAACTGGTGAGTCAACCACACACCTCATTTGGAATTGGAAGTACACAATCAAGCAGGAGAGAGACCTCCACCCCCCCCAAAGGTGAATGCAGTACAGTATTGTGTTAAACATAAACTACTAAAAATAATAAAGGAAAAGCGCATTTTTCTTCTTCATAGTAAAGTTTCAAAATTATATTAAGTCAATGTTCAGTTGTAAACTTCTGAAAGAACAACCATAATGTTTTGTTTAGAGTTACAAACATTTCAGAGTTACGAACAACCTCCATTCCCGAGGTGTTTGTAAATCTGAACTTCTATTGTAGTATACATTTCAAGGATTGTAAACTCTCCAGGAAAGCAGAGGTCCAGGGCTGCACCCCTTAAATCCATCCTTAATCCAGCATTGTCTCCAGTACAGCTCTCAACACTGCCAAATGAACTTTTAGCAACTGTAGGGAGAGTATGTCTCTTTGTTCAAATCAGAGATAAAATAAATCCCATGCTGTCTGTTGTTCATAACAGTAATAGTAGTTTTACATTAGCGCCTAGAAGCTCCAACCCAGACTGGGACTCCATTATACGAAGTATTGTACATGTGCATATGCATAACAGGCAGTATCTGTCCCAAAGAGCTTACAATAGAAATACAAGAGACAGACAAAAATTCTGACAAGTAATAAACATACAGAAAGGTGCCGTGACTTTATGCAGAGTTGGTGGGGATAAGCACGGAATAGAAATGAGTTCAAGAGTTCTATCTGCTACACCAGGGGTGGGCAAACTATGGCCTGCAGGCTGGATCTGGCCCATCAGGGCTTTGGATCTGGCCCGCAGGATTGCCCCCCGTGGTGCCACAGGCCCCACGCCACTCTCAGAAGCGGCCGGCACCACGTCCCTGGGACCGGGGAGGGAGGGGGGCACAGAGGGCTCCATGCATTGCCCTTGCCTCCAGGCACTGCCCCCCGCAGCTCCCATTGGCCAGGAACGGGGAACCATGGCCAATGGGAGCTTCGGGGGAGGTACTTGGAGGCGTGGCAAGGGCAGTGCACAGAACCCTGTGCCCTCCTGCCCCCCAACTCCCTGCCCTGAGCCCCCTGCCACACCCCTCACCTCTCCTGCATCCCAACCCTCTGCCCTGAGCCCTTCCTTCACTCTGCACCCCTCCCGCACCCCAACTCCCAGCCCTCAGCCCAAAACATTTCCCCACCCCTGTGCTACACCATGCCTCTTACTCCTCTTTTAAAGTGGTTGTCATGGTGGCTAAAACTATGCCCCCCCGCACCGCATTCCTGTGCAAAGGATCTGCACTTCAGTTAAATGAAACAGAGATCCACCCTGTCATCAGGGGAGGATGTGTGCTAAGATGTAGCAACAGACATTAAAAGTGGATCAAAATAGAAACCTTCCAGGGGGAAGAGGCAACTCCTTATTCATTGTCCCCAAATTGACTGGGGGGAATTTTCTATTTCTAACCCTCCAGCACATGCTTTTCCTGAAGGTCCGGTCTTCCACAAAGACAGTCAGAAGAGTTTAAAATAAACTTCACTTGGATTGGTTGCCAATGGCGTAACAGAAATTAGATGTAATTCTGCTGTCTTCACTGGTGTTGATGGAGCACAAAATAATTAACATATGGAAAGTTTATCAATTGATTAGAGAAAAATGCTACCCTGAAAGAAAATAAATGTGCTAGGAGATTTCAGCAAATGAAACGTTTAAAGTGGGTTGATCTTGGTGAGAGTACAGTGGAACAAGGTAATATATTTTGATCAGATAAGGTCAAAGGAAAAGTGGTGTCAGTCTGTACTTCATACAAAATGGATTCAGTTTGCTTATCAATCTCTACACATCGATTTAAAGATTCTGCTAATTGCTTAAACATTGAAGAACCATGAACTGGATGGTTGTTGAAGTTCTAGACATTAAGACTTTGGATATGGAATTTACACACATAAGTTTGCTGAAAAAAGGGTATTCTACCTATTTTTAAAGAGAAAATAAAGGTAGACTCCCATTTTCTTTGGAAACTTTTAATACAGTTTTAACACTCTGCCCAAGGCCAGACAATTCCAGATGATAGAACTAATCCAAAGATGGTTTAAAATATTCTATCCAGAAGTTATCCATTGTGAGAGAGTGGAAAAAAATGCAACTGTATGGGAAAGATATACTTAGTATTTCTCAGTGTGTATTCTTATTATAAACATTTGTTTTCCACATTCCGCGTGCACACATGAGTGCACATGCATACATATTGTGTGCACGCACCCACACAAACAATTTATGTGTATTTGTGAAGTACTTTGGGAATCCTCAAGTAGTAAAAAGTGACATGCAAATATAAGACAGTATTTCATTAATATTTATTATTAATAAAAGTGACAGTAAAGAAAGGGTATTTCCGAGAAAATCCTAGCTCAGCATTCCCATGATTTTAAACAACAGCAAAAAAATATTTTAAAATGCTTTAGAGCAGCATTGTACCATAGGAGGGTTATTGCATTTGGCTTCTGTGTTAATCTAGAGTTACTTCCATGGTTCTGCAACCTGTCATTGATATCCTAAAATCTCTAATAGTAAAAAAAACTAATCTGTTCAGATAACTCGATTGTAACATAATCAGAGGGCTCCTAAAACTGCATATCTCAGGAACAGTATATTTGTAAGAGGCTGTTGTAAATAATTACACACACATTTTTCCTTAGGAAAGATGTTCTATGATTCAGTAGACCTGGTGAAGTTTTGACTTTATTGCCACATCCACAGTGGCAATCCATGATAACTAATTGTCGACGGCTCGTATCTGCCAGTGGTGCCATTACACTGAAGCAGTGTAACAGAGATAATCCCGTTCCTTTTACTCTGTGTCTTGTAGCATTAAGAGTACATATTCAGGACTTGACACATTCATCACTGCAATAATGTTTTCATGATTATTTTCATTTCTGTGTATTTTGGATACTTTGTATTTACCAATGATATGGTTAATTATTCAATCTTTATTTTTTAGAGAGCAGTAGCAAAAGAATCACACATGTAAGTAAAAAGAAAAGGAGGACTTGTGGCACCTTAGAGACTAACCAATTTATTTGAGCATAAGCTTTCATGAGCTACAGCTCACTTCATCGGATGCAACGAAAGCTTATGCTCAAATAAATTGGTTAGTCTCTAAGGTGCCAGAATTACTCCTTTTCTTTTTGCGAATACAGACTAACACAGCTGTTACTCTGAAACATGTAAGTAAGGATGGTTAGATTATACCTTGTAGCCGAACCATTCCGAAGCTGTGGAACCAAAATAAAGTTATTGAATATGATATTTGCAACAGACAAAGGATACTCTTTATTAACATCTTTAGGATTTTCTTTGAAGTTGTGATAAATGAAGGGGGAGCGGGGGAGCTCCCTTTTATGGCTGGGATGATTTAGTTGGGGATTGGTCCTGCTTTGAGCAGGGGGTTGGACTAGATGACCTCCTGAAGTCCCTTCCAACCCTGATATTCTATGATTCTATGATTCTGTGATACCCAGCCAGCCAGTAGGTATAAAATCCCTCTTAGTAGCTGTTCTCTAATTGCTTTACTTGTAAAGGGTTAAAAAGTCTCACAGCTATGCATAGGTAAAAGGAAGTGAGTGGACACCTGGCCAAAAGAGCCAATGGGAAGTCAAGAGCTTTTTACAATGGAGAAAAGACTTCCCTTTTGTGTGTCTGGTTGTTGTGCCGGGGAGAGGCGGACAGGGCAGCAGCTATGCTGTAAGAAGCTTGGGCCTGGTATGAAAAAGTCATCAGTATCATACCTAGAAACCACTCATCTAAAACCCCAGATATGTAAGTAGATCAGGAATGTCTAGGAAGACGCAATTAGGTTTATCCCTTTTATTTCTTTATGGCTTGTGGATTCCCCTGTGCTAACCCCAGGTGCTTTTGTTTTGCTTGTAACCTTTAAGCTAGACCTCAAGAAAACTATTTTTGGTACTTAATCCTTGTAGTTGCTCTTTTAAAATCTAGCAATAGCCTGAGTTCCCAGATGTATTTTCTTTCTTTCTTTCTTTCTTTCTTTCTTTCTTTCTTTCTTTCTTTCTTTCTTTCTTTCTTTCTTTCTTTCTTTCTTTCTTTCTTTCTTTCTTTCTTTCTAATAAAATTTACCTTTTTTTAAGAACAGAATTGGATTTTTGTGTCTTAAGAGGTTTGTCCACATGTTGTTTAATTAGCTGGTGTCAACAGCTGATTTCTTTTTTTTTCTTTCTGAGCTCTTCCCCGGATGTGGGGGTTGAAAGGGGTTGAGGGTATCCAGCCGGAAGGAATTCCCAAGTGCGCCTTCCTGGGCTCTCAAAGGAGTTCTGCACTTGGGTGATGCCAGCATCTACCAATCCAAGGTCAGAGAGAAGCTGTAACCTTGGGAGTTTAATGTAAGCCTGGAGGGGCCAGTATTAATTTTTGGAATCTTTGCGGACCCCCACCTTCTGCATTCGAAGTGCCAGAGTGGGGAATTAGCCTTGACAGAAGTAAATGGCCAATAAGATAACAATTACTTGGATCCATCACACAAGTTTCTCTTTGAAATCAAATATGTTCAAAGTTCCTTTTAAATTAATTATAAATTATTTTAATTTAAATTGTGATTTTTTTCAGTAAAATGATTTATTGTAGTACTAGAACACATTCTTCTCTATAGTATAACAATTTGCTAGTTCATTGATGCCATTTGAAAAAGCCATAAGAGCCTGGTTCAGTTATGATATCATCTTGTTAATGATTTATTGTTATGGTCGTAGAGTGTTTCAACTAGTTAACACAATTTCCCTTTTTACCAGTTTTGTTAAACACTTTGATATATGTTCAGTGTCTGATAAATACCTATCATTTGTTTTTAATCCTATAATTGGTGTTGTTTAAATATAATTTAATAGAAGATTTACTATTAATTTCTAATGGCTGGATTTTAATATGCATCACCAATTTTCCCTTAATCCTTGAATGCCATAGTTTTATCCAATTCAAATCTGGTTGTCAAAGGTAAATACCTTGACCCTTATTGATGCAAGAGCATGGCATTTTATTTGGCTGTTGGTTGTGTGGGATGCTTTTTACAAGCAGCCTCAGGGGAGGTTGATCAACCCTAAAGATAAATGAACGTCTGCTAGAAGTGCCAGCTAATAGTTTGAACATTCACCCCTTAAGGAAATACATTAATAAATTAAAAAAATATGTTGCTGCTTTGAGTATTCTTTCAAATAAGTGATGCATTTTATATTAAAATTGAGAGTAAAGAGTCAGTGTCACATATGATCAGGTGGCTCTTACACACAAGCATATGACAGAAGGCAGAAGTACAGCTCTGAGTCTAGAAAGGCTGCGGAATAGGCCTTCTTTATGTATTGATTTGGGAAACAATTTATCATCGGATAATTAAAAAAACATGTTTTTTTTTTAAAAGGAGGAGATGATATAGTCCTTTTTTTGGTGTGGGGGAGGGGACTGGGGAAAAGGACAAAGAGGGGAGATTGATCTTTCTCTGCTTTGTCCTCTCCCACGGGTCAGATCTCACATCTTGGCCATCATCCTTCCCTTCACAGTTCACCAACATCAGACCTTAATTGGTTAGTGGGATCAGTCTCTGTTGAGTAATTCATAGATAAGGCCAGATGGTACTACTGTGATCAGGTAATCTGACCTAATTTATAACCTAGGGCAATTAATTATTTCCCATTTGAACTACAGCATATTTTTTAGAAAAATATCTAAATCTTGATTTAAAAAAAATGTCAGTGATGGAGAATCCATCACAATCTTTGGTAAACTAAATGGTTAATTACCCTCACTGTTAAAAATCCAATATTGCAACATAAAGACATTTCTTTTCCTTGAAACTTGAATGGGCTTTCTGTATAGCACCTTCACTTCAGTCAGTTCAAAGACCAAGGCATTCAGGCAAGGGCTTATGCCAGAACTGCCTGCCTGCATTATACACAATAATTGAAATGTAAATAGTAGAGAAAGAAGAAATTAATTGAGACTATCCTAATAAGAACCTCTCAGAGGTTTGAAAAAATGTTGTCAATGATAGTTGTTTGATTTTCAAGTTGAAAGTTTGGTCTCTTGTCAATATCTTCCCAAAGGGTATTAAGCTTGTCAGCAAGAATTGTAACTACCAAAGTCCAAAACCTCTCAGTCTTTAAATATGAGACTTTCAAATGCAGAAGTCTGGTACAGGATCTTGAATCCAATGTAGAGTAGAACAGCCTGAGGACTAACCTGAAAGTACATAGCTGATTAAATTAATTTAAAAAGTCTTTTACACTATAAATCAAATAAAGTCCATGATGCCACTGGTGAATTACCCTCATTTAAAGAGTCAGACAAGATCTCATAGGAATAGTTATCTGGAAGGGCATACTGCCCTCGCTCCCTTAGATCTTGCCTGTGAGTAAAGTATATGCAGGAAAGATAAAATGAGAGGCTCTATGTCTGGTGTTAAAAATTAATGTATCAGTTTAATAAATCTGAGTTAATCAGTAGGTACTAAGTTAAATAAAACCTTATTAATCAGAACATTTTTTCTGTAGAGGACATTAATGTTCCAGAAGCATGGTCAGATGTGATCTAGTGGATGGAACATGAGACCAGGAAATGTGGGATTTCTCCCTTCCCTCTTATTTCCCTCCCCTCACCCACCCTATCTCTGGCACTGAATCGCTTAGGGTAGGTTTACTTTGCAGCTGGGAGAATGTTTCCCAGATAGACAGGCACAGGTAGACAGGCACACACTAGCTCTGCTTGAGCTAGCGTGTGAAAAATAGCAGTGTAGCCAGGGGTGGGCAGCAGCTCAGGCTAGCTTCCTGAGTACAAACTTGCCTGCCCCCCACAGGCACATACTCAGGCAAGAGGAGTAGGGGACTAGAAACCAATGGACCAAAACTGGTGCTTGGGAAATTAGGTCTAATTTGTGGAGAAAATAACAAAATGATGGACCATTCCATCCATCAACCTTTGGGGCCCTTAAAAAAAAGAGGCTTGAGGAAGGAAGCTGGGGGGGGGGGGATTTTAGCATCATTATGGCGGTGGCAGAAGGATTGTTGTTGTGACAGCAGACCTTGATATTCCACTGGGGACAGTTGACCACCATTACTGCAACTGGGAGTACCTTAGCCTGATATTTAAATTCTGTTGTCTTCCCCTTCTTCATGTGTCCCTTTCTATCCCCTGCTATCTTCTTCCTGACCCTCTTCCCCTCTCCCCACAGCTTTCCTTCTGATTCTGAAATCAGCGGCACTGTACAGCACGATGAGATGGCCCATCCAGGTCTGCTTGGCCTGAGAGATGGACTTGATCAGAGCAGCCAGATGAGTCCCTCTACAAGGGATATGAGTTGGGGTTCAGAGCAACAGCCATTGTGACCAATGTGCTAGCCTAAAGACTCCATCCATGACTGGCCAGCCACCCTGTATCCAGAGAACATCAACAAAAGCCGTATTTCTTCCATCTTTACTCTCCTATTTCTCTTCTCCCTTCTGTGTCTGTTTTGTTGAAAGCAGAAAAGTGAGTATCATTTCCAACTCAGAAAGTGTGGGGGCAAAATGATTGCTCCGTTAGAAGAGAAGCCTGAATAATCACCTTATCTACACAAAGGGTTAGGAAAATTGACTATCAGGAGAAGCTACCAACTTCCTTATCATCATGGTGGAGATGACAAACACCAAAAAGTACTTCAAAACTATTATGCCTAATAAAGCCACTTCCTGAGCCCTCCCAGCTCCCAAGAGAGCACTTGTTGTCTTTAATACCTGATTCATTAACTAGAAATCCCTAATGATACACAATGTCCTGGTTAATGTGATGAATTTGACTTCACATTCAAGTCCTCACCTCTTTCCACATCCCTTAGCTACCATCATTTTTTAAAAAAAAATGTTTGTGGACATGGCTGTCAATACCAAATGTGAATTTAAATTCTCCGGGGGAAATCCTGGCCCTATTCAAGTCGAATGCAAAACTCACATTGACTTGAACAAGGCCAGAAATTCACCTCCTGTTTTCCCTTGATATATGCAAAGACTGAAGACAACACTTCCTTTGAGCCCCTTCTGCTCTCTACTTCTACTACCATCCGACCTGAAACTCACTCACTGAAATAAATTTTTCCTACCACAATACACATTTGCAAGATGGCAGAGTTAAAATTACTGTGGGGAAACAATTTTTATGTCATTGGAATCACAACCTTTAACTTTGTCCCAAAACATATTTCTGCATTTAATTATAATGCATTTGAGCATTGCTAAGCAACATTTAGCAGATCCTGTTTTTAGAAACTTCTACTTATACAACAGTGACCCTTTAATATTCATCATGCAAATTGTAATGCTGTTCTTCAATAGAATTCAAATATTATGCTGTTAATGACCTTTATTGACATTTTTATGTCAGTAGCAATCATATGCACATCAAGTTCAGTCATATCTGCATAAAGCAACTTTGTAAGATCTTGCAGTTTAAAGCAATGTGCATTTGTCAGTTGGAACTCCACTAATATCAACCCAACTCTAATGCAGTGGCAATTTGCTGTTGCTACAACGGCTGCTGGCAGGCCTAAGCAGTATAAAAAATAGTGAGACAGATGCATGAGTAATCAGTTATGTCACTTTATTGATGCATTCCTGATTATCCCTTAATGAAGCAGCATTTCTGAAGAGGGAGTACTTCTCTCAAATAAACATTTCTTCAGATGCCAGATTTGTTTGGCTTATACACCTGCTTTCCTTACATTACCTACTATGGTTAATTCCTACCTACAGGTACACAGGGAAACCAAAATCTTTGGCATACCAATGGCTCCAAGATCATACTCCATTTCTCAGAGTGGGGAAAAAAACACTGGTTAATTATTAAGTGCCAGATTCTGATATGACTAGCCATATGGTTGAATGTGAAAAAGCACATCAAAATCAGGCACTAAATTATAAATATACCACCAGAGGAATTTATTTATGGCCATGAAGAATAAAATCTGTATTAGTTAGAACACTAGAAGATTTGCATGATGACACTGTAGAACTATAAACCGAGCATATAGATATAAGGTCAATGTGACAAAGGAGGAAAGGAGAGATTGCTAAATGGAAGCTTCTCACATAATTCAGGTGTATACAGGCCATACAGATAGGGCTTTTCCTTTACTTACTACCACTACATGTTTCAGAGTAACAGCCGTGTTAGTCTGTATTCACAAAAAGAAAAGGAGTACTTGTGGCACCTTAGAGACTAACCAATTTATTTGAGCATAAGCTTTCGTGAGCTACAGCTCACTTCATCGGATGCATACTGTGGAAAGTTTAGAAGATCTTATTATATACACACAAAGCATGAAAAAAGACCTCCTCCCACCCCACTCTCTTGCTGGTAATAGCTTATCTAAAGTGACCACTCTCCTTACAATGTGTATGATAATCAAGGTGGGCCATTTCCAACACAAATCCAGGTTTTCTCACTCCCCCCCCCCACACACAAACTCACTCTGCTGCTGGTAATAGCTTATCCAAAGTGACCACTCTCCTTACATTGTGTATGATAATCAAGGTGGGCCATTTCCAGCACAAATTCAGGGTTTAACAAGACTGTTGGGGGGGGGGGATAAGGAAAAAACAAGGGGAAATAGGCTACCTTGCATAATGACTAAGCCACTCCCAGTCTCTATTCAAGCCTAAGTTAATTGTATCCAATTTGCAAATGAATTCCAATTCAGCAGTTTCTCGCTGGAGTCTGGATTTGAAGTTTTTTTGTTGTAAAATAGCGACTTTCATGTCTGTAATCGTGTGACCAGAGAGATTGAAGTGTTCTCCGACTGGTTTATGAATGTTATAATTCTTGACATCTGATTTGTGTCCATTTACTCTTTTACGTAGAGACTGTCCAGTTTGACCAATGTACATGGCAGAGGGGCATTGCTGGCACATGATGGCATATATCACATTGGTGGATGTGCAGGTGAATGAGCCTCTGATAGTGTGGCTGCTGTGATTAGGCCCTGCGATGGTGTCCCCTGAATAGATATGTGGGCACGGTTGGCAATGGGCTTTGTTGCAAGGATAGGTTCCTGGGTTAGTGGTTCTGTTGTGTGGTATGTGGTGATTTGTGAGAGTGTTGGGTCATCCTTCAGGATAGGCTATAGATCCTTAATAATGCATTGGAGGGGTTTTAGTTAGGGGCTGAAGGTGACGGCTAGTGGCATTCTGTTATTTTCTTTGTTAGGCCTGTGCTGTAGTAGGTGACTTCTGGGAACTCTTCTGGCTCTATCAATCTGTTTCTTCACTTCTGCAGGTGGATATTGTAGTTGTAAGAATGCTTGATAGAGATCTTGTACGTGTCTGTCTCTCTCTGAGGGGTTGGAGCAAATGCGGTTGTATCGCAGAGCTTGGCTGTAGACGATGGATCATGTGGTGTGGTCAGGGTGAAAGCTGGAGGCATGTAGGTAGGAATAGCGGTCAGTAGGTTTCTGGTATAGGGTGGTGTTTATGTGACCATCGTTTATTAGCACTGTAGTGTCCAGGAAGTGGATCTCTTGTGTGGACTGGACCAGGCTGAGGTTGATGGTGAGAAAACCTGGATTTGTGCTGGAAATGGCCCAACTTGATTATCATACACATTGTAAGGAGAGTGATCACTTTAGATAAGCTATTACTAGCAGGAGAGTGGGGTGGGAGGAGGTATATTTTCATGCTTTGTGTGTATATAATAAGATCTTCTAAATTTTTCACAGTATGCATCCGATGAAGTGAGCTGTAGCTCACGAAAGCTTATGCTCAAATAAATTGGTTAGTCTCTAAGGTGCCACAAGTACTCCTTTTCTTTTTACCACTACATGGATTCCTTGTGTCACTAAAGCAATTCCCTGCTTGGAGAAGCACATGTGAAGTGATGATCTCATTCCATGCCCATTGAGTATCTATTCATGCAAAGGGCAGTGGAGCAAGCACCTTGTTAAATTAGGCTCTAATATACAGTATTCAGTAGTAGTACTCAACTGGTGGCAGTGAGACTGCATTTTCCTGTATGTTTGCATAATTCTAAACACATTGTTGGTGCTCAATAGATATAATAATTGGTAATAATTAATGATGATCGCGACCAGCCATTATTCTCTGATATTCAGACAGCCACAGACTATTGGGTTAAAGTGTAGCTTTCCACAGGCACAAGTATCAACCTAACCTCAGAAATTAAACATAATTAAACTTAGCACAGTGATTTCTGTGGATAATCAGGTACTGTAAGATTTATACCATACAGTATAGAATAAACAGGTCTTTGATTATAATTCTTAAGCCAAAAATATTTTCAAAAAGAGAAGACAGAAACTATAGAATTTGGGGATATATATACCACATAGTGTATATATTGCATGTATATGTACTATGTAGTATATATAGGAAGTATATAGTGCAAAGGTGGGAAGACAGTGTTGCCTAGTGGAAAGAGCACAGGACCCAAACTCAGAATAGTTTCAAATAAAAGAAAATATTAATGTTTGTCATTAAAAATACTTAGTCCTTGTACAGTGTTTTTCATCAGTGGCTCTGTAAGCATTTTAAAAGGGAGGTAAATATCATCCTGTAATGCTCTCCCATTCGCATAGCGCATCTCCACCAAATGCGCTACATTGGCACAGCTGCATCAGTGTGGTAGTGTAGACTATCTGTCTGTGTCTTTAAACCCTCCAGAACTTAGTTCCTATTACTGAAAATGGGTCTGATAGGTCCAGAAATAGGGCCAAAATTCAAAGCAAATAGCTTTACATGGTCTTTCAAGTTTTTGCAAAGAGTTGAGAATATCAGGAACCACCCTTGGTTCAGGGGTACATTTCCTGAGAAATATTTGAGGGAATTAACACAATATATGCATACAAAACCATTGAAGATACAAAAGGAGTACTTGTGCACCTTAGAGACTAACAAATTTATTTGAGAATAAGCTTTCATGAGCTACAGCTCACTTAATCGGATGCATTCAGCCTACACAGAGCCCAGACCTGAAGAAGAGCTCTGTGTAGGCTGAATGCATCCGATGAAGTGAGCTGTAGCTAACGAAAGCTTATGCTCAAATAAATTTGTTAGTCTCTAAGGTGCCACAAGTACTCCTTTTCTTTTTGCGAATACAGACTAACACGGCTGCTACTCTGAAACCATTGAAGATACAGTGCACATTACAGGCAGCTACAAATCCATCACAATTACATTGTATCACAATCACACAGAATACTGTACACATGCTCATTAGCAATTGAATTGGCATTAGTTGGGCACTGTTATGTCCTATGACATCCTTTACTCTACATATAATTTGTTTGCTTATTCTTTCTTTACATGTCTGCTAGATAGCATTTTCACAAAAATTCCCTCTACTGCAGGAATTGCTAGTTAAAATTCTATAGTCTGGGTTAAGCAGGAGATGATCAGAATGATCCCTTCTGGACCTATGAGCCCGGGAATTGATAAAAAAAAAAACTATTAATCTATTATTTCACTAGTGCAGAGTTTGCAAATGTCCTCTTTTTAAAAACACTCTAAATTTTAAACAGCAAAATGCTGTTAAGTAAAGCCATTGATTACACTACTAAGACATTTTAATAGCTTTCTTGCCACATTTCACCCCATAAATGGCTGCATTTAGTGAATGAATGAGTGGCTTTCCCATATACCATCTCTAAAGTACTTCAGGATCTTACTGGGTGAACTGTGCTGTATGCAAAAATAAGACACAGTATTTTTTTCAAAATTAATATTCTTAGTTTCCTGACTATTTAATACATTTAAGCCCTGACCGTGATGTCCTGGCTCTGTTGAAGTCAACAGCAGAATCCCCATTGACTTCAGTGGACATATGATTTCATCCCTGATATAGAAACAGAGTTCTGAATGTCACAGTCTTTGTGATGTACACTATTTCTATGGTTAGAGTTTGCTGCAGTGAAAAAAATAGATGCATAAACAATAACAGCAGTGCGATACTTTCAAAAAGCCCCCAAGCACATTAGTCTGTTGTTGGCAGTAGCTGAAAATTTCCATTTTAGCAGGGCTCTCCAATTAATGAAACACAGAAGTAACAGGCCAACTAGAAAAGCAGGAGCTTTCTTCATCATCCTGATAATTTTACCTCTAAAAGCAGCTGTACCTGTTTGCAAACCCCTTCTTCCGCCCCCCATCCATTTTCCAGGCATGCCTCCTGAGTACATGAACTGTAGCTCCATCTATAGCAACAAAGTTCAAAATTTCAGACCATAGTCAGGCAACAACAGGGAAGAGTGACATGTTTTTACAGATGCCAAAAGTTCAGAGTGAAACCAATTGACTACAAATACATAACGGAAATCCAGCTGTTGGTATGTTTGTTTTTAAGTCCCAATATCCCTGCGTTTTTAAAAATCTTTTCTCAGCCTTGACACTATTTTAAAACGTACACACTTGTGCTAGGATTCTAAAACTAGATTGTAACTTTTAGCCATAGCTCTGGGTAGACACAATCTCTCCCTAAGCTTCCTGATTCTCTGGGGAAGAGCCCACATTATACTATTGTGTTGAGGTGGTTTGAGCACTTAGAGGTGCACAGAGGCAACTGTCCCAACTTTTCCCACAGCAATGAGGCCACATTCATGCCTGACCCTTGTCTCTAGTGATGGGGGTTAGAGGCTCCTAGTATGTGTACACAGAATCGTGAGCATCTGCACAAGAGCCAGGAATAATCTGGCCCCAAAGTGTTTAAGAACAGGCACCTAAATAGAAGTCAGAACATTTTTAAAGAACCAGATGGCAAAGTTAAGGAGTTGTGTGTAGACTGAACAACCAAAAATTACATTGATTATGAAATTCTAAAGGTTACAAGAATCTTGAAGGATATTAAGATCTATTTAGTTTATTAAACTCCCCACTGCAGTGGGATTTACCTTTGCAAATTCCAGTCATGTTAGTGAGAGTCATCTAGCTAAATGCTATGAAGAATTTAAGAAATTAATTCAATTACATCATTTTAGTACTCATTTATATTTAATTCAGAATGTTAAAATTAAAAATTATAATATTAACATTTATGACTAGTAGCACTTGGCATGTAATTCTTGCATTTGCTTTTCAGAGGTTCATAAACAGGTCTCATAACATAAAGTTCACAGGCCTTCCTTGTTAATGCATGGGCCCTTTTTCTTAATGCAGAATTAGTTCACAAGTCTGCCATTGCATGTGTACTAGAAGGGAAGATAAACTATAGAGTAGCACTGCTAAGTTATTTAAAAAGGATTAAATTTCACATGCAGAAAAGTTAATCACAAAGTGATTGTCGTTTTTAATTATTTCTGCTGGGGGGTTTTAAGCTAATCTAATTGTTAGTTTCAGCTCCCTGATCCAGACTTGTGATCTCTCTTTCTATGAGGTTGAGACTACAAAGACTGGGTCAGACAGCCAATACCCTGTAAGTATGGTAGAACTGGAAGATGATAAACTGTAACCGTAACAGATTTCATTTTTCTTTCTGAAATAAAGGACACTTCACATCTAATTCCACATGCATCAGGACACTAGATTCCAACATTTCTTCAGCTCTGTGAATGTACTATTAAGGTGTTAAATTATTTCCAGCTGGTTTTTGATGGGGTCTGTAAGCTATTTTGGTCATGCTGGACCTCTTAACAGAGATTGATATAGTTGTCTAATGGTTGTTTCCTTGGTGACTAGAATGATGTTGCTGAAGAGATCATTCTATTGATGGAGGGCAATTGTGTGCCAATATCAAGGACCTGATCCAAAGCCCATGTGAATGCAATGGGACTCTTTCAACTGACTTCAGCAGATTTTGGATCAGGGCCTATTGAAGCTGAAAGGCAGCAACCTTCTAGGGTTATTCTATGTGTCATGAGGTTCAACATATACAGTGCTGCTCAGATGTATAGCTATTAGTGACTTTGTAAAGAACTTAGCAGCAAATGGTTTCATGTTCAACCAGTGGGAAAAACTGATTGTCTTTCTCCTGTTCCACTGACTGACAAGCCAATGACTAGAACTAGCCAAAAACACGGGGGGCGGGAGGGGGAGAAGGAAGGTGCGAGAGGGAAAATTGTCAACATTTTCCCTTCTTTTGAAAATGAGTGAACTGACTAACCACTAACAAAACAGCAAAACTGACAGTACACGAAGAACTGTCAGATACACTGAAAATATTTCTCTCCAATTTCTGTTTTGTGCTCTTAATGTAAAGGAGGTAGGAACAACTTAAAAACTGCATTCCATTTCAGAATGTTAATGGTGTTAATCCTTAGTTAGCACCTTATTTCCCATCCACTAGCAAACTTTATAATTAATCCAATGTAAATAATCTGAATTTAAAGGGACACTGTCAAACACAATTTACTGTATCCCTGGGTTTGTTGGTTGTGTCAAGGTTCCTCCCCCACTCTGAACTCTAGGGTACAGATGTGGGGACCTGCATGAAAAACCTCCTAAGCTTATCTTTACCAGCTTAGGTCAAAACTTCCCCAAGGTAACAAATATTACCCCCGTTATCCTTGGAATGGCCGCTACCACCACCAAACTAATACTGGTTACTGGGGAAGAGCTGTTTGGACGCGTCCTTCCCCCCAAAATACTTCACAAAACCTTGCACCCCACTTCCTGGACAAGGTTTGGTAAAAAGCCTCACCAATTTGCATAGGTGACCACAGACCCAGACCCTTGGATCTTAAGAACAATGAACAATCCTCCCAACACTTGCACCCCCCCTTTCCTGGGAAATGTTGGATAAAAAGCCTCACCAATTTACATAGGTGACCACAAACCCAAACCCTTGGATCTGAGAACAATGAAAAAGCATTCAGTGTTTTACAAGAAGACTTTTAATAAAAAAATAGAAGTAAATAGAAATAAAGAAATCCCCCCTGTAAAATCAGGATGGTAGATATCTTACAGGGTAATTAGATTCAAAAACATAGAGAACCCCTCTAGGCAAAACCTTAAGTTACAAAAAAGATACACAGACAGAAATAGTTATTCTATTCAGCACAATTCTTTTCTCAGCCATTTAAAGAAATCATAATCTAACACATACCTAGCTAGATTACTTACTAAAAGTTCTAAGACTCCATTCCTGTTCTGTCCCCGGCCAAGACGACTACAGACAGACACACAAACCCTTTGTTTCTCTCCCTCCTCCCAGCTTTTGAAAGTATCTTGTCTCCTCATTGGTCATTTTGGTCAGGTGCCAGCGAGGTTACCTTTAGCTTCTTAACCCTTTACAGGTGAGAGGAGCTTTCCCCTGGCCAGGAGGGATTTCAAAGGGGTTTACCCTTCCCTTTATATTTATGACACGCCCCCCAAATCTCAGCTAGGGTGAAACACTGGCTGGGATTTCTTCCTGGAGCTCTAGGAAAACAGAGTTAATAAGACACATGCATCTCTAAATATACTACCAAGTACATAAAGACTAACAATATTTTCCACATCTCAAGGACGATTTTAACCAGTTGATTCTGGGAAACTTTCACGGGAGAGTGCATCAGCCACTTTGTTAGAAGCTCCTGAGATGTGTTGGATGTCGAAATCAAAATCTTGGAGAGCTAAACTCCACCGAAGAAGTTTTCTGTTAGTTTCTTTGACGGTGTGAAGCCACTTTAGTGCAGCATGGTCGGTTTGCAGGTGGAAACGCCGTCCCCAAACATATGGGCGTAGCTTTTCCAGAGCGTAGACAATGGCATAACATTCTTTTTCAGTGACTGACCAGTTGCTTTCCCTCTCAGACAGTTTTTTGCTGAGAAACACTACAGGGTGGAATTCTTGATCAGGTCCTTTCTGCATTAAAACTGCTCCCACACCACGCTCGGATGCATCTGTGGTTACTAGGAACGGTTTGTCAAAGTCTGGGGCCCTTAGTACAGGGTCAGACATGAGTGTCGCTTTAAGCTTGTTAAAGGCCTTCTGACACTTTCTGGTCCACTGAACAGCATTTGGCTGTTTCTTTTTGGTTAGGTCTGTCAGTGGGGCAGCGATTTGGCTGTAGTGCGGTACAAATCGTCTGTAATAACCGGCCAAGCCTAAGAAGGATTGAACCTGTTTCTTTGACTTTGGGACAGGCCACTTTTGGATAGCATCCACTTTGGCCTGTAGGGGGCTGATAGTTCCTTGACCCACCTGGTGTCCAAGGTAAGTCACTCTGTTTAGGCCTATTTGACACTTCTTAGCCTTAACAGTTAGTCCTGCCTCCCTTATGCGCTCAAGGACTTTTTGTAGATGTTCCAGGTGGTCTGCCCAGGAATCCGAAAATATGGCCACATCGTCAAGGTAGGCGACTGCATATTCTCCTAATCCCGCTAGGAGACCATCTACAAGTCTTTGGAAAGTGGCGGGTGCATTTCGCAGCCCGAAAGGGAGTACATTAAATTCATACAGCCCGAGATGTGTGATGAAGGCTGACCTTTCCTTGGCAGATTCATCTAGCGGTACCTGCCAGTACCCCTTGGTTAAGTCCAAGGTAGAGATGAACTGGGCCCTTCCCAGTTTCTCTAATAGTTCATCTGTGCGTGGCATGGGATAGTTGTCTGGGCGAGTTACAGCATTTAGCTTACGGTAGTCCACGCAAAAACGTATTTCCCCATCTGGTTTGGGAACTAGAACCACTGGAGATGCCCATGCACTTTCAGAGGGGCGGATTACACCCATCTGTAACATATCCTGGATCTCCCGTTCTATAGCAGTTTTAGCTTGAGGAGACACCCGGTAAGGGTGGACCCTAATTGGGTGAGCATTACCTGTGTCAATGGAGTGGTATGCCCGTTCAGTCAGTCCTGGGGTGGCTGAGAACGTTGGCGCGTAGCTAGTGCACAGCTCCTGGATCTGCTGTCGCTGCATATGCCCAAGGGTCATGGAGAGGTTTACCTCTTCCACACCACCAGCACATTTCCCTTCGTAGTAGACACCTTCAGGCCACTCAGCGTCGTCTCCTCCCTGGGCTGTAAACTGACAAACCTTTAATTCTCTGGAATAAAAGGGCTTTAGAGAATTAATATGGTACACCTTAGGCTTTCGGTTGGAGGTGGGGAATGCTATGAGATAATTAACAGCTCCCAGGCGCTCCTGGACCGTGAATGGCCCTTCCCATGATGCTTCCATTTTATGGGCCTGGAGTGCCTTTAAGACCATGACCTGGTCTCCTACTTTGAAGGAACGCTCTCTGGCATGTTTATCATACCAGGCTTTTTGCTCTTTTTGAGCATCCTGTAAGTTTTCTCTAGCAAGGGCTAAAGAGGTTCGGAGGGTGTTTTGTAGGTTGGTTACAAAGTCCAGAATGTTAGTTCCTGGAGAAGGTGTAAATCCCTCCCATTGCTGCTTCACCAACTGCAATGGCCCCTTAACCTCACGGCCATATACAAGTTCAAATGGGGAAAACCCTAAACTGGGATGTGGTACAGCTCTGTAGGCAAAGAGCAACTGCTGCAATACTAGGTCCCAATCATTGGAGTGCTCATTTACGAATTTACGTATCATGGCCCCCAAAGTTCCATTAAACTTCTCCACCATGCCATTTGTTTGATGATGGTAAGGAGTGGCAACCAAGTGATTTACCCCATGAGCTTCCCAAAGGTTTTTCATAGTTCCTGCCAGGAAACTAGTCCCTGCATCTGTGAGGATGTCGGAGGGCCAACCTACCCTGGCAAAAATGTCTGCTAGTGCCTGGCACACACTTTTAGCCCTGGTGTTGCTTAGAGCTACTGCTTCCGGCCATCGGGTGGCAAAATCCATGAAAGTCAGTATGTACTGCTTTCCTCTGGGTGTCTTTTTCGGAAAAGGACCCAGAATATCCACAGCTACTCGCTGAAATGGAACTTTAATGATGGGGAGTGGCTGGAGAGGAGCTTTGACCTGGTCTTGGGGTTTTCCCACTCTTTGGCACACCTCACAAGACTGGACATAGGTAGAAACATCCTTGCCCATTCCCTCCCAGTGGAATGACCCCCCCAAACGGTCTTTGGTCCTGTTCACCCCAGCATGGCCACTAGGGTGATCATGGGCTAAGCTCAAGAGCTTGGCCCGGTATTTAGTTGGAACTACCAACTGTCTCTGAGGATGCCAGTCTTCCTGGTGTCCCCCAGAAAGAGTTTCCTTGTATAAAAGTCCTCTTTCTACAACAAACCTGGATCGATTAGAAGAGCTGAGAGGCGGTGGGTTGCTCCGTGCCGCCGTCCAAGCTCTCTGGAGGCTTTCATCTGCTTCCTGTTCGGTCTGGAACTGTTCCCTTGATGCTGGAGACATCAGTTCCTCATGGGATTGTGGACCTAGGCTTGGTCCCTCTGGAAGCGATATAGGGGATGGAGCTGTTTCTGTTGACTGTGAACCACTCTCCGCTGGTGCACTATGTTGGGATTCAGGCTCCGGCTGAGCCTCTTGTGTAGGGTTATCGGCTGCTGCCAGTTCAGGTTCGGTGGGGCCCTCTGGTGTTGAGGTTGCAAGTACTGGATTCAGTGCTGACACGGGGTCTGGTGTTGGTTGTTCGGCTGGTTCCGGTTCTGGGACTGGTTCCGTCTGGGTCTCTGGGACTGGATCCACTACTGCTGTTGCAGACATTGGCCTGGGGTCCAGGTCCATCACCTCTGACTGGGTCCTGATAGAAGTTTCCGGAACAGAGCTAGGCCTCACGGCTTGTTTAGCCTGGTTGCGGGTGACCATTCCCACCCTCTTGGCCTGCTTCACATGATTGGCCAAGTCTTCCCCCAACAGCATGGGGATGGGATAATCATCATAGACTGCAAAAGTCCACATTCCTGACCAGCCCTTGTACTGGACAGGCAACTTGGCTGTAGGCAAATTGAAAGAGTTGGACTTGAAGGGTTGAATCGTCACTTGGATCTCTGGGTGGATTAAATTGGGGTCCACTAAGGAAGCATGGATAGCTGACACTTGTGCTCCGGTGTCCCTCCACGCGGTGACCTTCTTCCCGCCCACACTCACAGTTTCCCTCCGCTCCAAGGGTATCTGGGAGGTATCTGGGCCTGTGGACCTCTGGTGTGATTCCGGTGCAATGAACTGTAACCTGTTGGGGTTCTTGGGGCAGTTGGCCTTTACATGCCCCAGCTCGTTACATTTAAAACATCGTCCAGCTGACGGGTCACCGGGGCGGGGAGGGTTGCTGGAGAACGGGGTGGTGGGACGATAAGGGGTCTGGAGGGTTCTTTGGGAGGTAGGTGGGGCTTTGGGCGGCCCCCGGTAATAGGGTGTGGTCTGGGGTGGTCCCTTCTGGTCTCCGCTCCAACTGCGACCAGTTTTCTTCTTCTCTGCCACCTCCACCCATCTGGCTCCAATCTCTCCTGCCTCAATTACAGTTTTGGGTTTCCCATCTAGGATGTATCTTTCTATTTCCTCAGGAACACCCTCTAAGAATTGTTCCATTTGCATTAGGAAGGGCAAATTTACTGGAGATTCAACACTTGCTCCTGATATCCAGGCATCCCAATGTTTTACAATGTGGTAGGCATGTCGGGTAAATGACATGTCTGGTTTCCACCTTAGGGCTCTGAACCTCCGACGAGACTGCTCGGGTGTTATCCCCATTCTGACTCTCGCCTTGGATTTAAACAGTTCATACTTGTTCATGTGTTCTTTAGGCATTTCAGCTGCCACCTCAGCTAAGGGTCCACTGAGCTGCGGCCTCAGCTCTACCATGTATTGGTCGGTAGAGATGTTGTACCCAAGGCAGGCCCTTTCGAAGTTTTCTAAGAAGGCCTCAGTGTCATCACCTGCCTTGTAGGTGGGGAACTTTCTGGGATGGGAAGTGGTACCTGGAGAAGGGTTGCTAGGGTTTGTTGGTATATTCTGCTGGGCCTTTATCCTCTCCATCTCCTCCACATGCTTCCTCTCTTTTTCCTTCTCCTCCTCCTTCAGCCGCATGAGTTCTATCTGTCTTTCATGTTCCCTTTGTTTTTCCTCAGCCTGAAATTTGGCTAATTCCAGCTGTAGTCGAGCTGAGGATTTGGCCATTCTAACCTCTCTGTTTTTAACTAACTTTACACCCGAGGTTTAGAAATAAACAAACAAAACTTGGCTGTAAAATTTTGCTGTGCTGGAATAGAATACCTATTCTCTGATAGTGATTGTCAGCCTACAGAAAAAGACAATTCCCTTGTCTCTGCTCTGGGCCCAAATTAAAGCAAAAAACCTCCAACTACTTGGAAAACTGCTTACCCAGCCCAAAGAAAAAAAAAAATTCTTTTCAAACCTGTGCTCCTTGTAAAACAAAAAAAAAAATCAAAATCCTAAAAAAAAACCCTGCCACTTTTGTCTCCAGGCAAATGGGTAGAGCACACACCCCCTATTTACTTTTAGGAAGAAAAGGAAAAAAAAAACCTCTGGGTTGGAAGACTGTGAATTTCCCTGCAGGAGTTAAGTACCCTGCCTCCAGGCAAGAAAACCTGCAATTCACAAGATAATCCCCTTTTGTCTCTGCTTGGCCACAAAGCAGAGAGAAACCAAGCTGCTTTCAGTTTCAAAGCTGCCTTCTGGACTTCCTAAAAATTCCTTTTTAAAATCTGTATTTCTAGTTCAAAAAATCTCAACTGGATCTCAAAATGATTTCAGGTTAATCCCACCACTGTGCCACCATGTCAAGGTTCCTCCCCCACTCTGAACTCTAGGGTACAGATGTGGGGACCTGCATGAAAAACCTCCTAAGCTTATCTTTACCAGCTTAGGTCAAAACTTCCCCAAGGTAACAAATATTACCCCCGTTATCCTTGGAATGGCCGCTACCACCACCAAACTAATACTGGTTACTGGGGAAGAGCTGTTTGGACGCGTCCTTCCCCCCAAAATACTTCACAAAACCTTGCACCCCACTTCCTGGACAAGGTTTGGTAAAAAGCCTCACCAATTTGCATAGGTGACCACAGACCCAGACCCTTGGATCTTAAGAACAATGAACAATCCTCCCAACACTTGCACCCCCCCTTTCCTGGGAAATGTTGGATAAAAAGCCTCACCAATTTACATAGGTGACCACAAACCCAAACCCTTGGATCTGAGAACAATGAAAAAGCATTCAGTGTTTTACAAGAAGACTTTTAATAAAAAAATAGAAGTAAATAGAAATAAAGAAATCCCCCCTGTAAAATCAGGATGGTAGATATCTTACAGGGTAATTAGATTCAAAAACATAGAGAACCCCTCTAGGCAAAACCTTAAGTTACAAAAAAGATACACAGACAGAAATAGTTATTCTATTCAGCACAATTCTTTTCTCAGCCATTTAAAGAAATCATAATCTAACACATACCTAGCTAGATTACTTACTAAAAGTTCTAAGACTCCATTCCTGTTCTGTCCCCGGCCAAGACGACTACAGACAGACACACAAACCCTTTGTTTCTCTCCCTCCTCCCAGCTTTTGAAAGTATCTTGTCTCCTCATTGGTCATTTTGGTCAGGTGCCAGCGAGGTTACCTTTAGCTTCTTAACCCTTTACAGGTGAGAGGAGCTTCCCCTGGCCAGGAGGGATTTCAAAGGGGTTTACCCTTCCCTTTATATTTATGACAGGTTGTAAAACCTATTCCTTAATGTTAATTGTTGTGGTTGTGTAATCACATTTCTACTCCCTTTCTATTTCTTATATTTGGTCAGAGAGGACTCGGCCCGCTAATTTTTACTACCAACTCACATTTGATCCTGTCTGTCAAATGCCAAGTTGTGAAGTACTGATTAAGTAAGCCAGACTTTTATTTTCCTTGCACACAGTGACCAAGTATCTCTAATTGGTGCTTGAGACAAAATTCTATTTATAAAGCTAGCCCTTAACAGTGTGACCAAAATCAGTTTGACTATTATTACCATCTGAAAAATCCACACACAAAAACATGACTTGTTTGGTGATTCTTTTTAAGCCAGGGCTACCTGACATGGCTGTGGGTCAGATTTAGTGCCCAGGCTCTGATTTAACTCAGGCAAGGACCTGCCTGCATTTCAGTGAGGACATAGGCTAAGAGCTGATAGTCCTCCAATGACTTTGCCACAATACTCCTCAAAGGACAGACAGTTTCTCCAAAGGATAGACAATTGGCACAATTGACTGGGAAAGAATCCTGGAGTGTCTCTGCACAAAGAACCATGGACGATGGCCTCAGTCACACACGGACAAGTGGTCAAACAGTGAGGACACAGTACCATGCTACCCCTAGTCACTTAGCTCTTTTTGGAGCACTAGCTAGAGTAGACCTAGCATGTGTCTGTCTACCCAAGCTGGGAAGCATGTTCCTGCTGCAGTGTAGATGTACACAATTCTTATGAAGCCACCAGATGGCACCAGGTTGGGAGAAGTTTCAAGCATTTTGGAGGACAGAATTAGAATTCAAAAAGGTCCTTGTAAAATCAGAGAATTTGTCTGAAATCACGACATTGAAAGTACTACACTTTGGAAGAAAAAATTCAAATGCCCAAATACAAAATGAGGATCAACTGGCTGGGCAGTAGTACTGCATAAAAGGTTCTGAGGGTTATAGTGGATCACAAACTCACTAAGAGACAACAGTGGGATGTAGTTGTGAAAAAGGCAAATATCATTCTAGGGTGTATTAACAAGAGGATGTATTCACAAAAAGTATCACATGTAAGACACAGGAGGTAATTGTTCCACTCTACTCAGCACTGGGGAGGCCTCAGCTGGAGTACTGTGCTTAGATTTCACACTTCAAGAAGGATGTGAACAAACTGGAGAGCGCCAAGAAGCACGCAACAAAAGTGATCAAAGGTTTAGAAAACCTGACCTATAAGGAAAGGTTAAAGAAATTGGGCATGTTTAGTCTTGAGAAAAAAAGATTGAGGAGAACCTTCCAATATGTTGAGGGTTGTCATAAAAAGGATGGTGATATATTGTTCTCCATGTCCATTGAAGATAGGACAAGAAGTAATTGTCTTAATCAACCTCAAAGGAGATTAGGAAAAACTAACTGTAAAAGATAATTCAGTACTGGATTAGATTACTAAAGTATGATGTGAAATCTGAGTCATTGGAGACGTTTTTAGGAACAGGTTAGATGAACACCTGCCAGTGATCATCTAGGTTTACTTGGTCCTTCCTCAGCATAGGAGGCTAGACTAGATGACCTCTTGAGTTCCTTTCCAGCCATACATATCTACGATTTGCTGTGCATTTTGCCCTCTCATTTGACAATATGTTGAAAATAATGGTCTCCTTATACAGACAAAACAGCATACCCAAGGGCAGAAGCATAGCAACTTTAGGAAAGAAGAGAGCAAGTTGTTTTAATCTATATTCAGTTTTTGAGCCCGGTGAAAGAGAGGTCAGGAAGTCAACATGCAGAGTTCACAGCTGTTGAGCCATACTATAGGTCAGAGCAAAGCACTGTTATGGAGATTCCCAGCAGGATTCCACTAGGCATGTAGGAATTGCATGGGGATTCTTCTATAGTGACTGCAACCATACAGTAGTGTGCAAGATCATCCCCATCATCAGGAGAAGAATGAAGACTCATTCTTTGAAACCTGCATGAGCTGCCACTTTAAGTCTGATATTATTTCCTGTGTAAATAATTGTTTCCAATTACCATGCTTCATCAGACATGAGAAGTGTAAAATGGAGGTCTTAACAATAGTCTCACTGAAGTAAAAAAGAAAACTCCCATTGATTTCAGTGGGATCAGGATTTCACCTAAAGTAGAGAACAGCTTCCCCAGGATGAAACAAAAAATGTAGAACATTCATGTATTTAAAAAAAAATAAAATCTAAGGCTGAGTGAATGGTTCTATATTCTAACATTAAGCAGCTTTAGCCAGTTGAATAGACTCATTTTGTAAAAAGAAAATCAGGTTAATGCGGTAGCTTGTTCACCTCTAACAACTAAAACAGTCGCTAAAATTAGATGGTGAAATTACACTAGACTTTAGGGGCAGATAATACTTCTGAAGGACTCTAGAAACAAAATTGAAGCATTTAATAGATAAATCAGTTTGATATAGATATATTTCTGGGGCTAGTGAAGTAACACCTTTAGTATTATTGTTATCTGAATTTATGGTGGCCTCAGATACCATCAGTTCTAGGAAGGTGCTTTAAAATCTACAACAGTAGATGGTAATAATTATTGTTTCAGCAAGACCCTACTGGAATAAGTTTAATGGGGATGCAGTTTGCTAGTGTCATGTAGGTTAATGATTATCTTTTTCTAGATAATAATTAGGCCTTCATTAAGGACAGCAGAATTCAAAAGACCTCAGTTAGAGTGTCAGTATACAGAAGGTGGCAAGCAGTGCTTGATTTGTAATGAAAGAGGTTGTCAAGGTTCCTCCCCCACTCTGAACTCTAGGGTACAGATGTGGGGACCTGCATGAAAAACCTCCTAAGCTTATCCTTACCAGCTTAGGTTAAAACTTCCCCAAGGTACAAAATATTACCCCCGTTATCCTTGGAATGGCCGCTACCACCACCAAACTAATACTGGTTACTGGGGAAGAGCTGTTTGGACGCGTCCTTCCCCCCAAAATACTTCCCAAAACCTTGCACCCCACTTCCTGGACAAGGTTTGGTAAAAAGCCTCACCAATTTGCATAGGTGACCACAGACCCAAACCCTTGGATCTGAGAACAATGAAAAAGCATTCAGTGTTTTACAAGAAGACTTTTAATAAAAAATAGAAGTAAATAGAAATAAAGAAATCCCCCCTGTAAAATCAGGATGGTAGATATCTTACAGGGTAATTAGATTCAAAAACATAGAGAACCCCTCTAGGCAAAACCTTAAGTTACAAAAAAGATACACAGACAGAAATAGTTATTCTATTCAGCACAATTCTTTTCTCAGCCATTTAAAGAAATCATAATCTAACACATACCTAGCTAGATTACTTACTAAAAGTTCTAAGACTCCATTCCTGTTCTGTCCCCGGCCAAGACGACTACAGACAGACACACAAACCCTTTGTTTCTCTCCCTCCTCCCAGCTTTTGAAAGTATCTTGTCTCCTCATTGGTCATTTTGGTCAGGTGCCAGCGAGGTTACCTTTAGCTTCTTAACCCTTTACAGGTGAGAGGAGCTTTCCCCTGGCCAGGAGGGATTTCAAAGGGGTTTACCCTTCCCTTTATATTTATGACACGCCCCCCAAATCTCAGCTAGGGTGAAACACTGGCTGGGATTTCTTCCTGGAGCTCTAGGAAAACAGAGTTAATAAGACACATGCATCTCTAAATATACTACCAAGTACATAAAGACTAACAATATTTTCCACATCTCAAGGACGATTTTAACCAGTTGATTCTGGGAAACTTTCACGGGAGAGTGCATCAGCCACTTTGTTAGAAGCTCCTGAGATGTGTTGGATGTCGAAATCAAAATCTTGGAGAGCTAAACTCCACCGAAGAAGTTTTCTGTTAGTTTCTTTGACGGTGTGAAGCCACTTTAGTGCAGCATGGTCGGTTTGCAGGTGGAAACGCCGTCCCCAAACATATGGGCGTAGCTTTTCCAGAGCGTAGACAATGGCATAACATTCTTTTTCAGTGACTGACCAGTTGCTTTCCCTCTCAGACAGTTTTTTGCTGAGAAACACTACAGGGTGGAATTCTTGATCAGGTCCTTTCTGCATTAAAACTGCTCCCACACCACGCTCGGATGCATCTGTGGTTACTAGGAACGGTTTGTCAAAGTCTGGGGCCCTTAGTACAGGGTCAGACATGAGTGTCGCTTTAAGCTTGTTAAAGGCCTTCTGACACTTTCCGGTCCACTGAACAGCATTTGGCTGTTTCTTTTTGGTTAGGTCTGTCAGTGGGGCAGCGATTTGGCTGTAGTGCGGTACAAATCGTCTGTAATAACCGGCCAAGCCTAAGAAGGATTGAACCTGTTTCTTTACTTTGGGACAGGCCACTTTTGGATAGCATCCACTTTGGCCTGTAGGGGGCTGATAGTTCCTTGACCCACCTGGTGTCCAAGGTAAGTCACTCTGTTTAGGCCTATTTGACACTTCTTAGCCTTAACAGTTAGTCCTGCCTCCCTTATGCGCTCAAGGACTTTTTGTAGATGTTCCAGGTGGTCTGCCCAGGAATCCGAAAATATGGCCACATCGTCAAGGTAGGCGACTGCATATTCTCCTAATCCCGCTAGGAGACCATCTACAAGTCTTTGGAAAGTGGCGGGTGCATTTCGCAGCCCGAAAGGGAGTACATTAAATTCATACAGCCCGAGATGTGTGATGAAGGCTGACCTTTCCTTGGCAGATTCATCTAGCGGTACCTGCCAGTACCCCTTGGTTAAGTCCAAGGTAGAGATGAACTGGGCCCTTCCCAGTTTCTCTAATAGTTCATCTGTGCGTGGCATGGGATAGTTGTCTGGGCGAGTTACAGCATTTAGCTTACGGTAGTCCACGCAAAAACGTATTTCCCCATCTGGTTTGGGAACTAGAACCACTGGAGATGCCCATGCACTTTCAGAGGGGCGGATTACACCCATCTGTAACATATCCTGGATCTCCCGTTCTATAGCAGTTTTAGCTTGAGGAGACACCCGGTAAGGTTGGACCCTAATTGGGTGAGCATTACCTGTGTCAATGGAGTGGTATGCCCGTTCAGTCAGTCCTGGGGTGGCTGAGAACGTTGGCGCGTAGCTAGTGCACAGCTCCTGGATCTGCTGTCGCTGCATACGCCCAAGGGTCATGGAGAGGTTCACCTCTTCCACACCACCAGCACATTTCCCTTCGTAATAGACACCTTCAGGCCACTCAGCGTCGTCTCCTCCCTGGGCTGTAAACTGACAAACCTTTAATTCTCTGGAATAAAAGGGCTTTAGAGAATTAATATGATACACCTTAGGCTTTCGGTTGGAGGTGGGGAATGCTATGAGATAATTAACAGCTCCCAGGCGCTCCTGGACCACGAATGGCCCTTCCCACGATGCTTCCATTTTATGGGCCTGGAGCGCCTTTAAGACCATGACCTGGTCTCCTACTTTGAAGGAACGCTCTCTGGCATGTTTATCATACCAGGCTTTTTGCTCTTTTTGAGCATCCTGTAAGTTTTCTCTAGCAAGGGCTAAAGAGGTTCGGAGGGTGTTTTGTAGGTTGGTTACAAAGTCCAGAATGTTAGTTCCTGGAGAAGGTGTAAATCCCTCCCATTGCTGCTTCACCAACTGCAATGGCCCCTTAACCTCACGGCCATATACAAGTTCAAATGGGGAAAACCCTAAACTGGGATGTGGTACAGCTCTGTAGGCAAAGAGCAACTGCTGCAATACTAGGTCCCAATCATTGGAGTGCTCATTTACGAATTTACGTATCATGGCCCCCAAAGTTCCATTAAACTTCTCCACCATGCCATTTGTTTGATGATGGTAAGGAGTGGCAACCAAGTGATTTACCCCATGAGCTTCCCAAAGGTTTTTCATATTTCCTGCCAGGAAATTAGTCCCTGCATCTGTGAGGATGTCGGAGGGCCAACCTACCCTGGCAAAAATGTCTGCTAGTGCCTGGCACACACTTTTAGCCCTGGTGTTGCTTAGAGCTACTGCTTCCGGCCATCGGGTGGCAAAATCCATGAAAGTCAGTATGTACTGCTTTCCTCTGGGTGTCTTTTTCGGAAAAGGACCCAGAATATCCACAGCTACTCGCTGAAATGGAACTTCAATGATGGGGAGTGGCTGGAGAGGAGCTTTGACCTGGTCTTGGGGTTTTCCCACTCTTTGGCACACCTCACAAGACTGGACATAGGTAGAAACATCCTTGCCCATTCCCTCCCAGTGGAATGACCCCCCCAAACGGTCTTTGGTCCTGTTCACCCCAGCATGGCCACTAGGGTGATCATGGGCTAAGCTCAAGAGCTTGGCCCGGTATTTAGTTGGAACTACCAACTGTCTCTGAGGATGCCAGTCTTCCTGGTGTCCCCCAGAAAGAGTTTCCTTGTATAAAAGTCCTCTTTCTACAACAAACCTGGATCGATTAGAAGAGCTGAGAGGCGGTGGGTTGCTCCGTGCCGCCGTCCAAGCTCTCTGGAGGCTTTCATCTGCTTCCTGTTCGGTCTGGAACTGTTCCCTTGATGCTGGAGACATCAGTTCCTCATGGGATTGTGGACCTAGGCTTGGTCCCTCTGGAAGCGATATAGGGGATGGAGCTGTTTCTGTTGACTGTGAACCGCTCTCCGCTGGTGCACTATGTTGGGATTCAGGCTCCGGCTGAGCCTCTTGTGTAGGGTTATCGGCTGCTGCCAGTTCAGGTTCGGTGGGGCCCTCTGGTGTTGAGGTTGCAAGTACTGGATTCAGTGCTGACACGGGGTCTGGTGTTGGTTGTTTGGCTGGTTCCGGTTCTGGGACTGGTTCCGTCTGGGTCTCTGGGACTGGATCCACTACTGCTGTTGCAGACATTGGCCTGGGGTCCAGGTCCATCACCTCTGACTGGGTCCTGATAGAAGTTTCCAGAACAGAGCTAGGCCTCACGGCTTGTTTAGCCTGGTTGCGGGTGACCATTCCCACCCTCTTGGCCTGCTTCACATGATTGGCCAAGTCTTCCCCCAACAGCATGGGGATGGGATAATCATCATAGACTGCAAAAGTCCACATTCCTGACCAGCCCTTGTACTGGACAGGCAACTTGGCTGTAGGCAAATTGAAAGAGTTGGACTTGAAGGGTTGAATCGTCACTTGGATCTCTGGGTTGATTAAATTGGGGTCCACTAAGGAAGCATGGATAGCTGACACTTGTGCTCCGGTGTCCCTCCACGCGGTGACCTTCTTCCCACCCACACTCACAGTTTCCCTCCGCTCCAAGGGTATCTGGGAGGTATCTGGGCCTGTGGACCTCTGGTGTGATTCCGGTGCAATGAACTGTAATCTGTTGGGGTTCTTGGGGCAGTTGGCCTTTACATGCCCCAGCTCGTTACATTTAAAACATCGTCCAGCTGACGGGTCACCGGGGCGAGGAGGGTTGCTGGAGAACGGGGTGGTGGGACGATAAGGGGTCTGGAGGGTTCTTTGGGAGGTAGGTGGGGCTTTGGGCGGCCCCCGGTAATAGGGTGTGGTCTGGGGTGGTCCCTTCTGGTCTCCGCTCCAACTGCGACCAGTTTTCTTCTTCTCTGCCACCTCCACCCATCTGGCTCCAATCTCTCCTGCCTCAATTACAGTTTTGGGTTTCCCATCTAGGATGTATCTTTCTATTTCCTCAGGAACACCCTCTAAGAATTGTTCCATTTGCATTAGGAAGGGCAAATTTACTGGAGATTCAACACTTGCTCCTGATATCCAGGCATCCCAATGTTTTACAATGTGGTAGGCATGTCGGGTAAATGACATGTCTGGTTTCCACCTTAGGGCTCTGAACCTCCGACGAGACTGCTCGGGTGTTATCCCCATTCTGACTCTCGCCTTGGATTTAAACAGTTCATACTTGTTCATGTGTTCTTTAGGCATTTCAGCTGCCACCTCAGCTAAGGGTCCACTGAGCTGCGGCCTCAGCTCTACCATGTATTGGTCAGTAGAGATGTTGTACCCAAGGCAGGCCCTTTCGAAGTTTTCTAAGAAGGCCTCAGTATCATCACCTGCCTTGTAGGTGGGGAACTTTCTGGGATGGGAAGTGGTACCTGGAGAAGGATTGCTAGGGTTTGTTGGTATATTCTGCTGGGCCTTTATCCTCTCCATCTCCTCCACATGCTTCCTCTCTTTTTCCTTCTCCTCCTCCACATGCTTCCTCTCTTTTTCCTTCTCCTCCTCCACATGCTTCCTCTCTTTTTCCCTCTCCTCCTCCACATGCTTCCTTGCCTCCATTTCCCTCTTGTGGGCAGCCTCTTGGTGTTGTTCTGCCTCCCTTTCTTGTTCCTTCTTCAGCTGCATGAGTTCTATCTGTCTTTCATGTTCCCTTTGTTTTTCCTCAGCCTGAAATTTGGCTAATTCCAGCTGTAGTCGAGCTGAGGATTTGGCCATTCTAACCTCTCTGTTTTTAACTAACTTTACACCCGAGGTTTAGAAATAAACAAACAAAACTTGGCTGTAAAATTTTGCTGTGCTGGAATAGAATACCTATTCTCTGATAGTGATTGTCAGCCTACAGAAAAAGACAATTCCCTTGTCTCTGCTCTGGGCCCAAATTAAAGCAAAAAACCTCCAACTACTTGGAAACCTGCTTACCCAGCCCAAAGAAGAAAAAAATTTCTTTTCAAACCTGTGCTCCTTGTAAAACAAACAAAAAAAAAAATCAAAATCCTAAAAAAAAACCCTGCCACTTTTGTCTCCAGGCAAATGGGTAGAGCACACACCCCCTATTTACTTTTAGGAAGAAAAGAAAAAAAAAAAACCTCTGGGTTGGAAGACTGTGAATTTCCCTGCAGGAGTTAAGTACCCTGCCTCCAGGCAAAGAAAATCTGCAATTCACAAGATAATCCCCTTTTGTCTCTGCTTGGCCACAAAGCAGAGAGAAACCAAGCTGCTTTCAGTTTCAAAGCTGCCTTCTGGACTTCCTAAAAATTCCTTTTTAAAATCTGTATTTCTAGTTCAAAAAATCTCAACTGGATCTCAAAATGATTTCAGGTTAATCCCACCACTGTGCCACCATGTCAAGGTTCCTCCCCCACTCTGAACTCTAGGGTACAGATGTGGGGACCTGCATGAAAAACCTCCTAAGCTTATCCTTACCAGCTTAGGTTAAAACTTCCCCAAGGTACAAAATATTACCCCCGTTATCCTTGGAATGGCCGCTACCACCACCAAACTAATACTGGTTACTGGGGAAGAGCTGTTTGGACGCGTCCTTCCCCCCAAAATACTTCCCAAAACCTTGCACCCCACTTCCTGGACAAGGTTTGGTAAAAAGCCTCACCAATTTGCATAGGTGACCACAGACCCAAACCCTTGGATCTGAGAACAATGAAAAAGCATTCAGTGTTTTACAAGAAGACTTTTAATAAAAAATAGAAGTAAATAGAAATAAAGAAATCCCCCCTGTAAAATCAGGATGGTAGATATCTTACAGGGTAATTAGATTCAAAAACATAGAGAACCCCTCTAGGCAAAACCTTAAGTTACAAAAAAGATACACAGACAGAAATAGTTATTCTATTCAGCACAATTCTTTTCTCAGCCATTTAAAGAAATCATAATCTAACACATACCTAGCTAGATTACTTACTAAAAGTTCTAAGACTCCATTCCTGTTCTGTCCCCGGCCAAGACGACTACAGACAGACACACAAACCCTTTGTTTCTCTCCCTCCTCCCAGCTTTTGAAAGTATCTTGTCTCCTCATTGGTCATTTTGGTCAGGTGCCAGCGAGGTTACCTTTAGCTTCTTAACCCTTTACAGGTGAGAGGAGCTTTCCCCTGGCCAGGAGGGATTTCAAAGGGGTTTACCCTTCCCTTTATATTTATGACAGAGGTGCCGGGGCTCAAGCAATTTTTTTTTTTAATGTTCGTAACTGACACAGCAAGCCCAGAGGTGCTGGGGTTATGACCTGCCAAGCCTAGAGGTGCTGGGGCTCAAACCTGGCAAACCCTGGCACAAATTAAGCACTGGTGGCAAGTCAAATAATTCTACATCAATGATCCAATGAATATGTTTCTTCTACTTTCTATCTAAAAGAGAAGTAAGAAAGTCCAAGGACATTTCACAGAAAATTACTACCCTTAATGCAATTTTAAGGCAGATAAATTGAGTATTACAATATCAGGAAATACTGAATTACCCTTGTAAAGTACTATGGTTTCTACAGTAATTATTTAAAACGCTGCATCTAAGGATAGTGATACTGCAGTGCTTTGGACTACTAATGGTAAATACTATAGCATATTTTTAAACAAGGGTTGAAACTGAAAGCTCATTCTTAACTCTGCCTCTTTGTGCTTATGCTATAAAAGATGGTCTCTTGCTGTCACAAATATATAACCTAGAGTAGATTATTTTGCAACTTTAGGTGGACATGTAACACACACTTACTTTGGATATGGCTTAAATGAGATCTACTAAACAAGCCAAGCTGTTTAAATGATTTTATTTTTAATGGGTGTTTGCTTATTTTATATCATGTGGCATCTCCCGCACACCAACATATTTAGGTTTATTTTTCCTTGCTGCTTTAAAATGACTCATACTCTCTTTTTTTCCTTCCCCAACTCCTTTCTTTCCAGATTTACCTTGTCATTATGGATTATACATTCTATGATGATTGCAGAACTGGAAGCTGAGGTGTACAGTATGCAGTGCCTAGAATTGTCCAATAGTACCTCTTTCTTCTTGATAGTCCATTCTTTATTTCTCTGTCTAACTGACTAATGCTTGTGTGGCTTTTTCCAGTTGTAGATGGTGTTTTCCCTGTAGGTAACACATTATGAATGAAGTGTCAACATGAGTATCCTTATCACCTTGACTTTCACTCACATATACTACTCAACTGCTAGACTGATTATTAGGATTAGAAGAAATGTATATTATACTGTTACAGTAATGTTGGTTTCCTTTTGTAGTGGATGCAAATGGGGAGAAAATATGTATCTTTTCCCAGGTGTCAATCTACTTATTCTATTTTAAATTCAATGTTCCTTGATATATAGCTCATCTTCTCCATGAAATTTCTAATTCTTTCCCTTTTTGTATTCATGACATGTACTTCAGTCTCTACTGACTTGCTGTTTTCCCAGAAACTAGATTATTTTCACATGACTATCAGTACAGTATGTATTCACAAAGACTTAGAGAGCATATCCTGTATAACACACACTCAAAATCTCCTACAGATACTTTCTGAGAGCAATGTACTTTTGAACAAAGAGTGGGAGTTGGCTCTGAAAATTTACTCTGTAATCTTCCCACTAGAAATAGAAAAAATTCTATCGATTGCCTTTAACAGATTAAATCTTGTTTTGCAAAAATGTATGACATTTTCTAAAAACACTCTTGAAAACAGTAACGCAAAGGTTAAGGAAATGTTGCAAGGTATTGGTTAAGAGACAGTTGTTTCCCACTGCTTTGTTTATGGAAGTGTAAGTGTAAGACAAAAGGGAAAGGAAGGGCTCTGAGGACAAATACTTTTTAGCTCATTTCCCCGCCTCTTTTGTTTTCCTATCTTCAGACTCCATTTCCCACAAGATTTACCTACCCATAACATTTTCCAGCAAAATAAAAAAGTGGTGGTAAGGAGAAATCTTTCATTTATGTTCAAGAACAAAGCAGAATAGACTTATTTTTGTGATGATACTTTCTTTAGATCTTGCGTCTGATGCCTGAACTCCATTCTTTTTGCCCCTTTCAAGATCTGTTCCTTCTTTGGAAAAAAAAATAAATAAAGTTTAGTCTTCCCCCAACCCCATCCCATTCTTTCCCAACTTGAACATTAATTGATCTCACCAATAGATGACATGGCTGGAAGCTATTTCATGACCTAATATGCACATCAGCTTTCAGAAGAACTGCTGGGAGTACACTTATGTACTCTGTAAAGTGGCTATTGTTTATTAAACATTGTAAATAAATTTTCATTAGACAGTATGGAAGCGGGGCTGTCTCTACTCAAACAGCCTAAGGCAGTAAAATGTTTAGTGACTACTTGGTATGCAAGTGTCTGCATGGGTTGAGAGGTGTGGATATTTTCTGGGGTAGCGAAGCCTTCAGAGCCAGACCTCTTTGCAAAATTTATTTATTATTATTATTGCCCTTATATAATACACCAAGAGTAGGACAGGTGATAGGTTAGCTTACAAGCCTCTTAAAGTGACCCTAAGAAAAATAAAAGCATGGAAAGTTTGTCTCTTATACGTCTCGACAATGTCAGGCCTCAATACCTAATTTGTCATTGTCATAAATATAAAGGGAAGGGTAACAACCTTCCTGTATACAGTACTGTAAAATCCCTCCCAGCCAGAGGCACAAAATCCTTTTACCTGTAAAGGGTTAAGAAGCTCAGGTAACCTGGCTGGAACTTGACCAGAAGGACCAATAAGGGGACAAGATACTTTCAAATCTGGGGGGTGAGCGGAGGGATAGGTTTTGGTCTGTGCTTGCTGGACACAAATCAAGGAAGCAAGCAATCCAACTCCATAAGAATTAGTAAGTACTAGCAAGGGAATGCTTTTTGTTTTGGCTTGTGACTTCCTCTGTGATGAGAGGAAGGTGTATTCCTGGTTTTCTTTTAGTAACTTTAAAGTTTGGCCCAGAGGGAAATCCTCTGTGTTTTTTAATCTGATTGCCCTGTAAGATTATCTTCCATTCTAATTTTACAGAGGTGCTTCTTTTACCTTTTTTCTTTATAATAAAGTTCTATTTCTTTTAGAATCTGATTGGGGTTTTTTTTTAATGTCCTAAAAAACCCCATGGTTGGTCTGTGCTCATCTTGATTATTCTCAAGCCTTCCCAGGAAAGGGGGTGTAAGGGTTTGGGGGGATGTTAGAGGGGAGAAGGAACTCCAAGTGGTCCTTTCCCCTGAGTTTGTCTAAATCACTTGGTGGTGGCAGCTTTACCTAATCCAAAGTACAAGGGAGAATTTGTGCCTTGGGGAATTTTTAAACTAAGCTGGCAGAAATAAGCTTAGGGGGTCTCTTACATGGGTCCCCACGTCTGGACCCTAGAGTTCAGAGTGGGGAGGGAACCCTGACAGTCATCAGGATCAAGTAGTATTTGCAGAGGCTGTAATCAATTTAGCTATCATTCAAAGGGTAGATATTGCCCTCTCCCTTTTATGGAAGGATACAAAGGCCCCAAAAGCACAGAATCCATGGTTGTTCCACTACCTGGGAAGAGACAAACCCGGAGGAAGTCCACCTGCACACACATCCTGTGTTCTGCAAGACCATGCATGGGGTAGCTGAAAGGAATGGCTCTTCAAGGCACAATGGTCCAAAACCATCTGTAAAAAGTGAGCCATGGATAATACTACAGCCCAGAAACTAACTGAAGCGCCGAATGATTAAACACAGACACACACAGACACACACACACATGGATATTTACACATATGTATTTACACAGAAATTATATCAGTACAGTCTGTTTAGACATCCACGGGCAATATCTGCCTGCTCTTCACTCATTGAACGCACTGATTACAAGTAGTGCAGAGGAAAAATTGATCCTGAAGTTTTTCAAGTCTGGCATCCCCAAAATTTTACATCCAGCAGCTGTGTGTGCAAACCCTTCACTTCACAGAAAGTAATTGTGCACAAATTGTATGTGCAAACCTTTTTGAATCTGCAGCTTGTGTCTTTGAAAATTTGTTTTTCCTTGTTGGTGTTATCCAAAAGTCCTATTAGTACCCTTAAACTCCTTTTCCTTTTAAAGTAAACTGATTTAAAAGTGAAGCTCACACCGCCCTATCGTGAAAAACTGTTCATTTCTAGCATGGCTAAAAAAAACAAAAATGGATGCTCAGAGGCCTCTTGGAAGAGTTATGCTCCTGTGAAGGACAGCAGGACATGTCAGCCACATCCTTTCCCTTGAGGGTCTCAGCAGGAGGAGAGGGGTGTGTGTATGCATCATGGCAGGCTGTACTGCAGGCTCTACAGACAAGACATGCCACCTTGTATACATTTGTTTCCGAGCAATGCTGGTCTCTGACATCTCCAAACAAGACATGTCATGTCAAACCACATTAATCAGCCATGTCACTTTGGGTTGCAAAGTCACACATGATAACATACTAGAGGAAAGTTTTAAAAATAGGGAAAAACAACTTTGTAAAATGTGCACATCTTCTTTGCCTATGAAAGAAATGAGGGTGTGGACAGTTTGGTCGAACACCTGCATGGATCCCAAACTATGATCTTCACAAAATAAGAAAGGAGGACACCATTCCTGTGAAAAGAAAATAGAAGTGCTGGTTATTTCATGCAAATATTTGATGAGAACAGTAGCATGAGCAATCGCAGGACAAGTGGCATAACAGGCTTAGAGGGAAAGTTTATCTTCCTAGTGGTTTCTAATTGTCTTCCCCTGAGGTCAGTTAAAACTGGCTTATGAAACCCTTCACATTGCATTAATAACTTTTCATTGTACTGGAAGGTTTCTTTAACATTAGTATCACTTCATAATATCGTATAGTGGCTTTTTCCCTAACACAATAGACAAGTTTAATTTATTAGCACCTTTCATATCACATTAGGGAAAATAAATACTAATATAATAGGTGAGAAACCTGGAAATATGCCTTAGAACTTTTAGGGTAGAGAATATAGGAAAGTTTTTCTTGAATAGCTCACTCTCAGCAGTTTCCATGGATCCTGCATGGATATTCAGAATAGACAGAATTATATATTGCATTTACTATTATATGTGTTGTGGTTTATATGTCTAATCAAGGGATTAGGAAGAGACATAAATCTTTATGCTTCTGGGTTTAAGCCAATCTCTTATTATTGACTGTTAGGAGGAAATATTACCTTAGGACAGGTTATCCCATAATTGCCTACTCCAGGATTTCTTGCACCTTCTTCTAAGCACCTGGTGCTGGCTACTGTCAGACAGGATTAGATGCACCACTGGTCTGATCCCATATGGCAATTTCTAGGTTCTATGAACATTTGTTAATCATGTGCATTCAGAAAGGTCCTATGCTTAGGCCTTACATGCTACAAAATGGAGGAATTATTCAAAATGTGCTGATGTACTAAAACTTTATTTACATACTTGTCTAGTAAATATGAGCATCAGGTTTTAGAGAGGATGGGTATTTAGTTCCTGGACCTTCCATGCCCTCTAGAACACTTCTATAAAGCAAAAAGAGGTAGGGAGCTCTTCAGAAATGAGATCCTCTGACACAGAACACTTCCTGTCCTAGTTTCTCAACCAATTATATGTATTTCATTTTACTATTGATATTTGTACTTGACAGCTTAATATAGTAGTTATCCAACATCTGGCTATTCATAGTAAATTTTTACTCTTCCATTGTTTGCTTTGTTCCTTTTATGACACAAAGGCTTACAGCTGAAGTTGAGCAGTCACTGGAAAATCCAAGTCAATGGAGTTACACCACAGATGACTTTGGTCTGATGGCTCTACAGACTTAAAAATGATTCACAGCCTAGGCTTAAACCATTACTTCAGAAGCACTGTTGCGTGACTGTCTTGTGTATGAAGCAGCAGAACTGGTTGGTAAATAACTATTTCCCACAAAATCTTTTTTGAAAAGTTTTCATGGAAGATTTTCCTTCTTTGGCGGGCTTGGGCAGGGGGAGTGAAAAAAACAAAAATGCCAAGAACTTTTTGGTTTTCTGTTTCTCTTGAAGCCAAAATCTTTTCCTCCATTTCCTTTACGAAAAGATGATTAAGTCAAAATGTTTTTATTTTCAAATTAAAAATGTTGACCAGCTCTATTAATAGCATACATGCACTTCCTTGCTTCTCCACTCCCTTTCTTCAAACTTTATCCCAGAGATATGGATCAAATGAGAATTGGCCTAAACATTTACCCAGAATTTAAACAAAAGTATGGGTGGGAGTATGGGAAACAACCCAACAGAACCTAAACATTTTGCAAGAATCTTCATTTTCTAGTTGTTACTGAAGCAGAACTTAAAAATTTGCACCAAAAAAGTATATTTGCCTTGTATTAAAAAGATGAAGTACTGGGAATTTCATGAGGAAATCTGTTTTGAGATTTCAGACCTTATTTCCAAACCAAAAAGATTAGAGAAGCCTCTAAATTTTACACATTTTCTGATTATAACCTTATGCAGTTTGTCATGAGTGCTTTCCTATCCTCATCTATATTGAGAACCTACATCTAAATGGGCAAGAGAGTATTTGGCAAGCTGCTTGTAGTATTGGGGAAAGAATTTAATATAGGAGAAGGTTATCATTCCCTACGTCTTGATCTAGCCCTTAGTTCTTAATTTCATTTGATAGTCTTACAGCACTTCAGAAAGTCAGGACCTAGAGATACTATACAATCCTGAGGAGTTGAAAATGTATGATAAGTCATCAAAATATGGAGCAGCTGAGTAGTGTGGCATTGTTACAGGTTAATGGTGAGGGCATTGACCAATTACAGACTGCAAGGTTGTGTCCATCCTCTTCCTGCTTACCAATGCAAATGACAATGTGTGTGTTTTTGGGGAGGAATTTGAAACATTCTAGGGATTCTGCCTATGCAACACCGTACACTTATTTTATCCTTTGAATTTTATTTGTGTACCTGTGTCAAGGTTCCTTCCCCACTCTGAACTCTAGGGTACAGATGTGGGGACCTGCATGAAAGACCCCCTAAGCTTATTCTTACCAGTTTAGGTTAAAAGCTGCCACCACCAAAATGTTACACAAAGAACAGTGGAAGAGCCCACTTGGAGACGTCTCCCCCGCCAAAATATCCCTCCAAGCACTACACCCCCCTTTCCTGGGGAAGGCTTGATAAAAATCCTCACCAATTTGCATAGGTGAACACAGACCCAAACCCTTGGATCTTAAGAACAAGGAAAAAGCAATCAGGTTCTTAAAAGAAGAATTTTAACTAAAGAAAAAGTAAAAGAATCACCTCTGTAAAATCAGGATGGTAAATACCTTACAGGGTAATCAGATTCAAAACATAGAGAATCCCTCTAGGAAAAATCTTAAGTTACAAAAAAACAGGAATATACATTCCATTTAGTACAACTTATTTTATCAGCCATTTAAACAAAACAGAATCTAATGCATATCTAACTAGATTGCTTACTAACTCTTTACAGGAGTTCTGACCTACATTCCTGCTCTGGTCCCAGCAAAAGCATCATAAAGACAGAGACAGCCCTTTGTTCCCCACCCCCTCCAGCTTTGAAAGTATCTTGTCTCCTCGTTGGTCATTTTGGTCAGGTGCCAGCGCGGTTGTCTTAGCTTCTTAACCCTTTACAGGTGAAAGGGGTATTTCCTCTGGCCAGGAGGGATTTAAAGGTGTTTACCCTTCCCTTTATATTTACGACAACCTGGTAGGCTGAGATCTGGCTGCACAATGAATCATTCCCTTTCCAATAACATTAACAGTTTCTGCACATTCTTTTACAGAAGATGCATAAGGCTACATAACTTTGCACAATATATTTCCTCCCCATACTGTAGTTTTCCAATGAAATGTTCATTTACCTTGAGGGGAGGGAAGGGAGAAAAGGAGCAAAACAACTTTCTTTCTTTTTTTTTTAAATTAGAATTTTCTAGCAGCCGATGCAACACTGCAAACAAATAAATAAATAAATGCTGTCATCTTCATGTTCCTCTATTTGTGTATATTTTACGTTGTAGCAAATGTGTGCAATCTGAATCTCCTGAGAATGTAATTATTTGGTGAAATATAGTTCTGCTTTCAATACAGATATACAACTCATCCATATCAAAACTACCGCTTGTGTTATTGGCAAGGAGCTCTCAAATTTAATTGATTAATAAGGGAAATGAATTTTGAAAACTTGTACATTGTCTAGTTGAAGGGTGATCAGAAGATCAAAGGACAAATTACACTTTCTTCATCGTGTATTGTTCAAATGAATTTTATCCATATAATCTGCAGAATTTGCACATAATAGAAAAGGTATCTAAAATACTGGGAACAAAATCTTGGGCAAATAAAACCAGCTCAGCTGGCACAGCTCCCTGGACTTCATTTGAACTACTCCGATTTTCTCTAACTGAAGAACTAGTCCAGTAACTTCAATGGAGATACATCAGCATACACCAGCTGGTGATCTGGATCCATGTGATCACCTATGCACTTTTATCCGGAAAGTTTTGAAAAGCCTCTATGTAATTTAGGCATCATAAATCTCACTGGCTTACAATGAGACTTAAGATACACTTTTCAAAATCATCTGTGTGCCAAATGCACTGTTTTTCTATGTATTGTTTACACCAACATTTCAAATGTACTTTCTTTAATTTTGAACAGTACCATGGAGTATAACAAGAGTCAAGAAGTCAAAGTTTAAAAGTGTGTTGCAGTAATCGACAGCATAAATACTTATAAAAAATCTTTAAAGACAGGCTAACGAATCAAGGAGTATTAGTGTTTAATATGGTACCAAGCGAGAGAGATTTAGAGAAACCATGCATACGATAGCAAGAAAAATGTGGAAGTGGGAAATATGCAGGCACAATCCAATTAATGAAAAACAAGAAAAATTAGTGTGATTATTCTGAAAGTGGTAGACTACTCATGTGCTGAAAGTTAAGCACATGCTTAATTGCTTTCCTGTATCGGGGCCAGAGTCCTCAGTTCTTTGCAGGACTGAGCCATAAATGACATTTAGCCAACACAATAACCCTCCGTTGCCTGGAGGATTTTTAATCCAAGATTTTTTCACAAGTAAAATCCAACCTGTGCAGTAGAAACACTTTACTGGTTCATACTTTCAAGCAGGAGGATTTTTAAAAGATAGTCATTGATGCAGTAGAAATAGATGTTCTCTTCCAAGGTAAAACAAACCCATCAATAATTGTCAAGTGGAACAGAGAATTATGTATTTAAAAGAAAATTTTTGTTAAAAATGAGAGCTTCCTTTCTGGAATAATAATGAAGTATATCTGGAAACAGTGTTCTCACTGATATTAATCTTTTCATTAACTCAGTTAGCATGAATTCATAATCTGGCTGACATTTTAAGTCAGGCTTGCACTGCTTCTGAAATAATCAGTTTATATAATAATCTACATAGCAAAACTATTTACACTTGTTATGTTAAAATGAATCATATTAGGAGAATCTGACTTCAGCTGGTAGTTAACTGAGATCAGGGATACATATTTGGTCGTAGTTTTACAAATGAGTTCCCTGTTTGCATTCAGGTCTGATTCACAGCTCCTAGCAACATCAAGTCTTTGTTAATAGATCCTTATCTACAGAAGTCAGTAGAATATATTACTTGATTAGAAAGAAAGAGAACATATGTTTGCATACATGTATTAATTTTAATGAATTAATGATATTTGAAGTGAAGATACATATTGTAGAAGGTACATTTGACCTTAGATTAAAAAAAAAAACCCTATATTATTATTATTAAAAATGAGCTTTATTGTTGCATTTTATTTGGACACTTTATGCCTAATTCATAAAACAGTTACTTGCCTTTGTACCAAAAGCAGACAGTGAATGAAACGGCTGTTTGGCATCTTAAGAAACAGTAACCGTACCAATGGCCCTAAGAACTATTATTAATGCCACCCAACACTCAAAGAGCACATTGTATCTTCAAAGCATGTTCTTACACTTTGCCAAATTTAGAAGGAAGGGCTTAAGTACACTGTTGGCCAAATCTTATGGTGGTGTTTTCTAGGTGTGTGCATTTGTGTTAGGAATGTATGCATCTGTGTAAAGAGATAATATTACAGTAAATTAAGCAGCTGTAGTTTGCTAGACTAATAGTTCAGCATCCTGCCTCTTGCAGTGGATGCCTGAATCTTTTGGAGGAATGTGAACCCTGAACTTCTAATACACTTGGCCAATTTTGCCATGTACATAGGGCTGGGGAGCGGGAAGATACTTTCCTCCCCCACATAATCAGCTGATGCTTTCAATCAGAAAATTGAATTGCTCTGCTTTGGCATGCAAAATTACAAATGTTAGCATTAATCATAACTCCATCTCATTTTAAAATCCAACCACGTTTGATCAAGTGAATTTCACAGATGGAATATACTCTGTAAAAGTGTGTCTGACATTAACTGAGGTCTGTACAGCCAGGTTGCTTTGCTGACTCTAAGTCACAAGCCTGAAATTTTTCACAAAAAGGGGAAGATAAGGTCTAGTTACATGTATAAGGCACATCAATAAATTATTTTTATATAACTTTAAAAGTTACTTTTACCACCCAATGTTATTTAGGACAGACCGAAAGCTCAGCAAAGTCAATGGAGAGACTCCCATGCATTCCAATGGGCTTTGAGTCCAGGATTTACATAGCAGAATACACACCTGTCTGAGAAAACAGTACGTCTTTACTCCCTTTAACAGAAGAAAAAAATAGTCCAAATAGTCTGTTTTTATCAGTACCTGTTTTTCTTAATTGCTGCAGCATACTGGACACATAGCACCATGAAAATATCTACATGATCTTAAATGTCTTTCCATACAGAAGGACCTGCATGTTCAAAGCCCATCACCATACATGATAGGTTTGGATTTTTTTTTTTTTTGGCCAACATATAGTACTTTAAATTTAAAAGTAATCTGCCATTATGCAGAAATACTGCACTATACTTGTGATATTTCTGGACCAGACTAAAATAAAATATCTGAACTTCTAGATGCTTCTCTGCACCAAACAGATTCTCCAAACCTTTTGAGGTTTGTCCATTCCTAATTGCACATCTAATGTCATGAAACACAGTGATATTAACATACCTGTTGGTAAATTACATCTCAGATTCCTTTATGTCTAATAAGCCTTTACTACATGATTTAACATCCCTCCCCACAAACTTTCAGTTTATTCCACCCACTTTTTGTTTGCTAAAAGAATCACATATGATTCCCAACCTAAGTGGTGTCGCTTGGAATCAGACCTTCTGGAAATGAAATTTCTCATACTTTTTGTTAAATATGTGATATAACTTGATGCTATCACATCAGATTAGATTATGTCACTTCATTTTATATCTGGATTTGGAAGATTATTATGCTGTGATGCCCCAGCTCTTAGCAGTAAACACTAAAACCCCCTTATTTTAAACTTGGGATCCATCATCATTTCAGTTTGTCAGTACTTCATTAAAATTAATCAGAGAAAGTAAAAGCAGAAGTAATGTTAAAATTCTCTTGTTGTGAACTGGCTAGTATCCCAATATAAAATCAGAGATATTTTAGGTACCTTTACAAAATCTGTCTTTTTAAAGGCTTTTTTTCAAATAATTACAACAATCATTTGTCTTTTTTTTTTAAGTGTGATTTTTGTCTAGGTTTTGAAATCAATACGCATGTACAGGAACCTTTTTTCTCCCACAGCTCCATTTCTAGTACACATTAGAATCATAGAATATGTGGGTTGGAAGGGACCTCAGGAGGTCATCTAGTCCAACCACCTGCTCAAAGCAGGACCAATCCCCAATTTTTCCCCCAGATCCCTAAATGGCCCCCTCAAGGATTGAACTCACAACCCTGGGTTTAGCAGGCCAATGCTCAAACCACTGAGCTATCCTAGTGCCAAAAATTTTAAAAATGGGTCACAAAAGTTAGATTCAAATGTTAATATTCAGGCCATTAAATAAGTGGGCTGATTTTCAAAGATGCTGAACACCCAGCTCTTCCCCCTGGCTTCTGTGGGGGTTTGCTAATTGTTATTGTGAATCTTCATATTAAGAGATTTCTTGAAGTCAGGCAGCATCTTGATAGGGCTCAGAGGGTAGCTGTCATAGGGAAAGGAAATATTTATATGGCAAGTTGTCAGCTATTGTATACAGTACTAAGGGACCGAGAAGCCTCATAAATCAGCTGTATACTGGATACATAGATGCAGAGGACTGTTTGCCTGTTCTGAAAGTTGTGGAGGGGTAGGGACACTGAGTTCAACTGCATACCTGGCCCTCTGCCTTATCCGGCACAGTTGGAATACAGTCCTTTAGGTACCATACCTTGCTGTCATAAGTTAGAATAACTTAAGGTCTGTTCTAACTTTCCTCAGGACCAGTGTAGGGGCAGCTTCGTACCAGCTGGCAAAGGCTTTCCTGTTCTTTAACAGCAACCCTCAGTAGGCTTGACAAGTTCACTACACATAGCACACCACTTTCATAGTATTTATCCATAACGACTGTCATGCAAGGTCTATTCTAAAAGCTCATGTTGAACTGATCCTTGTATCATTGCTTGATATATGAACAGACATTTAAGGAGTGGTGCATATGTACTGAAAATATGTTTTAAAGTCTGTCAGTAACCAAATAGAAAACAGATTTCTTCCAGACAAGAATAGGAGGTGTATTCCCCTGTCTATCTTGGTTCACCATTAAGCATTGTAATGGGATCCCAATTTACATATTAAGTGAAAACATTTTATATATGTGTGTGTGTGATGTGATGTGATGTTATACAAGAGTTGAATCAAAGAAATTAGTGCACTGTCCCCTGGGGGACTGCAAACCCATTAATTGCTGTGAGTGTCCAGTAACAAGGCCTGGATATTACAGGGGAACATTTTAAGGGAGGTCAGGGATTGGGATGCACCTATTATTAACCTGCAATGCAAAGTAAGGGCTAGTATAGCCCTAAAGGTATTGTTTTGGTGGCTAACAGACTGGTGGTGTCAGGGAGATGACACCAGCAAGTCTTCCTCTTGCTTGAGTCTGGGGTGCAGGTGGGGAGGGAGGAAGGTTACTCATAGTCCTGGGTATCCCAAGAAAGCATCACAGTACAAGATGCAAGCTTAGAAAAAACAAAGATCATTTAAAACACAATGGAGCAGTCACATTATGTTTCCAAGAGAAGAAAAACCTAGAACTCATACAACTTTGTAGTTTTACTATAACGAAGCAAATATTATTTTTAAAAGTATTTCAGGATAAACTACAAGGCCCTCTTATTCTCTATTTACACTGGAAGGGTAATTCCATTGATGGAAAAACTAGTGTAAAATCAAATTAAATGAATGGGATCATTCTCTAGTTAATATGGTATGTACTCATGAACCTGTTTTCAGCTTAGCTGATTTTTTAAAAAAAACTAATTGCTTGTTTGAATTTCCTAAGAATTCACATTTTCCTATATTTGAAGTATCTGAAACAATGGACCAGACTAAGCTCAACACCACCAGTGTAAATCCAGAGTATCTGAAAAGATTTTAGCCCATTATTTGCATCAACTGACTTTAGCAAAGTTGCTCTGGATTCATATTGTTATACCTAAGAGGCCTATTGTAGGGTATGTCTGCACCACTCAGGCTGAAGCCAAAGCCTACGCAGTTTAGTTTCACAGGGGGCCCTGTGGCATGGGGCCCTAGGCAATTGCCATGCTTGCTACTCCCTAATGCCTGCCCTGGTTAAGTACATGAACAATGCAGGATTGTGCCCATGAGTTAAAATCCACTTTCTTTATCTGTTACATATTGTATGTTAGTGCTCTCATAATCATTAGAGTTTGAAATGCTTCCTGGGCCTAGTGCAGTCCTTTGTAGTATCATTTGATTTTTCATTCCTGATAGATGGCTATTAGCACCTAAATCATGTAGCTACTAAATAAAGGGTTCACAACTTGTTTCTAGCATGGGCTACATCTTCATAGATTGCCTTGGACATAATCTACCCTTCTATTCAAGATCAGATCAGCCACTTTCTCTTCCGTCCAATTTATATTCATCCTCTCTCATAATGCAAGAGCAAAAGTGCATTCAATAAAATGAAAGGTGGCAAATTTAAAATGATTACAAGGAACTGTTTTTTTCACATCATGCAGAAGTAGTCAGTGGAATTCATTGGCCTAAGATATTGAGGTTTAGGAGAATTCAGATAAAGGATTGCATGTTGATATTAACAACATGCAGAGTTATAAAAGTAAGACTTAAATAGCCACCAAGAATTTCGATAGGGAGATATATCCTCATGCTTCAGCACACAAGTCAGCCTCTAATTGAAGATCAAGAAGAAGCTTTCTTGGTAGGTAATAATATAAGGTTTCAAAATATCTTGCACCTTCCTTTGCAACAGCTTATATTGGCAACTACTGGAGACAGTGAATTGGATTAGATGAGCTGATTCAATATGACTAAGAGTCAGCAGTGTGCCCTTGTTGACAAAAAGGCCAATGGCATTTTGGGATGTATAAGTAGGGGCATAGTGAGCAGATCGAGGGACGTGATCGTTCCCCTCTATTCGACATTGGTGAGGCCTCATCTGGAGTACTGTGTCCAGTTTTGGGCCCCACACTTCAAGAAGGATGTGGATAAATTGGAGAGAGTCCAGCGAAGGGCAACAAAAATGATTAGGGGACTGGAACACATGAGTTATGAGGAGAGGCTGAGGGAGCTGGGATTGTTTAGCCTGCAGAAGAGAAGAATGAGGGGGGATTTGATAGCTGCTTTCAACTACCTAAAAGGGGGTTCCAAAGAGGATGGCTCTAGACTGTTCTCAATGGTAGCAGATGACAGAACGAGGAGTAATGGACTCAAGTTGCAGTGGGGGAGGTTTAGATTGGATATTAGGAAAAACTTTTTCACTAAGAGGGTGGTGAAACAATGGAATGCGTTACCTAGGGAGGTGGTAGAATCTCCTTCCTTAGAGGTTTTTAAGGTCAGGCTTGACAAAGCCCTGGCTGGGATGATTTAACTGGGAATTGGTCCTGCTTCGAGCAGGGGGTTGGACTAGATGACCTTCTGGGGTCCCTTCCAACCCTGATATTCTATGATTCTATGATTCTATGACTATGCCCAACCAAAATAACTGACCCTCTATTTTTTCAGGGCAGGAGCATTTGGGTCCTTACTTGCACTAGTTTAAATCTGGAGTCACTCAACTGAACTCCGTGGAGTAAATCCAGATTTACACAAATATCACTAAGTAGAATTTGGCCTACTACTATGTCCTTTGAGTGAATATACAAAATCAATCAGAAGGGGAGTGAAAGTATAGTAGGTAAGAACATCTGAGTATAATGGGGAAAAGCCATTAGGAAAAAAGCAAGACAGAGACAACCCCCAGCCATCAAACTCTAGAAAAATCCCACACCAGGATCCACTTCCTGGACTCTATAATCAGCTTCAGCAATGGAACCCTATGGACAACTATATACAAGAAACACAAATCACCACACTTACCTTCACAGATCTGGTAGCCACTCCAAACACACCAGGAAATCTGTTCTCTACAGGCACTCAGATACAGAATATGCTCTGAGGAGAAATTCTGGGATACATACCTTAACACACTTAGAATCGACTTCATCAAACAATGCACTCCAGAGAAGTAGATTTCATCATGGAACAGACTATCCCAATACCCCAAGAGAACCTGCTTCAAGCCAAAAAAACCCTAAAACCTCTGACTGCATACCTCCTAGTTGTCCCCGGCCACCCAACACTGGAACCCTATGGGGTATCATTAAACAATTATAACCTTTACTTGATGGGGACCACATCCTGAAAAATATCAGAGGGGTAGCTGTGTTAGTCTGTATCCATAAAATCAACAAGGAGTCCGGTGGCACCTTAAAGACTGACATATTTATTTAGGCATAAGCTTTTGTGGGTAAAAAACCACTTCTTCAGATGCATGGAGTGAAAATTACAGATAAAAGCATAAATATACTGGCACATGAAGAGAAGGAAGTTACCTTAAAAGTGGAGAACCAGTGATGATGAGGCCAATTCAGTCAGGGTGGATGTGGTCCACTCCCAATAACTGATGAGGAGATGTCAAAACCAAGAGAGGGAAAATTGCTTTTCTAGTGAGCGAGCCACTCTCAGTCCCTATTAAAGCCCGAATTAATGGTGTTAGGTTTGCAAATGAATTGTAGCTCTGCAGTTTCTCTTTGAAGTTTTTTTTTTGTTGTTGTTGAAGGGTGGCTACTTTTAAATCTGTTATTGAAAGTCCAGGGAGATTGAAGTGTTCTCCGACTGGCTTTTGTATGTTATCATTCCTGATGTCTGATTTGTGTCCATTTATTCTTTTATGGAGAGACTGTCCAGTGTGGCCAATGTACATGGCAGAGGGGCATTGCTGGCACATGATGGGATATATCACATTAGTAGATGTGCTGGTGAATGAGCCCCTGCTGGTGTGGCTAATGTGGTTGGGTCCTATGATGGTGTTGCTAGAGTAGATATGTGGACAGAGTTGGTGTCATAAATATAAAGGGAAGGGTAAACCCCTTTAAAATCCCTCCTGGCCAGGGGAAAGCTCCTCTCACCTGTAAAGGGTTAAGAAGCTAAAGGTAACCTCGCTGGCACCTGACCAAAATGACCAATGAGGAGACAAGATACTTTCAAAAGCTGGGAGGAGGGAGAGAAACAAAGTGTCTGTGTCTGTCTGTATGCTGGGTCTTTGCTGGGGATAGACCAGGAATGGAGTCTTAGAACTTTTAGTAAGTAATCTAGCTAGGTATGTGTTAGATTATGATTTCTTTAAATGACTGAGAAAAGAATTGTGCTGAATAGAATAACTATTTCTGTCTGTGTATCTTTTTTGTAACTTAAGGTTTTGCCTAGAGGAGTTCTCTATGTTTTTTTAATCTAATTACCCTGTAAGATATCTACCATCCTGATTTTACAGGGGGGATTTCTTTATTTCTATTTACTTCTATTTTTATTAAAAGTCTTCTTGTAAGAAAACTGAATGCTTTTTTCATTGTTCTCAGATCCAAGGGTTTGGGTCTGTGGTCACCTATGCAAATTGGTGAGGCTTTTTATCCAACATTTCCCAGGAAAGGGGGGGTGCAAGTGTTGGGAGGATTGTTCATTGTTCTTAAGATCCAAGGGTCTGGGTCTGTAGTCACCTAGGCAAATTGGTGAGGCTTTTTACCAAACCTTGTCCAGGAAGTGGGGTGCAAGGTTTTGGGAAGTATTTTGGGGGGAAGGACGCGTCCAAACAGCTCTTCCCCAGTAACCAGTATTAGTTTGGTGGTGGTAGCGGCCAGTCCAAGGACAACAGGTGGAATATTTTGTACCTTGGGGAAGTTTTGACCTAAGTTGGTAAAGATAAGCTTAGGAGGTTTTTCATGTAGGTCCCCACATCTGTACCCTGGAGTTCAGAGTGGGGGAGGAACTTTGACAGTTGGCAATGGGGTTTGTTGCAGGGTTTGGTTCCTGGGTTAGTGTTTTTGTTGTGTGGCATGCCCCAATTCCCCTGGCTCACCATAATGAACATTGTTTGATACCCCAGATAATCTTTCCTTTAAAGCAAGCAGTTAGGGCTTTGCTCTTCTTATAGAAATGCACAGACCTGAACACCCTAGTTGCTATAGGAAAATATAATTTTGTAAACTCAAACTCTTTCTCTAATCCTTTTGAAACTAGAACAAGGAACAGGTTTCAGAGTAGCAGTTGTGTTAGTCTGTATCTGCAAAAAGAAAAGGAGTACTTGTGGCACCTTAGAGACTAAGAAATTTATTTGAGCATAAGCTTTTGTGAGCTACAGCTCACTTCATCAGATACATGCAGTGCAAAATGCAGTGGGGAGAATTTTATATACACAGAGAACATGAAACAGTGGGTGTTACCATACACCCTGTAACAAGAGTGATCAGGTAAAGTGAGCTATTACCAGCAGGAGAGACTGTAGTGATAATCAAGGTGGACCATTTCCAGCAGTAGACAAGAATGTGTGAGGCACAGTGGGTGGGGGGGGGGAATAAACATGGGGAAATAGTTTTACTTTGTGTAATGACACATCCACTCCCAGTCTTTATTCAAGCCTAAGTTAATGGTGTCCAGTTTGCAAATTAATTCCAATTCAGCAGTCTCTCATTAGAGTCTGTTTTTGAAGTTTTTTGTTGAAGAATTGCAACTTTTAGGTCTGTAATCGAGTGACCAGAGAGATTGAAGTGTTTGCCGACTGTTTTTTGAATGTTATAATTCCTGACGTCTGATTTGTGTCCATTTATTCTTTTACGTAGAGACTGTCCAGTTTGACCAATGTACATGGCAGAGGGGCATTGCTGCCACATGATGGCATATATCACATTGGTAGATGTGCAGGTGAACGAGCCTCTGATAGTGTGGCTGATGTGATTAGGCCCTATGATGGTGTCCCCTGAATAGATATATGGACACAGTTGGCATCAGACTTTGTTGCAAGGATAGGTTCCTGGGTTAGTGTTTCTGTTGTGTGGTATGTGGTTGCTGGTGAGTATTTGCTTCAGGTTGGCGGGCTCTCTGCGAGCAAGGACTGGCCTGCTTCCCAAGATCTGTGAGAGTGATGGGTCATCCTTCAGGATAGGTTGTAGATCCTTGATGATGCGTTGGAGAGGTTTTAGTTGGGGGCTGAAGGTGATGGCTAGTGGTGTTCTGTTATTTTCTTTGTTGGGCCTGTCCTGTAGTAGGTAACTTCTGGGTATTCTTCTGGCTCTGTCAATCCATTTCTTCACTTCAGCAGGTGGGTATTGTAGTTGTAAGAATGCTTGATAGAGATCTTGTAGGTGTTTGTCTGAGGGGTTGGAGCAAATGCGGTTGTATCATAGAGCTTGGCTGTAGACAATGGATCATCTGGTGTGGTCTGGATGAAAGCTGGAGGCATGTAGGTAAGTATAGTGGTCAGTAGGTTTCTGGTATAAGGTGGTGTTTATGTGACCATAGCTTTAAAACTATTTCCCCATGTTTATTCCCCCCACACACACACACACACTTCCTCACACATTCTTGTCAACTGCTGGAAATGGCCCACCTTGATTATCACTACAAAAGTTTTTTTTTCTCTCCTGCTGGTAATAGCTCACCTTACCTGATCACTCCCATTACAGTGTGTAGGGTAACACTCATTGTTTCATGTTCTTTGTGTATATAAAATCTCCCCACTGTATTTTCCACTACATGGTGCAATGAAGTGAGCTGTAGCTCACGAAAGCTTATGCTCAAATAAATTTGTTAGTTTCTAATGTGCCACAAGTCCTCCTTTTCTTTTTTTTTAGGACAAAGAAAAATCTCACACTTGCAGGAATGAACTTTCCCTGAATGTTTTCATTGATCTGGTCCTTTGTGCTAGTGGGGTGATTTTAATACAGAGTTAGTGCCCTTTCATAGCTTCCTATACAACTCAGGCTTTACCTCAGTAGCTCTCAAAGTTCTGAGATTGGCTCAGCTGTTAACTATCACATCCACCTACCCACAGGCAAAAGTCCCCAGATGTCAAAAGTCATGGATTTATGTATTTGAAAGAACATGAACACCATGGCATCAGAGAGTCCCATGACAGCTCTAACAACATTCTTTCTTCACAGTTCTGGCAGACGGGTGCCCCCTCTTGCCTCATCTCTCTCCAGAAATGAAGATTCCACAGCCACATTTGATAGCTTGTCCCATTGCTTAACTGTTGCAATGCAGCTGTTACACTTTCCCTAAAAACATTAAGTTTTCCCTCATGCAGCCTGATACCATTTCTTCTTGCTGTCTTTATTTATGTGTTACTTATTTATTTCTTCAAATGTATATTTCATGAATACCTACAAGATGTATGAATGTAGTGCTCATGAAAGGTGCCAGACTAATAACACTTGAGATTGAAATACTCTCTCACAAAACAGATATAGTCTGTCAGGAGCAGAACTTTCATCTTAGCAGTAGCTTCTGCTGACTGAAAGTTTCTCACCTGGTAGCCTAATCTATATATTATGTGTCATAAATATAAAGGGAAGGGTAAACCCCTTTGAAATCCCTCCTGGCCAGGGGAAAGCTCCTCTCACCTGTAAAGGGTTAAGAAGCTAAAGGTAACCTTGCTGGCACCTGACCAAAATGACCAATGAGGAGACAAGATACTTTCAAAAGCTGGGAGGAGGGAGAGAAACAAAGGGTCTGTGTCTGTCTGTATGCTGGTTTCTGCCAGGGATAGACCAGGAATGGAGCCTTAGAACTTTTAGTAAGTAATCTAGCTAGGTATGTGTTAGATTATGATTTCTTTAAATGGCTGAGAAAAGAATTGTGCTGAATAGAATAACTATTTCTGTCTGTGTATCTTTTTTGTAACTTAAGGTTTTGCCTAGAGGGGTTCTCTGTTTTTTAATCTAATTACCCTGTAAGATATCTACCATCCTGATTTTACAGGGGGGATTTCTTTATTTCTATTTACTTCTATTTTTTATTAAAAGTCTTCTTGTAAAACACTGAATGCTTTTTCATTGTTCTCAGATCCAAGGGTTTGGGTCTGTGGTCACCTATGCAAATTGGTGAGGCTTTTTATCCAACATTTCCCAGGAAAGGGGGGGGTGCAAGTGTTGGGAGGATTGTTAATTTTTTTGTTCTTAAGATCCAAGGGTCTGGGTCTGTAGTCACCTAGGCAAATTGGTGAGGCTTTTTACCAAACCTTGTCCAGGAAGTGGGGTGCAAGGTTTTGGGAAGTATTTTGGGGGGAAGGACGCGTCCAAACAGCTCTTCCCCAGTAACCAGTATTAGTTTGGTGGTGGTCTCGGCCAGTCCAAGGTGTAATATTTTGTACCTTGGGGAAGTTTTGACCTAAGCTGGTAAAGATAAGCTTAGGAGGTTTTTCATGCAGGTCCCCACATCTGTACCCTGGAGTTCAGAGTGGGGGAGGAACCTTGACATTATGTATTAATTATATTGATTACTTAAAAATTCCCAGTTATTACTTTGAGGGTTGACAGTTCTTGTCCCAAGATAAGGCCCAGTATTAAAATTAAAATAAAATTAAAATTACTGTATAGTTGGGAACCCCAATGTGCACAATTGCAACACTCACACTATAGGAACCCTTCTATATTTACAATAATACATTTAGCAAAGTCACAAACACTAATCCAGCCAGGTAGATAGAGATAATACAGAATGTGCATCTGAACATCCATATACTCACACCATCCCTTGCAGAACAACCTGGAATGCTAGCCATTATCTTCCTCATCACCATCACCTTCCTCATCATCACCAGTGGCCATCATCCTGGCACCTCCCAAGGGCAACATCTGTCTCTCTTCCTGCACACAGGATGCAGCTTTTATAATATGTTAGGCTGACGCCTCTATGTCCAATGCATATTCAGTCGGGGGTCTCTCCCCTCTTTTTTATTTGTATTTCCTTACCCTACTCATGCTGGTGTACCCTTTTCTTATACATTAGTATATTAATGATCTCAGCTTATCGTATACATCAATTTGTTGCCATCTCACTGTTGTGATTAGATATCTGTGGACGTTAGCTCATGTTCCTGTGGTTGGCTGATGTAATTATGGACAAAATTCACCTTCACATCCTATTTTCAGTTCCCCAGAACTTAGGGATGACCATTAAATCATTTATCTGTGCCAAAGTTCATAGGCCTCAAGCCTTACGCTAATTGCTGAAGCTTATTTCTTACAAGGTACAGGCTTGTAGGTTCCTTATATTATTGCTGAATATAATAAAGGCAAAATACAATGAAGGCAAGGCAGTGAATATAATAAGGGTAAGCTATCCCAATGGGCTACAGGCCAGATTATAGGGACCACACACCAACAGGAGCAACCTGTTCCACATTCAGCAGTTTGCGTGAAACAGCCCCAGGACAGACTGTCTCAGACAGTCCCAATCTCTTTTTGGATAACGTTGCAATCCTACAAATGCCACAATCTAGCCCTCAGTTATTCCAAGGGGAGAACACTGGGTGTTCAAAGTCTGTTATACAGCATAGTAATTAGCAGAATAGTTTTTAGTAAAACCCAGAAAAGAACATATATAAACCCTAACCTGAAAAAACAAACCCATAAATGCCAGTGTGTGAATTCAAATTTCAGCACCCTTGAACACACTGGGATTAAAGGTGTCAAGCAGAAGAGAGGAAAGGAGGAGCAATTAGTATGGCTTCAATGACCAGGATCCTGACAAGGGCATGCTGGACCAAGGGTCTGAAAAGGGTGAAATCTGAGGCTAAGAGTAACAACAGAGTTTGAAGTCAAGTTTCAGGCAAGGATCAATACTAAGGATCAAAGTCCAAGTTAGGTTTCAGGGTCGAGGTCAGGAAGCAAGGTCCAAATCAAGCCAAGCTCAAGGTCCAAAGTCCAAGGGCAGGAATGCCCCTTGGGTTTATATAGAGTGGGGGACCAATCAGAAGCGATAACTCTGCTGTCTGTCAGACCTGTTCAGGTAGGTCTTCCCATGATCTGTGTCCACAGTGGGTTATGGGTAGTAGAGCACAAACTCATTATAGCTAATGTTGTATAGCAGTTTGCAGGTGTTCACTCACTGGGAGCCCTGATGATTTGGGTTTGACCCCTCCTCTCCCTGAAGAAGCACCATCTAGCAGCCTGGTTTTGTCTGGGTGGGCCATGTGGAAGGTGGCCAGGGCCATGGATTTGGGATGCTGACTCTCAGGATTGTTTTTCTGAGCCACAGCCCTCATGAAGGAGTGCAAGTATTGTTCTCACACTTGATTTGCTTGTTTGAATTGACTGTCAATGTAAAGGTGATAGACAGTGGACGTGTGTGTGTAGACCCCAAGCAATCATAAGGTTCTGTGCCAAAACTGCAACACAAACTGCTGACCCCAATCGGTTGTGTCTTGTTCCTGGAGTCCATGGAGACAGATGACATGAGTCATCTAGAGCTAGGGTGTTTCTTCTGTGGAGGGCAGGTGTGCAATATGGATGAAGTGGGCCATTTTTGTAAATTGGTCGACCACAGGGAAAACTACAGTGTGCCTGTTAGACATGGGGAGCTTGACTATAAAGAGTAATGGCTGCCCAGGTTCTGGTCAGAGCCTCAGAAGGCATTAAGGTGCCAAAGGGTTTCAAGCTCACCATATTTGTGTGGGAACATGTCATACAGGAATCAGCATATGAGAATGGATTGTTGTGTATTTTGGAAAAAAAAAAGGAGTACTTGTGGCACCTTAGAGACTAACAAATTTAATTGAGCATAAGCTTTTGTGAGCTACAGCTCACTTCATCGGATGCATGATTTTTTCTACTGCATGCATCCGATGAAGTGAGCTGTAGGTCACGAAAGCTTATGCTCAAATAAATTTGTTAGTCTCTAAGGTGCCACAAGTACTCCTTTTCTTTTTGAGGATGCAGACTAACATGGCTGCTACTCTGAAACCTGTGTATTTTGGGGCCATCAGAAGGAGAGGAAGCCCAAACAGGACCTTGAGGCAACCAGAAGGCCAGCTAATGGCAAGCTGTGACAGGGTTGTACCCCTAACTGAGGGGATTCCAGTGGAAGATACAAGTAGACCTTGACATAGAGCAAGCCATCCTGGACCCAATGTTTCCACTAGCATGTTGCCTCAGGTTCCTTGGGAGAGGGCTCCTTCATGGCAGCTGAGCCGATCAATGACATGAGTCTGGGAGAACTGGGGCTTAAAAATGCTTGGGGACTTAGTTTGGAGGAACTATTGGCTGGAAAGATTCTCCCCTTTTGGGTACAAATCATCAGTAGTCTTGTTCTGGGACTCCAGGTGGTACATGATGGTAAAATGTAAGCATGAAGAAAAGGGTTCAGCAAAGCTGCTTCTCATTCAACACTTTGGCTCTATGATTTTATGAGCTGTGTAAACCTGTACTGTACACTGAGAACAACTCTTTGATGTCTGTTTTCATGGCGAGAAGTTCCTTATCAAGAATTTAATAATTCTGGTCAGCTGGAGTGAGCTTCTATGAATAGATGCAAGGGAGGAAGTGCTGTTGGAGACCACATCTTTGGGAGATTTTGGCCCCAATTGCCACAGTGGAGGCATCTGTCTTGATAACAAAGGATTATGTCAGGACAGGATGGACCAGGATTGGGGCACTCATAAAAGTCGTCTTGAGCCAGTTGAATTCTTGTTGGGCCTTTGGGGGCTGGGTGAAGGTGTAGTTTTTGAAGAGAAGTGCTGTCAATGGAGCAATTTCACCTGAAAAAACAGAGCTGAAGTGACTATAAAAGTTAGCAAGGCCAAGGAAGCATTGTAGCTCCTTGATGTTTTGGCAGTGTGCGGGGATAGGGGCAGGTCTGTCCCACCTCCACTTTCATGTGGTCCATTTAAATGCTCTTGTGGGACAGAATGTAGCCCAGGAACTCCATGGAGTGCTAGCTGAATCTGCCCTTTTCTAGCTTCATATACAGACTGCATTGGTGAAACCCTTCCACGATTAACTGGACATGGTGGTTCTGTTGCTTGGGATCCTCAGAAAAGATGTACACTAGACCACTATGATGTCCTGGTCTCAGATATCATGGAAAACCTTGTTCACAAAGTTCTGGAATGTTGGAGGAGCATTTGTGAGGTCAAACAGTATTACCTGGTATTCACAGAGGCAAAATGGGTTTGAAAATCTGTCTTCCGCTCATCCCTGGGTCGGACGCAAAACAGGTTGCACACACCCTGTAGGTCAAGTTTCCTGACTAGCTGGGATAATCATACACAGATGAATAGTTCTGGGATGAGTGGCAGGGACTACTGATTACTGATGGTACACCTGATTTAGGGCCTGCTAGTCCACACATAGTCACAAGGTTATTTTTAATTAAATGAACCAGTGCCCTGGCAGGAGAGGTAGATGGCCAGATGAAATCCTTGGCCGGAGTCTCCTGGAGACAGGAATGCAGGGCAGCCAGCTCAAGTCCCAACATCATTTAGATGGCACCTCAACCCATGGCTGCAGTTTGATTGGGCAGTCATAGTCCTGAGGTGGTGGTAGGGTGTCAGCATTCTTCTTGACAACATCACCATAGTTGCTGTATTTGGGGGTCAATGCCAAAGTCAACTCTGGTGGTGGTCCTACCTGACTCATAGCCAGGGCCCAGAAGGGGATCTTCTTTCTGGGGTTCATCAGGTGGTGTGCTTAGACAAAGATGCTAGCAGAAGTTGGAACAGATGCTAACCTGGTGCTCACACCAAAGGCCAAAGGATGTACAAATAATGAACCTCCATCCACAAATGCAGAGTGGATGGCCCCAAACTGAAGGACTTCCTGATGGTCCTAAATGGCAACTTCCAGAGACACAGTTTCCTGTGTCACTGGCCTTTATGATAGGAGGGAGCCATTTATAATTTCCACTAGGTTACGGACAAGTGCAAGACTGGTATCTGAAGCTGTCAGCTGACCCATAATCCACTAGTGCTCACTGAGAGGGGGAATTTGGCAATGCTCCCCTGGAACAGGGAAGAAGACCTGGCCTTTAAGGTATGGGTAGTGCTCACTGTGCCTAGAACATGCATCAGTGAGGAGTACAGGGAGCATTACCTCAGGGTTCACACAAAGTAAAACCCTCTTCTGGGCCTGGGTATGGTCATTTTCCGAACTGGGTCATGCTAGAGTTTGGAGTGTGCAGTTGGTGAGAATGTGGCATGATCCTCCACAGTAAAAACACAGCCCATTGTGGTGACAGTGCTCTTTTTCATCGGGGCTCATGTGGGAGCAGGCAGTATCAAGGTGCTTGAGTTCGGGGTCTGGGTCAGAAACAGCTACCAAGGGACACTGATCAGGTGGTTTCCGGGACCCTTTTCCTCACGTCTCTTGTAGAGCCTATTGTCAATGCATACAGCACAGCAAACAATTGTGTTTATGTTTAAACAATTGTTTTTATGTTGGTTGGGGCCTCCATATGAGAGAGCTCATCCTTAATCTCCTCACATAGTCCCTACCGTAACTGGTAGAGTTGGGCTGCATCATTGCACTCAGTGTTGGAAACTAGTTGCCAAAAGTTGGTGGCATAGTAAAAGGCCAGTCCCTGCCTCTGCCCTACCACTGGGTGGGCATGTTGGGGATCATCCAGTATAGAAGAAAAAACCTGGAGGAAGACATCCCAGTCAGATAGCAGTGGGCTCGCTCATTCGAGCAGGATCGAGGCCCATCCAATGTATAGCCAATCAGGAAGCTAGTACTGAGCCCTACTTCTGTTTGATCAGAGGGTTAAAACTGAGGATGGAGCAGAAACAGCATGCAGCACTGGTTAATAACCCCCCGGGGATTATTGGCAGTCCCCATTAAAATGTTCTGGCAGTGGGACTGGAGGCTCAAGATCCAGGTACGGAGCCTCAGTGTGCACCCTTAGTGCAGTGTTCTCATCCCACAGCTGGGTTACCTGTTCTCATAGCATCTCATTACCTGCATCATTCTATGTGAGTTGGTCCACAGTGCCATGTTTTCATGATTTTGATTCTTTGTTGCAAGCTATAATATTAGGGCTGAAAATGTGGGGAACTTGCCTGGGAACAATCAACCATTCTGTGTCTCCAGTACCTCTTGGGACATGCTGGGAAGGCAGTGGCCCGCTGCTTACATACTTTCCCTGTGTAGACCTTCATCACAGGCTAGTTGTACAGGAAAACTGTCAGGATCCTGACATGGGCAACCAGGACCAAGTGTAAGAACAGGATCAAACCTAAGGCTGAGAGTAATAGAGGAGTTTGTAGTCAAGGTCAAGGCCAGGGTCGATACCAATCGTCAGAGTCTGAGTCAGGTTTCAGTGTTGCCCCCAAAATCAAACTCCAGACACCCTCACAATGGCCTGCCTATATCAATAATCCACTTTTCAATTTGTCTGTTTTGGTAGGCAAAAGTGGGTGGCCCGCCCTAAAGAAATTACTAAGGTTTTACTAAGGGTTCCCTCTCACCCTTGGAAAACTTCTCTGGGATAGACTAATTTGGTTAACTCTTGGGAGGACATGGATACAGCCTTATCGTCAAAGGATTGACACTCAGGCAGTAATTCTTTGAAAAACAAAATAATCTTTATTCAGTGTACTTATATTCCCTGATACAATACACCTTGAAAGCATACACCAAAACACAAATCACATTAGCACAGGTATGCATATCAATGTACCCAAAGCCAGACCTGATTGAAAACCTGCACCATGCTAGATTGACACCTCCCTTTAGGTTTTGGAGTGACATTTACCTAACCTCTGGCTACCAACAGACCAAAACTACCATCTCACTGTCCTTGGTTGTGTGCTAACATTGATTGCACACTTAAAATTACTGGACTTATAAAACTATAAACCATCACATTTTTTGTTTAATATATACTTATTTGTTATCTTCTGCATCTTAGTGTTATGGTCTACTGCTATTTCTTACCAATTTAATTAAATTTATTTTGGTTTCCTCCCTATTTTTAGTTAATAGCAGCAAAGCAGGTTGTTGTTTGTTTCCTTCAGTACTGTGCTTGGAAACAAAATAGAGCAGCTCAAAATCCTTTGTATCATCAGGGTCTGAGTCAGGAGGCAAGGTCCAAATCAAGCTTAGGTGAAAGCCAGGAATGGCCATGGCAGATACAGAAGATCCACCCTGTTGCCTGGACACTTCCTGGAATGCCCTTTGGGTTTATATATGGTGAGGAGCCATCAGGAGTCCTTGAGGCGGCCCTTCCCTTGGTCTGTATCTGCAGTGGATTGTGGAAAAAAACAGCATGAGCTGGAAACAGCTGCCGCTGGATGGCAGCATGGAGATCTTTCCTGTCTGGCAGCTCACAGGCCCAGATTTGAGAGCAGCTGGGATTTACCTGAAATGTTACAATATGATAATTAGAATTGTCTATAGTCTGAGCAGAAAGTTTACAAGTTTAGGGGTGTGAAATAAGTGCATTTATAGGTTTTCGGAGAGTGTAGAATGGGAGTAATGGGAAATTCCAACTAACTGCCCATATAAAAATCAGAGAGATTAACTGGAAGGAATATACTGTTATAAGGTATCATGTTGTCATGGATAGACACAAAAAAGTTCAAGTATGTTATACAGAAAAAGGAGAAACATACTGAAGGATAAACTCCCATTTGTTCCCTGTGATAGGTTACCTACTGTGGGCTAGGTGAGCTATTTTTCCTTTAACAAAGACATTCCTCTGAAGGTAAGTTTTCCCCAAGCTATCAAACCAACAAAATATACCTTTTACCTTTCATAATTAATACTGAAATGCAGGAAAGAGACAAGCACCATCAGGGCTACTGAAAACAGACAGGCTGCATTACTTAACATGGCAGGCATCTTCAGAAATTATTCCAATAAAAGGAATCCTTTAAATTTGCACCAGAGCACCAGCAGTGATTTAAGTGAGGAGACCATTTACAAAACTGAGAGACAAATATAGCATATTCCCTGTAAGAAAGTGACATCAAATATTTATTGTTTACTTCTTGGATACACATAAGGTGAAGAGACAACTTTAACTGAATGAACATGCTCCTAGGCCCCCTTGACAAATGTACTTCCAGAATTCATCAGCATGTCTATCTTTTGAATATGTATAATGGAAAGTAATGGAATAGACAATAGTGCATTTCCTAGTTCAGTTCAAAAATTCATTAATGTTTAGGGAAAGATGATGAAAATGTGAAGTCCCACATGTGTAAAAAGAGGTTGTCAGCTTCTTTCTTTCTTTCTTTCTTTCTTTCTTTCTTTCTTTCTTTCTTTCTTTCTTTCTTTCTCTTAATTATGGTAAAAGCTTTGTTATCCGGCATTTGGGGGTGCCAGTTAGTCAAAAATTCTGGTTAACTAAGAATTATACCAATGGAGGGAGGGAGTTTGGATGAGGGAGGGGGCTGGGAGCTAGGGCTAGGGGCATGGGAGGGGTTTTGGGGTGCAGGATCCGGGTGGCGCTCACCTCTGGCTGCTCCCCAGAAACGGCAGCATGCCCCTGCTGCACATAGGCGCAGGCAGGTAGGGAAACTGCCAGCTCCACGTCAACCTGACTTTTAATGGATATCAGAAATGTTAGTTTCTAGAGCTTTCCAGTTGGTAAAGGGCCAGATAACACAGTTTTTACTGTACAGTGGTGCCATAGGAAGAGAGTTTTTATGTTGTTTTGTTATAATGATCTTACTCATATTCTCTTATGTTTGTTCCTTATGTGTAATATGATTCCACCAAATGGACACACATCATTTTTATGATTAAAATACTTCTACTGACTCTTTTTATACAGATTGAATGACTGAACATAGGCAAGACATGGAATTCATCTTCTTGCTCATTATCATCACAGTTACATTCTTAATTGAATGTTTACTGATTTATTAAAAGCAGCAAGCATATGTAAAAACATACATGCATCTGTTGTTGAAAATAACTTTGTGATCAAAGAACACACTAGTATTTTTTGGAACTTGTCCTGTAAAAATAGTCATTTATCCTATTTTCTATAAGTGAGCTGGACACAGTTACATGCTGAGTATGAAAGCCAATTAAGTATACAAAGTGCCACAAATAACTGTAATGAGAAATATTTTTTCTTTGTTCTTTGAGTCCATCCCATGAAACACACACACCCTGAAGAATGCCAGTCATTCCAATTCATTGCACATTTTCATAAAATTCTTGGCCCACTGTTGGGAGCAATTTTTGGCAACACTGACAGGTCATAAAAACAAGTGCTCAGAGGATATATAATTTCCGACTGTTCTGCTTTAAAGAAAGCCATCCCTAGTGGCCTTGAATCTTTGGAACCAAAAATTAGGAAAGTTGAAAAAACTATAGTAAATGTGTCAAAAAGTCAAAATCAACCTCACTTTCACACACAAATACAAACCCTCTGGAAAAAATAATGTTGGCATATGATGTAGCTCTCAAATGTGAGTGGAATAAATCATCTCAAAATTTCTGCTTTAAAATATGCTGCATTGAAAAACCTGTCAGATAAACTGAAACCTAGAACTACTAAATAATTAAATAAGGTATGGCACTATTCCTGTTAAGGCCTCCTGACAATTATTCAGGCTTTTTTTAGACAGTAGCTCTGATTCCCCAATCACTATGCTTCTTTTACACTATTGTAACCTCATTAACTTCAATAGCTGATTCAGACCTTGGAAAGTCAGAGAGAACTGGACCCAAAGTTTTTATACCATGCTAAGCACTATGGTTTCTGAGTACCCCTTCATGATATCTGAGCTGCTAGTAAAGTGTAAAATATCTATGAATACTCTATTTGAGAGAGAAGCAGTAAATTCAAGAGCTGAAGCAGAGGAATTTCCACAAAAGTTTTGGTCACCTACACTACCCAGTACACCAAAAATAGCCCTAGATAATCCTGTCATCTATTAAATACCAATCTAAAAATAGTAACTAAAACAGTTGACACTTTTCTGGTAGATTAAGGCAAAACTGAATTCATGATTGCTCCCTTCTCATGCTTCTCATGTACTCAGTGTAATATTTAAAAGTGAATTCACTTTACCAGGAAACATGGATAATTTTACTCAGGGCTGAAAGAGCATTTGATCATGTGGAATGGATGGTTTTGAAAATATATTATTTTTGAGTCCATTGCTTGCAGTCCTGTATGACCCATGACAATATTAGATTCAAACTTGACACACTTATTTTCACTAGCCAATTATGGTAATTATTGTTAGTCAAGGCCTAATTATTGTTAGTCAAACTTAGTGCAAGAACTTAAGCTCAAGAAATTAGAACAGGGGTATACAAATGCAAAATTTACTCGTAGTTCAAAAGGCCTGAATCTTCCTCATAAGAAATGGAAAGAATCACAACACAATTTTCTCCATTGTCTGATTTTAAGATTAGTTTTGCCAAATCCATCATTTTGTCCATTGCAGGGATCAGGAAATCTACTGGCAGGCCGGGACGGTTTGTTTACCTGTAGCATCCGCAGGTTCAACTGATCGCAGCTCCCACTGGCTGTGGTTTGCCACTCCAGGCCAATGGGGGCTGCAGGAAACGATGGCTAGCACATCCCTTATCCCCTGCTGCTTCCCACAGCCCCCATTGACCTGGAACGGCAAACCGCGGCAGGTGGGAGCTGCGATCCGCCGAACCTGTGGACCCTGCAGGTAAACAAAGCGTCCCAGCCCGTCAGTGGATTTCCCTGATGGGCCGCGTGCCAAAGGCTGCTGATTCCTGGTCTCTTGGAAGGACCCTGAGGAGGGAGCAGGGCAAAGGTGCCTTTATGCTCCCCTGATCTTTACACTAGCCAGGGACCTAAAATGAGAATGACCATGGAAATATCACTTGCAGAACTATGTGCAAAACACAATTATTCATTGTAGCTTTCCCTCAATACATTTTTCACACACACACACACACACCCCCTTATGAACTAATGAACCTGTTTCTCTTTCAGACTGTGAAGGAAGAGAAAGAGTGAAAGAAAGATTGCTACTGTTGTTTCTATTTTAAAATATTTGGCTGATGTGCAGATGCTATGGCAATTTGGACAATATAAGTAAATTACATAGATAAAATACCATTTGGATAAGCAGCAATTGTGGAAGAAAGGGAAAGTCCCATATACCCAGCCCAAACCCCAGAAGGGAAGATTCCAGGATTCATGTGGCCCCTCCCACAACAAAGACAAAAAAAAGAGAAAAACCCCAAACACACAATATTAAATTCATAGAATCATAGAATATCAGGGTTGGAAGGGACCCCAGAAGGTCATCTAGTCCAACCCCCTGCTCAAAACAGGACCAATTCCCAGTTAAATCATCCCAGCCAGGGCTTTGTCAAGCCTGACCTTAAAAACCTCTAAGGAAGGAGATTCTACCACCTCCCTAGGTAACGCATTCCAGTGTTTCACCACCCTCTTAGTGAAAAAGTTTTTCCTAATATCCAATCTAAACCTCCCCCACTGCAACTTGAGACTATTACTCCTCGTTCTGTCATCTGCTACCATTGAGAACAGTCTAGAGCCATCCTCTTTGGAACCCCCTTTCAGGTAGTTGAAAGCAGCTATCAAATCCCCCCTCATTCTTCTCTTCTGCAGGCTAAACAATCCCAGCTCCCTCAGCCTCTCCTCATAACTCATGTGTTCCAGTCCCCTAATCATTTTTGTTGCCCTTCGCTGGACTCTCTCCAATTTATCCACATCCTTCTTGAAGCGTGGGGCCCAAAACTGGACACAGTACTCCAGATGAGGCCTCACCAATGTCGAATAGAGGGGAATGATCACGTCCCTCGATCTGCTCGCTATGCCCCTACTTATACATCCCAAAATGCCATTGGCCTTCTTGACAACAAGGGCACACTGCTGACTCATATCCAGCTTCTCGTCCACTGTCACCCCTAGGTCATTTTCCGCAGAACTGCTGCCTAGCCATTCGGTCCCTAGTCTGTAGCTGTGCATTGGGTTCTTCCGTCCTAAGTGCAGGACCCTGCACTTATCCTTATTGAACCTCATCAGATTCCTTTTGGCCCAATCCTCCAATTTGTCTAGGTCCTTCTGTATCCTATCCCTCCCCTCCAGTGTATCTACCACTCCTCCCAGTTTAGTATCATCCGCAAATTTGCTGAGAGTGCAATCCACACCATCCTCCAGATCATTTATGAAGATATTGAACAAAACCGGCCCCAGGACCGACCCTTGGGGCACTCCACTTTATACCGGCTGCCAACTAGACATGGAGCCATTGATCACTACCCGTTGAGCCCGACAATCTAGCCAGCTTTCTACCCACCTTATAGTGCATTCATCCAGCCCATACTTCCTTAACTTGCTGACAAGAATACTGTGGGAGACCGTGTCAAAAGCTTTGCTAAAGTCAAGAAACAATACATCCACTGCTTTCCCTTCATCCACAGAACCAGTAATCTCATCATAAAAGGCGATTAGATTACTCAGGCATGACCTTCCCTTGGTGAATCCATGCTGGCTGTTCCTGATCACTTTCCTCTCATGCAAGTGCTTCAGGATTGATTCTTTGAGGACCTGCTCCATGATTTTTCCAGGGACTGAGGTGAGGCTGACTGGCCTGTAGTTCCCAGGATCCTCCTTCTTCCCTTTTTTAAAGATTGGCACTACATTAGCCTTTTTCCAGTCATCCGGGACTTCCCCGGTTCGCCACGAGTTTTCAAAGATAATGGCCAATGGCTCTGCAATCACAGCCGCCTATTCCTTCAGCACTCTCGGATGCAACTCGTCCGGCCCCATGGACTTGTGCACGTCCAGCTTTTCTAAATAGTCCCTAACCACCTCTATCTCCACAGAGGGCTGGCCATCTCTTCCCCATGCTGTGCTGCCCAGTGCAGTAGTCTGGGAGCTGACTGTGTTCGTGAAGACAGAGGCAAAAAAAGCATTGAGTACATTAGCTTTTTCCACATCCTCTGTCACTAGGTTGCCTCCCTCATTCAGTAAGGGGTCCACACATTCCTTGGCTTTCTTCTTGTTGCCAACATAACTGAAGAAACCCTTCTTGTTACTCTTGACATCTCTGGCTAGCTGCAGCTCCAGGTGCGATTTGGCCCTCCTGATATCATTCCTACATGCCCGAGCAATATTTTTATACTCTTCCCTGGTCATATGTCCAACCTTCCACTTCTTGTAAGCTTCTTTTTTATGTTTAAGATCCACTAGGATTTCACCATTAAGCCAAGCTGGTCGCCTGCCATATTTACTATTCTTTCGACTCATCGGGATGGTTTGTCCCTATAACCTCAACAGGGATTCCTTGAAATACAGCCAGCTCTCCTGGACTCCTTTCCCCTTCAAGTTAGTCCCCCAGGGGATCCTGGCCATCCGTTCCCTGAGGGAGTCGAAGTCTGCTTTCCTGAAGTCCAGGGTCCGTATCCTGCTGCTTACCTTTCTTCCCTGAGTCAGGATCCTGAACTCAACCAACTCATGGTCACTGCCTCCCAGATTCCCATCCACTTTTGCTTCCCCCACTAATTCTACCCGGTTTGTGAGCAGTAGGTCAAGAAAAGCGCCCCCCCCCCCAGTTGGCTCCTCTAGCACTTGCGCCAGGAAATTTTTCCCTACGCTTTCCAAAAACTTCCTGGATTGTCTATGCACCGCTGTATTGCTCTCCCAGCAGATATCAGGAAAATTAAAGTCACCCATGAGAATCAGGGCATGCGATCTAGTAGCTTCCGTGAGCTGCCGGAAGAAAGCCTCATCTACCTCATGCCCCTGGTCCGGTGGTCTATAGCAGACTCCTACCACTACATCACTCTTGTTGCACACACTTCTAAACTTAATCCAGAGACACTCAGGTTTTTCTGCAGTTTTGTACCGGAGCTCTGAGCAGTCATACTGCTCCCTTACATACAGTGCTACTCCCCCACCTTTTCTGCCCTGCCTGTCCTTCCTGAACAGTTTATAACCATCCATGACAGTACTCCAGTCATGCGAGTTATCCCACCAAGTCTCTGTTATTCCGATCATGTCATAGTTCCTTGACATCACCAGGACCTCCAGTTCTCCCTGCTTGTTTCCAAGGCTTTGTGCATTTGTATATAAGCACTTGAGATAACCTGTTGATCGCCCCTCATTTCCAGTATGAGGCAGGAGCCCTCCCCTCACAGACATTCCTGCCTGTGCTTCCTCCCGGTATCCCGCTTTCCCACTTACCTCAGGGCTTTGGTCTCCTTCCCCCGGTGAACCTAGTTTAAAGCCCTCCTCACTAGGTTAGCCAGCCTGCTGGCAAAGATGCTCTTCCCTCTCTTCGTAAGATGGAGCCCATCTCTGCCCAGCACTCCTCCTTCATGGAACACCATCCCATGGTCAAAGAAACCAAAGCCTTCTCTCCGACACCACCTGCGTAGCCATTCGTTGACTTCCACGATTCGACGCTCCCTACCTAGGCCTTTTCCTTCCACGGGGAGGATGGACGAGAACACCACTTGCGCCTCCAACTCCTTTATCCTTCTTCCTAGAGCCACATGGTCCGCAGTGATCCGCTCAAGGTCATTCTTGGCAGTATCATTGGTGCCCACGTGGAGAAGCAGGAAGGGGTAGCGATCCGAGGGCTTGATGAGTCTCGGCAGTTGAGGAACTAACATTCTTCTTTTATGTTGCCTCTCTTTCCCCTGACCTTTTTCTTATCTATTTAGATTGCTAACTCTTCAGAGAAGAGACCATCAGTTATTATATGTTTGCACAGCATCTAGTACAAAGGGGATCCCTGATCTCTGTTGTGGACTCTAATCATTGCTGTAATATAAACAAAACAGCAATAATAATTACAACAGATATTTTTCATTCACCCTAGTAATTATTTTAATAAAATGAATTCCTTTTGGAACTATTTGATTCTGTGAGATATGGTGCAACTTTTCTATAGTATTCACTATGAAGATTGGGGGGATATATGCTATGTGAAAAACCTATTTTCAAGTTAATTACTTTTCTTCAATAAAACAGTTGGACTTCAAGTACTTTATGCATGGTTTAAGAAAACTACAGAAGAATAGACAATTATCACAATGTATGTAAATGGCACGAACTGTGCATTACTTAATGTTATTACGATGTATATAAGTGGCTCAAACTGTGCATTACTTAATGCTAGCAATGTCTTTTGTACAAAAAGTAAAGTTGATTGTTGTTCTAGTGATATTAGTTGCCTAGTCTACCCTCCCTTCCCTACAAAAATAAAATGAATAATGTAAGGAACCTTCCATTGATGCACATTGTGATACAGGGCCAGGGAGCAGTGGGAGAGTGGTAGAGGGGAGATACATAAACCCTAGGCTAATTAAGGTGTGGTTCCCTGTAGACTAGGAAAGGTTACTGTAGGTTAATTGGAGAACCTGTAGTCCAGGGATTGGCAACCTTTGGCACATGGCCCATTGGTGAAATCTACTGACGGGTCGGGATGGTTTGTTTACCTGCAGCGTCCACAGGTTCGACCGATTGCAGCTCCCACTGGCCGCTGTTTGCCGTTCCAGGCCAATGGGGACTGCGGGAAGCGGCATGGGGCGAGGGATGTGCTGGCCGTCATTTCCTGCAGTCCCCATTGGCCTGGAATGGCGAACCGCAGCCAGTGGGAGCTGCGATCAGCAGAACCTGCAGATGCTGTAGGTAAACAACCTGCCCCGGCCCACCAGCAGATTTTCCTGATGGGCTGTGTGCCAAAGGTTGCCAATCCCTGCTGTAGTCAACTAAGGCCCTGTCAGGAAAATAATAACTCTCCCTCCCCCCGCTTCAGTTAGTCAGGGGATGCAAGGAAGGAGAAAGGAATGGAGTTTGGAGGTGTGCGGCTGAGAATTGAAAGACCAGAGGACTGGAAGAAGGGAGACCCTGCCCCAGCAGGGCAGGGAGACTCCCTTCCCCAGCATCAAGGACCGAGGGTAACCCTACCCAAGGGGGAAGAGGGTAAGAAACCCGCAGGGGTTGAGAGGGACTGAGGCTCAGAGTGAGGAGCAAACCCAGACCCCTTTCCGGCTTTCCTCCTCTACCACCTTCCCAGGCCACTAAAAGGGCCCTCGGCACCCCCAAAGCGGGGGAAGGGGTGGTGTTCTAGCCGCCCCACCAAGAAAAATGCGGGACCCACCATACCAACATCGTCCATTTTGCCACAACATGTTCACTTAAACAGTATCTTTCTGCAACAGTCTTTTCTGTCTTGTTTTTTCTATGCAGTGAGAGTGATAGAGAGAGACAGACAGGCAGACACCTACACGCACTATATACAAGCATCTGAAATAGGACGGAAAGCAACACATTTTAGCTTTTTCCCATATGTTTGAGGTAATAGGCACTAACTACATTTCTTAAGTAGTATGTTGACTGCAGACTTGCAATAAAATATTTAAGATTCAACTTGCATAAATAAAAGCTTTTTTCCCAAGCCTCTATTCATTGTGTGTTTTGCAGCAGAAAACATTTTCTCCTTTGTCTACTTGTTTTCCTTCTAAAAGCATGAACTGATTTTTGAATTTCCTTCTAAAAGCAGGAAAGCTTGTGTTATCTCCCAGTCACTGAAAGAGTTCATATGCCTCTAGTGGTCATCCTTCTCAAACACTAGAGCAATCAGTCTGGCAGTAAGTAATGAAGGCAAGATGGCCTTGCCCATGAGTTGTTTCAAGCTGCTTGCTTCCAAGTCTGTCTGCTCCCGTCGTGACTGGATAGTCAAAGTGGTCACTGAACTGGAAAAGGAGAGAATAGGACACAGCTGGGTAAGAAGAAACCAACTGAAGTCACGAACCTTATCAATGCTCAAGGCAACAAAGTATAGTGTAATCCTTGACATATTGGTAGCAATATCTAATTTTGGAATTCACCCAATCTGATCTGACTTACAATAACCATATGCTTACAGAACACATAAATTGCATTACATATATGTTAATTAGGACTGTCAACAATTTAAAAAAAATAATCACAATTAATCTCATGATTAAAAAAATTAATCGGACTTAATTGCACTGCTAAACAATAATAGAATATCATTTATTTAAATAGTTTTTGGTGTTTTCTACATTTTCAAATATGATTATTTCACTTACAACACAGAATACAAAGTGTACAGTGCTCACTTTATAGTTATTTTTGATTACAAATACTTGCACTGTAAAAAAGAAATAGTATTTTTCAATTCACCTCATACAAGTACTGTAGTGCAATCTCTTCATCATGAAAGTTGAACTTACAAATGTAGAATTATGTACCAAAAAACTACATTCAAAATAAAACAATGTGAAACTTTAGAGCCTACAAGTCCACTCATTCCTACTTAGATAATGCTACCTGTTTCTTGTTTACAGTGTCACCTGAAAGTGAGAACAGGTGTTCGCATGGCACTATTGTAGCCGGTGTCACAAGATATTTACGTGCCAGATGCACTAAAGATTCATAAGTCCCTTCATGCTTCAACCACCATTCCAGAGGACATGTGTCCATGCTGATGACGGGTTCTGTTCGATAACAATCCAAAGCAGTGTGGACTGGGACAAGTTCATTTTCATTAAATGAGTCAGATGTCACCAGCAGAAGGTTGATTTTCTTTTTTGGTGGTTTGGGTTCTGTAGTTTCCACATTAGAGTGTTGCTCTTTTAAGACCTCTGAAAGCATGCTACACACCTCATCCCTTTCAGATTGTGGAAGGCACTTCAGATTCTTAAACCTTAGGTTGAGTGCTATAGATATCTTTAGGAATCTCACATTGGTACCTTCTTTGCATTTTGTCAAATCTGCAGTGAAAGTGTTCTTAAAATGAACAACATGTGCCTGGTCATCATCTGAGACTCCTCTACCATAACATATATGGCAGAATGCGGGTAAAACAGAACAGGGGACACACAATTCTCCCCCAAGGAGTTCAGTCACAGATTTCATTAACACATTTTTTTTAATGAGGGTCATCAGTATGGAAGTGTGTCCTCTGGAATGGTGGCCGAAGCATGAAGGGCCATATGAATCTTTAGCATATGTGGCACGTAAATATCTTGCAAATTCCTGTTCTCACTTTCTGGTGACATTGATGTACTGGGCAGCATTATTTTCTGTAAATATATCCAAATATTTTTTTTGTCTTGGTGATTGGCTGAACAAGAAGTAGGACTGAGTGGACTTGTAGGCTATGAAGCTTTACATTGTTTTGGTTTTGAGTGCAGTTATGAAATAAAGAAAAATCTACATTTGTAAGTTTCACTTTCACAACAAAACGATTGCACGACAGTACTTGTATGAGGTGAATTGAAAAATACTATTACTTTTGTTTATCATTTTTACAGAGCAAATATTTATAATCCAAAATAAGATACATTTTGATATCAATTACAACACAGAACACAATATATATGAAAATGTAGAAAAACATCCAAAATATTTAATACATTTCAATTGGTATTCTATTGTTTAATAGTGTGATTAAAAGGGCAATAAATCGTGATTTATTTTTTTGAGTTAATTGCATGAATTAACTGCGATTAATCGACAGCCCTAATTTTAATGCAACATTAGTGTTGAGATTTTAAATCTAAGAAGGCTATAAAATTCAGTTATGTTTCCTCTCAGCAAAAATTCCCTCTGCCTCCTTGTCTGTGTATTTTATAATCATATAACATCTGATAATGTATCAGTCTATTCAGCAAATTCCATGTGAAAACCAGTTTTAATGCAACAAAAAGCCAACCTTCCAGAAATCAGGAAATGCAGAGCTTATCTCTACAGCTTTGTGTGTATGCTCTTAATATTGTGTCTCTTTATAACTGTGTAGAAGCATTATCAAGAACAATTATAGTTAAAGTACCATAAGCATTTCCATATAGACTACTTGTTTTCCAACACGTATGTCTCTCCAGTATGTGTTTGTCACCTCTTTGCCTGCTCATTTGAGCAGAGACATTAGGGTGGTGGTATGGTCAAAACAAGAACAGAAATGGGCAGTTTCCACAGGAATCTTTCTAAAATAAGGGGAAATATATTATGCTCAAGTAGAAAGCAAAAGCAAAAGAAGAGACAAGATTATTATTTATTATTTGTATTACTGTAGTGGCTAGGGCCTCTAGTTATAGACTAGGACCACATTGTCCTTCGTGCTGTACAAACACAGAACAAAAAGAAAAGAAAAGAAAAAGAGGTGGGAAAAGGCACACATGTTCCTCTTCGGCAGGAGAGAGGCCTACATCTCTGGAGCTGCCCCAGAATCAAACAAAACAGCCAAAAAAAAAAAAGCACAGATGTCCAAACAATACAAAGTCACTGTAATGATGTGCACAGCACTAATTCCAGGGACTTAGTGTGCAGCTAATCTTTCTTTGTCTATCTTCTAAGGACTTGTGCTGTTTCTGGGCCCTGTAGTCACAAGTTGCAGCAGGGGTGGAAGACATGTACTCTGAGGGAGTGGTTTGCCAGAAGGGATTGCTACCACTCTACCCTTGCTCAGCTGAGTCTTCAATATTCAAGGAGGAAACATGAAAAGCAAGCAATAATTACCTCCCTGACACACAATTACCCTCCCTGCCACAGTAAATATTTTTTTTTGGCACAGGGGTTGCAGATCACGCCATCAACAACTGAAAAACAGAAATACCTTCAGTCCTTGAGCATTGTCACCAAGGTGTGGTCGTACTTGCCTTGATAGAGGACTGGTCTCTAGCCCCAAGCTCATCTTGAAGCACAGCAACCTTCCTTCTGATAGCAATAGTATCTTCAGCATTATGAGAATGATGAGAATATACTGCTGCAGTAAGCATTCAAGGTTCTATTGCTGATTCATTTCCTAAAGAAGATTGTTAAATATCCCAAATGACACAATACTTAGTATTAATACTCCATACATTGTGGTTACTGAGATTAAGATACGTTTATCAATCTTGCCCACTCCTAGTGAAATTCCAGGCTAGTTCATAAGGATTGTCAATGGAAATATATCTGGGACAAGGAACAGACCACAAAGCACTTTCAAATGTGAGGATGATGAGCAATATACGAATGCAACTTTATTTCATTATTTATTCACTAATTTAAAAAAATATTAATGACAAGAAAGCTTATAATTCTTTGGGGGGAAAACAATACCCATGGCAAACAACTTTCATTAATTTTTATTATTTTATCTGCAAAGGAAGTGGGGATTAAAAATAAATTGGACTGAACTAATATAGTACTTTATATACAAATACCTCAGGTTTGCCTTGGGGGCCTTGAGGTCTCACTAATGCTTAATTACGCTACACAAGAAACTGAAGGAGCCTTCCAAGGTGATAAAGACCAGAACAATCCATTATTATCTTTGTATTATTTATACTGCAGTAATGTCTAGAGACCCAATCAGGGATTAGACCGAATAGTGCTAGGCAAAGTACAGAGGACTACAACAAAGACAGTCACTGCCTCACAGCTCATAATCTTTGATTATAACAAGACAACAGATGGCTGAAGATACTAATGACAGGTGGGGTAGAGTGGAGGAAAAAGTAACAGCAAATACAGTTTAGTTTGCATAAGGAAGTAGCCTCTCTGGTCATAATAGACACATATGGTTTACAGCATACCCAAAGCCAGATGGCTGTGATTTATAGACATAACAGCAGAGGTAGGTTAAGAAGAAGGGTTGTTTTTGTTTTTGTTTTGTTTTTTAAAAAGGTCTGGATTAAGAACTATACAAAAGCTAATCTTTCTATTACTCTACAGTTCTCCCTGGCCCAAGCTGGCTATAACACTGGGGGATTTGGGAATAGCAATTAGCCTTATAAACCTTTAACCAGTTTTTTGCTAATTGGATATATTGAACAATTTACTGAGATGACCTATATTTAGAACTGACAGTCAAGACTTAGGTTCAAATTCTGTACTTCAAGAGTTGTTCTCAATGAACCATATTTAGCCTTGGCATAACTTGGCATGGCTCTTGTTGACTTTGATGACAGCTGCTTATGCCAAGGCTGAATTTGGTCCAATATGTTTCACATGATGAGCATGTTTGCCCACATGACCTGCAACTAGAACTTCAAACTATGATTATAACAAAATACCACATCTGACACAGCCCAGAAGATTTAGTAATTTTTGATTTGCTCCTCATTTTTCAAGGTAACCTAGCATAAATCTGACATCTACAAAGAAATCTAAGGATTAGGTAGGTATAGTTGAATTGAAGATAGAATTTTATTTGATAATAATTTATTTGATAATAATTTACACTTCTCTGATGGATGAAGGTATTGAGAAAATGTGAGAAAATAACTTTTTTTTCCGACTTAAGCTTGGTATTGAATCATGTTCCCTATGGCTAGCCTTCTAATGCCAAACATAAAAAGGTAAGAACATAAGACTGGCCTTACTGGGTCACACCAATGGTCCATCTAGCCCAGTATCCTGTCCTCAAACAGTGGCTGGTGCCAGATGCTTCACAAGGAATGACCAGAACAGGGCAATTATTGAGGGATAGACCTCATCACCCAGTCCCAGTTTCTGGAAGTCAGATTTAGGGACAGCCAGAGTGTGGGGCTGCCTCCCTGACAATCTTGACTAATAGCCATCGATGGACCTATGCTGCATTAACTTATGTAATTCTTATTTGAACTCAGTTATACTTTTGGCCACACCAACATCCCCTGACAACAAGTTCCACAGGTTGACAGTGTGCTGTGTGAAGAAGTACTTCCTTATGTTTGTTTCATTGGGTGATCACTGGTTCTTGTGTTTTATGAAGGGGTGAATAACACTTCCTTCTTTCCCTATTCCTCACCATCCATAATTTATAGACCTCTATCATATCCCCCGTTCGTTGTCTCTTTTCTTAGCTGAACAGGCCCATTATTTTTCATTGCTACACATATGGAGTCTGCTCCATACAGCTAATCATTTTTTTGCCCTTCTCTAAACTTTTTCCAATTTTAATATATCTTTTATTTGAGGTGGGGTGGCCAGAACTGTACACAGTATTCAAGGTGAGGGCACATATTTGATGATCCTCCTTGATAGGGAGCATTGCCTAGTGATCAGGACTTAGGCACTTTGACCTGCAGCGGAGGTTTTGGTCGGGGAGCGCAGGTCCTCACACTCCACCAGGCTCCAGTATAGGGCCTTGTGAGGACAACAAAAGTGTCTGATGCGCAGGAGCATCTTATGGCTGCTCTCTCTGGGCCACTTCCTACCACCCTTCTATTGTCCACAGTTCATAGCTTGATGGGGGGGCAGCTTATCATGTGGCACCTCTTCATGCCGAGGCATGCCAGGGTAACTCTCTCCCTCTTGGAGCAGCTGTTGCCTCCTTTCATGCCTTGGCCCTCCAGCCAGATTAGTTCTGAGTCTCTCCCTTTCAGGGGTAGTTTATAAACAAAACAAGAGAAACTAACACAAATAAACTGAGTTTATATGAACAGCTCACTTGGGGGGCTGACCAAGGAAGAGAGCAGCCCTGCAACTTGTAGCTCCTGAGAGAAGAGGTGAGGGAAGGCAGGATCCCTCCCTAAAACAACTGAGGGAATGCCTCCATCTCAGGGTGTACCTGAAGCAGGTCCTCTCTTTCCTCAGGGTACCTTTGGGCAAACTGTTGTTGGGAGAGTTCCTGCTATGTCTATGAAGGAGCAAGGATCAAGGATCAAATTGTACAAATTGGAGAGAGTCCAGAGAAAAAAATGATTAAAGGTCTAGAAAACATGAATAATGAGGAAAGGTTTTTAAAAATGGATTTGTTTAGTCTGGAAAAGAGAGGACTGGGGGAGGGCATGATGAGAGTTTTCAAGTACATAAAAGGTTGTTACAAGGAGGAGGGAGAAAATTGTTCTCCTTAAACTCCGAGGATAGGACAAGACACAATGGGCTTAAATTGCAGCAAGGGATGTTTAGGTTGGAAATTAGGAAAAACTTCCTAACTGTCAGGGTGGTTAAACACTGGAATAAATTGCCTAGGAAGGTTGTGGAATCTCCATCATTGGAGGTTTTTAAGAGCAGGTTAGACAGTAACCTCTCAGGGATGATCTAGATAGTACTTAGTCCTGCCTAGAGTGCAGTGGACTGGACTAGAAGACCTCTTGAGGTCCCTTCCAGCCCTACTATTCTATGATTCAATGAAGTTGTGGAACTACATCAGTGTATACCAACTCAATATCTGGCACAGAAGCTATAAAAAAAGGATTTAAAAGAGATTTTGTAAACAGTTTCCAAGTAAATTCATGATTTTAGCTGAGTATGCTGAATGAAGGGACGATTGTGAGCTTTGTAATGGTGTTAAGTGAGTTAGGAACTATTTATTTAATGTAAAATGCAAATGTAGAGCCAAGTCCTACTTTAAGATATACACATAAAAGTCCAGATGATTTCAGTGGGAATTAAATGTGTGTGTCCAAATCAGAATTTTCCCCATAATATGTTTTGGCAGATATGGCTATTTCTTGCAATATCTTTACAAAAAAACATTATTGAATTAATTTTAAGAATATTTGGGTTCTATTGTATTAAATACAGCGTTTATGTGTTACTGTAGGCCAGAATTGCATGTAAACTTTCTAGGCAAGAGATGTGGTCTGAAAATTTGGATTTGAAAGGATGATATTGAAAATGTGCCAGGTAAGAATGGACTTTTGAGAGAATAAATGTTAAGTTGATTTCCTGTACAATACCTAGCAGGAGGTTAATGCAAATTCCCCACCAATGGTTATGCAAAAATTTTGCCTTTTGAAGCTATGCCCTGAGGAGAGGGTCTTTGTCTGCTGATTACCTGTTCCTAGTGACTGGAGATTAAAGGCCCAAGCCTTATAAAGAAATATATGAATGGTGTGCTGGTGGTTCTGGGTCTGATTCTGAGACATCTATGGACTTGTAACCACATGGAAAACCCCACTGTGGGTTTTGAAGGACTGGTATCTACCAGAGCCTGAGCTTGGTGTTGGGAGTGAACTTCAGTAAGCTTTATCTCATAACATGTAGGTTCTTGTATTTGTTTTAATATGCTTTTTCTGTAATGCTTTCACTTCCAGAATAAATGTGCTTGCTTAGAAATAGATGTGTGGTAACTTGTAACTACTGATAATTACAGCTATTCATAGCCTTTGGAGAAAAGCAAAGTGCATATGCTGTCCTGTTAAGAAAGTCTGGCTTTCTGGGAATGTCAGAGTGTGAGGCAGGAAGCTGTGAAGCCTTAAAAATTCCCAGTCAGGACACACAGAGAGAGACACACGTCTCCATCCAAGAGATGTGAAAGCTGGGAGCCTTCGAGCACGTGCCTTTGGTGGATTGCGGAGTAAGGAACACAGCCTCAGTTGCCCTGAAATTGTGATAACGTTATCTTATTTAGTGAATGTATATAAACAGCCTTGTGAGTAGTGATAGAATTGTGGGAAACAGATTATGAATTATGGATAGGGCTAGTTAACATGTCAAAATCAAACTTGCCAAATGTCATGTTCAGCTTACAGGCCTTGAAAGTGAATCACTTTGAACTGAGCAAAATACATAAAACATGTTTGTGCAATGTTTTAATAATTAGTGCCCATTTCCAAATTGCATAATACAAGACAAAAATATCCCAACGTTTTGTGGAGTTTTTTACATGGTATGACGATTAAAAACTGTCTTTTCTCCAGAGTTCCATGTTTCTTTTAGCTCTCCTTTTTCTAGGCTTTTCACATAAGAAAATATACAAGTAAAGAAAACACAGAACTTTGATTTTAAATAATTGTATTAAAAATGGTTGTGGGAACATAAAATAATCTCACTTCCTCACTTTCTTTGCTGAATCCCAGGAAAGAATAATCAATGAGAAGCTGTATCTTTTCAAGGGATCAATATAGAATAGACAGCAGGGTAAGATCACTGATCAACTCCATAAGGGAGCAATGGAGAACACCAAACAAGCTCTAACAGAAACTTTCCATATTTCCTGAATTCTTATAGCCTCATTCTCCTGTCCATTAGATCAGCATAAAATTGATGTAAAAATTGAGAATCATCACTTTCATTTCACACTTTGAATAACTTTTTTATTATTATTTCAGTTTATTTCATTTCCTTTAGCAGTTCTTCTATGAGAAGTTCCCGGAGAATCCATTCTACAATAAATGATAAATGATAAAAGCTCATCACAGATCAGACAGGGGATGCTAGAATGATGCCTGCTTAATGAAACATTGTCATTTAAGGTTCTGTTTAATGATGACTAAACCACAAAAGGTTGCAGGGGATAAATATTCAAAAATTCAGATGCTTAGTTGAAACTCTTTGGTCTTCCCTCCTGCATTAGAAAACTTATTAAAAACAGATTCTCCTGAGTTTTCTGGTATTTCTCAGCTCTGGCTGGCCCGGGAATACCATGAGCTCAACTTTAATCATGGCAAAAATTGATTTTACTCACAGATGTGACTGCAACGAAGGCTTCATGCACAAAAAACCATCATACCAGAGTGCAGTCCCTTTCTTATGTGGCTCAGGTGTGACCACATCTGGTATATTTTTTGCAATTCTGGGAAACATTTAGAAAGTTGACAAACTTGTGGGTATTCAGCTAAGTGTAACAAAAATAGTTAGAGTCTACCAGAACTGAATTACTAGGAAAAAATAAGAGTAAAATATGTATCAATTAACTTATCTCTACTGCGTTTTGAGCACATAATGTGGTATATAATTCTCAATACAATAATGTATAGTGGAGTTCTCAAACAGGGGGTCGGGACACTTCAGGGGGTCGCAAGGTTATTACATGGGGGGTCGCAAGCTGTCAGCCTCCACCCTAAAACCTGCTTTCCCACCCGCATTTATAATGGTGTTATTTATATAAAAAAGTGTTTTTTATTTATAAGGGTGGTTGAACTCGGAGGCTTGCTATGTGAAAGGGATCACCAGTACAAAAGTTTGAGAACCACAGATGTATAGTTTGCCTAAGTAATTATTAACAAGATAACAGTTTAAAAATGTTTGAAGGAGGAAGAGGAATTATTCAGAACTAAAATTAATGGCATGGAACCAAATCAAAGACCATTTAAGCCTTCAGGTAAAACTTCCTGACATTGAGAGATATCAGGTTGTTGAAATAATTGGTGGATGCCCATTTGCTTAGTACTTTTAAAATGGAACTCTCCAATAAACTATAGAATGCACTGTAAGGATTCTGAATGATCAAGGGACCATATCCTTTATGATTTTTCAGTACCAGTTCTGCACAGCACCAGGAAGTTCTGTTCAGAAATATGCAAAAATGGAAAGATAATGGAGTAATAATTGGATACAAGACTTCTATGAACTCATTCAAACCTTTAAAATGCCTCTAAGGCTATGAAAACTTCTGACTTGTGACTATGATCACAGTAGCTTTGCATGCAAACAAAACATACAATTGCACATGCTCATTTTTGAAAGTTGGGCCCACCTATCTATTTTTGAAAGTCGGGCCAACCTTAGAGTTTTGTATAGCCCTAATCACTGTAGTGCTAAGCAGTATCTCTTATAATCAGGAAAATGAAAAGAACTAAACTCCTTGATGTACACAAGGGACCTTGCTCAGCATAGTTAATTCATCTGCATGGGTGAGTTTCACAGGGTTTTTATTTAGTTTGGTTTTTTTTAAATTATCTGGTTATAGCGGAAATGCTCTATCAACAAGAGGTACTCACAGTGGAACCAAAACATGCTTAAATTTTAAGTGAGTCCAAGTTCCTTTGGTAGGTCATTTCCTAATCAAATCCCCATAGCTGAGAACACTATCTCAAGCTCCAGGATGTTTTGTCTTGGTTTTTGTGAGGTGCATTATTCCACAAGATTGCAGCTGACTTGACAGATCATGCATGGATGGAAGCTCCTTCATAGATGTAGCTGGGTTATAATTCACTGATGGCTTTAAAGCTCAGGATCAAGGCCTGGAGCTGACCCAGAAGCAGACTGGAAACCAGTGGAAAGAAGGGAGGATGGGTGGCGCAATATGCTTACAGTAGCCTATCCTGTTGAGCAGACAGGTGGTCACATTCTGCGCAAGCCAAAAGTCCCCACGTTGCTTCTGAGAACAGCTCCAGATACCATGAATTACATCAAATCTATATGGAGATGAAAAGTCTGACCTTTGTGCCCAGATCCTCACCAAGAAAGGATGCAGGAAGGGGGTTTTCTAGCAAGCTGAATGTGTCAATAAGTGTTAATTAATTCTTTTTAAAAGATCCAAATCTTACTGTGATAATCATTAGGATTATTATGCAGAAAAAATAACACAGAAAGCATAATATACATAGTTTGGCATATAGGATCACAGTAAAAACAACACTGACCTTTCTCTTCTGTAAAGACTGTGAAATGCTATGTTACTTTCATATGTATCTGTTAGAAAAATAAACTGTAGAACCTACATGTAGTCAGTTAAAATATCAAATCTTTGTCTCAGCAACATTAGGAATGTCTTCTAATAGTCAGAAATTGTTCACATACATTCAAACAAAATCTAATAATCTTAGGTTTAGTTGATAAAAATCATCAGAAGCATTTAGTGCTTCATGTTTTATTAACTGTTTTTTAAGCCACAATTTCTAGCCATTTAAACACAGTCTTACTAGGATGATGAAGGAAAGAACATGTGTCAACTTTCAGCCTATCTGTAATTTGAAACAGCAAAGCCAGAAACCCCTTCAAAGCACTTTGTGTGAGGGAAATGCATAAAAAAGCCTTTAGCTACAGCAGTGTTTTCTGGCATCACTGAAATACCTTCAATCACTGTAAGATGCTGCCATCTTCTGGATAATGTTTAATTAATCAAATCAATCAGTGATCTGCACAAATGGAAAATCATATTGTTTGAGACAAAAACGTGATTTGATGATAATTTAGAAGACAACTCTGGTGCTCTTTGAGAGCTGCAGCTACATACTGCAGATCTTGTCAGAGTAAGGGAAGTGATTTCTGATTTGGGGAAGGTAAAACAAGGAAAAGCACAAAACATCTCTCATTCTTTTCACCAGAGATCATAATTTAAAATGAAACATCTGACAGTTTTTTGGAGAAATGTTTTCATGCAGGTTAAAATCTAATTTTGTTCAGATTGAAGGCTACATATCTATATGTTATAAGAGTAATTGAGTCACCATAATTTACTGTTGAACATTTAACTTAAATAGTGGCAGTCAGTATCTTGCAAAAATCATTTAAAATACATGTTTTCTTAAGAATATTAAATTGCAGAGACACACACAGAATTTTATATGTGTGTGTGTGTGTATTTTACAGCAAAAATACATTCCCATTGATACAAGCTGGTGTCAAGTTGGGCTCACCTGCAAATATAGGGTTCAGTTACGGCTTTTAAAAACCCAAGCTGGACTGTGAAGGGACAGAAAGTACTGTGGAGGGAGAGGTATTTTATATTTTAAAGGGCAGTGAGAAAGACGCTGGATTTTTAAAGCATACAGCTAAATGCACCCCAGAGCTCAGATGTGTTCTGCAGATATACAAAGCTGGTTGACCCTGACTTAGAGTCAACTTTTTGGGCCCACCAATCCCTGTACTTGATAGAACCTGTGGTGAAATAAAGGTTTCCCTCTTCTCTTGTAGTACAATGGTACAGGCCATATTTTGCTCAATGTAATTAAAGTCTTTCTTAAATTGCTTTAAATATATCAAAGCCCCAATCGTGTAAACTTGGAGGTGCATGTGCAGGGAGCCACCCACATGTATGAATACGTAGGACTGAGGCCCAAATAATCATTTATTGTAATTTTAGGATTGGATGTTATGTGACTCCTACAGGTACTGCAGGTGACCAGTTGTCTTAGAGAAAAACCTAGCGCTGGATATAATTAAGGTAAAATTAGAAAAGCAATATATACATAATTACATTAATATATCAAATGTCTACTATTAATTTATTTGGAAAGGGTTTGTGTTAGGGTCTCATTAGCCTGGATGATAAGTATAACAACATACCGCAATGTCAATTAGTTACCTATTAAATGCCAGTTAGTATTTTAGCAATTAAGAAACTCTCCCACAAAACACCATTTCATATAAATCTGACACAAAATAATAAAAGCAAGAATTAAGTTCCGAGTGAAATGTACATCATGTAAAACTTATGAAAAACAGGACATGCCTGGAATGTACAATGGGAGAAGCTGTCCCTAGTTTTTGAAGATTGGCTGTAAGCCTCACTATGGAAAAATTCATTTTCTATAGTTTTATATTCTTTTACTGTAGATATTTGTAGTATGATGTTTGAATCCTGCAGCTTCTCTATTCGTGGGAGTTCCTACACGTTATGTAGCTGTGATATCAAGGCCTTTTATTTTAACAATAATCTAGGCTTCTAAATTATGGCTAGTTGGTTAAAAAAAAAGGAAAACCCTGAAACCAACTTTATATATTTTAACTGGTGGCTCAAACTATCCCCAAGGGGTACAAGATTTTATTTTGTTATCTTAAATTAGATGGTCCAAATGAAAATGAATGTAAGGATTCAAATATAGTTGTCTATCTGTAGATAAAGTGTTTTAACGGCTATAGTAATTAGCATTTTTATTAAATTAAGAAAAAAAAGAAGAAAAAATAATTTGATGACTCAAAGAACTGGCAAAGGATAGATGACCTGAAACACAGTGTACTGAAATCAATAGAAGACACTCATAGAAATCAGTGGGATTTGGTTCAGGCTCACATTGCTTTCACTTGTAGGCTCATAACAGAGCTAAGTGAAATTTTTTTTAGGACAAGTGGTTTGTAACTTTTTGGGCTCGAATCAGAAGAGAACAGATTCAATTCTCTAGGCTGCCTGATTTGCAGCAGGAATTTGAATTTAGTTTTTTTTTATATTGTAGGTAAGTGCCCTAACAACCGTATTACAGGCTATTCTAGGGTAAGGCTCTCTCAATCTCTCATGTTGAAAGTATTCCACTTTATATAAATAAACATTAATTATAGCAGGAGCTGGCTCCCACGTGTCCTGTCCCACATGAGTGTCTTAGTCATGGCACAATAAAGTCATTACCACTCCCATGCTCTCTGTCTGACCCAATGAATATTTAAATATGAATATAAAGTGGAACAGCTTTGACAAGATTTTAAGAGCAAGGTATCCCAGAATACTCTACCCAGCAGTTAGGGTACTCACCAGCCAAGACGCAACTTGAAATTGCTGTTCCAAATTAGGCAAAGACTGGATTCTTGAACCATGCCTCCCACATCCCAAGCGAGTGGTTCAAACATAGGGCTATGATGTGGAGTCGATGTGGTTTTGTGAAGGGTGCTTCAAAATTTTCCTTTGATTTTAATTTTTAAAAATGCCTAAAACTGGAATAAAATGTTTAGTTCTGGGTTGAACAAAGTATTTCATTTGACCTGAAATGTCATATTTTTGCTTTTAGTTTCATTCAAAAAACAAAACAAAAAATATTCAAGTCAACCCAAAACAATTCTCATCCCCCACGCTCAAGTTTTGTGGTTTGACCAGTGAACTGAAAAAAAGATTGCGTAGCTCTAGCCAATTGTACAAATTCATGAGAAGTTGGTAATTCCAGCCTCTGTAGCTCATGGTAATAGAACAGTGGTCTAGGAGTTACAGGTTCAAATCCCATGTGTACCAAGGTAGCCTGGCTTGTCTCTCTTGCTTGGTGTTAGCCTCCCTCTGCCAAGTTAGATGTAGGACCGGCCTCTGTAGCTCAGAAGGTTAGAGCAGTGGTAACTAGGGAGGCTGTGGAATCTCCATCATTGGACATTTTTAAGAGCAGGTGTGATAAATGAAGGGGATGGGGGTGGGAGCTCAGTTTTATGGACAGCCAGTAGCTATAAAATCCCTTATTAGCTGTTCTCTAATTGCCCTACCTGTAAAGGGTTAAAAAGTCTCACAGCTATGCATAGGTAAAAGGAAGTAAGTGGGCACCTGGCCAAAAGAGCCAATGGGAAGGCTCAAACTTTTTAAAATGGAGAAAAGACTCCCCTTTTGTCTGTCTGTTATTGTTCTCCCGGGGAGAGGTGGACAGGGCAGCAGCTATGCTGTAAGAAGCTTGGGCCAGGTATGAAAAAATCATCAGTATCGTGCCTCGAAACTACTCATTTAAAACCACAGATATATAAGTAGATCAGGAATGTCTAGGAAGATGCAATTAGGTTTACCTCTTTTATGTCTTTATGGCTTGTGGATTCCTTTGTGCTAACCCCAGCTGTTTTTGTTTTGCTTGTAACCTTTAAGTTGGACCTCAAGAAAGCTATTCTTGGTGCTTAATACTTGTAGTTGCTCTTTTAAAATCTAGCAATAGCCTGAGTTCCCAGATGTATTTTCTTTCTTTTTTTTTTAAATAAAATTTACCTTTTTTTAAGACCAGAATTAGATTTTTATGTCTTAAGAGGTTTGTGCACATATTGTTTAATTAGCTTGTGGCAACAGCTGATTTCCTTTTTTTCTTTTTTTTCTTTCTGAGCTTTTCCCCAGATGGGGGCGGAGGGTGAAAGGGCTTGAGGGTAGGAATTCCCAAGTGAGCCTTCCTGGGATCTCAAAGGGGTTCTCCACTTGGGTAGTGGCAGCATCTACCAATCCAAGGTCAGAGACAAGCTATAATCTTAGGAGTTTACAAGCCTGGAGTGTCAAGTATTAATTTTTAGAATCCTTGCAGGCCCCCACCTTCTGCATTCGAAGTGCCAGAGTGGGGAATTAGCCTTGACAGCAGGTTAGACAAACACCTGCCAGGAATGGTCTAGATAATTCTTAGTCCTGCCAGGAGTGCAGGGGACTGGACTGGACTAGAAGACCCCTCGAGGTCCCTTTCAGTCCTATGATTCTATGATTACCTCAAGTCCACTTCATCTGTGCCAAGAGGTGTTGCAGAATGTTATATCTTTATATATGGGATTTTTTTGCTTTAATTTAAGCTACATATAATTAAAAGACATATCTCAATATGTTATTGGAACTTTGTGTTCACTTAAATTTCTACTGATATGAATAGTACTAGACTTTTGCTCCTATTTTTGGAGAGGTGAGTTTCTTCAAACTTCCTGATACTAGTTCTAGCTCAAGACAGTAAGAAGGAAAAAGCATAAATTTACCTGAATAAAATTATGTGCAACAAAAAGTATTACAATTTAGACAATTCTAAATTAGGAATTTTAGTTTTAACCTTCTCCATGTCTCCTTTTCCACCTACACATTTAGAATATCAATACCAGCCACAAAGGGTGTTGTAAGGCTTAATTAATATAGGTAAAGCATTTTTAGATGACCTGTAAATAAAGATTATATAAATACTAAGTATTACTTGATTACATTAAACCACATACTTCTTAAGGATAACTTCACCATGAACTGGAAGACTGCCAGAACAGCTAGCTATTCCAAAGGAAAGTTTGAAAACCCATAACAATTGATAATTGTTGAAAAAATTAATAGTATTTTCCATGATATCCTAGTAATAAAATTCTTATCAGTCTAGATTGTCCTTCAATTTCTATTTACCCTAGACTGCTCCAGATGTTCTAGGTGCTAATCAAAAGCTCATGATCAGAAGAATGTCTATATTGGGTCAGAACAAAGGTCCATCTAGCCCAGTATCCTGTCTTCCAACTGTGACTAATGCCAGGTGCCCCAGAGGGAATGAACAGAACAGGTAGTCAAGTGATCCATCCTCTGTTGCCCAGTCCCAGCTTCTTGCAAACACAGGCAGATAACAAAAATGACTTTAGTCAACTGGGGAGAAAATAGCAGGACCCAGCATATTTCTTACTATGAAAGTAATTTGCTTTCTTTGTGCAATTTTCCTAAGGAGTTTCTTTACAAAAGCCAGAGAGGTTGAAGGTGGGCAAAAATGTTGCCCAATTTTTTGGGGGGGGAATGGAGGGGGGAGCAAAAAACTACTACAAGAAGAGAACAGCATTATCTCCTGCAAATGTAAACAAACTTGTTTGTTGAGCAGTTTAGCTGTACAAAAAGTAGTGAGTGGACTTGCAGACTGTAAAATTTTATATTGTTTTATTTTTAATGCAGTTTTTTGTACATAATTCTACATTGGTAAGTTCAACTTTCATGATAAAAAGATTTCACTACAATACTTGTATTAGGTGAATTGAAAAATACTATTTCTTTGGTTTTACTACAGTGCAAATACTTGTAATCAAAAATAAATATAAAGTGAGTATTGTACTGTATTATGTATTGTAATTTAAATCAATATATTTGAAAATGTAGAAAACATCCACACATATTGAAATAAATGGTATTCTATTATTGTTTAACAGTGTGATTAATCATTCAATCAATCACGATTATTTTTTTTAATCGCTTGACAGCCTAGATTTAAGTCAAAACGTTTTGTTTGACCCAAAATTATTTTTTTTCGGAATTGCCAGTGAACAAATAAATATTTTAGGTCTACCAGAGGAGGTACGTAAGTGAAACTTTTTGTTGATTTCCATTCCAATTCCTTTTTTCAGAAGAAACTATTTGATTTTTTCTCACAAACAGTGAGTCAAGCTTAGTAATTCAGGTTGAGGACACAGAAAAAATATAACAACAACAACAACAACAAAAAACCCACAAAAGATCTCTGCAACACTGAAATGTACAAAATGTGACTTGGCATACAGAAGAAAAAGTGTCCTATCATTTATTGATTACACCCCTAGATATAACATTCCCTTAACCATAATAAATATATATGATTACTAATAACTGAGCAAAAGCATATGGACTTCAATTTGGCCATTAATGCTGTCTCTCCAACAGATAAGAAGTAGTGATTACACTGTGGTAGAAATAGCCCTCAGGAAACTTTTTTCAAATTTTCTAAAAGGTTCAGTTTGGGGGTAAAGCTCCAGTAGTTTTTTGTTGAATCTGAACTGGTTTACTCAAGCTAATTTCAATTTTGCCTTTATTTTAATACAACAGAATGTTAACTTTTCCATTTATTCACATTACAATTAGCTGGAAAAATGTCAAAATTTCAAAAAAAAAATTGCAGGAGGAAAATTTATGAAAAAATTCTGTTTCAGGAGACCCCAAAATGGAATTTTTTTGGCTTGCTCCCCAAGTAGCTGAGTCCCCAAGCTTTCAGGTAGTTTGGGAGTCCCAGCTCTGTGACAGTTCACAAGGCAGTCAGCTGGGAACCCTGGGAGTCTGCTAGCCTGCCAGGTGGGCAACCAGGGAGCCTCATGGCCTGCCTGTCCACCAGCTCACTGGTAAGAAAGTAGCCAAAAGTTTCAATGCAATCAGCATCTTCCTGTTGAACATTTCAGTTCTGTTGAATCTGCATTTTCTGATGGAACACAGTTCTGTCAGAAAGTTCTCAGCCAGCGCTAATTCACATACAAGACTTATTCTATGAATAACCATTAGAAAAACACGTTTTTCATTGAGATGTGAAGAGAAGCAACAGGAAAAGGGCACTGAAAGACCTTACATCAACAAAAGGTAGGGTTCATAGATTTTAAAGGTAGAAAGGACCATTAGATCCTCCAGTCTCACTTCCTTTCTATACATAAGCCATAGAATTTCATCCATTTACTCCTGTACTGAGCCAAAAAAAACTTGTTCAAGGATTTGTTTAAAAACTGAAAGTACCAAGTTAAAATATCTCAAAAGTGAGACAGTGACGTCTTTAAGCCCCATATAGGGTGCAGTGACCAACCTAAAAACTCTCTTATTCTCTTCCTCTCCCATTCTCCTTCTTCCCTGCCATATTAACTTCTGAGGAGAAATTTAACTGAAACAGTTAAATACAAGGTGATGGGAGGATCTGGGGAAGCAAGCAAGAAAAGAGAAGCAGCTGAGAAAGCTGATGAGGAGGTATAGAGAGCTCTCTGTGTACTATGGGGAAAATGTGGCTTCCTTATTGCTAACACTAACTGACATCGGTAACTGGGTGAGATGGATAAGATTTGCTGGAGGGAAGGAAGAACTACTATAACAAGGTATTAGGGTTCTATTTTTGCCGCACTCGAGTCCTCTTACCTCGGTTTGACAGAAGGTGCTTGGTGCAGTGTGTAGAGCTGAGAACAGAAAATATGCATATGGATGTACTATTGCCAGCAAAAAATGAGAGACTGTTAAATTGTATGCAATCGGGAATTCTTTACTGATTGTAACAGGTCCTTCTGGTGTCAATGGCATGTTACTGGGGTATCAAGTTTTATAGCACTGACTATGATCATATGGCTTGGCCCAAGAAAATAAAGGCCAGTTCATTCTCTGCACTTTTACGTGTCATACCCTTATTACATCCATGGTCTGATTATGTCTTACATAGAGCAAATACTTTTACTTTCAAGTACAATGATGCCCCTTAATGACAGTCACACTGAAGCAGATAGTTTTATATAGGAAACAGAATTTAATAAACCCTTTAGAATAGAAGGATGCGAGACCCTAGTATGCTGCATACATTTATAATTCCCAGACAAGGTATGTCAGTCTGTTCTTTGTATCCTCCCCTTTAACAGTTGTCTTTTACTTATCTCACTGGTCTCTCCCAGATTCCATCAAAAGAGCAGGTACTACCTTAAAGGAACCTCATGACCACCTCCTCTCCCCCACAAGCTGGATCAGAGATTAAAGGGAACAAAATGATTTCACTTAAACTGCCTTGAAAATGACATATATAGAAGCCACCTCCCATTCACCAGTCAACTCAGTTGCCCATGAAGATTGTATACCAACTGATGGCAAACAACTAGCTTCTTGGGTCTACTCTGGGAAGAATTTGGTATGATCTGACTCCTTGTCCCACTGTAGATGTGATCTGTTCTGGTCTCACTAGCAAATGGGTATCCAACCTAAGCCTAATGAGGTTACTGTGGCTGTGGCTGCTCTAATACACGGAATATATACTAATTAGCTGGGGCAGATAATATATATCCCAGGATGTCAGTAAATCATTTTACTGTTCAAATGGCAATTATTTCTGAAATGGTATATAGAACTGGGGAGGCCCCTGAGGATGGGACCAAAGCAAAAATAGTACTCACTTAAAAAAAAGTAAAATAATGAATAGCATCCTTAGTGATGGGAGTCATGTAAATCTAGCATCAATCCTTCATAAAGTAGAACAAACATTGAGTGATTCAAAAATACTCAGTGAGGTCCATTCATTCACTATAGTTATAATTTCTTTTTGAGAAATACATCTGGCTCAACTCCTTTCTAAAGCATGATGCTTATTCCTCAGTTTCAATTTCCTGTAAATTCTTACAGAATTTTTTATAGAGTGTAATGAAATCCTGTATGAAAATATCTGAAGGACTATAGACAAAGTGTAATGATAAATGGCAGTGTATCAAATTGGAGGGAGTTGTCCTTGGGGCATTACAGTGGCAGGTGTTAGGTTTATTCTTATTTAACATTATCATTAATTATCTGGAAGCAGAAGATAAACAGAACATTAATTTAATGAACAGATTATCCTAAATTGGGAGGTGTTGTAAATACTAGAGAAGCTTAAGGACATATGAAAATATTAGCAGGAAACAACAAAATGAGCTTCAAACAAATAAAGCTGAAAGATCTTGAGAAAAATAATCAGAAACACAAGTATTTATTCAGAGTAAAACCCTCAGTGCAGTAGTGCTGGTAAGTGACTTAGGGATTATTAGAGACAGTAAATTAGACAGGAGGTTACTGTCACACTGTCTGGAGTGGATCACAACCATAAGTGCCAACCTCAGAGCAGACTGTCAAAAAGCAGGGTACAAACCCCAAACTGGTTGTATGTTCTGTAATTAGATTTCATCAACCCGGTAACAAATGTGAACTCCTAAAACACTATAACAGTCTTACCATGGAGTCAACGGCAGCCCCCTTGGGCATTCCAGTCTGTCTTGCCACCCCAGCAAGATGGACTATGTGATAGATGGTCACTTTACACCAAAAATCACAACAATATTCAGGTTACTCCCAGTCCCAAATGATCAGTCACTTACCCCAGGTCAACTGTACTCAGATCTCAAACCAAAGACAACACCTGTAGCCAATCCTGTGACAAACTAACTAAAGATTTATGAACTAAGAAAATAAATGAGAGTTATTTACAAGATTAAAACAGGAAATCTACACACACACAAATGAGTTACAGTCTTACATTTAAAAAAGGTAATATAAGCTTCTATAATAAGAAACCCTTTACGACCTTTCGCGCTGATGCATGCCAAGCAGCATATTACTTGCTTATGTTCAGGAATCTTTCCCCCCAGAGTCCATACAGAATAAGGAGACCCAGGTTCTCCTTGTCAGAGATTTTTATCCCCTACACCCCAGAATCCGAGTTGATTGGATGAATTCATGTACAACCCCCCATTTATGGAGGGAGAGAAGAATGCAGTCGACAAGCTCTCTGTCCTTTGATGATACAGACTGCCTCATTTGCCTCCAATAGGATATTTTGCGTGCAGGGCGAGCACTTTACCTTAATTAATGCTTCTTTTCCTGTTTTGTGAGTTACAGAATTACAGAGGTTTACAATTCAAACACTCAGCATAACTTTGTACTATGGAATACTGATATTATAAGTAGGATTAATACATGCAGTGTCCTACAAACATTCACTAAAGTCTAAAGATTAAACACATCCTTATAACACTAATATCTATTTTAACTATACAAACCCCAAAGTAAGCTAGACTGGTTTCCAGCTGTGCATTTGTCAGTGTTCAGTGAAGCCCCGGGCCTTGGCATGAGCTGGCACCCGGTCTGCCAACATCACAATTGCAATATGGTATAACAGCAAAGTATCAAGCCACTTTTCAGCACCATTTGCAAGCGCTTCACATGACTGACCAGTCTGATGATGATACTTCTCTGTATTTTGTCAGTGAAACCAGATATAATGTAAAATAATGATTTAGAGGCTGCATGGAAAGACATAATTAGAGATTAAAATAACTACATACATATGGCTTTGCTAAATAACTGAAGGCAATTCGTGGTCTGCTCATGTGGCAACACATCTGTGCTCTGCCCCTTCCTCTGGGCATATTGTACATACAATCATGCAGAGTGTATCTAGCCCAAAAGACAGTTACAAACACCCTAGCATTTGAAGAGTGTAAACACCAAGGAGGAATCGGAATTATTTGTGGAGCCAGGGGTTATAACTGGAAGTGATGGGAAGAATTTTTGCGCTAACAGTAAAAAAAAAAATCAAGTATCTATTACAACACAGAATAATTTACCAATGGAACCTGTGGAAACCCCAGTGTTATTTTTTTTAAGTTGATTTGTTAAAGCACAAGAGCCTATTCCTCTGGGGAACAATCCTGCCCTAATTAAAGGATGTTTAATTGGTCCCCTATATGTATTTCTGCTTAAGAAGGGATCCCTGTATTTAGTTCACTCTTCCATAGAGTCATCCTAAAAGTTTAGGAAACAGGTCACATTCCAGAAATTAGGAGAAGGGGTTGTAACATCCCTGTTTAAAAAAAAAAAAGTGATCAAATTGCTATAATTATAGAATCAAAGATTCACATATTCTAAGGCCAGAAGCAACAATTGTGATCATCTAGTCAAACCTCCTGTATAGCACAGGACCTAGAACTGACAAAATCATTCCTAGAGAATGATTTTTTTTTTTAAATCTTGATTTAAAAATTGTCAACGATGGAGAATCCATCACAGTCCTTGGTAAATTGTTCCAGTGGTTAATGGTTAATTACTCTCACCATGAACATTTTACACCTTTATTTACAGTCTGAGTTTGCCTAGTTTCAACTTCCAGTGATTGGATTTTGTTATATGTAGGTACCTATAGCGGAATAATGCTGCTGTCCATCCCAGGGAAGATGTTTGCAATCATACTACTGTGAACAGACTGAAATACAGTCTCAATCCAAAGGTCAGAGACATTCCAAATGGTGTCCGTACAGGTTGATCTACAATCCCTACTATATATGCTCTGTGCAATGTTACTGAGAAACTACTAGATTGACAAAAGGAAGTTAACATTGTGTTTGTAGACTCTGCAGCCACTTTTGACTCAGTGCATCAATCAGCACTAGAGATAGTTCTACACCAGTATGGGATAACGAAGACTTTGTGTGAATAGTGGAGGAACTATACCCTGACATATTTAACTGTGTGAGGGTCAATGCTTGTATTACAGACTGGTTTTAGTAAAATCAAAGTATGCCAGGGATTCATTCTCTCACCTATATTATTTAATGTTCTAATAGATTATCTGATGACAAAGCTGTTTCAGGCCAAAGTAGATGTGAAATTGAAAGATTCGTCTTTACAGGATTTTGAATATGTGAATGATATTGCCTTACTTGGCGAGACTATAGACCGACTACAGCAATGGTCCTTTATGGGATTTAAGATAAAACCAAAGTTGAGCATGCCTCCCACAAATTGGAAATGAATGACCTGCCAACACTCTATCTAGATGGCAATGATATTGAATGTGTGAATAATTTTATCTATCTGGGTAGTCAATTGACAGTAGGAGGTTCTATAACCAAAGAAGTCTCAGATAGTTTGAGCATCAATGACTTTTCAGCCTTTACAAAGGCCTCTGTTACGAGTATCCAACATGACAGTGATGATTACTCTGTTGTACGGAGCAAAAACATGGTTGCTGGGCCTAAATCCCCCCATGCTGACTCGTGCCAAGGGAAGACTTGCAAGGAACCATTCAAAATGGAAGTCCTTCTAAGCAGCATCACAGCTACACAATAGCCATGTGATTCTGCTGCTGCAAATGTCTGTGACAGTATGAAATTGGAGTGAGGAATACTGTGTTCAGAGTCTAATAGATGACTGCTCTTGCTGGTGGTCAGTTGAATTTCCTGCTGGCAATAAGCAGTATATTTTCTTGTAATAATGTGAATTTCTGGATTGTCAATTAATGGATGAAGTGCATTCTATCACTAAGAACCCTTCTTTGGCTGTCAGGTCACAAATGATTGCTGTAGGGCAGCCCATGCTCTGGTCACTCAGGGAACAGAAAAGGAGTACTTGTGGCACCTTAGAGACTAACCAATTTATTTGAGCATGAGCTTTCGTGAGCTACAGCTCAATTCATCGGATGCATACCGTGGAAACTGCAGTAGACATTATATACACACAGAGACCATGAAACAATACCCCCTCCCACCCCACTGTCCTGCTGGTAATAGCTTATCTAAAGTGATCATCAAGTTGGGCCATTTCCAGCACAAATCCAGGTTTTCTCACCCTCCGCCCCCCCCCCAAACACACACAAACTCACTCTCCTGCTGGTAATAGCCCATCCAAAGTGACCACTCTCTTCACAATGTGTATGATAATCAAGGCGGGTCATTTGCAGCACAAATCCAGGTTCTCTCACTCCCTCACCCCCCTCCAAAAAACCACACACACAAACTCACTCTCCTGCTGGTAATAGCTTATCAAAAGTGACCACTCTCTTCACAATAAGAAAAGGAGTACTTGTGGCACCTTAGAGACTAACCAATTTATTTGAGCATGAGCTTTCGTGAGTTACAGCTCACGAACACTCATGCTCAAATAAATTGGTTAGTCTCTAAGGTGCCACAAGTTCTCCTTTTCTTTTTGCGAATACAGACTAACACGGCTGTTACTCTGAAACATCTCTTCACAATGTGTATGATAATCAAGGTGGGCCATTTCCAGCACAAATCCAGGTTTTCTCACCCCCCCCCCACCCCCATACACACAAAAACTCACTCTCCTGCTGGTAATAGCTTATCTAAAGTGATCATTAAGTTGGGGGGCGGAGGGTGAGAAAACCTGGATTTGTGCTGGAAATGGCCCAACTTAATGATCACTTTAGATAAGCTATTACCAGCAGGAGAGTGAGTTTGTGTGTGTATGGGGGTGGGGGGGTGAGAAAACCTGGATTTGTGCTGGAAATGGCCCACCTTGATTATCATGCACATTGTAGGGAGAGTGGTCACTTTTGATAAGCTATTACCAGCAGGAGAGTGAGTTTGTGTGTGTGGTTTTTTGGAGGGGGGTGAGGGAGTGAGAGAACCTGGATTTGTGCTGCAAATGACCCGCCTTGATTATCATACACATTGTGAAGAGAGTGGTCACTTTGGATGGGCTATTACCAGCAGGAGAGTGAGTTTGTGTGTGTTTGGGGGGGGGCGGAGGGTGAGAAAACCTGGATTTGTGCTGGAAATGGCCCAACTTGATGATCACTTTAGATAAGCTATTACCAGCAGGACAGTGGGGTGGGAGGGGGTATTGTTTCATGGTCTCTGTGTGTATATAATGTCTACTGCAGTTTCCACGGTATGCATCCGATGAAGTGAGCTGTAGCTCACGAAAGCTCATGCTCAAATAAATTGGTTAGTCTCTAAGGTGTCACAAGTACTCCTTTTCTTTTTGCAAAGACAGACTAACACGGCTGTTACTCTTAAATCAGGGAACAGAACACTTCATCCAGTGGCCAGTATATTTGTCTTCTACCAGACATCCAACTGGTCTGGGTCCGTCACACCAGGAATATGGTTTGGTCAACCAGCTTTACTGGAACCCTATTGTGCAGCACAGAAACATCATTAGACTCTTGAAAATGTTTTTTATTTTGGCTGTAATAGGCAGTTATTAACCCTTATTTGTAAGCCAGGTTTCCTCAACCTCAAAGAATAAGTCAGCAAAGGGAGTTATGGATTAGAGGTGCCATTCACTAATTATTTCTTAAATTATAATATATCACCCTGGAGGACAGGCATCGGAACTAGTTTATTTTTTAAACAGATATAAAAGAATTGTTGCTTTTGTCTCATGTCCAGAATAAAACAAGGCAAATCAATTGGAAGTTTTTGGTTTTTTTTAAAAGGATGGGATAGAAAGAAAGGAATTGATTGAATTCATTTGTCACTAATGCAAAATAAACAAGAGCAACAATGAGGAAGGCACTGTTCTTTTTAGTACCAGGCTGCTTTAATTGCTGCTGAGCATTGCAGATACATTGAGGAATAACACACCTGCTGCGCATCTGGACTTACCAAAGTACTTCCTATCATTCCATTTACTCCAGTGGAGAAGAAATTCAAGAACAATGGCACAGCAGGTACAGGGGAGAGGAGGACCAACAGGAAAAAGGTTCAGTATGTGAAAAACATGTTTAACTGGATCATGGGGAGGGTTCATAGCTCTACCAGTTCCAGCAGAGTGACTAACTCTGTCAAAAATGATAAATTGCTTGTGCAAGTAACTGCTGTGTAGACAGGGCTTTCACAGATTACATTTGTGAAACCAGAAACAATACAATAGCTGTAGAGAAAACTAAGTCCATTAGGAGATAATATACCCGACCTTTTGCTATTGATGAAACATATGTACGGCGTATGCCTAAACAATGAATTTCTACCCCTCTTTTTCTGATGAAATTATATTAGTTAACAATATTGTTTTATTATAAAATAGTATTACTTTTATTTGTTATTAAATCTTTATGTCTCTATACATAATGTGCCACAAAAGTCTAATTATTTCACAATCATCCAGGCAAAATTGAAAATTAACAAGGCTCCTAAACTAAAGATAAGTGGAAAATGAACAGGATTTAAAGTTTACAATTGTATGGTCAACATCTTGACTGCTGTGGGTCCATCAAAGGTGGCCCTCCCTCTCAATGAGGGCATTATGGGATCTATTAAAGCCCTATGACAAACCCCATCCTCCCTGCCTCCCACCACAAAAAGGGCTGAAAAGAAGTACTTTTTTTCCAGCTCAAAGCTTTGAGTAATTGTACTCCTTTCACCCTCTGGGGTCCCTGGTGGTCTCAGAGGCCAATGAGAGGGACAGACAGGGCCAGAAAGTAATGACCATCAAAGCAAAAGATGCAAGGAGACTAGACCTTTTGGGCAGAAAGGTTCATGCTACAGGGGATCCAGAACTCAGCATTTCCAACCAGCATGTGTTCCTGGTGAGATACAATTTAATGTTTGGGAATCAGTGATGAAGTTCAAGGACTCTCTTCCCCAGGAGTCAAGACAGGAGTTCTCTGTTTTGTTAGAGGAAGGAAAGTCGGTGGCCAGGACCTCACTACAGGCCTCCCTGGCCACAACAGATTTGGTGACTAGATCCATGGCTTCTGCGGTGGTCATGCACAGAGGCTTTTGGCTCCAATTCTCAGTTCTGCCAATGGAGGTCCAATAGTCCATCCAGGACCTTCTGTTGGAAGGCACTTTGTTCTTCTCCAAACAAACTGATGCAAAGCTTCATGGCCTAAAGGATTCTAGAGCCATCTTCATGTGCCTGGATCTCTATGCCCTGGCACCTTCGAGGAAACACTTGAGGCCTCAACAACGGATCTGGTTCTTGGCTCCGCTGCCATGCCAAGACCTGTTAAAGAAGCAAAACTGGGGTTATAAACATAGACAACTGCCCCCACAAACTTCACCCTCACTACCAGACCCTCAGATATTCAGGAGGCTCCAAGCAGAACTTTGGATGGGGTGCCCCAGGGCGTTATATGAGTTGCTATACTGGATCCTGCTCTACTTTTGTTTTCAGACCAACTCTCCCCCTTCAGCCTGGTATGGTCCCTCATCATCTTGGATCCCTGGTTACTGAGCACAGTAGAGGAAGGTCACACTCTCCAGTTTATTTCCATCCCTTCCAGTGTGGCTGATCTCGGAATACTCACCGAACCATCATCATTTAGACTCGGTGCTTACAGTTCCCTCCCAGGTCCTCGCCTCCCTAGATTGGTGGAGGGACCCCTGGTTGGTTGGTTTGGGCATTGCCTTTATCAGCCCCCAACCCTCAGTATTCCTAATCTCAGCTGCACCTGAGCTAGGTGGGGGGATTCATTTTGAGCACCTCAGGACTTAAGGCCTGTGATCCCAGGAGGAATCGTCCTTACATATAAATATCAGTGAGCTAAGAGTGGTCCACCTAGCATGCCAGGTGTTTTTACAACAGATTTCACACAAGGTTGTGTGAGTCCTTATGGACAACACAGCAGCCGTGTTTTACATCAACAAGCCAGGAGGGGCACAGCCTTCCCCCCTATGTCAAGAGGCCATTCACCTGTGGGAATTCTGCATGAAGCACTTGATCCACATCAAAGTTTCTCACCTTCCAGGAGCCCAGATCAATCTAGAAGATCAACTCAGCAGATCTTTCTCCTCTCACCGCAAGTGGTCCCGTCACCCTGATATAGCCAAGACCATCTTCCAGCAGTGGGGACAACTAGGCAAAACAGAAAGTGTCAGCAGTTTTGCTCTCTATGCAGGCAGGAAGGCATCAGTAAGTGAGCTTAAGTGGGCTCACTTACTGATGCCTTCCTGCTCCCTTGGACAAAGCACCTGTTCTATGCATTTCTCCCCATTCCTCTCATGCACAAAGTCATATGCAAAGACAAGTGGAACAGAGTGAAGGTTATTCTTATACCCCAGCATGGCCACACCAGCACTGGTTCCGTACATTACTGGAGCTGTCAGTAGTGACATTGATGCCACTCCCTCCCATTCCAGACCAGATCTCACAAGATCACGGCTGATTGCTCCACCTGAATCTCAAGACCTTCCTTCTGACTGTGTAGAAACTCCATGGTTAAATCCAGCAGACCTGGCCTGTTCGGAGCAAGTCTGCCAGGTATTGCTAGGTATTAGGAAACCATGCACTAGAGCGACTTGCCTAGCCAAGTGGAAGTGTTTCTGCATGTGGTCATCCCAGTGAGGCCTCTCACCCAATAAGTCACCTCTCCAGTCTGTGCTGGAGTATCTGCTTCATCTGAAACACCAGGGCCTAACCATTTCATCCATTAAGGTACACATAGCGGTCATTTCCGCCTTCCACCCTCCAGTAGATGGTAGGTTGTTTTTTTTTTTTTTTCCTCATGAAATGTCCATTTGCTTCCTCAAGGGTTTAAAGAGACTATATCTGCCAATTCATGAACCCATTCCCCTGTGGGACCTAAACCTGGTCCTGTCAAGATTCACAAACCCTCTCTTTGGTCCCAGCTGCCTGTCCTCACCCAGCCATGGGCAGACATGGCTGCAGGCCTCGGCCAAGGGTCCGCTCCCACCCACACCCTCACCCTCAGCTGTGGCCCCAGCTTTGGGCCTGACCCCTGTCCACATCCCTCCCTCACAGAGCCACGTCCCTGGTCCCTGCTCCATGGGGTGTGGGGGTGGGAGGGCCCAGACAAGAATAAGGGGGGGCATGAGAAAAAGTTTGGGGACCACTGCCCAGATGTATGCCTGTTATGGTTTGGTTTCCATATTTCTGAGATCAGCTTGTAGTACATATCCCACAGTAACAGCCAATAATTCCAAATTGTTTTAAATAAAGACAGGTTTAGTCAGAGAAAAAAATAGATGAAAATAAAAGTCAAGAATACAGCATATCATTTCTCAGGTTAAGGGATTCCTTGCTTAAGTAGCATACTCCTTATGTTCACAGTTCCTGTTCCTTTGATGTAACCAGCATCTCTGGTCAACGTAATACCCACTGTGAAGCTCTCACCACTGTTTCACACTGCTTATGTCTTTCGTGCAAATATATATGGGCATATGTTGGGAATGTAAGGTGTGAAAAATCTCTGCCATCTTTTAGATATGAAGTCATTCTGTGCAGTGTAGACAGTGGTATTGCATAATTACAACACTGGAGTATTCACTGTTCTCTACTATATAATTTACTAAAACAGACAAACACATACACACACATTTAATCAAGATCCATATTTCTTGATAAAGAAGCTTTTCATTTCCTTCCAGTGTAACATACAATCTTTTTAACATGGTTAGGTTTCAGAGTAGCAAGGTTTCATCTGTATCAAGAAAACTTTTAACATGGCTAGGGATTTGGGAGATAAACAATTGTGTGGCTTCAGTGAACACCTCAGACAGATCGTTGAGCCACCTGAATAATCTGGGGTCCTTTGGAAAGCTATTAATCCTTTCACACAGAAGGCTATGTACCTTGGTACAGCCAGTCAGTAAATGGGAAAATGATTTCATGAACTATTTCAGGGTTGTTTCCATCTTGCAGTATTTTAAGTCATCAAAATTTTCTATATTTTTAACCAAAATTTGTATTGAAATCAATTTTTAATTTGTTTTAGCTTGTTGAAAACCCTATTTTAAGTAATAAAACATGCTTTTAAACTAAACTAAAAATTCTGATACAATTTTGATGATGTATTTGGTAAAAAAAACCCACTAAAATGTAAAATGTAAATGTCAATGATATTTTGTGAAAAGTATTCCTTGAAAAAAAAAAGACAATTTGTCCAAACCCCCAACCCCCTCCAAATTTGAGTGTGTGAAATATTTCAACCAGCTGTACAATTTGATAAATTGATTCAACATAACAAAAGGTAACAACAGGAAGTAAGGTATATTCAGCAGGAGATTTATAGGAGAATGTATAATAATCACAAACAAGGTAACAATCAAAGGAGTAACCACGTAAACTGAAGTGCTTTGCCATCCTAAGGATTTTTACTAGTGCTCAAAGCCTGTGGAGCCCTTCTATTTACCAACAATTATCTCCCCACAGACCTTGTGCTGAGCAGCATCTCAAATGAAAAATAAAATGGAGCTGGAGTTAATCCTTTTTTGTACTACGGACCGGATATTGACATTTGCACCTTGTCACATCTTCTCCTTGTTTTAAAGCTAAACATTCAGACAAGTATAATTTCACTTAGGCACAGTTTTCAAGTGAAATATATTTCTGTAACAACTCTAATTTATTTTGGATGGTTAAGGTTTAGAGGGACACAAACAATTATTTGTTTGTTTAAAAGGAATAGCAGATGAAAGTTGTTGTGTGCAGATTTTTCCATCATCTGGAAATAATATATAGAAGAAAAGGTTTGGATAAGTGTAACTGGATAATGAGCAACTGGAAGTGGAATATAATTAAATGAGAGGAAATAATGAAAAAGCTTAGACTTTTATTCTCCTGAAACTGTGCCCACCAAAATCTACAGTTTTGCAGCTGACATAATTAGAGCAAACAAAGGAAATACCATAGAGCGTCGCTGAGCATTAAAGCTATATATCTAAATCATGAGAGAACTGGTTGTATCTCAGAGGGAGACAGGAAGGAATATATTTTCATCACCGCATGTGTTATGTGTTCAAATCCCCCCACACACTAAACAGAGTATATGGGACAGATCCTTGGCTGTTGTGAATCTATGAAGATCTACTGACCTCACTGGAACTTCCTGTAGCTGGTCTTATGCCTCTCAGTGAATACAATAGGTGAAATATAAAATGATATATAATTTCTGGAAATCTAAAAGATGCAGATATTCAAAATTAATAATGGAACAATAGGATTATGTTGTGATGAATCTTGCACTTATATGCTATTTATATTGATGATTAGGCTTATGCACTTACATATTTGTGCCTTTTTTATGCTGCCCTGTTTGATGAGAGCTGCCTCTATATCCCACCTTTACCATTCTTCCCTCCCTCCAATTAATTTCTTCTATGAAGTGCACTAATTCTAACCCATGCCAGAAAAATGCTATCACCTTCTAAACATTAAAAAAAAACAAAAAAAAACCCTAAACTTTTTTTTTTTTAAAGTTGTGCTTGTAAGCAAAAGTCATCTGCTAGGTTATCTATTGCATTATGGCATGCTTTAAATCCATGTTTAGGTCCATTATAAGTGGCCTCATTTTCAGAAGTAGGGAATACTTACACCAGTATAATAAATGGCATTGAGAGTGCTTAGTATCTTTGGAAATCAGAGCATATATTGAAGCACATAACTGGGATTTAGTCACCAACCTTGGGGCAAACAAGTTTGACTATGTTGGCTTTCATGTCTGAGCTGCATTGCAAGTCTCATTAGTATGTAAACTCCTTGGGAAACAATTGTATTTTCCTGTGTGACATACACAGTGATTAACACAGGGTCAGTGCTTAACAAACAACGTCCAGGAACAAAGAACGTAGACCATACTTACACGATGGGGGTCTCTGTTCTGGGAAGTAATGTACAGAAAGGATGTAGAGAAACTGAAAGGATCCAGAGACGAGTTACAAAGATTAGCAAAAGCTGAAGGCACTGGGTATGTTTAGTTTGGAAAAGAGAAGATTGGGGGAGGGGGTCATCATAATGGTCTTCAATTACTTGAAAGGCTGCCAAAAAATTTGGAGAAAAGTTGTTCTCTTTTGCCACAAAGAGTAGGACAAATGGCAGTGGATTTAAACTACAGCATAGCAGATTTAGATTAAATCTCAGGAAAAAGCTTCCTAACTATAAGAACAGTAGGAAATAGAACATATCGCCGACAGAGGTGGTGAAAGCTCCTTCACCGGAGGTTTTCAAAGGGAGGCTGGATAGCCATCTGACTTGGATAGTTTGGACAGAACGAATCCTGTATCTTGGCAGGGTGTTAGACTAGATGACCCTTGCGATCCCTTCTAACATTATGCTTCTATGATTCTATGATCTCAACCCGCATTTACGGCAAAGTGGCAGCTCCTGTCCTACAGAGCCGGGCCCAGCTCCCTGCTCTCGGCATTGTAACTTGGCACAAGGGGTTGCAGCCCCGCTCAGGTGTGGCCCACCTGACCCACCCCCGCTATGTTGGAGGGGCACCCAGAGCAAGTGAGTGAGTGGCACTGTGACTATGTGTGTCAGGCCGCAACATTTGAAGCACTAAGCTGGGCCCAGCCCCGGCCTACAGGACAGGAGTTGCCACTGTGGGATGAGTTTTTCAATTTTTATTTCGTATTTGCCAAAAAACAAAAAAAGCCCTTTCCCCCTCCCAAAAACCCCCCACAGGCTCTGTGTGTTTGCAACCTTTCACCTGCCTGCCAGCCTTAGTAAAATACCCTTTCAGTTAACCAGGCATATATGTAGCTATTGGGACCTACTAGGGCTACAAGGCATCACTGCTGAAGCACCTACAGTGATTGCTGCTGACTTGCAGCACACCTGGCATGCTACCAGTACCTTAGAGGTTTGCTGTACTCTGCCACTGAGCAGTCCCAATAATTACATTGCTTATTGGAAAGACAGCCTGATTACTGCCAGAGGGGTATGTGTGCCCTGCTATACTCAGTGTGGCCATAAAGGGCTAGATGGAGCTTTTAGACTCAGCTATGAGCAAGAACATACACATAGCTGCACTGCCTCGGGAAGAGCATTGGCAAGCAGAGTTGGTTGGAAACAGAATTTCTGTTCCATTGGAAATTTTTAAAAAAATATATCTGAATTTTCCACAAAACAAGCACACACACACACACACAAATTCACTTTGGGACCTGCACAACTTTCAGTGTTATTTCCATATCGTGGAAGTGTTTCAATGAGACTGTCCTTTCAAGTTCATTTTTAATATTATAGTATAACATTAATTTCAATATAATTGTGACACGGAGCCGGAAAGGGTTAAGCAACTTGCAGGCTAAATGACCCAAATTCAACCTTAAAAGACATATTAGAAAAGTATATACATGGTAATTAGGGCCATTACTTATAAACAGCTAGCAAAGCTATGTTAGATAGACTAGATCTTTGAAATGCAAACCTGTATTGTTAGAGAATTAGAGGTAAATAATAATTATATTTGTATATGTTTATCTATCTCTTGTTAGATGTTAACCATGGAACCAGATTTGCTTGTGGATTCTAATTCCCTTTCATGTCTTAATTACATTATATTATGCTTTTGGATGGTTCAGTTAACCTTAAGATCAAAGATGTAAGATATTGCAGGAAATAATATTACTTACATTGTCTTCAGTTTATATTGTCTGTGCCATAATGGAATGCATTGGCAGTTTGAATGGATAATCGCCTTATTATAATTAATACTACTAGTTTACCAGTGTATTCATAGGAAATAAGGATTTTTACTTCAAAGCAATGATGTGCATTACCTATTCTTCATTCAAGGAATGCCTGCTATGTTATCATGCTGTTAAGGAGCTATAATAGCCTGCCAGAGATCTATAAAAGAACTCTAGGATCTGATCCTGTCATCTCAGATTCTGCTTAAGCTTTGTCAAGGGGAGGTTAAGTTGCAAAACTGAGGTCTCCAGCTCCAGTCTGGATAACCCTATGTGACATGGACTGCCTGTTTGAACTATAACTTGATGAACTGATTCTGGAAAGTACTTTTTGCAACTCAGCAGTTCACCATCTCTACTATGAAACTGACCTAAGAACTTTATTCATATGGTATGTATAATGATCCTTTAACCACAATACTCTATCTTTTTTTCCTTTTTAATAAAACTTAGTTTAGTTAATAAAAATTGGCTTTAAGCATGTCTTTGGGTAAGATATGAAATATTCATTGACCTGGTGGGTAATGTGTCTGATCCCTTGGGATTGGTAGAACTTTATATATGATGAACAAGATTTTAAATAATCATCACCATATTTGACTTGGTGTCTGGGTGGGAGTCCAGGGCTAGACTGCTTTAAGTGAACTGGATTTTTGGCTTCTGAATAATGAGTAAGATATTGTAGAAGCTGTTTTGTTGCTGTCTTGGTGATTCTAAATATTAGAATAACCACCAGTTTTGGGGACCATCTGCCCCATTCTTGGCAGTTTGCTCTGATTGCCCCCCATGGTCACAATAATATAAAAGTTAAAAAGTGTTTTCTGATTGCTGAAATAAAGTGGTTTTACTTTCCCCATGAAAAATGTCGTTGACATAGAGATGTGCCTGTGAAATGTTTAGATTTTGATAAAACTGCATTTTTAATGGGAAAATGCTAATGTTAGGTAAGGAAGGCACTCCCAATGCGACAAAAAGTTCCTGAGGAAAGGACCTTGTAGGACAGGTGATCAGGCAAGCTCACCAGAGCAGGGAGCCTACAGGATGTGCTCCTGGGAGACAGGAAACTCTCCAGGGAACACACCAGAAAAGGAAGACTAGGAGGTTCTCCTAGAGATTCCTAAAAGGACAGATGCAGAAGGTAGGCATCCAGGGAGGCCTGGTTAGGGTTTGGGATAGTTCATCTATAGACTATTTTTGACCATCTCTCATGGGAAGAATCTGTACTTCAGAGAGTCACAGTTCTTCATCTATACTCCCCCTTGCATCAGTGGGGAAGTAATTTATTACACCTTTTTTATGGAGCATGGCATACTCTTGTCAATTGTTCTGGCCATCATATAGACCGCCAAAGCTCTGTATCCTCCCTTCCCAACTACTCATAAAAGGGGTGGGGAGATTATCAGCCTCTGCTCTTCCCATCACATCCAGAGAGTCCTATGTGGCTGCACAGAGGCAAGAAGGAGGGTTTTCACTCCTGTGTGGCCACGCAGGAGCAGGACCCAACAGCGCTTCCAGGCAGATTCAGTGGCCTCAGAAGCATGCTAAGGCCCTCAATATGACCTCCCTTTCTCAGTATAGCAGTAAAGGTCACAGCTTATTGAGCTACTTTCATCACAGGCCAGTATTGGAGGTGGGAAGGTGGAATACCCACAGTCTCTGTTGCTCCTTAGAGCTCAGAAGGTGCAGTTTGGCCTCCTGCCTGGACCAAAGTCTGCTTCCCCTCTCAAGGGGGATCTCTGTAGATCATAGGGGGGTACCCAGGCCCAGTCTCTACTCCAGGTTCCAGACCAGGGACCCTGATGGTAGCAGCTGTTGGCGGTTTTCCCTTCACCGCTGATATTGCTTTGATTCCCTGGGCCACTTTGCAGTGGTCCCCTTTTCCTAACTTCACCCTTACCTCAGGGTTCAGCAATGCTTCCTCTCCTCCAGGTCCTTTCACCTGGGCTTCCCCCAAGGGAAGGGGAAGGAGAGCTTTTAAGCAGTATGAGTGAGACCTTGATTGGTTCCAGCTGTCTCCATTAGCCTAACAGCCTTAACTGACCTTTTACCAGTTAATTGGGGTCAGGTGCCATCATTAGCCTAATGACCTTAACTGTTTAATTGGAGTAAGGTGTCTTGATGAGCCTGGAGTAGCCTTTGTTTGGCTCTCCGGGGAACAGGGACCTGCTCATTCTGAAGCTGATATACCTGCCTTCGACTACTCTCTTATATCCTTCTAGTCTGAGTCTCTCTCTCTCTCTCTCTATATATATATATAATTTGTTGGGAAATGATAAGTTCTGGAATTACTACTGGACAGTATTTTGTGCTTATATAGAATTATTAGATGGTTCATACATATTCAAATTGGTTTGAGTTATATTAAAGCTCACAGTAGGTGTTATATCGGAGTTTAGGGAGACAAGCATAGACTTAAGCAGCAGTGCAGTTACAGTGTCCAGTCTGTAGTCCATGCTTAGGCCACATTCCCACTGAGATGGAATGAAGGATCAACCCTGTAGCCTATTATAAAGAGAGCCTTTAAAATAACTTCTCTCTCCTTACCCACATTTCCATTATCTTTGATGGGAGTACGGATGGGAAATTTACATAATCTAACCTTTTCCAAGATTTAACAAGATTTTACTAATAGTTCTTTCATGAGAAAATTTGTTCACTCAGAATTAACCTTTTATAGTTGATGTAGAACAGTTGTTTCCTGGGTGTAGTATGACTTGTTGAAAGAGTAAGTTGCTTTCATCAGTCAAATGTACCCCATCCATACTGGATTGCTAATTGTGATTATATTTTATGTTTCCATGCTCGGGTTATTTTATTGCTGTATCCTTCAAAGAAGCCAATTCCTCATTCACCAGAGTGTCTAGCTATATCAGTGCAAGAAAGTGTTTTTCTGCCTCCGATGAACATCGTGCCAAGCTATGGCAGAGTATATAATCCTTGTAGTGGGTAACATATCTTTATTTTTAAAGGATCAGTTTTACTTTGCTAAATTAATCCATCCTTTTAATATGACCAAGATCATTTCCTTCCACATAAATCAGTGTGTGGAATTGGATGGGTAACAGCTGGTAACAATTTACAGTGCCACCTCATGCCTTTAATAAGTGAATTAACTCCTTTCTGTCTTAAGCTGAAGATATGTACCAGACTGTATGGATCCAGAAAATCTCAAAAGAACCTTGACTAATTGTCCATTCTAATGGTTGTTCAGGAAGAAGTTCAAGATCTGGTAGCACTTTTAAGTCAAATACAGAATAAGCCCAGTGCTCTATTCAATATCCCCGACTCCTTCCTCTGCCTTCGGCTGTAATACTTGCACCTCAGTGCAAAAAGAGATTTTCATGAAAATTGAGAATTTGGGGTCAGATTGGGGTAGGAGGAAGGGGATGCAGTGGGGCTCACAGGGACTAAACTCCGTAACATTTCCTGAACACAAAAAATTAAGTATTATCAATATAGTTCTGACCAGACCAGTTGTTCTACAGACATAGGAGAAGACAAGTAACTAGGCCAAAGAACTTACAGGCTAGATAGCAAACAGACCAAAAAGTGGAACAAAAGGAATACATATACTCTTTTCACTTCATTTTCCGTCTTCTGTATGTAAATATATCAAAACAGACTTTCCATCTCTGCTCTTTCCTTTTTCATCTAGTTGTTATTATTAGCCTGTGTCTTTTTGAAATTGAGGCCATAATTTTCAAAGTTGTAATGTTAGGAACCTAAATCTTAACAGGCACCTAAATAAGCCACCTGAATTTCGTTGGTACTGAGTGCTTACCATTTAATGGGAGCTGCAGGTTCTCAATATCTCTGAAAATCAATACTTGTTCCTCAAGTTGGGCTTTGAAAATTGAGATACTCAGTTATTAACCATTGTTGGAAATCTTTCCCCTAACACATTACATTTGCATTTTGATTATTTCTACAAATACCAGAAAAATTATTATAACACCTAAGAGCCCCACTTAGGTATTTATGTACTGTATTTCTATCTATTATTTTTATACCTTTACTTATTTTCAGGGTTTTTAAAAAAATTCTTATTTTCTACTTTTTTATTATTTTCCTATTCTCATACTTAGTCACCACAGCACTGTGTCAGTTTCCACAGCTGCTGGCCACTTCCTAATAACCTTGCTCAAGCAAAAGAGGAGAGACAGGATACTTCTTGGCAGATCACTAGCAAAAAATGTCATGATCTACAGAAGAGAAGGCATCCTGGATCTAGCCCCTGGAACATACGATCTAGAAGAAGTCTAAGACAAAGAAAGAGTGTGAGGTAAAGGACATAGTACACAAGCAAGGTGATTGCTTTTGCCTTGGTCTGGTTTTGCAACACATATCTAATCTGATTTCTTTGTATCCTCCAGAGCCCAGGCATTTGATCAGTATGGATAAATGGTTCAGTTAATCAGGAACATCCTAAGATTACTTTCTTTTTTCCTGTTTGTGTGTCTGATGTTCTTGACCTCACCACCACCATCCAAAATATTTATAGCACTCTTTGTTGCTTTTTCCCTCTCCATAAAGGAATGAATGACTCAGGCTTGGTCTACGCTACAAAGTTAGGTTGACATAAGCCACCTTACATCAATCTAGTTCTCAATGTCCCTACACTTGAATTTGTCTCCCACTGATATAAGTGCACAGTTACTCCAACATAGTAACACCAGCTATCCAAATGGCATTGGACATGGTCAATGTGCAATAGTCAATGCAGCACGAGTGTAGAAACCACGTTACCTATGTCAATCCTAACAGTCTCCAGGAGCTGTCCTACAATATTTGACACTTATTGCTCTGGTCACGATTGTGACTTCCACTGCTAGGGGTCTTATAGACCAGAAGCCACCCTACAAATACACACTCCCCCTTTAAAAGTCCTGCAAATTTTTGAAATGCCTTTTCCTGGTTGTCCAGCTTCGTAAGCACACCTTTATCTGCTCTCCATTGTTCTGTAAAATTGCCCAGCTGACCATGCCAGTTACATGCTTCAGATACACTCCAGCATGCAGTAGACAGGAAATATTGGCTCTCACCATCCTGTAGAAAGAAGAGGCTGTGCAGGCACAGCTCTGAAACAGCTGTCAAAGTGTTGCCATCTATGAGCAAATTGCTTGGGAGATGCAGGAGAAGAGGTGTGATAGGAACCAGAAGCAGTGCCACAGGAAAGCCAAGGAACTGTGGCAGGCATACCAGGAGGCCAGGGAAGCCAACAGTTCATCTGGTGCCAAGCCACAAACATGCCAGTTTTACAATGAGCTGTGTGTCATACTTGGTGCAGATACCACCACCCTGCATGCCACCAAAGATACCTCCAAGGAGCCCAAGACACAGGCCCCTGCTGTGAACAGCAAGGAGGAGGAGGGGATGAGGAAGAGGGGGAGGAATATGGGGACAGGTGACAGGGGGTCCAGATATGCTGCTAGACAGGACCAGGACCCTGTTTTCTATTCCACTGTGGTCTAGTCAGTCCCCACAGTTGAGCACAGGCAAGCCTGATTCCGGGTAATGAACCTCGGGTGTAAATAAATTTTCCATTATAGTGATGATGCCCCCAAATTCGCAGGACACAGCTTTCAACTTCTCATTCATTTACATGTAATACAAGAGTAGTGGCACCCAAAGAGAGAGTTAGAATTTCTGTTTGCTTCTCATTCCCCTCTAGAGTTAGGTGGATCAGTCCCTTGCATCTTCCTGGGAGATCTCAATGAAACTTTCATGGAGGCACACTGAAGTCCTCCCCAGCATTATTCTTCTCTCTGGGGTAGGACACTTTCCCATGCCATGTGGCACTAACTTCTGCAGGCATGATTGCAGTAAACAGGCTAGAGACATAAGGGCCTGGACAGCTTTGGGATGCCAGAAGCAGCTGTGCTCTCTCTGCCTTTGTTACCCTCAAGAGTGAGACATCAGCTAACACCACCACTACATGTGGAAATGGTGCCAGTATTTAGTGCCATTGCCCTATAGTCAATATCATGTAACTAAACAATTCCCTCCTCGTTTCCCTCGTCCTGGCAGGTCATATTCACCATTGCTCGATCTGAGAATGGCACTGATGATCAGGAACTCCACAGCAGAAGGGTCAATAAGCTAGTTTTGTTAACACTTTAGGAGAGCAAGGGAAGGGGGGAATTCTGAATCTTATGTTTTGCTTTCCATTTCCACTATTTCCACTAACATTCTATGTTTTTGTAGCTGCAGTCATTGTGGCCTTGGGGGGGGGGGGGACTTCCTCCACATCAGTGTAATGACAGACCAAGATAAGGTGGAGAATAAAAGACGATATGGAAGACCATGTTCTGCAATATCCTTCAAGCCAGTGCTGCATCAAACCTTGACCAGAGGGCCAATATTACAGACTGTATGGAGAAGGAAAGACTGGACAGGAGAAAAGCACAGGAAAAGGAGAGGGAGATGCATCAGGACATAATGGGGCTTATCCAACAGCAAATTCAGATGCTGCACACTTTTGGGGACCTCCATGTTCAACAATCCTGGGCTCGACTCCCATTGCAGTCTGTGGAGAACTGCATAAAACTACCTCCATACACCCCCTGTCAGCATTCCTCATGGATTCAGGGCCAGCATGTCTATGCCTACCACTTCACTGGGCAAGTGGTCTAAGACCTAGGATAATTCTCAGTACTAAAAGCCTGGGAATAGGGCTAGCAATTAACAGGCCCAGAGATGGTTCCGAAGACCACAGTGAGAGCCATTTGTTGGACTGTATTACCCCGAAGGGTTCCTTCATGCTTTTAGAGTATGTGACTTAACCGAAGGGCTGAGCCACTGAAGACCCTCCTGATGAGGCAACAGCCAACAGGAGGCTCCAGGAAAAGGAAAGCGCAGGATCACACCAGGCCAACAGGAGGCTCTCAGAAGATAAGTGCACCCCATCACAGGCCCCCAGACTGCCACCCCAGGTTAAGCACAGTACACCACAGCACACTATTCTGGCTTGCTGTTGAAGTGCTCTTTAAAGCCTCGCTAAGCTGTATTGCTCATCTGATAGCCCTTGTGTCTGGCTGTTCAAACTCAACAGACAGCTGCTCCACTCTCCACCCCTACAGCAAGTTTTCCCCCTTTGCTTCACAGATATTATGCAGAATACAACAGGTAGCTAAAGACATCAGGATATTGAATAAATAATGTCAGCGTCCTTTCAGTCTACCGACAACACATTCAACTGCCATTCTGCACCTGCTGAGCCAACAGTTGAATTTTTCCTTGTTGATGTCAAGGTGGCTGGTGTACGGCTTCATGAGCCATGGAAGTAAGAGGTAGGCTGGGTCCCCCAAGATCACTACTATTGATATTTCAACAACGCAGTGGAAATCTGCCTGTCAGGAAAGAAGATCCTTGCTTGTGGCTTTCTGAACAGTTCTTAACGATGCAACCAATCAAGCTCCTTACTTGACCAACCAACACAGTTGTCAGTGAAGGGTCCCTGGTGATCCACCAGCACTTCCATAATCATGGGAAAAGTACTGCTTTTTGTTGAGGTAATCTGTCGGAAGGTAGTCTGGGGCCAAAAGTGGGATGTGCATGCTGTCTATTGCTCCACAGCAGTTCAGGAACCCCATAGCTGCAAAGACATCTACTATGTCCTGCACATTGCCCAGAGGCACAGTCCTATGTAGTAGGAGATTAATGGCCCTTCACATTTGCATGACAGTGGCCCCCAAGGTGGATTTTCCCATCCACAATGACTTCCCACTGACCAGAAGCAATCTGGCATTGCATGTTTCCACAATGTGATTGCCACTCACTTCTCCATTGTCCATGTAGCTCTCAATTTGGTGTCCTTGCTTTGGATGGCTGGGGTGACCAAGGCACACAGATTGAGGAATGTGGCCTTGCACATCCAGAAGTTCTACAACCACTGCTAGTCATCCCAAACCTGCAATGAGATCTCACCTGTCAGTGCTCATCTCTCAGGTCCAGAAGTGGTGCTACACCATTTGCATCTGCTCTTTAAATTTTGCCTACAACCTTGAATTGGGTCTCACTATCTCTCTCAGTAAACTGGCTGTCATGAAATCATCATGTTTCTTCTTGTGACTCTGCAAATACTGGAATACAGTGTGTCCTACGTTTCCAAAGCTCACGACAATACTGCAGAGTTGCGCAGGCTCTGTTCTTCTGTCACAGATGGCGGACAGCAACAAGTGCCTCATGTTTGTGGAAAACTGAAAATAGGTGTGAATATTATGGGATGGAGAACATTGCATTATTGGAAGTTGATCCCTGGCTCCTGGTCACCACTGCATGGGTCGTTTCTGTCCCACCATACATTGCCGAAAACAGTGTGCTGAACAGTGGTGGGTTGCACACTCTGATACCTACCCCGGGTGCACCACACTGTATTGATACAAGCACTCCTGGCGAGTGTGCTCTGCACAGATGTGAGGAGCCAAGTATGCATATGCACAAATGATACCAACTGCAGTGGCTGTATGCCAACGTAAATTGAGTCAGCAAAACTGTGTGGTATAAACATGGCCTCAGTGATTTTTTTTTTTTACCTGTCTGCTTAACCTTTCTCTATAGTAAGTGATCTGGAAAAACAGGTTTCTACAGGGGAAATACATTTATAAACAATGTTCTGTTGATGCAGATAGCAAGGAAACGTCATGGCATTCAAAAGAGGAAAGTAGAACTTTCTACCAGATTCCATTAATGTTCCTATTAATTCAAAATTAGCTCATTAAAAGTTAAAAATTTACTCACTAAATTAACAGATTATTAGTGTTTCCAACAAGATGCTTGACTTTGTATTAGAGAGCAAATGGAGAGAGATGATTGAGTGTGAAGGGCCTTGAAAGTGAAGACAAGCAGTGTAGGAGCTAAACACTATCTGCCTCAGTGACCCCAACCCATCTCCTGATTGCCCTTGTCACCCACACTCAATCCTCTCCCTTACTCTTCTCTTTACTATAAGTATGCTCTAGTTTTCCCCATTTGTTTAAAGAAAAAATGCACCCTTGAGCCCACTTCCTTCTCCAACTACTGCCCCATCTCTCTTTCATCCCTAGGCTCACTGAACATGCGGTTAACAACTGCTACCAGGAGTTTCTCCCCTCCAGTCCCATCCTAGATCCTCTCCAATCTGGCTTCTGCCTTTTGAGCACCACTGCATCTGCTCTTTCTACTGTTTATAATGACCTCTTCCTAGAAAAAAAGCTCAGAACCAGTACTGCCTCCTCATCCTCCCTGAGATAGCAGTTGCCTTTGACACCATTGACCATTATGTTGTTCTTGAAAAAGTGGCTTCCTTTGGCTTCTATGGCTCTGTTCTCTCCTGGCTCTCCTCCTATATCTCAAAGCTCTCCTTCAGCATGTCCTTCAGAGGATCCTCCTCATTTGCCCTCCAATTTTCTATGGCAGATCCACATGCTCTGTCCTTGGTTCCCCTCTCTTCGCCCTCTGCATCTTGTCTCTGGGTAATCTCAACTCCATCTCTATGCTGATGACTCACATTTACCTCTCTACTCCAGACCCATCTCCTTCTCTCCAAACTGAAATCATGCCAGGTCTTTGACATCTGCTCATGGATGTCTAACCAGCAGATCAAGACAAACATGGATAATTAGAGCTTCTAATTCTGTTCCCCTTCCCCCCACTCCCCGAAAACAGCAACAACACTGTGTACAACACCACCATCCTGTCTGTCACTCAGGCCTGTAATCTGAGTGCCATCTTCAACATATAGTACTTTATGATACATAAATCATACTTTATCCTGTAGAAACTCCTTGTGTAATGCCTATGAGGCACTAGCTGACTAAATCCATTTATTTATCTAATTTATTTAGAATACACCAAAGTGTTCATTTATGTGGAGGGAAGGGATTCTATCTCAGGATGGAGAACTGGAAGGTCACAGGACTTAAGGTTCAGGTTTGCTGTCTGTGGAAGACGAGGGGATATTCTTCAGGATTAACTAGGGAATAGATGTCCAGAATACAGTACTTGTATGAGAGTAGGGGATTTTGAGAAGGCTCCTTTAGAGGATTAAGAAACCTAGGATGAGTTTGTGGCTGCACTTAAGGCATAGTACACAACTTAGCCCAGTGGAAGGGAGGCCTTGGTGGCTTAGACAGCCTTGATGCCTTGTCTAAGTTACTGCACTCTCCTCAGCACTAAGTGCTGTGGCCCTGCCCCTGGCATACCTCTCCAGTTATGTTCACAGCATAAACATACACACAGAGAAGTTAGATAAATAAAAATATGTGTGCTGGAAGGATGCCACATTGCACTACGTTATTAGAATTCAGAACGATAACATTCAAGAACCCCAAAGCAGAGAGAGAAGAAAACAGCTGCTCCCTTAGGCTGTGAGTCACAACCCATTGATTTCAGTCATTGATTTCAGTAGGAGCTTTGCTACATTAGCCCAATTCCTGAAATATGTGACTATGTTCACCATCGACCTATGAAAGAAAATGGCTGACCCCAGTCCAGATGGTCATTGAGTATTTTGGGGGAGGGATAGCTTAGTGGTTTGAGCATTGGCCTGCTAATCCCAGGGTTGTGAGTTCAATCCTTGAGGGGGCCATTTAGGGATCTGGGGCAAAAATTGGGGATTGGTCCTGCTTTGAGCAGGGGGTTGGACTAGATGACCTCCAGAGGTCCCTTCCAACTCTGATATTCTATGATTCTTCCAGATGATTTTTTTTCTGGAAAAAGATAGAAATACAAAAAGAGTCCAGCTCTGGAAGAGCAAGGTAGACTGAGGGTATGTCTACACTACGAAATTAGGTTGAATTTATAGAAGTCGGTTTTTTTGAAATTGGTTTTATATATTCGAGTGTGTGTGTCCCCACAGAAAATGCTCTAAGTGCATTAAGTGCATTAACTTGGCGGAGCGCTTCCACAGTACCGAGGCAAGTGTCGACTTCCGGAGCGTTGCACTGTGGGTAGCTATCCCACAGTTCCCGCAGTCTCCGCTGCCCATTGGAATTCTGGGTTGATATCCCAATGCCTGATGGGGCTAAAACATTGTCGCGGGTGGTTCTGGGTACATATCATCAGGCCCCCGTTCCCACCCTCCCTCCCCCCGTGAAAGCAAGGGCAGACAATCATTTTGCGCCTTTTTTCCTGAGTTACCTGTGCAGACGCCATACCACGGCAAGCATGGAGCCCGCTCAGGTAACCGTCACCCTATGTCTCCTGGATGCTGGCAGACGCGGTACGGCATTGCTACACAGTAGCAGCAACCCCTTGCCTTGTGGCAGCAGACGGTACAGTACGACTGGTAGCCGTCATCGTCATGTCTGAGGTGCTCCTGGTCGCCTCTGTGAGGTCGATCAGGAGCGCCTGGGCAGACATGGGCGCAGGGACTAAATTTGGAGTGACTTGAGCAGGTCATTCTCTTTAGTCCTGCAGTCAGTCCTATTGAACCGTCTTATGGTGAGCGGGCAGGCGATACGGACTGCTAGCAGTCGTACTGTACCATCTTCTGCCGAGCAGCCATGAGATGTGGATGGCATGCAGTCCTTCTGCACCGTCTGCTGCCAGCCAAAGATGTAAAAGATAGATGGAGTGGATCAAAACAAGAAATAGACCAGATTTGCTTCCCCCCCTCCCCTGTCTAGGGGACTCATTCTTCTAGATCACACTGCAGTCACTTACAGAGAAGGTGCAGCGAGGTAAATCTAGCCATGTATCAATCAGAGGCCAGGCTAACCTCCTTGTTCCAATAACAACGATAACTTAGGTGCACCATTTCTTATTGGAACCCTCCGTGAAGTCCTGCCTGAAATACTCCTTGATGTAAAGCCACCCCCTTTGTTGATTTTAGCTCCCTGAAGCCAACCCTGTAAGCGCCCCTCCCAGCGTCAGAGCAATGGCAAACAATCGGGCATCTGAGAGTGCTGTCCAGAGCACTCACAATGGAGCACTCTGATGGGGCTAAAACATTGTCGCGGGTGGTTCTGGGTACGTGTCGTCAGGCCCCCGTTCCCTCCCTCCCTCCGTGAAAGCAAGGGCAGACAATCGTTTCGCGCCTTTTTTCATGAGTTACCTGTGCAGACACCATACCACGGCAAGCATGGAGCCAGCTCAGGTAACCGTCACCCTATGTCTCCTGGGTGCTGGCAGACGCGGTACGGCTTTGCTGCACAGTAGCAGCAACCCATTGCCTTCTGGCAGCAGACGGTGCAATACGACTGGTAGTCGTCCTCGTCGTGTCCGAGGTGCTCCTGGCCATGTCGGCTGGGAGCGCCTGGGCAGACATGGGCGCAGGGACTAAATTTGGAGTGACTTGACCAGGTCATTCTCTTTAGTCCTGCAGTCCTATTGAACCGTCTTATGGTGAGCGGGCAGGCGATACGGACTGCTAGCAGTCGTACTGTACCATCTTCTGCCAGGCAGGCAAGAGATGAGGATTGCTAGCAGTCGTATTGTACCATCTTATGCCAGGCAGGCAAGAGATGAAGATGGCTAGCAGTCGTACTGTACCATCTTCTGCCAAGCAGCCATGAGATGTGGATGGCATGCAGTCCTTCTGCACCGTCTGCTGCCAGCCAAAGATGTAAAGGATAGATGGAGTGGGTCAGAACAAGAAATAGACCAGATTTGTTTTGTACTCATTTTCCTCCTCCCCTGTCTAGATCACACTGCAGTCACTCACAGAGAAGGCGCAGCGAGGTAAATCTAGCCATGTATCAATCAGAGGCCAGGCTAACCTCCTTGTTCCAATAACAACGATAACTTTGGTGCACCATTTCTTATTGGAACCCTCCGTGCAGTCCTGCCTGAAATACTCCTTGATGTACAGGCACACCCTTTGTTGATTTTAGCTCCCTGAAGCCAACCCTGTAAGCAGTGTCGTCAGTCGCCCCTCCCTCCGTCAGAGCAACGGCAGACAATCGTTCCGCACCTTCTTTCTGTGCGGATGCCATACCAAGGCAAGCATGGAGGCCGCTGAGCTCATTTTGGCAATTAGGAGCACATCAACCACCACACGCATTATCCAGCAGTATATGCAGCACCAGAACATGGCAACGCGATACCGGGCGAGGAGGCGACGTCAGCGCGGTCCCGTGAGTGATCAGGACATGGACACAGATTTCTTTGAAAGCATGGGCCCTGCCAATGCATGCATCATGGTGCTAATGGGGCAGGTTCATGCTGTGGAACGCCGATTCTGGGCTCGGGAAACAAGCACAGACTGGTGGGACCGCATAGTGTTGCAGGTCTGGGACGATTCCCAGTGGCTGCGAAACTTTCACATGCGTAAGGGCACTTTCATGGAACTTTGTGACTTGCTTTCCCCTGCCCTGAAGCGCATGAATACCAGGATGAGAGCAGCCCTCACAGTTGAGAAGCGAGTGGCGATAGCCCTGTGGAAGCTTGCAACGCCAGACAGCTACCGGTCAGTTGGGAATCAATTTGGAGTGGGCAAATCTACTGTGGGGGCTGCTGTTATGCAAGTAGCTCACGCAATCAAAGATCTGCTGATATCAAGGGTAGTGACCCTGGGAAATGTGCAGGTCATAGTGGATGGCTTTGCTGCAATGGGATTCCCTAACTGTGGTGGGGCTATAGACGGAACCCATATCCCTATCTTGGCACCGGAGCACCAAGCCGCCGAGTACATAAACCGCAAGGGGTACTTTTCGATAGTGCTGCAAGCTCTGGTGGATCACAAGGGACGTTTCACCAACATCAACGTGGGATGGACGGGAAAGGTGCATGACGCTCGCATCTTCAGGAATTCTGGTCTGTTTCAAAAGCTGCAGGAAGGGACTTTATTCCCAGACCAGAAAATAACTGTTGGGGATGTTGAAATGCCTATATGTATCCTTGGGGACCCAGCCTATCCCTTAATGCCATAGCTCATGAAGCCGTACACAGGCAGCCTGGACAGTAGTCAGGAGCTGTTCAACTACAGGCTGAGCAAGTGCAGAATGGTGGTAGAATGTGCATTTGGACGTTTAAAGGCGCGCTGGCGCAGTTTACTGACTCGCTTAGAGCTCAGCGAAACCAATATTCCCACTGTTATTACTGCTTGCTGTGTGCTCCACAATATCTGTGAGAGTAAGGGGGAGATGTTTATGGCGGGGTGGGAGGCTGAGGCAAATCGCCTAGCTGCTGGTTACGCGCAGCCAGACACCAGGGCGGTTAGAAGAGCACAGGAGGGCGCGGTACGCATCAGAGAAGCTTTGAAAACCAGTTTCATGACTGGCCAGGCTACGCTGTGAAAGTTCTGTTTGTTTCTCCTTGATGAAACCCCCCACCCCTTGGTTCACTCTACTTCCCTGTAAGCTAACCACCCTCCCCTCCTCCCTTTAATCACCGCTTGCAGAGGTAATAAAGTCATTGCTGCTTCACAGTCATGCATTCGTTATTCATTCATCACACAAATAGGGAGATGACTACCAAGGTATCCCAGGAGGGGTGGTGGAGGAGGGAAGGAAAATGCCACACAGCACTTTAAGCACAGCACTTTAAAAGTTTACAACTTTAAAATTTATTGAATGACAGCCTTCTTTTTTTTGGGCAATCCTCTGTGGTGGAGTGGCTGGTTGGCCGGAGGCCCCCCCACCGCGTTCTTGGGCGTCTGGGTGTGGAGGCTATGGAACTTGGGGAGGAGGGCGGTTGGTTACAGAGGGGCAGCAGTGGCAGTCTGTGCTCCAGCTGCCTTTGCTGCAGCTCAACCATACACTGGAGCATTCTGGTTTGGTCCTGCAGCAGCCTCAGCATTGAATCCTGCCTCCTCTCATCACGCTGCCGCCACATTTGAGCTTCAGCCCTGTCTTCAGCCCGCCACTTACTCTCTTCAGCCCGCCACTTACTCTCTTCAGCCCTCCACCTCTCCTCCCGGTCATTTTGTGCTTTCCTGCACTCTGACATTATTTGCCTCCACGCATTCGTCTGTGCTCTGTCAGTGTGGGAGGACAGCATGAGCTCGGAGAACATTTCATCGCGAGTGCGTTTTTTTTTCTTTCTAAGCTTCACTAGCCTCTGGGAAGGAGAAGATCCTGTGATCATTGAAACACATGCAGCTCGTGGAGAAAAAAAAAAGGGACAGCGGTATTTAAAAAGACACATTTTATAAAACAGTCGCTACACTCTTTCAGGGTAAACCTTGCTGTTAACATTACATACATAGCACATGTGCTTTCGTTACAAGGTCGCATTTTGCCTCCTCCCACCGCGTGACTACCCCCTCAACCTTCCCCCCTCCCTGTGGCTAACAGCGGCGAACATTTCTGTTCAGCCACAGGCAAACAGCACAGCAGGAACGGGCACCTCTGAGTGTCCCTGAAGAAAAGCACTCTATTTCAACCAGGTGACCATGAATTATATCTCACTCTCCTGAGGATAACACTGAGAGATAAAGAACGGATTTTGGTTGAATGCCAGCAAACATACACTGCAATGCTTTGTTCTACAGTGATTCCCGAGTACGTGTTACTGGCCTGGAGTGGTAAAGTGTCCTACCATGAAGGACGAAATAAGGCTGCCCTCCCCAGAAACCTTTTGCAAAGGCTTTAGGACTACATCTAGGAGAACCGCAAATGCCAGGGCAAAGTAATCCTTTCACATGCTTGCTTTTAAACCATGTATAGCATTTTAAAAGGTACACTCACCAGAGGTCCCTTCTCCGCCTGCTGGGTCCAGGAGGCAGCCTTGGGTGGGTTCGGGGGGTACTGGCTCCAGGTCTAGGGTGAGAAACAGTTCCTGGCTGTCGGGAAAACCGGTTTCTCCGCTTGCTTGCTGTGAGCTATCTACAACCTCCTCCTCCTCATCATCTTCTTCGTCCCCAAAACCTGCTTCCGTATTGCCTCCATCTCCATTGAAGGAGTCAAACAACGCGGCTGGGGTAGTGGTGGCTGAACCCCCTAAAATGGCATGCAGCTCATCATAGAAGCGGCATGTTTGGGGCTCTGACCCAGAGCGGCTGTTCGCCTCTCTGGTTTTCTGGTAGGCTTGCCTCAGCTCCTTCAGTTTCACGCGGCACTGCTTCGGGTCCCTATTATGGCCTCTGTCCTTCATGCCCTGGGAGATTTTCACAAAGGTTTTGGCATTTCGAAAACTGGAACGGAGTTCTGATAGCACGGATTCCTCTCCCCAAACAGCGATCAGATCCCGTACCTCCCGTTCGGTCCATGCTGGAGCTCTTTTGCGATTCTGGGACTCCATCATGGTCACCTGTGCTGATGAGCTCTGCATGGTCACCTGCAGCTTGCCACGCTGGCCAAACAGGAAATGAGATTCAAAAGTTTGCGGTTCTTTTCCTGTCTACCTGGCCAGTGCATCTGAGTTGAGAGTGCTGTCCAGAGCGGTCAGAATGGAGCACTCTGGGATAGCTCCCGGAGGCCAATACCATCGAATTGTGTCCACAGTACCCCAAATTCGAGCCGGGAACGTCGATTTAAGCGCTAATCCACTTGTCAGGGGTGGAGTAAGGAAATCGATTTTAAGAGCCCTTTAAGTCGAAATAAAGGGCTTCACTGTGTGGACGGGTGCAGGTTTAAATCGATTTAACGTTGCTAAATTCGACCTAAAGTCCTAGTGTAGACCAGGGCTGAGAGAATAAGAGAAGAGAATTATATAGCAACTGATTGCTTGTCTTTTCTATTATTTAGAAAAAGAACTCATCATTAAGGTAGTTGCATTCTCTCTACTCTACCTGCTTGGAAATCTGAAAAACTGTAGGTCTGCATTAGGTAGAAAGTGTTCATATAAATTAGCCAGAGCATATAGCTCATCTTTTTGTTTAAAAAAAAAAAGAGAGCATCTGTGTCAAGACCTAGACAAATACACTGACAAGCAGTCCAAAAATAAGAGATCTATTAACAGAATGGCATTTAAGGGGAATTATGCTCGTAGAGTTTGGAAGCAATTAGTAATATTTTTATATCAATGGTACTTCGTCCCTATCACTGGAATATTTGAACACCTTGGAATTCTATTTATCTTTTCAACATCCCTGTGAGGGGAACACTAAGGTACAGAAGGATTAAGTAACTGACCCAAGATTACATATGAAGTGTGCAACAGAGCAGGAAACTGAACCCACATCTCCTGTGTCCCTGACCCCAACTCACTAGACCATCTGTTATAAGCTTTTCCCCACAATAAATACTGAATCTGGAAAAAGCACAGCTGAATACCTAAGCTGTTCCTTTCCCACAGGATATGAGAACTGTCTTTGAATGGGAGTTACTCATATTCTGCAAAGGAGAAATCAGGCATAAGTATAACAAAAATAACATTATCCTGCTCAGAATGAGAAACTGGCAATCCATAAAGTATCTAATCACAGAGATATCTGGAACACATTTACAATGGCTGATATAAGGCAATGCATTGTCACTCAGACGTAATGCAAAGTATGGCCTGATTTACGCTTCACACTTTGATAAGGTGTCCTAAGGTTCTAATTTAATGATTGACGGATCGAAAGCCCATTGGAGTGATTGCCATTGACTAGAATGGGCTTTGGATCAGAACTAATTTCATGGAAAGCTTCAAAGCCAAAACAACATTTGATCAAAAAAGCTTTACAAAGGTGTAACTCTGATTATTTTAATAGTGTTATGTTAGCATAAAAATGCAGTAATGCAGTAGTGAATCAGGCCCTTGGAATTCATATTTTTAGTTCAAAGTGTGGAAAGGCATATAAGGGATTTGTAATTTAAAAATAATTGTTAGCTTCATATTTATATTTTACAGAAAACTAACCATGCCAAATTAATTTAACATTTTTATTTAAAATAAAAATTACTTAATAAAAATGCTTATCCCCTTTCAACTTCAAAGAAAGTCACACACATTATCTAATTCTATAACACACCTGCTAGTAGGGATGTTGGTATGTTATCCCTGGTTTTCAAAGAGAGAAACTAATGCACAGAAAGTAGGTACCACAGATTTAGGGCACAGTGATAGTGAGGATAAGGTCTCAGGAGTCATTAACTTCTATTCCCATGCTCAGATAAGTAGATCAACTCTCCTTATTGATGAAATATTTCCTTAAGAGCATGAACATTATTTCTAAGAGCAATGAGCCAGATTACATATTTAGGGTTGTATTTTTTTTTTTAAATCCATGCTTCGTGTTTAGAATTCTCAGAGTCCATTGCAATATATCTAAGAGGATCCCTAAACAGATACGGTGTGCCAAATCAACTGGAAAAATGTTAACATTTCAGAAACACCTACAGGCAGCTAATAAACCAAGCATTTCAACTACAAAGTAAAAAAAAAAAGTCTCTGTTAAAATATGAAAGGGACACTCCTCTGCTAAACTTACAGTATGTGTATGTTTGAAATACTGTCATTTAGTTAGAAAGAAATATTTTCTAATCAAAACACTTTAGGCTACATTAGAGGTTTTCTCCATCTTTGAAATTCAAATTCAGGTTCAGTGGGAGTTGTAAACCTATGATCACACACATCAGGCTGTTACTATACTGTATATGTGTTATTTTTTAAAGTGTATTACCTTCATTTCACCTGTTTCCTATGGAAAAAGCTACTAGAAACAGAAGTCTTCAGTGTATCCACAGAAAACAAGGAGTATTTTTCAAATCAGAATATGTGTGGTGCTTGGGTTTCTGCAATAAAAATTGGATGGACCTAGAGGTCCTCCTGAGGGCCTCTCGTGTGAACTATGTTAAGCGTGTTGTCAGGGTTCCGTCCCCACTCTGAACTCTAGGGTACAGACGTGGGGACCCGCATGAGAGACCCCCCGCCAAGTTATTTCTACCATCTTAGGTTAAAAACTCCCCAAGGCACAAATTCTCCCTTGTACCTTGGATTAGTTAACGTTTCCACCACCAAGTGATTTAGACAAACTCAGGAAAAGGACCACTTGTAGTGTCTACTCCCACCTACTTTCTCCCCAAACCTCCTCACCCCCTTTCCTGGGGAGGCTTGAGAATAAACAAGATGAGCACAGACTAACCTTCGTTTTTTTTAGGACACACACAAAGAAACCCCAATCAAATTCTAAAAGAAACAGAATTTATTATAAAGAAAAAAGGTAAAAGAAGCACCTCTGTAAAAATTAGATGGAAGATAATCTTACAGGGCAATCAGATTAAAAAACACAGAGGATTTCCCTCAGGGCCAAACTTCAAAGTTACAAAAAGAAACCCAGGAATACACCTTCCTCTCAGCACAGAGAAAATCATAAGCCAAAACAAAAATAAGCTAACACATTCCCTTGCTACTACTTACTAATTCTAATGGAGTTGGATTGCTTGTTTCCTTGATCTGTGTCCGGCAAGCACATAGAACAGACAGACCAAAACCTTTCCCTCCCACTCCCCAGATTTGAAAGTATCTTCTCCCCTTATTGGTCCTTTTGGTCAGGTGCCAGGCAGGTTACCTGAGCTTCTTAACCCTTTACAGGTAAAAGGATTTTGTGCCTCTGGCTAGGAGGGATTTAATAATACTGTATACAGGAAGGTTGTTACCCTTCCCTTTATATTTATGACACATGTGCATAGTTGTTTGGGGAATTAGGGCCTCAGCCTGCTCTTATGTTCAGATAATAGGAGTTTCCAGACTCCTTTTACTTATAATGGAGCTGTTTTCCAGCACTTCATTGCTCTCTGTTTTCCCCATTTAAGGTCTCTCAAGGCCATATTTCATCAGACCTCACATGTGGTATCTGTGACTTTTGGGACAGCACTTACACCTGAATCAATAGGAAAACCCTCCAAGTGCAGGAGGCAGAATTTATAACTGCTTTAGGCAAGGGATATAAATTACAGCATTTTTTTCAGTCTGTGCACAAATGTTTTATGCAAGAATGTTTCTATACACCTGGACTCCAAATGGATACATTTAATTAAAAAAAAAAAGCCTTGAATGTCATGATGATCCATTCTTTGACCCTACAAAACTCAGGCACATCCACACTGCAAGCTCCAAAACAACCAGCTGCAGAAATTGGGCTTAGTTCCTATCTCTTCTTTTTAACTCAATCTTAGAGCTTGTCTACATAGGGAAATAACCCAGAATAACTCCCTCCCTGGACCCGTATTCCACGCTAAGTACCTTTTTGCAGATTAGCTTAAGTCACTTCCAAAGTGGGTTAAATGGACAGTAACTATTGCTTTTTAAATTCACACCCTTGATTATTTGTCAACAGCTTCTCTGTGTAGACAAACCTTAAGTAAAGAGACAACCAAAAGGCTCTGGTCTGCCACTCAGAGCATAGCTGTCTTGTTACAGCCTCAGAAAGCTAAGCAGATGAAACACAGGAGAATATGTGAACTGACCAGACTTCTGAATGCCCACATGGAAAGTACTGAAATTGCCATAAGGAAGCCTAATTTTGTGGATTTTTTTGGGATGTTCAGTCCAACGGCAAACATAAATTCAGAAAGTAACAGCTGTATAATGTTTTACATTCACAAAGTGCTGTACTAATATCAGTCAAGATTTCAAGTGATATAAAGTGGCACATGTACCCCAACTGGTCCATTACCGACTCAGTCCTCTAAAAGCCCCTCTGAAGTATTACTACTGTTGTCCTTGTGTTACCAATAGAGAAACTATTTGTATATAAACTAGGGGTAACATACAGAAAGTTTACATGATTTGGTCAAGGCCACACTCAGCAAATCAGTGGCAGAACTGGAAATTAAATGATTGACTTCTTAAGAAGTATGTGCTTTTAAAAAGGTTTGCATATACCTCTACTTAGGCATCTATTCCTTTAAGGGTTTTCTTCTAACAGGACCTCTGAACCCTTTGAAGTTTGTCAGTCATCTATCAGAGCAGCATTTCTAAATTGTGGACTGTAGAACACCAGTATTCTTTGGACTCTGCTGATAGCTGTAAAAAGCTGAGACCTATTGCTAGCTAATCAGAAGGTGCTAGCTTTCCTTGTTTTTAGTTGTTAGACTGCAACATAAAACTGTCTAATGTTACTTTTCCATGTAAGCAAATGCTGCAATTCACAAGGGAAGTTATCTGATCACCAGTAGGAGAAGAAGAGATGGCCTGGATCATTGCAAAAGGCAGGGCAGGTGGTCCATAACTCAAAGCACCATTAATTTGTGGGCCACATTATGGAAAAAAATTAGAACCCCTGATCTATGGGACTGTGGCCCAGTGAATATGGGCTGATTTTCGTTATCATATGTGCCAGAAACCCTATGAGAAAACTTGCTCTTGCAAATGCTTGGGTAATTCAGATAAATTTGGGGAAAGCATCCAAACATTTGGATGTTTATCTGAACCAATTCTGAACTCTGTCTTTTGAGGTTCTCATTGCACTAAATAAAAAACTGTTTTTTCTTATAAGAAAGCCAGCTATGCAACATGATATTGGAAATCACCAGCTGTATGATTCTTTCTTCTGTACCAGTAAACATGACTATAGTACTGATTATTTTCATTACCATGCATAGATCAATTCCTAGGCATTATTATCCTCCTGAACTGAATGCAGAAACAGAACCATAAATAAAAAAGAAACATCAATAAATATTGCTTATGCTGCACAGCACATTAAAAATCCTCCTTAAAGATATTTCCAGGAACATATTCTCAAGAAAGGTTTCAGAGTAACAGCCGTGTTAGTCTGTATTCGCAAAAAGAAAAGGAGTACTTGTGGCACCTTAGAGACTAACCAATTTATTAGAGCATAAGCTTTCGTGAGCTACAGCTCACTTCATCAGATGCATATCGTGGAAACTGCAGCAGACTTTATATATACACAGAGAATATGAAACAATACCTCCTCCCACCCCACTGTCCTGCTGGTAATAGCTTATCTAAAGTGATCATCAGGTGGGCCATGTGCTGGAAATGGCCCACCTGATGATCACTTTAGATAAGCTATTACCAGCAGGACAGTGGGGTGGGAGGAGGTATTGTTTCATATTCTCTGTGTATATATAAAGTCTGCTGCAGTTTCCAAGATATGCATCTGATGAAGTGAGCTGTAGCTCACGAAAGCTTATGCTCTAATAAATTGGTTAGTCTCTAAGGTGCCACAAGTACTTCTTTTCTTTTTATTCTCAAGAAAGAATATTTAGATTGTAATAGACTAGGACTACAAGTGAGTGTCATAAATAGAGTTCAGCACCTTCATTGTTACTGTCAATTGTTTAATATATTTTTTTCCTTTTGGTGCTTACATTTAAATTTCTCACTTGCGTTTTAGGAAGCCCTCTAGTCAAGTTCTGGGATGTAGAACTATAAAGATTTAATACTGCAAGGTGCTGAAGAATTCCTGGGGGTACTAAGGGCTCTCATTTCTCACTGAAGATCTTGCAAATGGAGTAATATAAGTTACAGCAGTTAGTATCACACACCTGCATGCAGGCTTGGAAGAATTTCTTATCAGATATCTACAAATTATTAATAAATGGTCACAGAGAGAAAAAAAACTTATACATGCTTCATTTGCTCAGCATGCTCCAGGACACAACAGAGTTCAAGAAGTATCGGTTAGATTAGCTGACAATTAACAAAATTATTTCAGCACAGGAGACTTCATCCACAAGCAGAGTTACAAGAGTTAAGAAGCATAGATTAATGTTGCTGGTAGGAGGCACATATTTAGCAATGGGTCTCAGGTATTTGCTATTTTTAGGCCATCTTAATACAGAGAAGCTAGTTAATTGCTGCTGATGTGATGGTTCTGATATTTATTTACATAGAAGATCCTTTACACCATTCTGGCAGTGTAATTTACACCTACTTTAAGACCCATGCAAATATAAATCATGCCCACTTTAGGGCTCCTTATACTGCCAGAACAATGGCCTTTGTGTAAGTGAGCATCGGGCCCTACACACTCTAGCCATTAAATGTAGATGTAATACACATCTATTAATTCAATGAAGCATTGATGTTAGTCACTGAGCAAGGAATCCTCTTATGATCTAAACATTTAAACTTAGCTTTTTCACAATCAGATTATACAAGACAAACAAGGTTACACCTACAAAGACAATTCCTTGAATTCATTTGGTGTAGGTTTCTATAATCAATTAGAAGGATAGTTCTGAAACTGTGGTCTGTGGACCATGAGTGGTCCATATAACACATGCTGGTGATCCGGAGAGCTGACTTACCACATGGTGCTGGCTCTGCTTTTTCCAGCTGTTATATTACACTATGTGACAGGTAAAAATGCATTAAATATTTTTCTAATATTACTTCTTCCATATAAAAATTATCTCTGATTGTCACCAGGAAGGCAAACAAGAGGAAAGGTGGCCTGTAAGACAGTCTCTATTAAAAGCCCGAGAGAACTGTTAAAAACAAAGTTCTTTAGCTCCCCAAAACAAAAAGGCCCAAAATTAAAAAAAAAAAATTCCTTGAAATAGGCACTTCTGGTTTTAAGAACAACAGACTTTGAAAAATATATTCTGAAAACTATCAGGATGGTAGAAACAAGAGTAAATTAAAGAAGAATGATAAACTACCTCTAACCGTGGTGCAGTCACTAATGATAAAAGAAGCCATTTACAAAGTAGGTGACAAGCTATATCTTTTGTGATTACATTAGTTGACCTAAGATAAATCTGAATGGAAGACAGAATGAGAGCAAGTGATGGAGATATATGCTATTAATTCCACATATTTAACCTTTAACCCTTTAAGTTTGTTCGCTGTGTTGGACCCTAGGAAACCATGATCCTCCTCCCTTTCCTCTTTTTTGGGTGTGGGGATTAGGAGGCGGACAGGTGGCTGAAAAGTCACTAAGAGGATATTTTCATGCATTTCAATTCCTCAGTGTAGGCAGATACATCTGAATCTAAATTCCTTTGTGTGACTAACGGGTTCTTTTCACACAAAATGAAGGCAAAGTGTAATGCATAGCTTCCTCCACTCGTGTAGGTAAGTAGTTCCCTTCAGATCAGAAGAACTTAATTTTATTTTCACTGCTAACATTTAGAGTGAAGTTTTCAGCTTCTAATTTCAGTTTTGCACATCCACTTTAGCATGCACAAAGGCTTGTAGGTCTCTTTTATGTGATCAAGCATCTGCAAAGCAGTTGGGAGCATACTAGCACAAGTATATGCAAATTCAGGGTTTTTCATGCACAGAGGGAGTACAAATCTAGCATTGTGAATCTAGTTATTTCCACAAACTAAACATGGGATGTAAAAATACCCTTCAGATTTGTCCCTTAAAGTCCTGTATTTCAGGATCCTCTTGCAATGATCTGGTCATATAGGGAGTAAAGGATAGAGGGGCTGCAGAAGGCCAGGAGGCAATGAGGCTACAGTGAAAAAAGAGGACAGGAAGGGGTATGGATGAGGGCTTTGGGGGATAAGAGCAGGGACTGAAATGCCGGGCTCCAGGATGTGTAGGGTGGTTTGTAAGGGAATAGTAGAGAGACCATGCAAAAGATGAGGAATATGGAAACACAGCAGGCTACTGTCACAGTCTAGGGAGGAGTCTCTGGTTAGGAATATGTTTTCAAAACATTTTTTTGACCAATGCCTATTTGGGGTCCTTATGAGATAACATCTAAATCTTAGTATTTAAAGACTAAGCATTATTATGCTTCTTTTACTATCTAAAAGGTGAAGATACTGATACCTACATTTCCTGTGATGAGGGTGGAGACACACCAAAGGCTTCCTTACAGGGCCATACCAAGGACAATAAAGACAAAGAGGTGGGTCGGGGTGGGGGAAATCTGTAGTGTGGTACAACATCAGAGATGACTACATCTGACCCAGCCTTTTTACAAATACCACACCCAACAGAATTCAATCTCCAGGACCTTGAAATATGGCCACTCTGGGTAAGCAGATTGCAGCACTTCTGTCAGGCTTCCTGTTTAGAGCATCAGTCAGTGGAGAAACAAACTAATATCCTACTCAATACAATGGGACCTACAGCGGAGTCCATTATCCTTGCCAGAAACTTCACAGCTGCTGAAATGAAACAATTTGATACAGTTAAATAAGAATTGGACAAGCATTTCATGCCATATCACAATGTGATTTTTGAGCAGGCACCATATCATTTAGGCAAGCAAGAGAAGGGTGAGTCAGTAAATGCTTGCAGAACAGCCCTGTATAACCTAACCCAATACCGTGACTATGGGGAGATGAGTGAAGAACTTACCAGAGACAGACATGTGGTGGGGCTGAGGGACCGCCAACTTCAAAATCATGTTGACCTCACATCTGAGACAGTCAAGAGCAAGTCCTACAAAGTCATTACATAAAGAAGCAACAGACACATCTCAGAAGTAACTTTGAGGAGAAGCCCAAACACATGGGGAGGAAAACATCTCAAGTTGCTGAGAAACAATACCCATCCAGACCAGCACGAGCACAAAAGGATCCAGAGAGGGTTATGCTAACATGAAGTAAAGAAAAGGAATACAACAAAAGCATGAAAGTGTGTCCATGGTGTGGCAAACCACCTCACTCCAAATAGCTTTGTCCAGGAAGGGTCATCACATGCTGTTGGAAGCTGTTTTTGAGGCAATCTAAAAGACAGTGAGATATCATCTCCTATGGTTCCAGGATATGTACACAAATAACTACCATAGATTACTATGATTACCTAGGGAAAGTATAAAATAGACACAGGTGACGCTGTACCAATTCTACCAGAACCACTGTATAGGTGGATGAAAGCACTAACACTTCCAGTGCCAAAAAAGAAATTGAAAAGTCTAAGACAGTCCAAATTAAATGTGTAAGCAGGGTCTGAATGAATTCTCTCCTGACAACTAGCTGGGAGGGGGAGAGACTTCATGAGCAAACTGAATTTACATGAACTCACCTACTCTGCTTTGATATTCAGTGGTGTTGCTCAAAGTAAGCAACTTTGGTTGGCATTGGGTTACAAATCACTTTAGTACTGAATGCAGGGGTAGTGAAATGCAGTTACCAATGTTATTGTCATTATTGTATGAAAAAAGGGGACCAGAACTGTGCTTAACCTGTCCCAAATGAGGGGGTCTCCCTCAGCTGAGAGGACCTCGTTAAGCCAGGGACTCGAATGCCAGAGCCCTGTGAAAGTAAGACAGGTGGGGACAGGTGTCCCAGCCATGAGATATGGACTATTCCTAAGGGTCCCCGATCTGATTTAACCTGTTCCTCCCCACTGTTCAAAGATAGAGCTAAATAGGCTTCATTAGGAGCCTCTTTGTTATTTTAAATGCTCAATCAGAGCTGATATCAGTTGTGGTGGGACCATGTTTCTGCCCAGTCTGCTAAGAGCTAAAAATCAGTAAGAGACTGACCTGCAGAGGTCACAGCAGAGAGGCAGGTGGCAGCAGAAGGTGACTAATGGGTGGCTGGCAGGAGTGGCTGGTGCGAGCGGGTGAGCAGGCGGGGTTACATTTTTGATCTTGGATGAGCCACCCAAAATGCAACCCTTCTGCCAGTTGGAGTGGGCAGCAAGAAGGGCCAGGTTCAATATCAAGAGGGTTCCTTTTCAACAATATAACAAAGAACCATCTCAAGCCCTCACCCAGTAATGTGGGAAAATTTCATGCTATCATCTTGCCAGCCACCTGATTGCCAGTCACCCACTCGCCAGTCTCACCGGCCCCCCACTCACTGGTCTCGCTGGCCACCTGCTTGCCACTCTTGCTGGCCGGCTGTTCGCCATCCACTCGCTCACCACTCTCCTGGTAATAAATATAGTAAATACTAATAGTAGTAAAAAAAACTAAGGAGTACTTGTGGCACCTTAGAGACTAACAAATGTATTTGGACATAAGCTTTCATGGGCTAAAACCCACTTCATCAGATGCATGCAGTGAAACATACAGTAGGAAGATATACATACACAGAGAACATGAAAAAATGGGTGTTGCCATACCAACTGTAACGAGACCAATTAATTAAGGTGGGCTATTATCAGCAGGAGAAAAAAAACCTTTTGTAGTGATAATCAGGATGGCCTATTTCAAACAGTTGACAAGAAGATGTGAGTAACAGTAGGAGGAAAATTAGCATGGAGAAATAGTTTTTACTTTGTGTAAAACCCATCCAGTCTTTATTCAAGCCCAATTTAATGGTGTCCAGTTTGCAAATTAATTCAAATTCTGCAGTTTCTCATTGAAGTCTGTTTCTGAAGGTTTTTTTGTGGTTAAAAAAGGGATAGAAGGCTGACTGAGTGACCCGGGGTCCCCCCCATCACCCTAATCATAGTCCAGGGAGTCTACGATCATGGTGGAACCAGCCAGGACCATCCTCCAGTGCACTGAGGGGGACTCCACCACCTGCACACGAATATTGGGGTTGTGTAGCAGGGATTCTGCAAGGAGGTCCTTGCCCTTGATGGCTGCCCCAGACTTAGTCACTGAGATTAACTTCCAGGTCCTGAGGAGGTCCTGGTTAAGGATTGACACCTCAGGTTTGATGGCTGCTGCAGCAAGAAGAGCAGGGAGGTTGGCCCTAGCAGCACAGACCACTGTAGCAACAGGTCTCTAGGAGGTGAGTACATATTGTGAGTACAGCCCCGCTCTATCCCTCCTTCTAACCCTATCCTTTCAGCATGGCCCAATCCACTTCTCCTGTGCTGAGGTTGAGTGAGATGGATAGGGAGGTAGGTGATTAGTCCCCATCTGCTTCTCTTACTGGGCAGAGCCTCCTCCTGACTTTAGCTCTTTCAGGTTCCCTCACTACTGAGCTATGGGTTTTTCTAGAGCAGGCCTCTTAATCTCTCCTGTGGAAGCATTTCTACTGTGTACAAATGAAACAGTCATTGGGACAGAGCATGTGAGAATGACTCCATAGCCCAGTGATTAGAGTACTCACTGAGGATGCAGCAGAACCAAGTTCTACTCCTCCTGCTCAAATAAATATTTAATTTATGTATACAGAAACAACTTCAATGGGAGAGACTGAGAGACTAGTCCCAGAATACCCCATAACCAAGTACTCACCTAGGAGGAGTAAAGACCCAAGTTCAAATCCCATCTCTGCAGAAGGGAGGAACTGAACCTGAGTCTCCCATATCCTGGGTGAGTTCTAACCACTGGGCTAAAAGTTATAAATGGCTCCTCCTCCTCCATTTTTTTCTTGAAAAACAGCTGACCAGGCTTAAGCGCCTTACTCCAGCAGAAGTTTCATGGTTATTCATTCCATATGAAAACATGAACCTAATTCACTTTGAGGGGTGGAGGCTTAGGCTACACCCCTCTCCTGGGCATTTTCTATTGGCTAGTTTAGTCAGCACTCTGCTCAGCATGTTGGCTTTTTTTAATCCCATTCTTAGACCCCTGAGTCTCTCCATGCATTGTATAGGGTGCCTAGGTGCCTAATTTAGGGCTAAAAGAAAAGGAGGACTTGTGGCACCTTAGAGACTAACAAATTTATTTGAGCATAAGCTTTCGTGAGCTACAACTCACTTCATCGGATACATTCAATGGAAAATACAGTGGGGAGATTTATATACATAGAGAACATGAAACAATGGGTGTTACCATACACACTGTAACGAGAGTGATCAGTTAAGGTGAGATATTACCAGCAGGAGAGCGGGGGGTGGGGGGGACCTTTTGTAGTGATAATCAAGGTGGGCCATTTCCAGCAGTTGACAAGAACATCTGAGGAACAGTGGGGGGTGGAATAAACATGGGGAAATAGTTTTACTTTGTGTAATGACCCATCCACTCCTAGTCTCTATTCAAGCCTAAGTTTGGGGGGGAGGGATAGCTCAGTGGTTTGAGCATTGGCCTGTTAAACCCAGGGCTGTGAGTTCAACCCTTGAGGGGGGCATTTAGGGATCTGGGACAAAAATTGGGGATTGGTCCTGCTTTGAGCAGGGGGTTGGACTAGATGACCTCCTGAGGTCCCTTCCAACTCTGATATTCTATGATTCTAACTGTATGCAGTTTGCAAATTAATTCCAATTCAGCAGTCTCTTGTTGGAGTCTGTTTTTCAACTTTTTTTGTTGAAGAATTGCAACTTTTAGGTCTGTAATTGAGTGACCAAAGACATTGAAGTGTTCTCCATTTAGGCCTGTGTATTACAATGGGTGGCAAGGCACCTAAAAGTTAGGTGCAGCAAAACTGAGCATTGCAATGCCTAAATTCTTTTTTTGGATCTAGCCTAATGAGACTGCACAGGCAGACAGATCTGATCATGTGGATCAGATTACAGGAGATTGGCCCATGTTAAAATAACAGGAATTTGCTTTTTGATGTTTTGTAGTAGCACATGGTTGACCAGGAAGCCTTTACTGTCAAAGTGTGAAACTCCTGTGTTTCACAACATAATTAAAAATGTTTGATTACTGTGCAAAATTATTCCAATTTAAATTCAATTTCACTGCCATTTTACAACTGTTTTGTCATTTTTAAAGTTTTCCAATCATCTGAAGAATTTTGAAGGAAGTTTCTTTATGTTTTTTTTTTAAATCAGGAAGTAGTTTTCACTGTTTCACTCATAAGGTATACCGAGCAAACTTCAGTGACTAAAATGGAATTTTCTTCTCCCATAAACCTGACAGTTAAATCTTCTGCTTTTTCTCTCACTGTGAAGCATTTACATCTTCAAATGTATTCTAAAGGAAAAATAAAAAAGTGTTAAATGAAGTTTTAAAAACTGTCTATAGATGTTTGCGTATTGAGTGTAATGCTTAGAGCTTCTGTGTCACTTTATCGGTTCAAATAGCTTTTCAAACCTTAACTAATTAATCATAATAAAATCATAATAATGTATATTAGAAATTTGTAATAGGTCACTTGCTGACCATTAATCTCTGTATTATTATTGAGCTAGAATCTTAAAATTTGGTTCACTCATTTGTTATGGGCCACTGCACACAAAGAAAATTAAATCTCACCTTTTCAACAGATGTCACCAAAAGTCCATCAGCCATTTTTCTCAATTACGACCATTTAAGTGATTTCACATGTTAAATAGAAGTATCAATTTACAAAAGCAAAATAAATTTGTCCTCTATACTGATTGCATTAAGAATGGTTGTCTCCAATTTATAGAAATAAAAATCTGTTCTATTTATTGGGTTTTAGCCAAAAAACAAAACCAAAGCAAAACAAAACAAAAATAAAAAAACACTTTAGTTTCAGTGCTTTGTTATTTAAGAAACAATGTAGTTCCTCATGGACAGTTATATGTTGCAGCAAGGATGTGTTTGATCTTGTATTGATGGAATGTTAGTGGCAAAACAGAGGAATGAGATATTTGACCTCATCCCCTTCGCTTCCCCATCTTTAAAGAGGCACAAGTAATTGCATGTGCATGTGATATTAATATAATCTGCCTGCCACTTCTATAATGTTTTCTATTGTGGAGAAGCTACTTAATTTCATTTTTCTATCAATTAGAAAACATAAGGAGTACTTGTGGCACCTTAGAGACTAACCAATTTATTTGAGCATAAGCTTTTGTGAGCTACAGCTCACTTCATCGGATGCATCATAAGCAGTGTTACTAGCAGGTTGGAAATCTGCACATAAAGTCAAAATACACCTCTATGCAGAGGTGAACTTCATGTGTTTTTGAATAAGGGGATTGATGAAGATGATATCATTCCTTTTATTGAACACAGGTCTCTCTCTAATTAAAAATTAATACTGTCATAACACTGAAAGTTGGATCTTGCTGAAGTGGTGTGAATTTTTTGCATGCACTAATGGCAACAGCCACATCTATCATTGTCATAAATATAAAGGGAAGGGTAAAGCCCTTTAAAATCCCTCCTGGCCAGAGGAAAACTCCTCTCACCTGTGAAGGGTTAAGAAGCTAAAGGTAACCTTGCTGGCACCTGACCAAAATGACCAATGAGGAGACAAGATACTTTCAAAAGCTGGGAGGAGGGAGAAAAACAAAGGGTCTGTGTCTGTCTGTGTGATGCTTTTGCCAGGGACAGAACAGGAATGGAGTTTTAGAACTTAGTAAGTAATCTAGCTAGGTATGTGTTAGATTATGATTTCTTTAAATGGCTGAGAAAATAGCTGTGCTGAATAGAATGAATATTCCTTTCTGTGTGTGTCAAGGTTCCTCCACCACTCTGAACTCTAGGGTACAGATGTGGGGACCTGCATGAAAAACCTCCTAAGCTTATCTTTACCAGCTTAGGTCAAAACTTCCCCAAGGTACAAAATATTCCACCCTTTGTCCTTGGATTGGCCGCTACCACCACCAAACTAATACTGGTTACTGGGGAAGAGCTGTTTGGACGCGTCTTTCCCCCCAAAATACTTCCCAAAACCTTGCACCCCACTTCCTGGACAAGGTTTGGTAAAAAGCCTCACCAATTTGCCTAGGTGACTACAGACCCAGACCCTTGGATCTTAAGAACAATGAAAAAGCATTCAGTTTTCTTACAAGAAGACTTTTAATAAAAATAGAAGTAAATAGAAATAAAGAAATCCCCCCTGTAAAATCAGGATGATAGATACCTTACAGGGTAATTAGATTCAAAAACATAGAGAACCCCTCTAGGCAAAACCTTAAGTCACAAAAAAACATACACAGACAGAAATAGTTATTCTATTCAGCACAGTTCTTTTCTCAGCCATTTAAAGAAATCATAATCTATCACGTACCTAGCTAGATTACTTACTAAAAGTTCTAAGACTCCATTCCTGGTCTATCCCCGGCCAAGACAGAATATAGACAGACACACAGACCTTTTGTTTCTCTCCCTCCTCCCAGCTTTTGAAAGTATCTTGTCTCCTCATTGGTCATTTTGGTCAGGTGCCAGCGAGGTTACCTTTAGCTTCTTAACCCTTTACAGGTGAGAGGAGCTTTCCCCTGGCCAGGAGGGATTTCAAAGGGGTTTACCCTCCCCTTTATATTTATGACAGTGTGTCTTTTTTTGTAACTTAAGGTTTTGCCTAGAGGGATTCTCTATGTTTGAATTTAATTACCCTGTAAGTTATCTACCATCCTGATTTTACAGAGGTGATTCCTTTACTTCTATTAAACGTTTTCTTGTAAGAAAACTGAATGCTTTTTCATTGTTCTAAGATCCAAGGGTTTGGGTCTGTGGTCATCTACGCAAATTGGTTAGGATTTTTACCAAACCTTCCCCAGGAAGTGGGGTGCAAGGGTTGGGAGGATTTTGGGGAGAAAGACGTGTCCAAACTATGTTTTCTCAGGAACCCAGATATAGTTTGGTAGTGGCAGTGGAAGTCCAAGGGTAAAATAGTTTGTACCTTGGGGAAGTTTTAACCTAAGCTGGTAAAAGTAAGCGTAGGAGGTTTTCATGCAGGTCCCCACATCTGTACCCTTGAGTTCAGAGTGGGGAAGGAACCTTGACAATCATACATGTGAACTGTTATTAATTAGTACTATCGAGAATCTAGTGTTACCTAATCTAAAGGTAACTTACGTACAGACCCTTCAAATGTGATTCAAACATGAACTGAATGGAACATCTCTAGAAGTGAGAGAACTTTAGTCTCCTCGGTCCTTCCATCATTGATTGACTATGAAGTTTGTTGTTTTTTATAAAGTAAAGTGAACACTTTATTCTACTCTGAAAGAGCAATAGTTTTTCATTTGTAGCAGGATTATGTATCCTATCCAGGATGAATGAGACTGAAACCACCAACATATTTCATATAGGCCACTGCCAAAGACAAATGACAGGGAATTTTGATCATTTCCAACCTGGGCTGGTGTGATAAATAAAGAAGGGAGGAGCTCCCTTTTATGGACACCCAGTTAGGCAGTAGCTATAAAATCCCTCTTAGTAGCTGTTCTCTAATTGCTCTACCTGTAAAGGGTTAAAAAGTCTCACTGCTATGCATAGGTAAAAGAAAGTGAGTGAACAAATGGCCAAAAGAGCCAATGGGAATGCTAGAATTTTTTTAAAATGGAGAAAAGTCTCCCCTTTTGTCTATCCATTGTTGTTCTCCCGGGGAGAGGCGGACAAGCAGCAGTTATACTTTAAGATGCTTGGGCCAGGTCTGAAATTATCATCAGTATCATACCTAGAAACTACTCATTTAAAATCCCAGATATGTAACTTGATCAGGAAATGTCTAGGAAGACGCGATTAGGTTTATCCCTTTTATTTCTTTACGGCCTGTGGATTCCTCTATGCTAACCCCAGGTGCTTTTGTTTTGCTTGTAACCTTTAAGCTGGACCACAAGAAAGCTATTTTTGGTGCTTAGTCCTTGTAGTTGCTCTTTTAAAATCTAGCAATAGCCTGAGTTCCAAGATGTATTTTCTTTCTTTTTTTAAAATAAAATTTACCTTTTTTAAGAACAGAATTAGATTTTTGTGTCTTAAGAGGTTTGTGCACATGTTGTTTTATTAGCTGGTGGCAACAACTGGTTTCCTTTTTTTTTTTCCCTGAGCTCTTTCCCAGACCGGGAGTGAAAGGGCTTGAAGGTACCTCACAGGAAGGAATTCCCAAGTGCACCTTCCTGGGCTCTCAAAGGGGTTCTGCACTTGGGTGGTGGCCCCATCTACCAATACAAGGTCAGAGGAAAGCTGTAACCTTAGAAGTTTAATACAAGCCTGGAGTGGCCAGTATTAATTTTTAAAATCCTTGCGGGCCCCGACCTTCTGCACACAAAATACCAGAGTGGGGAATTAGCCTTGACAGCTGGAATCAAAAAGGTGACTCAGAATTACTTATGAGTCTGATCCAACCCCCACTGTAGTTTAGGACTCCCATTGACATCAGTGAGTTTAGGATCAAGCCCTATGTGAGAACTGTCAAGTACAATGACTCTGTGATCATTTGCATCCATTGCTGGCCATGGTATTGAAGCTGTCATAACGAATAAAGCAAATGTCTAAAGCAGATTTCACTTGCAAGTAAACACTCAGTATATTCCCTATTTTAGTTCCACGCTTTCATAATGTCCAATGACACAGGAATATTCATAAGTCCATACAGAAGCATTTGGGAGATTTTGATTATGAACATTTCTCAGTAAAAGTGAAGCATTAAACAAAAGTTAATACATTCTGCACATTATTGTGACAAGCATTCCCCTATTCCCTCCCCCCAGCACCATGTTTACTGAATGTGCCACCATTTTGTCAACTTCACATTTTTCCCTCATAACAGAACAAAAAAATTTAGGAAAAGGTAAATTTACAGAAAATACTTTTAATACTGCACCAAGTGAGAAGTGATTTTTTTCTGCCTCAAAAAGCAAGTTTTGCCAGCTTTTCTTTCAGTACAAATCCTCTCGCCTAGTGCTACCTGCAATAATCCACATCAGCCATAAAACTGAAAATCACATTGAGGCATCCAAAAATAACCTTCTTTTCTGCCAACCTGATGTTAAAGTGAATTTATATATATTTTTAAGCGTAAGTAAACTACAGTGTCTGATGGGAAAAGGAAATAGAGTAACTTGAGTAATGACTGCAGCAACTTTCTAAACAATACCCTAAGTTTATGCTATATACATTATTATTTATTTGTATTATGGTAGCATCCCAGTTGAAATACAGTGCACAAACGTGGGGTGAAAGACTGTTCCTGCCCTGGAGAATACCCATTCTAAATAGATAAGCCAAATTGTGGGAGGGAAAGATATGAGGAGGTGAAACCCAAGATCACACAACAGGTCAGTGGCCAAACTAAGAAAAGAACCCAGGTTTCCTGATCCAGAGCCTTATGCTCTAGATGACATTGCCTTCCCCATATCTCATGCACCCGTAAGGTGCACCACAGTAATAACATACTTGAGCTATTAGGAAAGCTGCGTTATAAATTGTGATTCATAGACACACATGAATATTTTGGGGATCATTTGATGGGAACAAAGGTAACTACTGTACAACACTGATACTGGGAATTGGCTAGAGATAAGACTGTTCATGTAAAGTACTGTATGTGTCACAGGTCAAGATGTGCATATGAATGAGGTTTGTCATGCTGAGGACATTCATATTCTTAGTCTTCTTTCCTTCTCTGGTTTTAAGTGGCTTAATAGAGCCTAAGGGCACTTCGGATGTGACACCTCAGTTGGAGGTAGTATGCAATATATGCTTCTGCCAAGCACCATCAACCACATATTCCCCAGCAGTATAGTGATGTAGCTCTGAAACAGCAATTAATGAAAGCCTTTGGGAACAAAGAAAATGAGGCAAGTTAAACTCCAACAAACCTAGTCCCATCAGCCTGACCTATGGAATGTGTCTCTTCCTTGGGGAAGATGAGGTCTTCCTCATACATTCATTCATCTTTGGTTACAGGAGTTGACAAGAGAAAATCCATGCTCTGATGCCTGAGGCCTCTCCATTAACAAGCAAATTACATTCTGAACAGCCATGCTTCAGAAAGCTGAAATAAAGTGTTTTATCTTGTTTAGAGTGAAAACAATGCTGAAATAAATATCTACAATGCAATGCGATACTCCAATTCTATTTGAAATTTTATTGGAGTGAAATTGAAAATCAACACCAACATGCATCTGCCAACAAACTTTTCTTTGCCATGTTAATACTATGACATAATTACATTGGTTTGTTGAGGAAAGCACCTTCTTAAAAGGAGATGATTAAGAGAGAGTACTTCAGAAAAAACACTTCATTTGTGTATTGGTAACATTCGTACAGATAACATGTACCTTACACACTTAGCTTCCATAATGAAGAGAGACTGAAAAGGTCAATATGGAGGCCTCTATCCTGCACCAGGAACCATCTACTGTGGGGCGTCCTGTTTACTGCACAAACACTTCCTGATGCTAGGTCAGAGTCTATGATTCCCTGGCCTTAGAACTTGGTGGCCAATTCATTGTTGCCCTATAGCCCCTTTATGCCCCGGGTGCAAAGGGGCCACACAGCAGTAGTAAAAGCCACCTGAGAATTTCCCCACCTCAGGTGTGGGCCCTATGCCTGGTGTAGACGTCTATACTGTGTCTTCCAGAGCCCTGGGAACAGAGGACAGGGCATGCACAGTCTGAAGGAGGGGTGGGCAGGACATTCGAACACCCAGCTGTTCTGCACCTCTGCAAAACCCCACTGCAGCTACTGAATTCAAGATGCAAATTGGCTGCCCTAGCCTGACTTACACCAGCACCCAGTTTGCTCTAGAGACAGGTGGCAACTGTCTCTGCACCGATGCAAACCTGCCACTATCAGTTTAACAAATGTCAACTGTGTTTGCTCAGTATGCAATGTTAGAACGTTGATAACTCAGTCAAATTGAATCCAATGTCCCACAAAACAAGGAAATATACCAGTTCTCAGTGAGAATTCCGTGCTCAATTTCACCTTTCATCTCCCAGTAATCTTAGCTGTAGATCTGTTAAAACGAGACAAAAAAGATGTAAGTTTTTTTTTCCTATAATGAGTAAAGTGTCTTTTTCTATTCTCCTTTCACACAAAAAATGGCTGAATCATTTTTGCTCACCCTTTCTCCAAAAGTTCACCTCCATGCAGAGTCCAAGCTAGAAGAATTCAGATCAAAACTGGAAAATTTCAGAAAATTTTGACCAATAGAAAACAAGGAATTAGAATTGAGACATATATAGCCATAACTGGAGCAGGTCTTGCCAAGACCCTTTACCGTAGGGATTGGCAACCTTTGACATGCAGCCCACCAGGGTAAGCCCCTGGCAGTTTGGGCCAGTTTGTTTACCTGCCACATCTGCAGGTTCAGCCGATTGCAGCTCCCACTGGCTGCGGTTCACTGGTCCAGACCAATGGGGGCTGCAGGAAGTGGCACGGGCCGAGGGATGTGCTGGCCACTGGTTCCTGCAGCTCCCATTGGCCTGGGACAGCGAACCGCGTCCAGTGGGAGCCATGATCAGCTGAACCTGCAGACGTGGCAGGTAAACAAACTGGCCTGACCTGCCAGGGGCTTACCCTGGTGGGCTGCGTGCCAAACGTTGCCAATCCCTGCTTTACAGTAATATAATATTACATAGAAGACACAAGTTGACATGCATACCTATAATAGGACTTGTTTCCTAATTTGGTGATTTATATTGTAAGTCGTGCACACACAGCTGAATGTCATTGTACAGGTTTAATAAGGTCTCAGAGATGTTTACAGCTTTAGCTTTTAAATTTTCTAAATGAAATCTGAATTATAATGAGTAACTAATAACTCCTAGTAATAGAGAACATGAAGTTTGAAGCACTTATTTCAGTCATGGACACTGAAGATCTTAATCATTTATGTAATTTCCATAAGATGTGTCTATTTATATAAAAAAAAAACTTATTTTTTGTTTGTAATTACCTTTCCGTAGCTTTCCTGTTAAATTACCAATATTTCTCAAATTCAAGGGACAGCAGAAAATTCATGCTCTGGGGATTAAAGTGACTTCAGAGCTACTATTTATAACTCCCCTTGGGAGAACATGTTAATTTCAGAGTTCAGTATCCCAGAAGCCTCTAAAACTTATTGGGAAAGATTTTAGGAAATTTCAAAATATGAGATGTGCAATACTTGCAAATTGTTGCGTATACCTGTATCACTGAGACATTTTGTAGACAGAGTTTTTCACTGACCTTTTTGCCAGCTATACCAGAATACCTGCTCTCTAGTTCCTAGTCATTTTCATATTTAACATTAATGAGCACTTTCACTGTCAGGTGAGAACTTCCTAATTTAAACCTCAGTACTTGGTAGTATATATGTTCTACCACCCTTTCAAACCCGGTTTTAAACATCTAATGATGCATCATGGAACACTTTGAAAAGCGGAGATAGTTTTTAGGGGCAATTCTGTTTCTACTTCAATTTCTTGATTCCCATTTTGCAATACTAAAGCTATTTACAAGAAAATGCAATCTTTGTTTCTAAAAGTTCATCTCCTCCTGCTGATGATCACTTCCTAAAATAATAATCTCCTGTTTGTGATCTCGTAGTTGGTTACCAGGGAAATTAACATGAGCCAGATCATAAAAGTGGCTAAGTCTGGCGATTAAAGTAGCTCAAGATAGGAGGAGGGAACGGGACATTTTGCTGGAAATTATCACAGGGCTGGATGTTGTGTGGTGATTTGGTATTGAATTATGTTGTGGTGATGCGATTCAACAAAGAGAAGAGAATGGTAACTAATGGAGACAAGAGTTTCAGTCTCTATGTCCAATGGCAAGCCAAACAGCAATATATGAGTATGTTTGCAGTGAACAGAGTTGCATAGTGCCACCACATTCCTGAAGTTTCCCACCCCATTTCCAGTAGTGCGGAACAATTGACCAGATAGGAGAATCTGTATGAATTCAAAATTGGTGATGGGCGATGGCTGTTTCTGGGGGACTCTTCCCTGGAAAGGTTTGAAATACCAAGGCCATTTCCTGCATTTGGGATGATTAAGACATTTCAAAAGAGCTTTTGTGAAAACTGTTAATTATTAAATTATTACATTATTAAAATGCCTCCACATGGAGGAGAGAAAGAGGTGGTGAAAAGTCATCAGATACCATTGTAATGAAAATGGTATGAGAAACTTACCTAGATTCATAGAGAAGAGGTTCCTTCCTTTTTCCTCCTGGGGGGAGAGGGAACCCCTGGAAAGACAAATCTTCCTTTGGAAGAGAGGAGAACTGAGAGCTGACAAAAACAAAGAGGGGTCCTTGGGGCACCTTAGAGACTAACAAATTTATTTGGGCATAAGCTTTCATGGGCTAAAACCCACTTCATCAGATGCATGGAGTGAAAAATACAGTAAGCATTATATATATTACAGCACAGGAAAAGATGGAAGTTGCCTTACCAAGTGGGGGGTCAGTGCTAACGAGGCCAACATTGAAAAAACTGTAGGAGAGCACTTCAATCTCCCTGGACACTCAATAACAAACGTAAGTGGCAATTCTCCAATAAAAAAACTTCAAAAACAGACTAAAATGAGAAACTGCAGAACTGGAATTAATTCGCAAACTGTTTCAAGTTAGGCCTGAATAAAGACTGGGAGTGGATGGGTCACTACAAAAAGTAATTTTCCCTCTGCTGATACTCACACCTTCTTGTCAACTGCTGGGAATGGGTGACGTCCACCTTGATTTCAATGGTCTTGTTAGCACTACAAAGGTAATTTTCCCTCTGTTAATATTCACCCCTTCTTGTCAACTGTTGAGAATAGGCCACTTCCAACTTAATTGATTTGGCCTTGTTAGCACTGAGTCAAAGAACCCCCCACTTGGTAAGGCAACTCCCATCTTTTCATGTGCTGTAATATATATATTCTGCTTACTGTATTTTTCACTCCATGCATCTGATGAAGTGGGTTTTAGCCCACAAAAGCTTATGCCCAAATAAAGTTATTAGTCTCTAAGGTGCCACAAGGACTCCTCATTGTTTTTGCTGATTGAGACTAACACGGCTACCACTCTGAGAACTGACATCTTTTTCCCCAGTCAGATGCTGTTTCTGTTTCACGCATTGGCTGGAAGCCTGGAAGGCCGAAAGCTTCCACTAGAGGGATCAGTTTCCCATTGTGCTTTGCACTGTACACACATGCAGCAGAGAGAGAGAGTCCGTGCCCCGAAGAACTCTGGAATAATGACAGTCTGGAATAATGACAAGACAAATGGGTGGATGAAACAAACAAACAGGCAGTTTTCGTGTGAGTAATGTAATAATAACATGAACATATGTTTGCTTAGACTAGTTGTGCTAACAAAGTCATTTCTTACCTGCCTTGACATAATCTGTTGTCAGCGATCAGAAGGCATCACAGAAGAAAGGAACCTTTAGAGAGATTTTCAGAAGGATAAAATAATGACTGCATTACATTTTCAGGAAGTTTAATGCCATCCAGAAGGGTCACTTGAGAGAAAACACTGAGATGCTTATGCAAGAAGCAAACCAGTCACCAGTATTAGGGGTACATGGATTCAGGCATTTCCCACCACCTAGCCATCCCCTTGGCCTTGGAGGAAAACTGCGGAGAGCAGCCAGCCAGAGACTCCATCTAGGAGGCATAGAAGCAGCAAAAACAGGGACGTTGGACCTCTGGACATTCCAAGAAAAACTGTAGAATGTTATTTCTTTCGCTGCCCTGTACTGATTGGCTGTTTGTTCCTTCCACTCCTTCCTCACAGTCTCTTCACCTCAGCTTCACTCCACACCTGCCCTGTGTACCCTCCCCATTCCTCATCATGTCCCTTTTCATTCCAATTAGCTGATCCACTTCTAACTAAACCCACACAAAAAATCCCAACCACCCAACCAACCACCAACTGCAAAAAAACAAAACAAAAAACACCTAACAAACATTTGCTGCTATCACGCTGTTCACTCTGCTTGTGTGTTACACCCCTTTTACCACTCTTGTATTTAGACTGTAAGCTCTTTGTGACATACAGAACCAGTCTTTTTGTTCTGTGTTTGTACAGCACCCAGCATAATAGGGCTGATTTGGGATCCTAGGCACTCATAGACTTTAAGGTCACAGTAATACAAATAATAACAACTATGAAAGTTAATTTTAATATGGAAATAGTATGCTCTGTTATTTCTGTATTAAATATATGCAGAAACATCAAGTTTTATACTTTTAAGGGCAAAGTCTATTTTTTGCTTAAAATTGGCTCCAGTTGCATCCATTTTTTGCTCAGGGCCATTGAACTAGGCTACCTGCAGTGAAGAATTGCCCCTTTTCTTCTAAAAAGAGTGACATAAATTAATGAAGCTTTGTGTGGAACTGTGTTTTGTTTTGTGTTTGTGAAAAATTCTTGAATTTAGAACTATTTCAGATTTTCTTACAAAAATTCACACATTTCTAGATACTGTGTCAAAACAAAGGGTATGTCTTCATTACCCACCGGATCAGCGGGCAGCGATCAATCTGGGGGGATCAATTTATCACGTCTAGTCTAGATGCGATAAATTGATCCCCGAGTGCTCTCCCGTCGACTCTTGTACTCCAGCACCATGAGAGGCGCAGGAAGAGTTGATGGGGGAGCATCAGCAGTCGACTCACCACAGTGAAGACACCACGGTAAGTCGATCTAAGTACGTCAACTTCAGCTACATTATTCATGTAGCTGAAGTTGCGTAACTTAGATCAACCCTCCCCTTTCCCCCCCCCCCCCAAGTTTAGACAAGGGCAAAGAATGTAAGACTCTAAGTAGGGAAATAAGGAACAAACTCAGGTCAAGGGCCTAATTGCTGTGTACTCCTTTTTTACACTGGCATATCTCTTTCAATTTCAATGGTGCGTCACTGGATTAATGCAATAGTGATTCAGCCCCTTAGTTTTCCCTTTAACTTTAATAAAAGAAGGAAAATTATGATATAGACAGGCAGATTTTTTTTCTAAATAGTATGTGTTTTATTGTCTTCCATGGGCCATTATCTTCCATTTAAAGATTATAATTAAGTACCATATATGTCTGAACTGAACAATTTACAAGCCAATCTACCTTCAAACCAACCCACAATATGTCACATCTCTAGTTGCTGCCATATCAATTTATAACATAAATATGGTCCTACCCAGAAGATCCATAAGACAACTGCAAACTCAAGAAGATGGATGAGACTTGATGAAATTAGGGAAATTAAGATATACAGAATATGCATGGTCTGTAGGAATACAAGTCAGAACCAAGGCACGTGCTATTTTCACCTTTAGCCTTAAGTTTCTGCCTGTCTAAACAACTTAGATGAATAACTTTGTGTCAGGCTCCTTTAGCAAAAATCCCTCAGAGACACAAGAGCTTCTCTTGGATAAGAGGGCCAATTCCACTCCTCTAGAAGGCCTTTTTAGAAAGGCTGCCACACTCTCTGTCGCCACGTGATACTAATCAGTTGTGAGCTGCAGAGCCACCTCAAACTTCAACCTCTTTTGTTTATAAGAGGGGGCTGTCAGCAGGGCAGTCTCCCAGGCCCCCTTGACTTAGGAATTTATCTTCATGGTCCAGAATAGCTAGTGTGGGTGTAAAAAAAACCCCAACCTTACACCAATTCAGTTTGGGCAATGAGGATGCACTCAGTTGTTTGTATTACAACAGATTGAAACATAATTGAGTGCCATAGGTGAAATCCTGCCCAATATGTTCTCCATCATACAAGGCACTGCTGTGTGTGCCAAAGGTTGTCGATCCCTGACCTAATCCAATAAGAAGCAGGCAGTTGAATGGAAGAATGAGACTAGAAAACATTTTTACATTCAGTAATAGCAAGTCGGATTTTAGAAACTGTTTGTCAGCTTTCCTGTACCTCCTTGGTTTTAATTAGACGAGTAAACTGTGAAGTGTAATGCTTGCAAAACTTACATGGTGCCAGGACAGTTGATGAAGAAGTGATATAAAGAAGCATATTGAAAAACTGTATGAATGGAGGGCCAGATTCTCAGTAAGTATAAATCAATTGAAAATAATGAAGTAATGTCAGTGTCACCAGCTAAGGAGCCTAAGGCTTGGTTTACACTGTAGACTTGTCGGTATAACCATGTCGCTTCAAAGGTGTGGACCCCTCAGTGACCATTATACCAACTGAACTCCCATCCGCTTAGGTAGCATTGGTACAGCTGCAGTGTAGACAAGCCCAAAGAAAGATAACTTTTTTCTGCTCCTAAGGGATCACCTATGCATAGCAGTAGTAGTTGTTTGTAACATTACAAAGACAACTTATACAGCTGTGTTTCAAACCAGGCGGGCCCACCCTATTTTTGTTCCAATCTGCAAATTGTACTCCAACTGAGAAATAATTCCTTCTAAATTAACTTCCTTGTTATCTACATGCTCCATGCAACATGTATGTTGAGCAACACGACCTCATTTGCAATCTAGTGAGACATCAAGAGAAACTGAGAAACCAGTACCTCACTGATCTCCTTTCTCCCTTCTGAAGTCTCATTTGCAATCTACTTACTTGTTTTTCCTTTTGGATTTTTTTTCACATTACTTTCTGATCATGAGGTCATGGATTTCATGGAGGCAAATGCAGAAAGCTTGCTTTTTAAAACTCTTTACCACATATGAGGTCATGTGTTAATATACTATGCATATGCAATAGCAAGTTCATAAAACTTATAATAGATTTGTTTAGTACTTCTTGTTACAGAAGAGACAAAGGCATACTTTGTTCATTGGCACTCATGTATCTTTGAGTTTCCTATCCCAGTTGCAAATTTGTGTAAAATATGCTACATTCAAAACAAAAAAACGTTTTTTTTCTGTGACACCCTGGCACCCCTTTATTCACCACTGTCATATAATTAGGTTGCACAAAGTATGCCTTGTGAGGTATCATTCTAAAAGTCTTGATCTGCTAGACATTACTATCTCATTGGATTGTATGTGTTGTCATCATATGTGACATTATGATGTTTGGTTATGTATGTGTTACTGAAACATGTTGTGAGGTTGAAAACACCCACAAGCAGCCTCTCAGGTACAACAGTAAAAAGGTCAAACAATGTTAATGGTTTACTGAGAAAATACAAACAAGCATAAGCATTACCTCCGGAAATGTGTACAATAGAAACTTCTCAGAGATAACACTACACAATGGGAACTGTTTGACCCAGGTCACAGCAAAAAAGCTTTCCAGCAAGTGAGAAGAAGATATAAAAGGGGGAAATTACATCATGGTGGTACCACACTCTCCCTACAACAACACACCTGGAAACACCTGAGGAACAAAGACTGAACTGGGGGAAGTGACGGTCTCAGGCTAAAGAGATTTCTAGCCTGTGTATGAAAACTTGGGAAACCCAAGCTGCAAAACAAAGGCAGCTTTTGTGCCTTAAGAATCTGCCAGCCGATTTATCACTCAGAGTGAGAATTTGCTAATTCATATCCTACCTATCTGGTATGTTAAGATCAGTTTGTGGTTTTGTTTATTTACTAGGTGATCTGTTTGCTATCACTTACGATCACTTAAAATCTATCTTTTTGTAGTTAGTAAACTTATTTTATGTTTTAATTCAAACCAGTGAATGTTTGACTAAGGTGTCTGGAGAAAATCTCAGCTTGGTTACCACAAGTGTGCATGGTTCTCTTCACATTGAGAGAGTGGCGACAGGGTATTAAACCCATCTACTGGCCAGATTTGACGAGGGCAGGGCGGTACTGCTCTGGGGTCCCAGGCTGGGAAGCTGGTGGTTAGAGAGCCTGTGTGTAACTGCAGCTGGGTGTATCCCTACCTGTGTGAATGCTGGTGAAAGTACAAGCTTGGAAGGCTTTGCAGCTTGTCACAGCAGCAAAGTGTGAGAGGGAGCCAGTCTGGTAGGTCAGATGGCTCAGTGGTACCCCAGTTCCAGGTGGCACCCTGGGGGCAATCCCTCAGATTCTCTTTGGCATTCTCTAAGCTTCTGTGACACAAATGTATTTTCTTATTAATTTAATTATGTCCCCCAAAATGTAAACTGCCTGGATGTCCATGAAAATGCAATGTTTATTTCTATGTTAATTCAATTTCCAAATTGAGGTGGGTTGCCTAGGTTTTGTTGCCTGATTTGTGTTTTGGCAGGAGCATTTCAACTTGTGCATTTTTGGAGCTATATCACCTATCTCCTATCCTTTTTGCTCTATGACCTGGCACAGACACTGACAAGGGTAGCAGGCCACCACTCCTTCCACTGCAAGACAACAACAGGTTGGGGGTGGGGAAGAGTTTGAGGGAAGGTTCTGCCAAATGCCTGTTCTGGGGTGGTGAATTGTGTAGGAACGGATTACGGGAGACTGCCATTGGTTTTGAAAGTTCAGATAAACAAAGCTTGGCTCATCAACCTCTGAGAGGGTTATGCACAATGGATAGTATGCTTTCTCTCTGATACACTTTATCCTTTTTCTTCACATTTATAGATCCCAGTGAGTGTTCTCCAGTGGGTTCAGGAACAGGAAGGGGACCATCCCATAGAATAGTACAACCACTCTTCTCCTCACTCCTAGTATAATCCTGAAAAGTGCTGAGATACCCTCAAAAATTGATGTCAAAGAAGTTTACGAAGCTCTGTACCACATAGTATTAGGCCATCAAAAAACAAAGTGTGAGATTGTGCGCTATGGATTATTACTATTCTATTCCACTTCTGTTTGAAGTTACAAGTTTTTTTCTGAAAGATATGCTCTAGGAGTTATTTTAGGGAAGTTTCATGACCTATGTTATACAGGAGGTGATCTTTTTGGCCATGGAATCTGTGACATCTACGAAGATCATGACACAGTATTACCAACCCCAAAAGTTCAAAAATAGTGAAACAATCCCTGAAAAATCATGAAATTGGCTTAAAAATCATTATGTTTTTATTTGTTTGTTTTGTTTGTTAAAGATAGTAAATGTTGAGTGTTTTTTATTTGTCTTCTATTTTGGGACTTTAGGGCACACTAGATTCTAATTTTCAGGCTTTTCTCTGCAACCATGAGGGCTAAGAATGTTCATCTAAATAAAAAGTAAGATGAGATTTTCATGCAATAGCATGATTTCAGCACCTGGGACTTTAAGGGGAAAAAAAAACCACATTAAAATATTTGAGATTCATGATTTTGTCACAAGAGGTGGCAACACGGCATTTTGTGTAACAGCACCGTTCCTCATTCCGTGGAACGGTTTTCCTCAGAAATTGCACAAAGAAGCCATACCTGGGAGGTGCAAAGCATTTCCTGAAATTACCACTTTGCCTTCACCAAAATTCCTTAGTTTCACATGTTTGTTGAACAGGAGCTTATACTGCAGACTGACAATGCAGCTTAATAATTTTATAATTAATTATAATTATTAAATATTACTTCTATGTTTGAGTATGTAAAGTACTAAGCTTCATTGTCTGTTATTGCTTATATTACTCTATCACACAGAAGGCTCTGATCAGGTTTGAGCTAGGTGCTGTACAAGCACACAGCTTCGTTGCCGGGACAAAGCGCTGTCCACACTGGCACTTTTTATCATTAAAACTTTTGTCGTTCAGGGTGTGTTTTTTCACACCCCAGAGTGACAGAAGTGTTAACAACAAAAGTGCCAGCATAGACAAAGCCTAAGATACCTTATCTATCCCTGCTGCTCAGGATACTGTGGAAAGAATCCTTCCATAAGCCTGAAGAGGAAATTTAGTGACAAAAAAAAGAAAAAAACGTTATTTGTTTTTCAGAATTTTAGAGATCATCTTAGGGTCTCCCATCAACCATGGATTTTATCCCTTAATCAAGTATCTGTTTCATATTTTAATTAAAATATTCCTGAATCTCTATTTTTATGGAATGCTTGAACTACTTTGTAAATTCACAAAGAAAAGCTTTTCAATTAATCTAGCCTATTTGGAATAAGTCAATTTCAATTTATATAGAACAGATCTTTGATAATGAGATTCCCCTCTACATGTCTTTCAGTTTCCCTATAGCCCTGTAGTGCCTGACAAGGATATTTTTTGTAATTATGACTTAATTGAGTACTCCTACATGAATTGCTGTATATGGAGATGTAATTTAAGTTATTGTCAGCCATTTAAGCGTCCTAAACTTTTGGAAGCTATCTGACCCCAATGCACACAAAAATGTAAATACATTTTTTTATGCCAAACCTGTGAGTCTTCATATATAACTGCAATGCTCCCTCATTGTCCTGTGGGGAGGGAGGCCACTCTGCCTCATTGTATTTGGGTTTAGTCCTCAGGCTCACATTGCCCTGTTGGGGCCAAGCTGTAAGCATTCTAGAGCTCAAGCAGACACTAGTAGTCTGGGGCTCTTGCCCCTGGGCAGAGCAGTGCCCAGTGTAGTCCCAAGCTCGCAGTCCATCAGTGGGGCTGACCACAATTAACAGTCTAGGGCCATAGCCCTCCAGTGGGACTGGGCTGGTAGCAGGCTGTATCCTAAGCCACCCAGCCAGAAAATACACCTAGTCAATAATCTCTACCCTTTTGGGGTGGGGCAGAGCAGGGGGTAGGCTTTAGCCTCGGCTTGTGGGCTCAGGCAACCAGCGAACCGACACCATCTATTAGCCCTTTGTGCAGGGCAGAGCAGGCAGCAGGCTTAGTCGAGGCCTGGAGCTCAGGCAGCCGGAAAACACACATAGTCTCAGTGGTTCAGGTAAGGGGGAGAGCCCACACAGTCTAGGGGCTCTGAAAGGGCTTTTCACACCCAACAGAATTTCTATGGTACTGGCAGGGGTTTTGATGGAGCACAGGCCTCCTGGTCTAAGGTGGGGAGGTCGCCCAACCTGGGGTTGGGGTGGCAAGGGGATGTAGGCTCGCCCTACTCTACCACGTCCCAGTTCAGGGCCCTAACAGTGGCAGACGGGTATGCCACTGGGTTGGCAGGAATCCAGCCACAACACACAGACTTAGATGTAGTCAACCCTGTTGGCTGCCCCTGGGTACTTCCTACCTCCCTGGTATTTGGTACCTCTGGCCTCCACAGGTCCTTGGGCTGCTCGGGGTATACAGATGACCGTAGTCCCAGCAACTCCTCATCTGGGTTCGTCTCTTCTGGGGGCAGGGTGTGGCAGAGCGTTGGTTCCACTCCTAGGTGTCACAGCAAGGCAGAGGCGTCCATCTTGTCCTCTGGCTCCGGCTCAGCAGAGCTGCAGAACCTTCCTTTTATACTTCCTGCCCCGCCCTGGTACTTCTGGCGAGGGGGGAGGGGCGGGTTCCATTCCACCCACCCAGAAGAGTGTAGTGCTCCCTCACTCTCCAGTCCGCAGGGATGCCTCTCTGCCTCACTACAATAACATATACTCAAACTACGATGAAGTCAATCTTTCTGCATTGATTTTATCATCCTATCTGCTGTGGTTTTTGTATAGAAAATACAATCACTAAAAACAAAAGGTAATTGGAACCATTAGATTCCTCAATATTAATCAATGGGGAAAATGAAAGTACTACACTTCCAAGGTCTTTGGGCATCTCTTGGCCACCAAATATGTATACAAATTTAGATAAAGGATAGGCTCTTCTTCATGATAGGCTCTGCCTCTTCTTTAGATATTCTCAAACTATGATGATGACAACCTGTTAACACTGGTTTTATCTGCATACCCGTTGTGGATTTAGTGTAGTGAAAAAAGTAACTCAAAAGGTATTAGGGTCAGTTTAACACCAAATTAATTACTCAGGTATTGCAGCATCATTTTGTTTTTATTTGGAATAAGCAGCTCTGATATGATTATACCAATGTTTTGGCCTTTTTTTTATAATCATACTTTCAGTGGTTTTTCTCTTTCAAAAATAATGCACCAAAAGAGTTTTGGGGGTTGAGAAACCACAGATACCATTTGCCTCATATATCATCAAAATGTCTAACAAATCGAGGTGTTTTTTTTAATATAACGCCATCAAGTGGATTTTCTGGGAAGCCCTCTCCAGCCTGCAGTTTCACCAGCATACATATAGGTAGGGACATGCCCAGCTGCAGTTAGATGCAGGCTCTCTGACAAGCCCCTGCAAGGGAAGGCTACAGCTAGGGCAACTACCAGCTCCTCAGGCACACACACCATCTTGCGCTGCACAGGGAACTGTACAGTGTAAGCTAATAAATTTCGTCCCCTCCCTCAATGTGGAGAGCAATATGCAACAGCTTTTTGCCCATGAGTTATAGTTCCCACACACTGGTTTAGATAAAGCAAAAATAAGTTTATTAACTAAAAAGATAGATTTTATGTGATTATAATGGATAGCAAACAGATCAAAGCAGATTACCTAGTAAGTAAACAAAAAACCCAAACTAAACTTAATATGCTAAATAGACTGGGTATGAATAGCAGTTTCTCATCCTAACAGATGATGCAAGCAGGCTGCAGATCCTTAAGGGGCAAGCTGCCCTTGCTTACAGCTTGGAATCCCCAGGTATTCTATTCACAGGCTAAAAATCCCTTTAGCCTGGGTCCAGCATTTTCCCCAGTTCAGTCTTTGTTCCTCACGTGTTTTTAGTAGTCTTCTTGTGTGGGGAGCAAAGAACACCAGATGATATCACTCCCTTCCTGATTTAGCTTTTGCATATGGTGGGAACCCTTTGTTCCCAAAGCTTGGTTCCCAGACCAGTCTCTGGAAAAACACTGACATCCCAAGATGGAGTCTAGAGACATGTAATGATATCACATGTCTTTGTAGAGTCATAGCAACCATTACTCAGAGGCTATTTGTAGTATTCTCAGGAAGGCTCCCCAGGTGGGAGATAAACTTCTCCTAAGGCCTATTGTTTTTTCCTAATGGGTCATTGCCCTGAATAGGCCCTTCCCACCCAGCTATCTAGACTGAAAACATCTTGTCTAGTGGGCATTATCCAGGTGTAACTACATTTGAAATATAGAAACGTAGTCAATATTCATAACTGCAGATACAAAAATATACATGCATTCAAATAGGATAATCATATTCAGCAAATCATAATCTTTTCAATGACATTTCACATGACTTATCTTGCATATAATACATTACAATTATGTTATAATCATATAATACTATCACTGTGAAAAATATGGTGTGGAGTGTCACAGGGGGAGCCATGGGGAAGCAGAGAAATAGATTGGTGAGCCATGTTGATGGGAGGAGAGGGCAGAAAAGGTCAGAACAGTAGAGTTATGGGGAGGAGAAGGGACAGAATGGAGGTAGGAAAGGTTTTCATGGGATGATTTATCAAATGAACTGGGATCTATGGGCTTTGTGCATGTGTTATTTTTGCCTGCCTTTTTCTTTGACGCTACTAAAAAGATATTATCTTAGTGCTTAGTACTTTACATGCTTAGACATCTGGGCTATTAAGCATTAATGTTGTGGTAATCGCTAAAAGCCACATCCAATCTGGTCCCCTTTGTATTAGGCCCTGTACAAACATATAAGAGGAGACAGTCCCTGCCCTAATGAGCTTACAATAAAAAAATAACAGCTTAGAAGATTTGTGCCTGACAAAGTGTATTGCATGCTGACCACAACACCACCTTCTGCAGTTCCCCTCCTCCCCACCCTCCATTTTACAATGTGTTTTTACTTTAAGGAGTTCCATGCCACTAAGCACGTGGTCTAGCATGGTGCCATTCTTTTGGCAACAAATACTGTAGTGATGGTTCTGGAACAGTTTCAGTTACACTCCATCTTCATTTACTCAAAACTTTCCCAGAAATTTCTGGGCTCAAATTTTCCAGGCTTAGCTTCAGCATTTTTTTTTTTCAACAAAAAAAAAAAAAAAAGAAAAGGGAAAAAGAAAAAGAAAAAAAGAGACAAAATGGTTCTCGAATTATGCAAGACTGTATAAAATGCACTTTTCACACCATTATTGCCATACTTCCCCCTGCTCCCCAATACACACGGAATATTCAAAAAATGAACTTTGAAATTTGACATGCAGCTAATTTTTTAATTAAATTTGTCTGATGCCAAGTTTGAACAAAACTGAGTGTATAATAAAGTTACTGTCAACGGGAAAAAATCATTTCTGACCATGCTAAGATTAGTGGTTTTTTGTTTGTTTTTCATTTCAGAGCTCAGTGAAACCTCATCCCCTATATGATATCACAATGTACAGTCTCATAGCTCTCCTATCCATAGAATCGATAGGGGACAGTTTACATGAGAGAGAGGTAAATGCCTCATTAAAACATACAAACAAAAGCAAAATCCTCCATAAACAAAAACCAAAAGGCAGTAAGAAGGACAAGAGAAAACTGAGAACATGAAGAGAAAATGGATCTCATTTATTTAAGGTCTCCTCCATATCACACTGTTCCTTGGTCTGGCTACTTTTTACCTGACTACTTCTTGTTCTTTTAGAAAATTAGGCTAATCATTCTTTGATGCTGTCTTGGAGCCAGTCTTTTAAAATGCAATGAAAAGTCAAATGCTGGTATCTACAATAGTTGGGGACAGTCACATTGTCATAATTCACCATGCAACCACATGGCAATCCTATCTCTGGGACTAGAGTTGTTATACTATTTGACAGCAAGGGCAAGATTTCCAAACGCCAGCTCCTCCACTCCAAAGCCAGTGTTCTCTGCTCCACTACTGACCGCTGTGCTTCAAGGCTGGACCTTTCATGCAAAGAGGCAACTCTTCTTAGCTGCTGGAGTTTGACAGTGTTTGTGAAGATTTCTCAACAGGAAGAGAAGTTTGTATATGTAGTTCCAACTGCCTGCAATTGTTATTAGTCTGTCGTTGACGATTTGGAGTTAGAAATGATGTCATGTTGCAATTCAGGCTTTAGAGGGACTGCCAGTACACTGAGGTGCTGTTATGCAAGATCAGTTGTTCAAGAAAAGATGTCTTCAGTCTGGCAGGTGTCTTGTACCTGTCATTTGGGATTACCATCATACTAAAGACATTCTTTTGAGTGAGGTATTTATCTATAAGCCTTCAGCATTCGAGATGGCATATTTCTCAGGCACTTTACCCCAAACTGTCACTTTTGTCAGCCCAAGAACTGTGAGCCAGTCCCAGGGACACTTTGCTGAAAGTGTATTAATTTGATGTATATGCAGGAAGTTGTGAAAAGTCAGATACATCGGTAATACTCCTGTGAATCAGAGCATGCTAATTTATTGATTTCCTCTCCCCCATTCTTTCTTGGCAGACTCTCCTACTTATCCCCAAAATCCACAAAGGACGTTCTCTCTTCTTTCTCACTAACCATCTATGACATTCTGAAGCCTTCTGGGGTGGGCTGTGAGAGAAAAAGGCAGGCTGATAATGCTGAACATATCAATTTCTAGGAAGCTTTCCTGAAGTGCTTGTATACCCAACTTCTCATACTTCCATCCCCTTGGCTGCTGCCTACCATCCTTGCATCTAAGATTTGGGCTGCCCTGACATTCCAGGATCCAACTCCTGGTGGGCTGATAAGTAGAATGCCTCCATGGGAGCAAGCCGAAAAATTCCATTTCTATTCTCCTGAAACCAGGATGGGAGTTTTTTCAAAATTTTGACATTTTTGGCAAGAGGGAAAGACTGTTTTCTAGACACCTCTGGATTTAAAGGTTGTAGCACAGAATTAGGAATCAAGAGGTCCAGGTTTCTAATTCTGACACTGACTCAGTGCATGACTCTGGTGGAGCCAAAACCCCAAGTTCCCCACCTGCTCAGTGAGCATTGTTGCAGCATTTTTCTGTTTACCCATCCATTTTATTTGCTTTACAATTAACATTTAAAAGCACAGGTACATAAAGCCAGCACCTTCCCCTGAACCAGGAGATTAGAAAACAAGCCAGATACTTGAAATCCAAACTCCAACCAATACTAGTTCTCATTACCTTTCCCCTACCAAAAGCTGGACAAAAGAGAGACGAGTCATGTAACATGTACTGGAAATCAACAGATTTCAGACCTAAGAGAAGAGTAAATTCCAAACTTGAGGACCTAAGTGTTCATGTCTCACTAATATCCACAAAACTTATTCTATTGTGCTTGTAGTTTGACAGACCTAATGAGGTTTTGATAGGGGCCTCCTAACTGAGGCTGAACAAAAGCCAAAAGTACCCATTTCAGTGTTACTAATTTACCTTGGTTATGTGCATCATTGTATTACAGAACTTTTGATATGCCCCACCACGGTAAATTAATTCAGATCATATCATGGTTTTCAAACCTTGCAAATCGTGTACATGATAGAATTGAAAATCAAATGCAAATGTAAACATGGAACAAAAATTTAAAAGTTACAAAAGATGCTGCTGCTTCTACCTATTCCATTTTAAGGTCTTTCAAGAGCAATGTTGCTTTCAAGTAGCTCTCTCAATTAACTATGACCTGATATATTAGCTGACTAATGGAAATGCATTGAACATGCTTGGTCTTTAAGTATGTACTTTGCATGACTGTTGAGGGGTGTCATGCAAACTTTTGCATGACTGTTGAGGGGTGTCATGCCACATTAATTTGAGCCAGGTCCTCAGCTGGTGAAAATAGGTATACATTCCATTGGCATCAGTAACGCAATAGTCCAGCTGAGGATCCAGCTCTTTGATTTTACCTAGTTTCGTCTCAATCATTCGGCATTGCGAATTTGTATATTATTGGAGAGATTTTTTTTTTACCCAAATGCCATCACAATATTGCAAATGCAGAATGGCTAATGTTGTGGCAAAGTTTCCACCTGCAACTAGACATGCATTGTATGGATTATGGCAGGGAACTGAAAAAGATTAAATATGCCCCAGAGTTTTGTAAAAGGTTCCTGAGAATAACTCTTCCCAACTCAAATTTCAGACCAGCTTCAACAGTAAGTTTGCAAGCTTGGGCCAGTTTCTGGTGTTACATTCCACAATACTGAAAGATTTGGGGTTTGAACGGTATTCAATATATTACCAAGTGAAAATCAGCAGTTCTGGTTAATTTTTGCTTCATTTGAAATCAAAACTCAAAGTGAAACTTGGGAGGTGAATGTTCAAATTCTGAAGATATTCACAACACCTCATGCATAGGGCCTACCAATTTCACAGCCCCGAAAAACATGTCAGGCAAGGTGAAATCAGCCCTTCCCTGTGAAATCTGATCTCCCTTGCTGCTGGGGCTCCTAGCTGCTAGTCCAGACACACTGTGGAGGGACAGGAGTTGTCTTTCTCCAGCAGGGCTGCTCTTGGTAGGGAGATGAGACCAGACTCCCAGACTGCTGCGCTGGGCATCACAAAGTGGGGAAGAGATGGCCAGCCCTCTGTGGAGATAGGGGTGGTTAGGGACTATTTAGAAAAGCTGGACGTGCACAAGTCCATGGGGCCGGACGAGTTGCATCCGAGAGTTCTGAAGGAATTGGCGGCTGTGATTGCAGAGCCATTGGCCATTATCTTTGAAAACTCGTGGCGAACGGGGGAAGTCCCGGATGACTGGAAAAAGGCTAATGTAGTGCCAATCTTTAAAAAAGGGAAGAAGGAGGATCCTGGGAACTACAGGCCAGTCAGCCTCACCTCAGTCCCTGGAAAAATCATGGAGCAGGTCCTCAAATAATCAATCCTGAAGCACTTGCATGAGAGGAAAGTGATCAGGAACAGCCAGCATGGATTCACCAAGGGAAGGTCATGCCTGACTAATCTAATTGCCTTTTATGATGAGATTACTGGTTCTGTGGATGAAGGGAAAGCAGTGGATGTATTGTTTCTTGACTTTAGCAAAGCTTTTGACACGGTCTCCCACAGTATTCTTGTCAGCAAGTTAAGGAAGTATGGGCTGGATGAATGCACTATAAGGTGGGTAGAAAGCTGGCTAGATTGTCGGGCTCAACGGGTAGTGATCAATGGCTCCATGTCTAGTTGGCAGCCGGTATAAAGTGGAGTGCCCCAAGGGTCGGTCCTGGGGCCGGTTTTGTTCAATATCTTCATAAATGATCTGGAGGATGGTGTGGATTGCACTCTCAGCAAATTTGGGGATGATACTAAACTGGGAGGAGTGGTAGATACGCTGGAGGGGAGGGATAGGATACAGAAGGACCTAGACAAATTGGAGGATTGGGCCAAAAGAAATCTGATGAGGTTCAATAAGGATAAGTGCAGGGTCCTGCACTTAGGACGGAAGAATCCAATGCACCGCTACAGACTAGGCAGCAGTTCTGCGGAAAAGGACCTAGGGGTGACAGTGGATGAGAAGCTGGATATGAGTCAGCAGTGTGCCCTTGTTGCCAAGAAGGCCAATGGCATTTTGGGATGTATAAGTAGGGGCATAGCGAGCAGATCGAGGGACGTGATCGTTCCCTTCTATTCGACATTGGTGAGGCCTCGTCTGGACTACTGTGTCCAGTTTTGGGCCCCACACTACAACAAGGATGTGGATAAATTGGAGAGAGACCAGCGAAGGGCAACAAAAATGATTAGGGGTCTAGAACACATGACTTATGAGGAGAGGCTGAGGGAGCTGGGATTGTTTAGTCTGCAGAAGAGAAGAATGAGGGGGGATTTGATAGCTGCTTTCAACTACCTGAAAGGGGGTTCCAAAGAGGATGGCTCTAGACTGTTCTCAATGGTAGCAGATAACAGAACGAGGAGTAATGGTCTCAAGTTGCAGTGGGGGAGGTTTAGATTGGATATTAGGAAAAACTTTTTCACTAGGAGAGTGGTGAAACACTGGAATGCGTTACCTAGGGAGGTGGTAGAATCTCCTTCCTTAGAGGTTTTTAAGGTCAGGCTTGACAAAGCCCTGGCTGGGATGATTTAACTGGGAATTGGTCCTGCTTCGAGCAGGGGGTTGGACTAGATGACCTTCTGGGGTCCCTTCCAACCCTGAGATTCTATGATTCTATGATTCTATGACTCACCTCCAGAGGCAGCACAGAGATGAGGGTGGTACACTCTCACTTCTGTGCTGCAGCAGCCCAGGAGCTGGGCTCTGGGCTTCTGTCTCCCCCCCCCACCCCCAGAGACTCCTGCCTGGGGGCTTTTGCTCCTGGCAGCTGCAGCCGGGGTAGCCCGGGCTCAGCGCCTCCCTCCTGCTTCAGCCAGGGCTTGGGGCAGCTGGGCTGGGGGCTTCCACACCTCCCACAGCCGAGAGAGCCTAGTCTCTGGGCTTCTGTAACCTGTCGCTCCAGCTGGGTTGCTCCAGGGCACCCCCCAGCTGCTCCAGCCAAGCCAATCCCCGCAGCCGGCCCCCACCTCACAACTCCTGCCATGGTTTCAGGCACCAAGTTTGGGCTTCCTCCCCTGGCAGCTCCAGGGGCTCAGGGCTTCCACTCCAACTGGCTGCAGTTGGGCAGCCGGGGCTCAGGGCCTCCGCTCTGCTTCAGCAAGGCCTTGGGGCAGCCCAGGTTGGGGGCTTCCAACCCTCACGCCCAGCTGGGGCAGCCCAGGATTGGGACTTCTGGCTCCCCCAAATCCCCTGCACTCTGGCCAGGGCTGTGAGCTTCCACTCCTGTCAGCTACAGCCAGGGCAGCCCAGGTTCGGGGCTTCTGCCCCCATCTGTTCCAGCTGGGGCTCAGGGCGCCCAGCCTCGGGCTTCTTCACCCAGAGCTGCTGCTGGGAATTGGGGTGACCCAGTCTGGGTTTCCACCCTGGGGCTTCTTCTGGGCCTGGGGCACCTATTTTTCCAGGGGATCTGAAATTGGCTGGGGGCCCCTGCCGTAATCTGTCACTGGCCTGGACTAGTAGGTAGGAGCCCCTGGCTGGGGCGTTCCTAGCAGCATAGAGGAGATCCTACACCTGCAACACCGGGAATGTCCTCTAATTGCAGGTAGTTGGGAGGCTGCTGTCGAGGCAGCACAGAAATGAGGGTGGCAATCCTGGGACTGCCCAACAACAACTTTGCAACCTCCCCACAATCCCATTTTGGGTCGGGACCCTCAGGGTTACAACACCCTGAAATTTCAGGTGTAAACGTCTGAAATCATGAAATTGACCAATTTGAAAATCCTGTGGCCAGGAAATTGACCAGAATGGATCCTGAATTTGGTAGGGCCCTACTCATGCGCCATGAAAGAGTAAGGTTTTGTGGAAGTCTAGTATTTCCCACACTTTGGTCCATATCTATCATTTCCCAACATTCATTGCAGGCAGCATGCACACCCAATTTAGGCCTAGCATAAACGGCGCAAACCCCATTTTTGTGCCAGTTTGAGCTAGCGTGCTAAAAAAGAAGTGTAGCTGTGGTGGCAAGAGCAGTGGGAGGAGCTCTTCATGGGTATGTACTGGGCGTGGCTAGCTCCTAGCAGTGCAGTGGCTACACTTTTTTTTTTTATTAGTGCAGGTACTGTATGTCTTCTCAAGCTGGAAATTATACCTCCAGCCCAAAACATACACATAACCACTGAGGCTAAACTTTGATCTTAAAAAAAGAAAGAGTCATGGAGTCTGGCTACAAAATAACATTTCTCCATTTTTCTTCCTCTTTTTTCTTTGTTAATAGAACGTGCAAAAGTTCACCATTTTTTTTGCTAGGTGTGTGAAGGTTAACTTAGTTTTCCAGGTATTTTCAGAGAAAAAATCTAACTGTAAACCTAGCAGTCCCATTTTATTTTGTGCCATTCAAAGAATAGCAAGTGACTGATACTGTAAATCACTTAGTGAAGGTTTCCACCCATCCCTTACACAGTGTAGTTTTTGTCCTTAACAAATGTAATTTTCAATGTCCATTCACAGAATACCAGGCAGCCAATAAAGTTTTCAGCAGAATTTTCTGTCAGCCCATTCTTCCATAGCTTCTTAAATTTATAGTTTTTGCTAAAAGATTGTGAAAGGCATCAAACAAGTTTTTGTGCTCTTTTGACTTGTGTTGTATTATTTTCACTTTTAAGGAAAGAAAATTGTTTTGTTTTGTTTTCAAAGTAATGTCAAAAATTAACAGAGAAAGCTTTATGGCATACATATCTAGCTACTTCTCTTTACCCTCACTTCATCCAAAAGAAAGCTATATATGGTCGAAAAAAATCACATAAAGTTGTTTTTTGCTTAGCTGAGATAAAAAAAAAGCTGTGAAACAGATGTTTCACAAGTGTTAAATTTATATTTTTACATCTTTTCAGAAGTATCACAGTGGCATGTCATTCCAATCAAATAGTCTTCAGGTCACAGATGTAGATTTAACATGGAAAGTAATTACCTTGATTGAAGCCATAATTCATGCAGTTCATATCTGAAATGAAGAGTGCACTTACATAATTTTGAAGATAAAGGTAGTTATGTCTACTTAAAAGTCAATGTGGAAGATATATTCATGACAGAATTTAAGTGTTGTAAAATTCCAGAACATTAAGAAGAATAAGCAGCTTATACCAAAACTGACATGTCAAATACAGATACTTTGACATACTTGGCCAAAAAACACTAGGATGAAATGGAAAAATTGGTAGTCTGAAAAATATTTGCTGGTTATTCCTCAAGAAGTCTAAAATAGTATTTCCTCCCTCAACAATTTGCAAAATACTATTAAACTGAGATCTCATTGAATCTCACCAGTTAACTAAAGTTGGTCAGTACTTCAATGAGAGGCTGCAAAAGGTTGCTCGGCAAATTATGTCAGTTATCCAGGTGTTGATATGCCTGTGATGACACTTCTCTTCCCATGTGCAAACTACCATCTCACTCCTCAGGAAGCTCAGAGGCAGATCCACAGTTATCATAATCTGGCATAACTCTATTGAAGTCAGCTATGTTGCTTTACACTATCTCAGGAACTAGCCCTATGTTTCCACCACTGGTCTTCATCCAGCACTTTTTACTCCTGATCATTTAAATAGTTATTCAAACCCTCTGTAGATAACAAGTAGCATTATAAGGATGGAGGGATGGGTTTTTCTTTGCAAAACTCTGTCAGCAGTGGTATTCCCTTAACCCCATGCATACATTTCCCCTCAATAATGATGGTGGTGGTTTCTTTGCTGTTGCTCTTTGTCAAGGTTCCTCCCCCACTCTGAACTCTAGGGTACAGATGTGGGGACCTGCATGAAAAACCTCCTAAGCTTATCTTTACCAGCTTAGGTCAAAACTTCCCCAAGGTACAAAATATTACACCCGTTATCCTTGGACTGGCCGCTACCACCACCAAACTAATACTGGTTACTGGGGAAGAGCTGTTTGGACTCATCCTTCCCCCCAAAATACTTCCCAAAACCTTGCACCCCACTTCCTGGACAAGGTTTGGTAAAAAGCCTCACCAATTTGCCTAGGTGACTACAGACCCAGACCCTTGGATCTTAAGAACAATGAACAATCCTCCCAACACTTGCACCCCCCCTTTCCTGGGAAATGTTGGATAAAAAGCCTCACCAATTTGCATAGGTGACCACAGACCCAAACCCTTGGATCTGAGAACAATGAAAAAGCATTCAGTGTTTTACAAGAAGACTTTTTAATAAAAAATAGAAGTAAATAGAAATAAAGAAATCCCCCCTGTAAAATCAGGATGGTAGATATCTTACAGGGTAATTAGATTCAAAAACATAGAGAACCCCTCTAGGCAAAACCTTAAGTTACAAAAAAGATACATAGACAGAAATAGTTATTCTATTCAGCACAATTCTTTTCTCAGCCATTTAAAGAAATCATAATCTAACACATACCTAGCTAGATTACTTACTAAAAGTTCTAAGGCTCCATTCCTGGTCTATCCCTGGCAAAGACCAGCATATAGACAGACTCAGACCCTTTGTTTCTCTCCCTCCTCCCAGCTTTTGAAAGTATCTTGTCTCCTCATTGGTCATTTTGGTCAGGTGCCAGCGAGGTTACCTTTAGCTTCTTAACCCTTTACAGGTGAGAGGAGCTTTCCCCTGGCCAGGAGGGATTTCAAAGGGGTTTACCCTTCCCTTTATATTTATGACACTCTTATGTTTTGTTTTTTGTTATCTGTATGAATTAGGTTACAAATGGAGCTAGGCAAAATATTTTGGACAAAAAATATTCCCACTGCATAATTCAGATTTGGATTAACTGAACATTTCACTGGTTCATGTTGAATTTGTCAAATTGTTTTGGTCAAACCCTCCCTCAAAATTCCAGTGAAATTGAAATTTTTCATTTTGAATTTTTTCAAACATTTTGATTTTTCATATGTCTTTTAATTTTTGAATATGTCTTCAATTTTATTTAGAAAAAAATAAAAACAAAACTTAAGATTTTGTTCCTGGTCTAATGAAATATTTTGTTAGAGATAAAATGAGTTTCAGTTTGGCCACCATAACAAGAAAAAGCTTATTCACACAGCTCTAGTTACAAATTCTTCAAGACTTGTGTTGGCGACAAATCACCTGCAAATCAATGGCACAATACAAATAAATTCTTCACTCTGCCCTCTGAGTCCATTCTAAAAATATGGCAGGACCCCGTGAAGTGAGATGATAGACCTGGTGTCTTCTAAATTAAAAAAAAGTGGTCTTGGCCATTTGATCATAAGACATAATGGAATTTTTTGCAGTACACAGTAGCCCCCTGAAGTTAAAATTAGATATAGTATTCACTGCTGCATTTTCAATCCTAAATTTTTGTATAATGTTGCCATGTTCTGTGCCATTCCATGCTAGATGCTATGGATGATAAACTATCACTCATTAGTTTCTATAGTATATAGGGGCCAGTTTCTCAGCTTATTTGAATTGACTTCAACAGAGCTATATCATTTTATACCAGCTGAGAATTTGGTATCCATTAGAGCCCTGAAAATCTATGGGTATCTGCTTCATATCTGTGGACCATTTCTGCGGATAGCAGTGCAGATGCGGATACACATTTTGTATCTGCCCATGGATCTGATGGTAAGAGCCAAGCAGGCAGCTGTGAGGAACTGCGGTGCAGATCTTCAACCTGCCATGGGCAGAAGTCTTGGGGGGCAGAGACGATTCAGCTCGAGCAACCAGACTTCTTTACTCTGTAATCTTACCCTGCATTAGTCTGATAACACGTTACCCTTCAGTCGGCCACTTTCCTCACTGGACAAGTACAGACAGTCGAGAAGTGCACGTCCCTTTGGTTCAGGGGGTGTGGGTCAGGTTTTCCTTCTGACCGAAACACACACACTCAGTCTTGTGTCTTTACACTTTTTAACTTATCTGTAGGCCGTGTTTTAAAACAGACCAAGCAATCAGGGTGGGCCAAATCGTCAGTATGGTCAGCATAGTCGCTTTAATTGTATAAGTTATACTTATTTATCTTCTTGTAGCCAATTGTCTTAAATGTGGTTAGTGCGGGTTTGATAAGTTATGCCTAGGGGCATAACTTATCTTTACTACATAGGAGTCATCACAAAGTATTATCTGGTTGCAACACATCCTGACCACAAGTTTAAGTTTAATTTTGCAAGTCTTGCTTGTTGAAGCATCTGGAAGTTTCAGGCCTAACATTGCTAATACCTTTGTTCATTGCAAGTTTGACAATATTTTTGTTCAAATTAATCACAGGGTGATGCTGTGGCTGACATCCTGTGTGCCATCTCCTAACTGGTGTAGGGGGAGATATTCCAAAATGAAAGAAGCTTTTAATGTCCATTTCATAGGCAGACAAAATATTACATATGGAAGGACCAAATTTCATAAAAGGTGCCAGGAACAATGCGAAACAGCTCAGACTTTTACTAGTGCAGTTTGAATCTAAGAACAGACAAAACCTTTAATTTAAAATTGATACGGGGGGAACAGTAATTCTGCAATTCCCCCCCCCCCCAAAAAAAAAAAACAACCAATAAAAATAATAAAGAGATTACCATCAATCCCAGGATGGAAATCAACTAAATTTCTATTTGGCATTATTAACGACACTGGATGTTTGTGATCATTTCCTAGGAAAGCTGGAGAAAGAATGGAAAGTTATTCAACAAATCAGATATGTAATATAAGGTTTAACAACTTCCCTACTAGGATTTCCAGAAATACAAAGACTACACCTAGTACAGAAACTGGAATACAAAAAGCAAACTATACGGGAGATGTAATCCAAACATTTTCACAAGGCTAGGAAGGCTCTCAGGGGAGTACAAAATAAAACAGGTACCATCAGTGACTCCCTTTGTTCTAAACAGCCCCCACACCACATTTCTATATTCTTACTAGGAAAGTCAAAGAAAAAATAGAGAATGAAAGATAGTGGGTTATTTCCCAGATAGAAGAACTCACTGACTGGTGTGGCGGGATTGTTTAATACTTAAGTCTAAAGGCAAAATCTGTGTTTATGTGGATCTTACAGAAAGCTTAATAAAGCCTGTGCAAAGAAAGACATGCTTCCTGCAGTTCATCAAACGTTATTAAGCTATCAGAGGCCAAATGGTTCTCAAAGTTAGATGCTACAGCAAGCTTCTGTCAAATCCCCCTTGCTAAAAAAATCTATACCTTTAACTGCGTTCATCACCCGTTTTGGAAGATACTGTTTCAGTCAGCTTCCATTCAGCTTATCTTCAGTACCAGATCAATTTCAAAAGAGAATCTCTCAGATGGTGTCAGGTTTGTCTCGCATCCTTTCCCATGCAGATGATGTGTTGGCTTATGGCAGAAAATGAACATGATGAGCAACTACAGACAATTTGTAGATGCTTCCAACAAGCCAGTCTCACTCTGAATGAGAAATGTGGATTCAGAAAAGACTAAATAAAATATGTAGGACATGCAATTAGCAAACTGGGAATTCAGCCAGATTCAGACAAACTGAAGGCATTAGTCACCTTACCCAACCACAAGATGTTTCTGTGATAAAAAGATTCCTGGGCATGGCAAATCATTTGGGGAAATTCTTACGAAATTCAGGTGATCTAACACAACCTTAAAGAGATCTTCTCAATGGTCACAATGCATGGATGGGGGGGAGGGGAGAGGGGGGCGCATGCAACAAAACAAGTTTTATACAATAAAAGAACTACAAACATCTCCACCTGTTTTGGTACAACACTTGGTAAAATATCCACCGACAGTAGCAGTGGACACATCCTCATATAGTCTAAAAGCAATGCTCACACAAAACCAGCCAGAAGTAGACCCACAGACCTGTTGCATTCATGTCAAGAAGCCTCATGGAAACCAAGGAGCAGTATGCACCAGTGAAAAAGGAAGTTCTAGAAATCACTTGGACTTGTGAATGGCTCACTGTGTATGTATTCAGCTTAAATTTTAACATACAGCAGACCACAAACCCAAAGCAGCATTATTGGGTTCAAAACCACTGGATGACCTTCCAACTAGGATTCAAAGATTTAAGCTAAGGCTGATGCAAATTTCTTTCAAAATGGAACACATACCAGGGAACGTACTTATAACAACAGACATCATATTCTGAGACCTGTTTAAGCAACCACTATTGGAAGCAGAAAAGTCTTTGGATAAAGACATCAAGGTCTACAATGACCTTGTCCTGGGAACAATTCCATCATCTGCTAGATGATTTCAGTAAATTGGAGATGAACAACTAATGGATGAGATGTGCCAGACACTTACTCAACTTTGCCAAAGATGGTGATGTCCAAGGTGTCAACTTCCAACAGACCTTTTACCATGCTGGCAGGACTAGAATGATCTTCATATGGTCAATAGCTGCTTCTGAAAGGAGATTGCATTCTTTTTCCTATGGTTCTTCAGAAGAGATGTTTTCCAAAATACATGATGAACCCCACAGTATAAACAAGAGAAGGACACAGGCAGAACAATCTGTAAGGTGGCCTGATCTGAGTAGGCAAATTGAGAATTAAGTAGAGGACTCTAAAGTATGTAACAAGGAGAAAAATGCCAGAACCATTACTCTCTACCTGACAGACTTTAGAACATAAGAATGGCCATACTAGATCAGACCAATGGTCCATCTAGCCCAGTATCTTGTCTTCTGGCAGTGGTCAATGCCAGGTGCTTCAGAGGAAATGAACAGAACAGGCAATCATCAACTGATCCATCCCCTGTCCTCCACTCCCAACCTTTGTCAAACAGAGGCTAGGGACACCCAGCATATGGTGTTGTATCCTTGACCATCCTGGCTAATAGCCATTGATGACCCTTTCCTCCATGAACTTATCTAATTATTTTTTGAACCCTGTTAGAGTTTTGGCCTTCACAATATCCTCTGTCAATGGGTTCCATAGGTTGACTGTGTGTTGTGTGAAGAAATACTTCCTTTTGTTTGTTTTAAACCTGCTGCCTATTAATTTCATTGGGTGACCCCCTCATGTTATATGAAGGAGTATATAATGTTTCCTTATGCTTTTTATCCACACCAGTCAAGATTTCATAGACTTCTATTATATTCCCACTTAGTCGTCTATCTCCAAACCTGAAAATTCCCAGTCCTTTTAATCTCTCCACATACAGAATGTGTTCCAAACCCCTAAATAATTTTGTTGCTCTTCTCTGAACCTTTTCCAATTCCAATATATCTTTTTGGAGATGGGGCAAGCAGATCTTCATGCAGTATTTTAGATGTGGGCGTACCATGGATTTATATAGTGGCAATATGATACTTTCTGTCTTAGTATCTATCCCTTTCTTAATGATTTCCAACATTCTGTTCACTTTTTTGACTGCTGCTGCACATTAAGTGAATATTTTCAGAGAACTATCACAACGGCTCTGTGACAGGGTGTGTATACCCCACACTGGACAAGACACCCTGCTGCGCATGCTCCAACTACTGCCTCAGTACAAAAGGGAGCAGCCCAACTCATTCTGGGCTGACCACTGGAGGGGAAGGATCTTGGGCGGAGAATCCAGCTGAAGAGCCATCACAGCCTTTGCCTTTGGAAACTGGAGCCCCTGAGAGCTGGATTGGAGGACTGTGGCTGAAGGAGCTGCTGGGAATCACCCGCACTGAGGAGCCCAGAAACCCTGATGCTCAGTGGACTACAATGCCTGGAAACATGATACGAAGTGACCCAGGGAGGGTGTGCGAGTGGTACCTCCCACCCAAGTGAGGTCAGTGTGTTTAGATGGGAGTCTCTGCTGACCCAATGATGAACCCTCAGTCACTGTGAGGACCCTGGGTTCAGGTCCAGTGGTTCCCATTTTCACACAATCCATCTTTTTTTATCTGCTCCTAAAGCCTGCATAAATTCTCATGGGTTTCCTGTATTTTCCATTGCAATTCTTACTCAAAAGGAATATTTTTTTTTCCAGAGCACACTTGCAATTGGTTTTATATGAGCAGTTTCAGATCTTCCCTCACAAAATGTTTCTCCCATTTCCTTCAGCTCTGAAGTGCATTGTTTTGTCTGCACTAATTGTTTTTACACATATTTGCTTTACATTTTTCTTTGATGGTCTTTTTAACTGTTTAGTGGTTTGTGAATTTGTTTATGAAAGGTGCTGTATAATACCGTGATTGATTACTTTTACAGGTCCTGGCAGCTTCTGGGAAGCAGTCCAACAACAGATGAAAAGGCCCCTGCTTTTAAAGCTCCCTAGACATTGACAGTCTTAGCAAAATTGTACAGATGCAAAATTGCAACTTGACCACTTTCCGGGAGACTCTCTAGCTTTTCTTCACAGACCAGTGAAGCTATTGGAAAATATTGAAGACTTTTGTGTATTGCAAGTAGTATAGTACATTAGCCATAATACTTTACTCCTTTTAATACCTGTCATATCTAAGTGCCATTAGAATCACTGCTTTATGCTCTTTAAAATCCCTTCATAATATTCTTCTGCTTTGACAGTGACTAGACGGGTGGAAAACAAGATTGCATCAATCTAGTCAATGCAAAAAACATGTTCAGATTACTGTTACCTTGTCCTTCCTCCCTCCCCTCATGCACATTTCTTCCACCTATTGTGGCTTGTCATTGTCAACCACTTTAGGGCATGAATTGTTTTTTTTAGTACATATTGGTACTATGATTTGATTGACACCTCTAGCCTAGGCACTATTCTTATACAAATAATTATTAAATTACTGTATTGCAGTAGTATCTAGAGATTGCAATCATAGATCAGGGGTCTATTCTGTTGCACACTGTATAAACACTTAAAGCTATTATTGCATAGCAATTTGCTGAGATGTAAAGTCACTCTTAGAGCTGGGTGGGAAATGATTTTCCCATCCTATACTAAGATGAAACCAAGACCTTGTGAAGATTTTCAGTGGAAAAACTAGAGACCCCTCTGAATCAGGAGGACAATCACCTGGTGTGGAGGACAACCAGGATCAGTATGTGGTCTAGAGCAGAAAATTGGACTTGTGTTGCCCCCATAAATATTATAACAACCAGAGGCTGTTGGCTCTTCAGGGGGTCATGGTGGGAGTCTCTCTTCCCCCAAACCTCTTTTCCAGATCCAAAGGTCTGGTTTTGATGAATCCACATTTTCTGACAAAAAAGGGTTTCATGGAAAATGTCCCAAACAACTTTGTCCTGATGGTGCAGTATGTACTGACTTCTATGGGGCTTTTCTTCTGAGGTTTTGTGCACTGAATGATGTTTACCTTGTCTTTGGCTAAGGCCCTTTGGTTGATGGTTGGTTCCCTCACTATACTTTACACCACATCCATTCTCACATGACTGAACATTTTTCTTCTTTTGGAATATGGGGATTCTTGGCCTCCAAGTCAATAAAAAAACTGATTTTCAAGCTTAGAGGCTAGTACATGGTTATTGGCTTCTACCCCTCACTGCATGTCTGATGGATTTCTAGTCTTCCTCTCACCTATCATTGGGCCTCTCTCTCATTGCCTGGCACTGGTGTAGCCTTTCTGGGAAGAGTGGGTACAGAATGCTGGCATTCCATCATGTAAATGGCTATACAAGGTAGTGGAAAAATCAGGCCCAACTTCTTAGGGCTCACTCCACTTTTACAGCTCTATGCTCCAAGTTGCTGAGGCCTCTAGCCCAATACAATGAAACACTTAATGTGTCTAACTTTAAGCACAATAACAGTCCCATTGACAGTGCTCAACTTAAAGCATATTAAATACTTTGCTTGGTCAGCCTACAGTGTTCAGCACTTGGCAGCTTTGGGTCATTAGAACACTGGCTCCCTCTGTCACTTCACACAATCTAACATTGCCATTGCTAGACCCTTCTCCTAAGAGGATCTCTTCTGATCCTATGGCTTCTAAAATAATAGATTTCAGCTGGTGAGAGAGATTACCACTAATTATAGTATTTAACCCCAGAAAGGGCTTTAGAATTCAGTTTGTATGAAAGATATTATAAATAATGAAGCTTCATTTTTGTTTCCCTATTCAGTGCTAGCTGGTATATCTGGAAGGCTCTCATGTCTGTCATGTGGTGATGCATTTGTTTTCCTGTAACTCTTGTCTTATGGAACTGTACTTCAGTGGCATGATTCCCTGGGGATCAGGCAGATTCCTATGAAAAAAGTTTGCACTGAAGTTAGATGTGGAGTTACCCCCTTTGAATATCTGGAGTGAAATTCTGGCCCCATCAAGCCAATGGCAAAACTCCATTGACTTCAGTGAGCCAGGATTTCACCCCTTCTTTCTTAATCTGAGGGCTAGAATGAAACATGGCTGCAAGGGTGGGAGTGGACATCTAAGATCCACATGACTCCCTGTGGGGCTGTCAAGGTTCATTCCCCACTCTGAACTCTAGGGTACAGATGTGGGGACCTGCACGAAAGACCTTCCTCAAGGTACAAACTTCCTCAAGGTACAAACTTTGCCTTGTCCTTGAACCCTATGCTGCCACCACCAAGCGTGTTAAACAAAGAACAGGGAAAGAGCCCACTTGGAGACGTCTTCTCCCCCCAAATATCCCCCCCCCAAGCCCTACACCCCCTTTCCTGGGGAACGCTTGATAAAAGTCCTCACCAATTTGTACAGGTGAACACAGACCCAAACTCTTGGATCTTAAGAACAATGAAAAAGCAATCATGTTCTTAAAAGAAGAATTTTAATTAAAGAAAAGGTAAAAGAATCACCTCTGTAAAATCAGGAGGGTAAACACCTTACAGGGTAATCATATTCAAAACATAGAGAATCCCTCTAGGCAAAACCTTAAGTTACAAAAAGACACAAAAACAGGAATATACATTCCATTCAGCACAGCTTATTTTACCAGCCATTTAACAAAAGGAAATCTAACACATTTCTAGCTAGATTACTTAGTAACTTAACAGAATTTCTGAGACTGCATTCCTGATCTGTTCTTGGCAAAAGCATCACACAGACAGACAGACCGTTTGAGCCTCCCCGCCCCCCCAGCTTTGAAAGTATCTTGTCTCCTCATTGGTCATTTTGGTCAGGTGCCAGCGAGATTATCTTAGTTTCTTAACCCTTTACAGATGAAAGGGTTCTGCCTCTGGCCAGGAGGGATTTTATAGCACCGTATATAGAAAGGTGGTTACCCTTCCCTTTAGTTTTATGACAGGGGTCATGGTGATAGAGGTAAATGGAAGCTAGAACAGCGCAATGGATAACAGAGGGGTTTGGAGAAAAAGCCCAGAATACATTATATCCAAGAAGAAGTGTGCAAATAACTTTTTCCACTCATTTGCAATTTTTGGGAAAAAAGTAGTCAACTTGCAACTTAAAGCATTGTTTTCCTTGAGCATTAATGTTTTTTTTTTTTAAAAATTAAAGGAAATGTCAAAGCAAAGTTGTTTCCCATTGAAAAAAATGAAATTATTTTGACTTTTTGCCCCAGCATGAGTGATTCAGCAAAACAGACATGAATTCTTGAAATGCTTTAGTGCCACCAAATCTTCATTTTTTTTCATCCAAAAAGTATTGGCTATTTTTTTTCACAGCACTATCTCCATGTTCTTCACAGACCCACTCATCCACCTGAACCATGAGCACCTCTCTGCTCCCTGAAATGAGGATATAGCCTTATCTCCACAAGCACTAAGGTACAGAATTTGGGGTGAATGTTTTACCCTTCCCAGAAGTGTATCTATAGGAGGGTTGTATATGACTCAGTCTGAAAAATAAACATCCAGTGAGAGTGACTATAGTTGGAAGATAAACAAACATAAGCTGCTTGGTTCCCCCATCTATTGCAGGGCTAGCAGTTGCTTGCCGACCCTCTCCCCTCAAACAACAAGACATATGACAACATAGAGGTTTATAGCTAGAGATCAAATTTTTCTCATCTCTCCTGGTAATTGCTCAGTGTTACCTACTGTGATAGTAATTTTTTTATTGTTACAGTTGTTTTGAGTGTTCTGCCTTCACTGAAAGCTGATGTATCAGAACTATGGGCAGATGAAAGGTTCCACTTAAGTAATTTATACTGCATACCACATTTTCACTCTCATTACTGGCTGACAGCTTAGTAGATGGTTGAAGGGATTTTTAGTCCTTTAAAGGATTTTTTAGCACTAAAAGAGTAATGTTAATTTTATATAACAAGATTAATGTACAGTAAAATTTTAGGTTATTCTTCTTAAATTTTCTCATATGTTACTATTCCCCCCACCCTTCTCTTAATCAAGACACTCCAAGAATATTTACCTTGTTATTTGAGAACTCCCCCAAAGTGATGCTGGAAAAGCACCTAGCCGTCTGCACAAGATACGTTGGTTTTGTTTCAGGTTTAAATGAACTCTGTGGGAGCAAACAACATGGTACAGCTTTCAGAATTGCCCATCTCTGGTACTCTTGCACCTTTCTATGAAAGTTCTAGGACTGACTATTGCAGTTCTCCCAATGCCAATAAAAATGATGAGTCCAAACCCTCTCCCCCTCCATTATGATATTGACTTTAAAAAGTCTCATGGCTTTTACAAAAAATGCATGGTGGCTTTTAGTTTGCCTTCTGCTTTTTGTGCTTTTATCAGGAAGGTGCCACCACCCCACCCCATCCCATCCCATCTCATCTCCAACATGTGTGGTATCATATCAGGTTCTAAATTCAACCTTAATGCACAGGGAAAAATGAGAGCCTCACCACTGGCTATTTGAATAGGTGGGGAGGAGGGACTTTACTTACCCTGCCCTAACCTCAGGAGTTGAGGAGCTGCCATTCTATCCTTCTCCATCCTCCTTCCTTATGGCTATCCTCTGCACCCCCTCAGTGTCCCTCCAGCTCCTTGCGTGCCCCCCATTCACCTTCGTCTCTCCCTGTCCCACACATTCCCTTGGGCCTGCTCAGTCTCCTTCCATGAGCTTTACATTATTTTGCACCCTCTCTACTACTTCTCCTGCACGTTGTCCTGAATGTGCACTCCATCACCCATTCAACCTACTTAGCCTCTGTTCTGCTCCCCTGTCTCCTACCTGACCACAGAGTGGCTGGCATTTTCTGATGGTGGCCTGGCTTCAGACCTACTTAAAAATAATGGAACTTGGTAGCCTTTGGAACTAAATAAGGAAAGCAAAATAAATAAATAAATACATAAATAAATAAAAAATCACACATTTGAAGATCGGCATCATGTCATGTGAAATTTAAAAACCAACCCAAATATTACCTTACTTGTGATAATTGTGTGAATTGGCAACACTATCACTGTTGGGATTTGAAAACCAAAGTAGATGGATATCTAGTCTGATCTGACATGGTAATTCCTATGTTTCATGTACATTACAGTTTAAAATTCAGAGAAACTGATGCTCTCCATGCAGTACCCCGAATTACTAATAAGTTAAAAACTGGAGCTAGCTGGATAAACAATTTTAATACTTATACATGCTTTACTGATCTGGAAACATTATTAGATGGAAGAGGGAACAGAAATTGTGTTCATCCACACAGAGTAGAGTTGTTAGATTTCTTATAATTTTCAGCTTTGGCTGCTGCCTGATGGATGAAAGTGAAAGATTTTAAACAAGGTGGGTGAGGCAATAAATTTTCAAACACTTTTAAGAGACTGGAAATGCTCAGTTATCGACTTGTCCCTTGCATAGTGTTTTAGCTGCAGATATTGAAAATGGTAAGGTGTGCCCAGGTATAGAGATAGGAATTGACTTTGGCCAAACTGAGGAAAGCTAAGGGCACAGTACTCAATACTAAACCTACTGGGACAGCGTGTTCTTTATAAATCAGCAGGCTGAGATACTATAGCAATAACTTAATAGTAATGTTTGAAGTTGGGAAAAGAAAGTTTTTCTAAAGGAGTCAAAAGTCTTTTTCAGCCAGATGGACTGTTTAGAACTCATACTTGATAGTTGGGGGATGGTATAGCAGCTCAGGGAGTTAAATAATTTTAACACTGTTGATCTGACCTATAGAACTGACACATCAATTGGTCCACAACAAAAATCAGATTTAATTAGGATGACAATATAGTTAACCTGGAAAAATACTTCATTATCTGGTGTAAAATAAATATATAAGTATTAAAATTAGAGAGTGTCAAAAAGTTTTGATTTCTTTTAAACAAAAAGATAGTCTTTTGTGAAAGTGGTTTGTGTTTTAGATCAGATTTGATTTTGTATCAATACATTATTGGAAACACTGGCAACATTCTTTTCACTGGAAAAATATGGATTTTATTATACATATCTATTAGGTAGAAAGGCAATACTTTAAATGTCATATCAGCAGAGAAGACAGCCATAATTTGGCTGCCAAGAACTGGTGAGTACAAAGGGCCAAAGCTGCCTGTAGTGTTCAAACCTAGAGGGATACTTGCTTCTTTTAGGGATTAGGACAGGTTTTAAAATATATTTAGGCCTAAAAGGGCACACAGACACCTAGCTGCATTTTCAAGAGAAACCAACACCCTTTGAAATCAAACCTTTAAAAAAATCTGACCTTCAGTCAACATCGAGGCCCCTTCTACATACAAAATGGTTTATACAGAGCAGTGCTGGAGGGGAGGGGGAGAGTGCATGTTATGCCTCTAACTCTGTTTGCCTAGGTTCTTCATCACCTTAATAGACATTGCTTCATCAGATGTAGTAAGTGTCCCAAGTATCTGTGCTTCCACTGGCACTTGTGGAGGCATTGTGTTTGTAAATTGTCTCTCCATGCATAGTATCACCATGCCAACCCTACAACTGGTGCTCCATTTCCCATTCCTCCCCCACTTCTAGTATAGTTCAGGATTGTAAAGCTGTAATAGAACCCATAACGTAGGACAGTCAGTCTAAAATAGCAAAAAAATCTGAGCAGTCATCCATGACCACTGCAACTCTATAGTAACTTGTTCCTTCATCCTACACTTAGAATTTCTACTATGGGGAGGTAGGGCTGATGCTGATCTGCCTTGCATATTTCTACACAAATCTCACACTAAGGTTAATACCATGAATGTCAGTTGGTTATCAACCTATGAACCAAAATGCAAAGCCTGAGAATAATGGAATATAAAAAGCGTATTGGAGGAAGGTGACTGCTAGGAATGCTTGTGTCCCATCCTGTACCATAAGAGCTCAACTGAAGCAGTTTTAAGATAAAAGTCTCAAATGTAAAAATACACAATAGCAATATAAGTAGTGACAATTCTTTAAAAGCCATTATATGTTCAGGCAAAAGTAATTTTTCATAGACTCAGTCAATCACTGTTTATTTTACATTTTTATTAATGCATAAGTAAGCTTTATAAACACACGCAGAAGGAATATATTAAAGTCCATTATGTTGCATTTTTCATTAATCAGTGTTACGGCATTCAAGCTAAGCTGAATGTGACATAAATGTTAAAGGACATTTTTTTCTAAATATTGCATGAGGATTTAACGAAGCAACTTCCACTATCTCAAATATATAAATCAATGCAAACTGCTTTAAAATTTACCCCAAACCTGCTATTAAACAGAGATGGAAACCATTTATACTAGAATTTTCTACAAAGGAGTACATTCTGTCTCCTTTTGGCTTTCAGTCTTTTAAAACTGACTAATCTTTGGGATGCTTGTTCCTTTGTATTTGAAAACATATGCAAGGTGCTACTACTATCTAATTTAGTGGGGAAAGGAGGTTGTCAGGGCAACAGTTAAAGGAAAGGAAAAACACAACATAACAAGAGAACATTAATCAGCGGGAGAGAGAACAGCAGAATGTACACCAAAGTCATGGGTGAATCTTCATACAAAGTAGTAACCAGCTTCTGCTTACAGAAGAATGGCACTAAGTGATGTTCCTTAATGAAGGTCTAATATTTCCAACATTGTTTATCAGATTCTCTTCCTAATGTTTCTCAAAACTCCAAGCTTAATCAAATATCTTACTGTCTCCGTGCACTCATTATCTCTGTCCTGAAGTTAATCTACAGTAATGTTTATTGAGACAGAGAAAATGCTACAGGGAAAAAAAATCAATATATATGCAAAGTGCAAGAAAATAAATATTACATTGCTTTATCTATCTTATATTTGTGGGATCTGAAAAACCTTTAAAAAATACAGTAGGTACATAGTCATTTTTAAAAGGAAAGATAATCCCCAATGGCCAGCAACCAGTAGGCAGCCAGTCCAATGTACAAGAGTTGAGGAGGAAGAGGAAGAAAATTATTGGTCAAGGAGACTGATGCAACCCTCTATTACTGAAAAGGACATAAGATCTTTAGTGTGCACAAGACAAGACGGAAGCTCTGTTTTTAGCGAAGTCTCATCCAAAAGCACCGGACAGTAAACTGAATGGAAGTGAAGTGACCCTGTTGAGATTCCCAACTATGGCTCCAGTGAGCCTTAAACCACTAAGCTGTGCAGTTGGAAGGGTCAGGTTCAGCTCTCTCTGAGGCAGCTCCCAACAGTTTCTGTGGCACTGCAGAAGGAATAAAAATGCTCTGGGTGGAATGCATGCAGAACGTGGTGGCAGTAACATCCCCTCCACTCTCTGAGGGTGAGTCTGTTTTGGAAGACAGAGCATTACCAGCACAGGGAGATGTCATTTTAGCCTCTGGAATGCACCTATGAAATATTTCTGGTGGAGGTTAGTTGAGCATATAAAAACCTCCTTTGTTCAGATCCTATGATTCCCACTACTAACAAGTTTCAGAGTAGCAGCTGTGTTAGTCTGTATCGGCAAGAAGAACAGAAGGACTTGTGGCACCATAGAGACAAACAAATGTATTAGAGCATAAGCTTTTGTGGGCTACAGCCCACTTCATTGGATGCATTGAATGGAACATACAGTAAGACAATATATATTTACACACACATACAGAGAAGCTGGAAATTGCCAGACAAACTGTAAGAAGCTAATTAGTTAAGATGAACTATTATCAGCAGGAGAACAAAACTTTTGTAGTGATCATCAAGATGGCCCATTTAGACAGTTGACTAGAAGGTGTGAGGATTCTTAACTTAGGGAAATGGATTCTATATGTGTAATGACCCAGCCACTCCCAGCCTCTATTCAAACCCAAGTTAATGGTATCTAGTTTGTATATTAATTCAAGCTCAGCAGTTTCTCGTTGGAGTATTCATGTATTTCCCATCTTTTTTTCTCTGTGCCCCTCATTTTCTTTGTGTTGCTCATCTTCTTATCCAGCTTAACCATACAGGCAACTCTGTCAGCTTCAGTGCACACTGTCCAAAGTGAACAAGTGAAGCTGATCAAGAGTCATCCTCTTTTTGTGCCTTTGATCATAAAATTGAACCTGTGGTCCCTTTGTCGTTTATCAGAACAAACTTTCAAGTACAGCATCCTCAAGAGTGTTGGTATCAGCTTTCACCAATCACATATGGCCAAAACCATTATCTCATTGCTTCTTTGTGCATAGTGTAAGGAAAGCACTGCCTCAATGAGACAAATAGGAAAATATTTCTTGATCCTTTTATAGCGAGGCCATAAAAAAGAATGTTAGTCTGCTGAGACTAGAAAAATCTGCAGCACTCCAGCACTCTTCTTGTGACTTTTAAGAAGAATAGATTGGCTGATACTATGGATACAGTGTAACACACATGAGACTGAAGTTGGATAATTATTGTAAGCTTTAATCAGAGAAATGAAAAGACAGGGTTTTTTGTTTGTTTTTGCTGGAATACATTGCTTCATTTTGGAAGCTTTAGTTTTCAAAATTATGTTTACCCTTATTTAGGGACTGAGTGTTCAAATTGCATCCTCAAGTTGCATGTATTAATTTTAAAGGAAGTAGAGACAGCTCAGTACTGCTCAGCAGCTGATCAGTACCTTGAAGGATCGACCAGTACACAATTCTTTTGTTACTGCTTTTGCATTTCAAGCAGAAGAGGGATATACATCAATCATGCCAGCTAGTATTTAGTATACAAACAAGCAAGGCAGATGCAGTGTCGGAGCACCTCAAAGAGGGGATATCCGTTCAGAACCAAGTCTATGCAATGTAATAACATTACTAAGGAAAAAAAAAATCACTGATTGGCAATCTATGACATGCCTAGAGAACAGCAAGAAGGAAAACAATGCATGCCTTTTATAGGAAATTTATTGTGGAGAGCAAGACCTTAAAACAGAGTAGGAGCAGAGGCATAAATGTCAGCGATATTTGAAGCAGAGACCATTAGTTTGGGCTACTATCAAGTCAAAAAAAAAATAGTGATGAGAGAGTCAATGAAAATAAAGAACTGAAGAAAGCATGTACAATATATATGCCTGCAACCGTTAGGTATAGCAGAAATAGAAGTGCTGCTATAAGCAATATGCTCTGGTCAGAAATCTCATCATCGAGTTATTAAGTTAGCATTCTGATGAGTTTTAAAGTGGTTATATATTAAAAATAGCTGTAGTGAATTTTTCAGTCAGATTAAGAAGTATGCTTTCTCACCCAAATATAACCTCCTCCCCCCAAAGTCTGTGGTATTCATCCACTGTGTATTTTTAATATTTGTGGTTGTTGTGCCAAAATTCTGTTTATTATTATCATTATTTAATTTATTTATTATCATTTATTATGATTTATTATTATCATTCATCCAGACACTCTCTTAATGCCTTGTGCCTTTTTCAGATAGGCCAGTAATTAATTATGGGCTAAATCTAAATTCTGCCTTCCACTATGCATAACCAATCAATATGGATTTCATTGGGAATTCTGTGAAGATATCTGAAGGTTAAACTGTATTAAGGAAGCATAAGATTAAGCATGATATTTATTACTAGATGAAAATATGTACAAATAGAGTGAAATTTTCCTCTCTGATCTTCATTGTAATGAGGCAGCTCTGCCTTTGTTTCCCAATCTGTAAAACTGAGGTAATTACCCACATCACAAGTGATTCCATGTGCTAAATTCAAGTTATTATAATAATCATCCCAACCACACAGCTAAGGAAGCAGGAAAATACTACAAACATACTAAAGAGAAAATTAGAGGGATATATAATGGTGATCATTCTGTGCCAGTCTGATTACACCAACTCTAGTAGTATCTGAAAGAATGACAGATATGTAGACGTGGAAGGGACCCGGAGAAGTCATCAAGTCCAGCCCCCTGCACTGAAACAGGACCAAGTAAACCTAGACAATCCCTGGAATGTCTCACCTGTTTTTGAAAACCTCCAGTGATGGGGATTCCACAACCTCCCTTGAAAGCGTATTCCAGAGTTTAATTACACATAGTTAGAACGTTTTTTCCCTAATATCTAGCCTAAGAGTCCCTTGCTGCAGATTAAGCCCATTACTTCTTGTTCTACCTTCAATGGACATGAAGGACAATTGATTACCATCCTCTTAAGAATAGCCCTTAACATATGTGAAGACTTAACAGGGTCCAACTCCGTCTTTTTTCTCAAGATGAAATATACTCAGTTTTATTAACCTTTCCTCATAGGTTAGGTTTTCTAAATGTTTTATCATTTTTCTTGCTCTCCTCTGGACTCCACAATTTCTGTACATTTTCCTTAAAGTGTGGTACCCAGAATTGGACACATATTCCGGATGAGGCATCATCAGTTCCAAGCACAGCGGGAAAGGTACCTCGCATATCTTCCATATGACATCCCCGTTAATACACTCCAGAATGATATCAGCCTTTTTTGCAACTGCATCACATTGTCTCATATTCTATTTGTTATCCACTATAATCCCTAGATCCTTTTCAGCAGTACTAACACCTTGCCAGTTATTCCCCATTTTGTGTAGTTATGCATTACACTTTGCACTTGTCTTTGAATTTAATCTCATTGCTTTCATGAACCCAAGGAAAGGAAAGAAGCGAGAGCACCAGAATAAGGACAATAGTCTTCAGAAAAAAGCAGACTTTAACAAACTCAGAGCTCTAGTAGGTAAGGTCCGATGGGAATAAAATCTAAGGGATAAAGGAGTTCAGGAGAGCTGGCAGTTTCTCAAAGAAACAATATTGAAAGCAAAACTGCAAACTAGCCTGATGAAAAGGAAAGATAGGACGAATTATAAGAGCCAGTATCCCCTTGCTGGTTCAGCTGTTGGAGCCAAAGCACTGCCCACTTCCCATCTTTCACATTCTTCTGCTCTAAGTTGGTGTGTGTGTGTATGGGGGTGAGGGTGGGGAGTAATGTGTGTACAGCACCAGCTTCACTCTGTATATCTGAGGTGTGGAAGCTTGCATGTCGCATAAGGACATTTTTCTCCTCATTACACCTGAGCAGGTGTATAATATGATTGAATCTAATTCCCAGTTCATTGTCAGGTTTGCTATAGCGCCCATCACAGTAGTAGTCACATGCCAAAGTCCCTAATAAATTCCAGGGAACCCCTGGTTATAGGAGGCTCCATGTGGGTTTAATATGTTTGTTTGTTGTTTTGCCAAAACATCTATTATTAGATAATGACAGTTCCTTTTGCAAATTGCTTACAGTCTAATAAACAAGATATAGTCACACAAGAAAAAAAAATAATTTGTGTAGGTGGGAGGAAGTAAGGTAACAAAAATGATAGGATGCATAGAATCCACTTGTTTAAATCTCTACTTTCCCTCAGTTTCTGAAGGTAATTTTCTCACTGGCACTGTTTGCACCTAAACTTTCACCAAAATTTTTTCTGTAAGTGAGTCCGTAAGCTCACTAGAGCATGGATGTTCACTGTAAATCTCAAACACTGCTCAATAAGTAATAATAGTAAATGGACTTTAATCTTATATCCATTTGGTAAGGTCGATAAGTATTCAGTCACATGAGGAATTTGTGGATTTTTTGAGTTTGAGAGAAATGTAAAAATCTGCTCTTTGTGAAGGATTTGAGACACAAGCCATATGTAGTCAGGACTGGGGAGTCAATGAAGAGACTTGAATCTCTATTTCACCTATTGTCACTGCCTATGATACTGTGATCAGCATAAATGGAATGTCTTGTCATTTTCAGAAAGGAGATTGGATGTCTCAAGTGATTCAGAACCTTACACTGTTAGATCATTTGTTCAAATACACCAACAGTGACCCATATGATGGTTGGATGTCATTCAGCCTGAAGCGTCCCCCAGTCCAATGCTCCTTTTTCTTGTTCTTCAGGCATTGTGGATGTCTTGGGCAGAGAGAAATGAAGGAGAAAGGCTAATTTTTCTATATTTTCCTCTTCTTTGAGAATCATCTCCAGTGGGGGTTCAGGTGACAGCCAGCTTACACAGGAATAACCCAGCTGTTCCTCTGCCAAGATGTAAATTTCTCCGTCACACTCTTCTTCCTGCTACTTAATCATGTGATACACCATTTGGTTGTGCTGACATCTGACTGAGGTGCTGGATAGTCTTTTGTCTCTGGGGGAACTGGTTTGAACCTGTTTCCTTTGACTTGGAATATGTCTTATACAGTAGAATTTTATAACTTTACATATAATGTTTCCATATGTATTTTACCAGGACAATACATTTCAGCAGATTATGAGCTTTCAAATGATAGCTCACAAGGCATACATTGTACCTAATTTTCATAGTCTTGTAAAAAAGATGAACATAAGGGTACAGACTATCACAACAGGGGAGTGTAGGGAAGCTTATTCACAGTCTATTGCTTGGGTTTGATTTTTCAGCAGTTAAAGGGCAGAGTTGGAACATGCAGTACTTAGGTGTCTTGTAGGTTTTGTTTATTATCAATGACCAGATTAAGGATAATTTTCTGAATAAGCAAAAGCAAAGTGAGAAGAAGCCACATGGCATTTAATCCATCTTTGATAAATTGTATGTTAACATCTTCACACCATTTCTGTGTATATACTCACACAGAGAGAACAGATAAAGGGATTCTTGTACTAAGAATATGAATGTAATCAGTAGCAATGGTAGGAGAAGAGCAGTTGCATTTTAAAGAAAGTTTCCAGTAGGAATAGGAGAGCTTACGTATAATAATCATACAATGAACTCATGACTAATACCTAAGGGTCTAATTGACTATTATTTATGTTAAATTATGCCTTACTAAGGACTAGATTGTAGCCCACAAGCCAGGAGTAAGAGGCAATGCATAGTTAGGTAGCCTTAACTAGAGGTGTCACTGCCCGTACCATTTTATATACACTCATACATAAGTATATCTTTCAGTTTATAATTTTAGTCATGAGATTGTTCACAAATATGCCTGTTTGTGAACAAAAGTCAGTCCTGCAACCCTTGAGAAAAGGTAATTTTTTTCAGGGATACATAGCACAACCATGTAGGGACAAAATCAGAAAGACTAAAAAGGCACAAAAAGAGTTATACATAGCAAGGAACATAAAAGAGAATAAGAAGAAAAAGAGAAAGAATGGAGGTTGCTCGTACCTCTGAAATATTCGTAACTGAGAATAAGATGTTATAGTTGTTATTTCAAAAGTTTATAACTGAACATTGACTGATTACAGCTTTACTATAAAGAAGAAACTTTACCATAAAGAAGAAAAATGCATCTGCTTTCTCTTTATTGTTTAGTAGTTGACATTAACACAGTACTGTACTATATTTGCCTGTATTTGCTTTTTTTTTTGGTCTCTCCTGCTTCCTCACTGTGTACTTCTGGTTCAAGTGATGTGTGTGGTTGACTGGTCAATTCATAACTCTGTGTTCATAACTGTGAGGTTCTACTGTAGCTATCTAGGAAAATAGGAAGAAAGAGTACCCCCCTCCTCCCCAAGAATTATAGACCAGTCAGTCTAACTTTGATACCTGGAAATATACTGGAATAAATTATTAAACTATCAATTGGTAAGCACCTAGAGGATAATAGGATTATGAGAAATAGCCAGCATGAATTTGCAAAGAACAAATCATGCCAAACCAACCTAATTTCCTTTTTTAACAGGGTTATTGTCCTAGTGGATGTGGAGGAAATCAGTAGACATGATATACACCTTTATTTTAGGTTTCAGAGTAGCAGCCGTGTTAGTCTGTATTCGCAAAAAGAAAAGGAGGACTTGTGTCACCTTAGAGACTAACAAATTTATTTGAGCATAAGCTTTCGTGAGCTACAGCTCACTTCATCGGATGCATCCAATGAAGTGAGCTGTAGCTCATGAAAGCTTATGCTCAAATAAATTTGTTAGTCTCTAAGGTGACACAAGTACTCCTTACCTTGATTTTAGTGAGACTTTTGAAAAGACGTTCTCATAAGCAAACTAGAGAAATGCAGTTGAGATGAAATTGCTATAAGGTGGTTGCATAACTGGTTGAAAGACTGCACTCAAAGAGTAGTTATCAATGGTGTGCTGTTAAACTGGGGGAACATATCTAATGGGTCCTACAGCAGTCAGTCCTGGGTCCAGTACTATTCAATATATTCATTGATGAGTTGGATAATGGAGTGGTGAGTATAATTATAAAATTTGCAGGTGACACCAAGCTGGGAAGGATTGCAAACATTTTGGAGGACAGAATTAGAATTCAAAAGGACCTTGACAAATTGGAGAATTGGTCTGAATTCAACAAGATGAAATTCAATAAAGGCAAGTGCAAAGCACTACACTTAGGAAGGAAAATCAAATGCACAACTACAAAATGATGAGTAACTCCCTAGGTGGTAGTACTAATGAATAGGATCTGGGCATTACAGTGGATCACAAATTGGAATATGAAACAACAAAGTGATGCAGTTGCAAAAAAGGGCTAATATCATTTTGGGGTGTAATAACAGAAGTGTCAGATGTAAGAGATGGGAGGTAATTGTCCTGCTGTGCTCAGCACTGGTGAGGCCTCAGTTGGACTACTGTGTCCAGTCCTGGGCACCAGACTTTGAGAAAGATGTGAATAAATTGGGGAGAATCCAGCAGAAAACAAAAATGGTCAAAATGTTTTTTTTTAAAACAGTAACCAATGAGGAAAGCTTGGGAGGACGGGGGCAGGGGGGATGGGCATGTTTACATGGGAAAAGAAGACTGAGGGGGAATCTGTTAAAAGTCTTCAAATATGTTAAGGACTGTACTAAAGAGGACTGTGGTAAATTGTTGTTCATGTTGACTGAAGGTAGGACAAGAAGTAATGTGCTTAATCTGCAGCAAAGGGAGATTTACATTAGATATTAGGAAAACTTTCTAAATATTAGGGTAGATAAGCATGGGAATATGCTTCCAAGAGAGGTTGTGGAATCCCCGTCACTGGAGGGTTTTTTTTTAAAAAACAGGTTGGAATAACACCTGTCAGAGATGTTGTAGGTTTGCTTGGTCCTGATGACTTTGAGGTCCCTTCCAGCCCTACATATCCGTGATTATATGATTCTGTGTTTTATGCATTTATCTCACCACCTTTCCCAAAATGGCTCTCCCCTAATTTTGTTTATATTTTAAATCTAACACTGTATGTGCTGACATATAGATATTTCAGATTGCTGAAAATTCAGATGTAGCCCTGTCACAGATCTTACCTTTCCTGTGTTGAGATGCAGCTGTGCCTCAATTCCCTCTCATCCTTGGATAGTTGGACAATTTCATACAGTTTAGTCCTCTAGTCAAGCCACAAAGAACTTTCCAGAGTACTGAAAAGTCCAAATAGAACAAGGCATAGTTCTCTGCCCTCTGCACGCCACAATCCATTTCCTTCCACCCTCTGTGGAAACCCCAGCTTGTGAACCCCTAAACAAGAGTGAGTACACACTAGGGCTCAAGGCCACACAACTTTTGTGCCAGGTCAAATAGTACTTCTGCTTTCATTACAAGTCAAAATTGTCATCTCAGTTGCTGGCTCACATGCAGTCTTCTACTGCACTGAACACTTACCCCTTCCTGCAGATCATTCCTTCCTCCCCTGCTTCTTTAAGCCTACTTCTCCCTTGTGTTTCTCAGGCTTCCTTCCATACCTTTTCAACAGAAAGAGACATTCCAAGTCTTTCCTGTCCCCTGATCTACATCCTGTGTAGAGAGACCCACAAGTCTGATTTCTTTCTATTTTGCGGTAAGGCTATTCCATATATTCTTTGGCACTCTTTCCCAGCATGCTTTGTTGCAACCTACAATTCCCAGGATGCCTCTGGGAACTACACCTTCCAGAATTTGCTTGTGCTGTTTAACCAGGACCAAGGTATAGCATCCATTGAAGAGACAGTGTCCTGTTCCTGGCACACTAATTACAATCATATCTATCATATTAAAAAGTACTGCTGTATGATATCCTTCACAGCCCCCCCCCCCAAAAAAAAATTAAGGTAAATATAAATTGTTGTGTAGTCCTATCTTCTCATGAATAATTGGACATGGATGAGGCCTCATTTTTCGGGAGACAGGATTAGGGAGGTAAATGGATCAGCAGACTGGATACAGAATGTCTTTATTAGCTAAGAAGCTAAGATAAGGGGGCATACCCGGGGAACCATTCACAATGGACAAGATAAGCCTGAAATGTAAGATGAGGTAAAGAGTAAGTTGTGCATAGATAGTGCGTGCTGTACAGGGATTAGTTCCTACAAAGTGAGCAAGCCAATCCCAAAACGTGATACATTACATGGCATTTATTATAGATTGTGTAAATGCATATAAAGGAAGAAGTTTGCCGTGTAACAATGGATGTATGGTGTGTCCTTTACTCTCCCCGTCCACCCATCAAGCTTGAGTTTGGTCAACTCAGAGTAGCTTTGCTGCATGCCAAATAAAGGACCCTAAGTGACGAGGCCAAAGTTGAACTAAGTTCTTGGTGAACCAAGTAGAAAAAGTCTCAGGGGAACCCCACCATAGTAGTGCCATGACTCCAATCTGCTCATGTGGAGCAGGCAATATTTACATTCCTTAGTTTATGGCTTGCAACCTAGCATTAGGGGAAATGGCATTGGAAGGATGTAAGGGTTTAAATATGAGGAAGTTAGTATCACACTGGAAAAGTGGGTTAAATCTAAGGGTAGATGCTATGTATCCTAGAAAAGTATAATGAGGAGGCTGGTACCAGGGCAAAAAGGAACTCCAGAGAATGGTATTAAATGCCATAAATAAACAAATAATTGACAGAGTACAGAAAAGCTCTATTAAATGCCACTGAAATGTTGAAAAACTAGGACCCACTGGCATCCATGCAAAAAAAAAAATGTACCTAAAATTGTTTACCCTAAGGCAAAGAAAGCCCAGGTCTAGGCAGCAGTTTTCAAGGATTATTTATGGTGGCTAAAACTTTAGAAATGAAATGTTCCATCTTGAGGGATTAATGCAAAAAAGCATAAAGAGTAAATCAAAATTATAGAGGAGAAAACAAACTAAATGGAAAAGATAACTGAAAGATCAGGCAGAATACAATGTATATTATGTATTTGTATAAATCCGAAGTAAAAAGCAGCTGCCCTTCAAGGACTGCATTTAGTGAGTACAGATTTCCAGGAAAAGTGTATTAAGTTTCTTTTTTAAAGTGCAAAAAAACCCAGACAAAAATAAGTTTAGAGCCACCAAAAAAGTCAGCTAAAAATGTGTTTCTCTGGGAAATGAACTAGAGTTATGGTCCCAGAATTTAGTATCTAGTAAGGACTTTAGAAGTGTCTAATTAAACTATAACAAATGGAAGTGAGTATTTAAGAAAAGATGTGTGCAGTTAAAAGGAACTTTTGCACAAATTATTACTTCCACTACACCCAAGCATTTAATCTCCTCTGAGCTATGCAGCGTTAAAGTGTTAGAGAAGACTTCAATGCTTGGTTTGGTAATGAAACCTAGTTATGACAGTATGTCTTAATACATTCATGCCTGTTAAATCCACAGTGAGCAAACCCATTTTGCAAAGGGAAGTCAGGTGGGGACAAATACCACTGGTATGCTGGTATGCTTCCCTACTGCCCCCCAGAAGCCTTTACAGCCATTCTGAAGGAAATGGCCCTTCCCAGTAAATGATCGATTTTACTGGCTGCTGCAGGTACAAAAACAATCTAATTTAAATTAGGGCTGTCAAGCGATTAAAAATTAATTGTGATTAGTTACACTGTTAAACAATAGACTACCATTTATTTAAATAGTTTTGGATATTTTCATAGAATCATATAATATCAGGGTTGGAAGGAACCTCAGGAGGTCATCCTAGTCCAACCCCCTGCACCAATCCCCAATTTTTGCCCCAGATCCCTAAATGGGCGCCTCAAAGATTGAACTCACAACCCTGGGTTTAGCAGGCCAATGCTCAAACCACTGAGCTATCCCTCCCCCGCATTGTCTACATTTTCAAATATATTGATTTCAATTACAACACAGAATACAAAGCGTACAGTGCTCACTTTATATATTTATTAGAAATATTTGCACGTAAAATACAAAAGAAATAGTATTTTTCAATTCACCTCATACAAGTACTGTAGTGCAATCTCTTTATCATGAAAGTTGAGCTTGCAAGTGTAGCATTATGTACAAAAAATAACTGCATTCAAAAACAAAACAAAGTAAAACTTTAGAGCCTACAAGTTCACTCAGTTCTACTTCTTGTTCAGCCAATCGCTCAGACAAACAAGTTTTGTTTACATTTGCAGGCGATAAAGCTGCCCACTTCTTGTTTACAGTGTCACCTGAAAGTGAGAACAGGCATTCTCATGGCACTGTTATAGCCGGTGTTGCAAGATATTTATTTTCCAGATGTACTAAAGATTCATCATTCATGTCAACCATCATTCCAGTGGACATGCGTTCATACTGATAATGGGTTCTGCTCTATAACCATCCAGACCAATGCATGTTTATTTTCATCATCTGAGACAGATGCCACCCGCAGAAGGTTGATTTTCTTTTTTGGTGGTTCGTGTTCTGTAGTTTCCGCATCAGAGTGTTGTTTTTTTAAGACTTCTGAAAGTATGCTCTACACCTCATCTCCCTCAAATTTTGGAAGGCACTTCAGATTCTTAAATCTTGGGATGTGTGATGTAGCTATCTTTAGAAATCTCGCATTGGTACCTTCTTTGTGTTTTGTCAAAACTGCAGTGAAAGTGTTCTTAAAACGAATAACATGTGCTGGGTCATCATCCGAGACTGCTATTACATGAAATATATGGCAGAATGTGAGTAATACAGAGCAGGGGACATACAATTCTCCCCCAAGGAGTTCAGTCACAAATTTAATTAGTGCATTATTTTTTTAACAAGTGTCATCAGCATGGAAGCATGTCCTCTGGAATGGTAACTGAAGCATAAAGGGGCATATGAATGTATAGCATATCTGGCACGTAAATACCTAGCAATGGTGGCTACAAAAGTGCCATGAGAACACCTGTTCTCACTGTCAGGTGACGCTGTAAATAAGAAGCTGGCAGCATTATCTCCTGAAAATGTAAACAAACTTGTTTGTTTTAGCGATTGGCCAAACAAGAATTAGGACTGAGTGGACTTGCAGGCTCTAAAGTTTTACATTGTTTTATTTTTCAGTGCAGTTAACACGTAAAAAAAAATCTAAATTTGTAAGTTGCATTTACACAATAAAGAGATTGTACTACAGTACTTGTATGAGGTGAATTGAAAAATACTATTTCTTTTGTTTGCTATTTTTACAGTGTAAATATTTGTAATAAAAATAATATAAAGTGAGCTCTGTCAACTTTGTATACTGTGTTGTAATTAAAATAAATATACTTCGAAATGTAGAAAAACATCAGAAACATTTCAGTTGGTATTCTACTGTTTAACAGTATGATTAAAACTGTAATTAATCACGATTAATTTTTGAGTTAATTATAAGAGTTAACTGTGATTAATCAACAGCCCTAATTTAAATTGGATTTCTGTATAGCTTAACTCCTTCCCTACTAGTAAGGATGTAAGCTGGACATAGAAAAGGGGCATAATGAATTGTAGTGCTAAATTAAATAAATAAAAAAAATCATAGCTAAAACTGCCTGTCAAAAAAAAGCTAAATGTAACAGTAAGCTTACTAAAATCTCAAATACAAAATAAAATAAGGAAGGAAAAATGGCAATAAATCAAAACATTGCTAAAATTATTATTAAACCGCAGACCAAAAATGTTCTTACCTGTTAAAAAAACAAAACAAAAAACCCTTATTCAAAACTTAAATATAAAAATAAAAAATGCCATTTAAAAATGTAAGCAACTTAAATGTCATCTACTCATATCTTGCAATTTACAAAAAAAAAAAACAAAAACAAAAAAAACACACCTTTGATATTGTAAAATAATTGTAGAAATTGTAATAATTTTAAAAGGTCAAATTGTTAGCTGGCAAGACTAAGACAAGCAAGTTTAAAATATTTATTTGGTCTCTCATAATAAACTGTTTACAGCATAGTAAGGGCTGCAATTAAAAAAATATGTAAAAAATGTAAAATGTATGTGTAAAACAAATGAGCTTTTACAAAATTCTACTAAAATTCATTCAAATCTTTCATTCAAGGTTACAAAGCTAACAGGTACTCTTTGGTGACAGCCAATATTTCCTAGCAGTCTTAACTAAGTTTGTTAACCCTTTGGGTATCTCAGTGCTTTTACAAAGTTTAACTTTGTTTTAAATTAAGTTGCAAATGTTAAATAAATTAATAGATTAAAAAAACCCACAAAAAACTAAAAAGCCAACCAAAATCAAAATAGTAAAAAAGGACTCTACATCCCTTTTTCAGTAATAAAGCAACAAATAAAGAGGCTGCAAATAAATAATAAGAAATATATTCCATATATTTAAATTGATAGAACATAAAAAGTAAAAGTTAAATGATAAAAAGTGTGCATTCCTATGAAATTTGCAGTATATACAGTAAAAAAAGTAAACAAAATATGCTACTTAATTACAAATAGTATAAGGGCACCAAAATAAGCCACAGTAAGTTTTTTCTCTCCAAATGTTTGTGTGTTTAAAAGCAAAAACCAACCAATACCCAATTAAAAATAAATCAGTAAATATAAAAACTGAAGCCCAGCCACTGAAATCCTATTCAAAAGTAACATCCAAATTGTTTTCTTTTAACAGATTATTAATTATAAATTATAAAGCTACTTTAAATTGTGCAGTGGCCATTCAAAACCATAACAACCTCCAACCATTACATTCCTATCCAAAATTCTCTTCCGAAATAGTGTACAATATTACTAAAAGGAATTTAAATACCCATATAAAGTTTTATAAATAAATTCAATTAAATGTTCTAACTAAAAACAAGTCCAAATAATTTTGGGATAAAACCTATTTAAAATACTGTACAAAACTGTTCAGTTTAAATGTCAGTGACAGTGAGTATACCGACCTGTTCAATCAAAAAGAAAGGCAGGTGAATACTGCACAACATTTTCCATTCATATGTTCTTTAGATTTTTTAGAGCTAGTGAGGGGATATTTTTAAAAAAAATTGTCCCCTTTTTTGAAATTCTAAATGTCAACAGTTTGATTTCCCGCCTTCTCCAGTTTGACAGCCTTTTGAAAAAAAGGGAGGGGAAATGTTGTTGTTTTTTTAAGTCATTTTCCATTTTTAAATTTTTTTGAAATCTTAGCAAAATTTTAAAAAAAAAATCTGTCTTGCTCCATTAAATCTATTAAGAGTTAGATGCTGTCATTAGGCATAGCCGAGAATCTAGGGAGGCATATAGCTACAGAACTGGAAAGGAAGAAATATTCCCTGGGTTTCCTGCTTGTGCACTGGGATGGAGGTGATGGTCAGATTAATATACTACACCTCCTTTGTGGGGTGTAACATACTCCCTTGTACCCTGCCAGCACCACTGCCTGGCATATAGAGGTGGGAGAGAGGGGGAGGCAGCACAGAGCAATGGTGGGGAAGTGTCAGACATGCAACCCCTGATCGACCCGTTGCCCCTCTGTATTGCAATCTGGTTATGTTCTATGGAGCTGTGTTGGAGACCAGGGAACAAATGAGCCATAAATCAATTTGCTTCAGTTGTTTCCACATCACATTTTTGTCCAATCTCCATGAATAGTCCAGAAATTACTGTCAGGAATATTTACTAAAACAGTGAATTTTCAGCAAATATTGTAGAATATTCACAGAAAGAAAATTCTGTAATAATGACTCATTGCAATGGAAATCTGATTCTACGAGTAACTCTCATCCAGTTGGGAAACAAACATTTCATGTAACCTATGTGGTCAGTCAAAGCAGCTTGAATTTAAAACATTTGCAAAGCCCTGCGTAAGAACAAATTTCATACTAAATACTATTCATAGAAGTTATTCAGCTGGGAGAACACAGTTATTGATCCAGACAATTCACAAAGAGGACAGACACATTTTGACCAATAAATGCTTGGCTATGAATTATTCCTTCAACTCTATTAATAGATTCATAGATTCCACAGCCAGAAGGGACCATTATGATTATCTAGTCTGACCTGTATAACACAGGCCATAAAACTTTTCCAAAATAATTTCTGGAAGCATATCTTTTAGAAAAACATCCAGTCTTGATGATATCTGAAAGCATATTTACATGGCATCTATAGATTCACAGCTCAGTAGATAGCTTTCTTAAATGTTTGTTTCTAGGTCTCTCCTAGCAAGGCTGAAATGAAATCTTTTTAGAGTTAGAGGATCTAAGGGCTTGTGTACATGGGGCAGTTAGTATGGCTAGGGTGTGAATGTAAAGCCCTCTAGCTACTCTAAACTGACTCCCTATGTGGAAACTCTCATTTTTCATTAAATGTATGTTTACATGACAAAAAAAAAATACACAGCACGGTGTTTCAGAACCTGGATCGGCTGACTTGGACTTGCATTGCAGGGCTAAAAATTACAGTGTAGACATTCAGGCTCTGGTTTTTAGACCTTCCCTGCTTGCTGGGTTTTGAAGCCCGGGCTCCAGCCTGAGCCTGAACATATATATGCATGGTGTAACTTATGTCAATTTACCCAGGTAGTGTAGACAAGGCCTAAGAGTGTCCACATGGGGAGTAAGTGAGCTCTAGGTAGTGCAGGCTTTTTGTAGACAAACCCTTAGTCTACTCTCATGTACATTGGTTTTACACTGGTGTAACTATTGAATTTAATGGCATTACTCCTGATTCACACTGGTGCAAATGAGAGCAGAATCAAATCCATGCAGTCCTGTACAAGGGACAGCCTGATAGAGCTGAGAGTAGCAGATGTTGGTTTTCTGAATGTTAATTATTGGTTTCTATCTTTTACTTTTCTCTAGATAGCTAGAGGTTTTAGTGTCACATCTATCCATCTGAAGCATCACATGGTCTTATTTTCCTAATTAGGATATTAAGATTTAATATGAATCAGCTAAGTGTTAGACCAGTACAATATTTGTCTCAATAGACAGAGTCAAAATGTTCCCAGAGATTTATAGGGCTCTGTGGTTGGGTGGACTAGGTCCAGAGGCCTCCTGCTGGAGGCCTCACAGCCTGGCATCACACAGTTCCAGAATAGAGGAGCAAGAAGTCCTCCAGGCAGCCTAGAGTGGTTGCAGAAGAGAAGCCAATCAGAGGGGCTTCTGGAACAACCAATAAGGGGCCAGAAGGACCAGATAAAAGGCAAGCAGCAGAGCCTTCAGTTGCTGTGTGGAACTCAATGAGGGACTGACTGACTGAGCGAGCAGCAGTACCACAGACAGATCACTGCAGATAGTATTGAATCCCAGGGAAGGCCACTGAAGACTGGGTACTTGACTGGCAGGAAGAGCAACAGGACCAGTGTTTGGTCAGTGTGGGCAGGCTGAAGCCCAGGGGGATGGAGCACAGAACCTGGCCAGGCCAGAGAGGGTACTAGGTTGGGCCCTGCTGGTCTGGTTGAAGACTGAGCCTAGGGAGGCCTGCTGAAACACCACAGTTGTGGGTACCAAGATGGGCCCCGGCTGGGTAGTTGAAGAAGGCAGTGCATCTGGGAGAAGCCTTAGAGCTATGGCCCCATACCAGGGCTGAGATAAGAACTTGGATTGTATACCCTGGAAGAGGGACCAGTGTATGCAGCTCAGCTGGAGGGCTGAGTTGCTGAAGACCCACCAAGAGAACCATCAGCTGTGGGGGGGCACCCTGATATAACAACTAAAACCAAAAGCAGACTCACACCCAACCAACCAAAGGAGGCTGCCCATGAGAGGTGGGTGCTGTCCCTAAAAAGGCTGATTTCAGGTTTATCAGCCAGAGAAAAGGGGGTGCTCATGAGAGGTGGGTGCTGACCCCGTTAGAGGCTCAGATAAATACTGTGTATTGTAAAATAGATTAAGGAGGTGATGAATCCCCAAACCAGATCCAATTCACACATGATTCTGGCCTTTCTGGGATAAGTTATAAATGATTAGGCCACCAAAATATATGAATCTCATAACTGTCACTCATTCCCAGGAACTTGGTCTCATCACTAAATGTTCTTATTGGTCAGTGAAGTTTTAAAAGCATCCCATTTGTTGCCAATATTCCACACTAAATCTGTGTGCAGTATGAGTGAGGTTAAAGTAGGAATATTTAGGAGTTTCTCCTTGGTGAGTCAGAATAAGTCTGTTAAATCTGACAACATATGAAGCTGAAATTTCTAAATGGAACACTCCTTCTGGCCTTTCTGCAACAGCTACTGAATGCCAAAACCAAGCCTCTGGAGGCTTAGAAAATTACACTTAAAAAGTTACTTCTGCTTTGATTGATATTTCTGGTTCTATTTAACTGTAGGAAACATTATTCAAACCAATAAAATCCTTTTGTGACTGAATGAAGCCCTCCCCGTATTCACACCCTAAATGCTACTGTAAAAATCTCTGTACAAAATATGCCTTGTTAGGTATAATTTGAAAACTTGTATATCACTGGTCAATAATATGTTGAAATCTGTGTGGCAACATTATAATGTAAAGTTATGAACATAAGCTGAAATTGTTACTGAAATAAGTTTACCAGACAAGTCTGGCGAGGGGGTAAACCTGTTCCTCAAAGACAATGGACAATCTAACACCTTTAGCCAGGTGTCATCAAAGTTGTTTGGCAGTTAGAGATCAAGTGGCCACTCTTTGGCAACAAAGGGAGAGCAGGACCTGACTGAAATGCATTTTTCTGAGAGTTACCCTTAGATAAAGTTCCTTCCCACTGTGAGGATGGAGACATGGACTCTCACGGTGTAAGCGGTTCCATGTTGATGCTTGCTAATGGGTGACTGGACTATAAAAGTGAGGGGCAAAAACACCCCAGATACTCTGCCTTTCTCTCCTTTTTAGCTAAGAAGATAAAGGAACCAGACTTTGGTTTTCAGGAGAGATCCTGTCATGAAAATTTGATCAGCAATTTTGTTGGGAACCTGTGGTAAGGATTTTTCCTTGAACCAAGTCTAGTTTGTTAAACTTCAGCTACCAGGAAACATTTTATCTTTATTTCTCTTGTAACCATTTCTAACTTTAATGCCTTATACTTGTGCTCACTTAATCTCTTTGTAGTTAAAGAAACGTATTTTATTCTTTAATCATAATGAATCCAGTGTTGTGTTTAAACTGAACTGTTTAGGTAACTACAGTTAAACTACTGAATATTGACCCTCTACAAGGGCAATGGACCTCTAATATCAGAACTGGCCAGGAGAGGGATGGACAGCGCAGAACAATGTTTTTTTTTTGGGGGAGGGGGGAAATTGGAACTGGGAGTGTGTTGGGGTACCCTGCAAGTGGTAACCTAGGCTGGTGGAAGCCAAAATGTGGCTGCTGTGTCACTGATAGGCTGCAGCTACACACACCCAGGGTGTGAGCTGCATGGTGTTTGCTGCTGTAGCTCCCAACCTCAAAAACAGCCAAAGCATTGAGAGGCACCCAATATTGCAGGACAGGTGATAGCACAACCTCTCACTAGTCTGGATTGCACTCCAAGAATGTGACACTCTTAAAATTGAATAAAATGTAAGTATGACCACCATTCAAGCAATACTAAAAGGGTGAATAATAGGGAGAGCTTCAGAACCTTGAAAAACAATACAATTCCTGAGACACGCACCCCTAGTACAGTCTTAGCACTTCTGTGGTTACCTTTCCATATTCATTCATGGCTTTGTCATAGCCACATGTGGTTGCTGATGCAGTTGGCCAGTACAGAATGTGACAATTTCTTAATGTAGGGGGTGGGTTTTTTTGCAGGGTGTCCATTACAGCTGTGATTCTGAAACGGTCTTCCATTTTACTGTGCAGAAAAGACAAGAGACAGAATTGTTTCTGCTTTGAGATATCTACTACTTAGATAACCCCATTGGTAATTGAATTAAATGGCTAACTCAACCTCAATAATTTTCATATTATATAAAATATACATATTTTCACACACAAAGTTTGTATTCAATAATAGATTTTTCCTACCCTTAAATTGGTGCATTGTGACTAAAAATCAAGACTCTAAGTACAGATATTTTGCTGCGGCATTTTACTATTTTTTTCTCTATATACATTTTGATGTAAAGTTTGAAAAAACATAATTGGGTAATTTCTACAATTTCTGAAGTTATTCCCAACTTTTAATTGCTCTGTAAAATATGCAATGTCCATTGGCTCACAGGGTGATCATTTGAGTGGCCTATAATAATCTCTTTAGTTTTCGGATGCACTTTTTTCCAATTAAAAGAAAGAAACCATACCTCTTTGCCTATTCCTATGACTACACTATAGCCTAGTGGTCTGATTCCCCTGCTCATATACACATTTGTGCTAGCTCTTATCAGGCTAGCAGTAGTACAAAGAGCAGCATAGCTGTGGTAGCAGAGGTAGCCACATTGGAGGCACGGCTGAGCTGGGCTGAGTACATACCCTCCTGCTACCAGTGCTCCCGTGGCTACACTAGTGTTTATATTCACGCTAGCTCAATGAGAGCTAGCCTCAGTATGTTTACACTAGGAGGGGAATCACGCACTTACTTTGTAGTGCAGTCAATTTGTTGATATTGTACATTTACTGTCTTCCATTCTAAGGTACCATTTTATTCATCTATTGGCAATCTGTTCTAAAGTCCATGAAGATCTCTGTGCAGAAGTATTTATAGCGGTATATTGTTCACTTCATAGTTCAAACAAAACTCAGAAGATTGTCAACTGGATAATAAATCAAAGTGAAACATGTCACCAAAATGAGGTGCACGTCTATAAAACTACAGAAACAATATTCCTTTGACAAATGCCTTCTATTCAGTATTCAGGCAGGTTCTCTTTGAAAGCTACACAATTTGGCATTTCCTTCTATCTAGCTATTATTAATTATTATTTGAATTACAGTATCACGTAGAAGCCCCAAACAGAGCATTCAGCCCTATTCTGCTAAGCACTGTACAAAAAGACTGTGAAAGATAATCACTGCTCCACAGACCTAACAGTCTAAATAGACAAGACAAACAAAAGGTGGAAGAAAAGAAGTATTGTCTCCATTTTACAGATGAGGAACTGAGGCACTGAGAGAAATTAGTTTATTTGTTCTAGTATGTTCATGAGAACTTACTCACTAAACAGTGTTAGCTGGAAACAAATTAGTTAAAACTATACAAAGGACAGGGCAGAATTTACAAATTGCTGGGTCTGGAAAGTTTAACATTGCTTCCCAGGTCTTTTATCTGAAATCCAATAAACTGAACAAATACATGGACAAAAATATTTTAAAACTGTGGCGGATGGAGGTATTAGCTGATTTGTAATGATATGGTCAGACTAACGGGGGATAATTTCAATATTTAATCAACAATCATATCGTATTGTCAACCATAGTTACAAAATAAGTCCAATTAACTTCTGGGCCACTTCATCTGTAGGTTATAACCCTGGTCAGGACCCTTTGTTTTGTCTTGTTTCTGATTTGTCTGTTTAGATGGTAAACTGTTTGGTGACAGAGACATTCCCCTTTTTGTGCTTGTACAGTTCCTAGTCCATTGTGAATGCTATGGGCAAGCAAAAATTGTAGTAGTGCAGTGCACCTTTCTAGAAGCCTGACAGCAGGGGTAACTGCCATTTTTATGAGGCAAAGATCATGTTTAAAAGGAAACAAATACTCAGCTCTCTCACAGGGCTATTTCTATTAGCTCTTTCTTGTGTATTGTTTATTCAATTGAAAATAAGCCCTTGAAATTTAAGAATATGGTCACTATTAGGGGCAGTTCTTCAGCTGGAATAAATTCTCATGAGAACATAAGAATGGCCCTACTGGGTCAGACCAAAGGTCCATCTAGCCTGTTCCTCAAATTCTTTTTTGGCCTTCCTAATTGTATTTTTACATTTCATTTGCCAATGTTTATGCTCCTTTCTTTTTTCCTCACTAGGATTTAACTTCCACTTTTTAAAGGATGCCTTTTTGCCTCTCACTGCTTCTTTTACTTTGTTGTGTAGCCACGGTGGCTCTTCTGGGGTTCTCTTACTAGGATTTAATTTAATTTGGGTATACATTTAAGTTGAACCTCTATTAAAACATTTCCATGCAGCTTGCAAAGATTTCACTTTTGGTGCTGTACCCTTTAATTTCTGTTTAACTAACCTCCTCATTTTTGTGTAGTTCCCCTTTCTGAAATTAAATGCTACAGTGTTGAGTCACTGTGGTGTTTTTCCTGCCAGAGGGATATTAAATTTAATTATATTATGGTCACTGTTACCAAGCTGTCCAGCTATATTCACCTCTTGGACCAGATCCTGTGCTCCACTTAGGACTAAATCAAGACTTGCCTCTCCTCTGTTGAGTTCCAGGACCAGCTGCTCCAAGAAGCAGTCCTTTAAGGTGTCAAGAAACTTTATCTCTGCATCCTGCCCTGAGGTGACATGTACCCACTCAATATGGGGATAATTGAACTCCTCCATTATTATTATTATTGAGTTTGTTTTTTTTTAAATTTAATAGCCTGTCTAATCTCCCTGAGCATTTCGCAGTTACTATCACCATTCTAGTCAGGTGGTCGGTAATATATCCCTACCACTATATTCTTATTATTAGAGCATGGAATTTCTATCCATAGAGATTGTATGTTACAGTTTGATTCATTTACGATTTTTGCTTCATTTGATTCTTTGCTTTCTTTCACATATAATGCCACTCCCCTACCAGCCCGACCTGTATTGTCCTTCCGATATATTTTGTACCCCAGTATTACAGTATCCCATTGATTATCCTCATTCCACCAAGTTTCTGTGATGCCTGTTATAGCAATATCCTCATTTAGTACGAGGCACTCTAGTTCACACATTTTATTATTTAGACTTCTAGCGTTGGTATATAAGCACTTTAAAAACTTGGGGGGAGTTTGTCCCCTAGGCCTTACCTGTAGTGTTTGGAAGAATGTCACTACCTTCATTTTTCTCTGAAGAGGAGGCATTATAAAACTCATTTTAATGTCAAGCGATATATTGCAGCACCTCAGAGAAACTAATAATCCATTGTAAAGAGTGCCCCAGTTAATTACAATAATTGTTCTCAACAAATCAGCAGAGGCTGAGCTCCAGATGATAAGACAGATGTGAGGAAGTTCCAAGCTGTTCTTGGTAATGGGAAATATACAGAAAGAACTGAAAATGTAAATGATAGTAAGCATGACTGTCTTGTAGATAGTTGTGGTAATTTTCTCAATGCTTAAACCGTGGGAAAACAGCTGAGAATTTCCCAGATTATACTCTGGGATTATACTCTATGGATTAATAGTAATATAATAGTTATGATTATTATGTATTGGTATTCCAGTATCAACTAGGAACCCCAGGCACGGGCTAGGATCTTACTGTGCTAGGTGCTGTATGGTAACAAAAAGTCCCTACCCCAAAAAGCAGCACTCATATCACCTTTCCTAATGTAGATCCTTCACAAAGCTTTACATTCACTGCATGTTTAATGAAACTGGCTTATTGTATTAATGTGTTAGCCAATATCTACAGATAGTACTCATTAAGCAGAGCCAGGGATCAATTCCAGTCACAGTCAGACGTTATTTATTTATTTGGAAATATATGAAAATATATCTAGACTTGGTTGAGAAAAAGAAATGACACTAACAATACTGTAAATAAACAAAACAAAAGTCAGCTATTATTTATGGGGCAAATTCTGCCTGGTCCTAGGCGTGGAGGGGAAGAAAGGCATAAGAACACCTCCTCCTCTAGTGCAGCCCATGTAAGGGTTAGAAACAAAAAAAAGGATGGCCAAATTGTTAATTGCAACCTCTGCTCTTGGAGTGCAGTGGCTGCTCTGTTTCTGTTTCCGCAGAGTGTATGAGGACAGGAAAGAGCTGGAGTCCTAGCTCTAGCCCTCCTAAGCATCAGACAGAAGTTGGCCAACCTCATGAAAATAAGATAATACTCAGACAGGTGAACTCACGGAGCTCTCCATGGATTGGTGTGGTCCCAACACAGGACAGCCTCTGCTGATTTGTTGAGAACAAACAGGGCTGTGCCAGAATGGCATAATGTAGCTGTATGTCAGTAAAATGAACACATCCACTATGGCTCTGACATTTATAAAACTTACTCAAGGGATAATAAGTAGGTTCAGTAAGTTTATGACTTAATCTGTTGCCATCAAGAAACACAGGTAAGGTGGTTATTTTTGCACCAGTCATGAGGTTACACGTACCAATGTTGACAATGCCTGACACTGCCAACTCTTCATTTTGGTAAAGTAACTTTTCTGCAAAGGTAACAAAGTTCATTGACATCCAGGGCAAATTGGGCTAGATCCACAAAGGGCTGTATGTCCTAAACACCACTTTGGATGGCCAAGTACAAAATTTAGATCCTTAAAAGCCCTGCTCAGCTGCTACCTAGAATAATAGGATTAGAAGGGACCACAAGGGTCAGCTAGTCTAACCCAGTTCCAAGATGCAGGATACCTAACCCTGTGAGTTCCAAAAGTCCCCAGGGACATAAAGTTTCCACTAATAAAGTCCCTTAGGTACCTAAAATTGCTGCTGAGCATGCATATAGCCACCCAGTCTAAGCCCTAGCAATATCCTCAAACTAAGCATTCCCCGGCCTATGGGGCCCACAGTGAAATTGGCTGCATGAGACTAACTGTAGCCTGGTGCTTAGGCATCCACCTAGGATGTGGGAGACCCATGTTCTGGTCTATGCTCCAATGACTAATTATTTATACAAATAGTTTTAAAAGTCTCAGTGCCCCACCAGAGTAGCCCATTTCCTAGTTCTCACATCACTCTCCGCTGAAGTGGTAGATTTGAACCTCAGTCTTCCACATCTTGGGTTAGTGTTTGGACCACTGGGCTAAAGGTTGTGAGGCTCCTGACATTTTTTCTTTTTGTGGAAAATGTGCTTATATGACTAATTCTGTGAGATGGTTCATGACTGACTCCGAAGAGAAGACCCAGATGGAGGCACCTAACTCCCTTTAATTGGGGAGGTTTAGGCCACACCTCTGTCCCCAGAACTTCCTACTGACTATTTCCCTGCTCAGATTGCTGGCTTTTTTACATCTGTTCTTAGGGGCCTAGCTCTCCCTAAGTATTGTATAGGGAGCCTGGGAACCTAATTCAGGGCTGTGGATTTCATTACGGCAGCTCAAGTTAGACACCTCAAAGCTGAGTCTAAGTCCCCTTTGTGGATCTAGCCCATCCTAATCTCAATCTCACCTGTGTAAATCTCTCTGGGTTAGAGCTGAGAAATACTTGCACTGCAGTTGCCCATGTTTTATATGTGGACAAATGAGGGAATTGATTTTCGAGGGCTTTCAGAGGCAAGAAAATTCATACAAAGTGTCCAAACAAATGAAATTCTAGTTAAACATTAAAGGGTAATGTATACATTAAGTTGCTGGTGATGACTGTGTTTGATGCTAGTAGTGACAAAAAATCCCTATTAGATAAATGGTAAGGTCTGTAAATAACATTATCATGTAGTATAGTATATGGATAATGTTAATCATTGCATATAAGTCATGCTTTACAGAATGGTAATAAATCATTCTTTGTCAGAGCAATGGATTGTTACAGCCTTAAGGCTTCAGATACAATTTTATTATAGCAGAGGAAAAATACTGTTCTTAATATGACTCAAACAGAAGAAGTCAGGTTTGTATTACGTTGCTTCAAGGAAGCCAGAACAGTTTATTATTTACATGTTAATATCATCAAGATTGCCACACAATTTTAATGGTTTTCCTCCAGTCAGCCTATTTTGGCAAATAGCAGGGTGAAAGCCTCTTCACTGTTGCTCCTGCTGTCATGCTGAATGGTTTGGCTAGAAGACTGACACTGTAATTGAATATAGTTGATGAGAATGTGACAGTGGTAGCCAAGGTGTATCCCCAGAGAAGAGAAAATATTTTTTTATAGTGCCTTCCACGTTTAAGGTATCCTCATGCAATTAATTAGATACTGGTTCTAAAGTTACTCTGTAGGCAATCAGGCAACAATTATTTAAGAATTTAAGATAGTTTAAACTATCAAGTCTAAAGGGTCAGTATCTGGCACCCTTATTTACCACGAGTATTGCTTCACTCCTTAACTAGACTCATTGACCTAGATAGTAGCTGTTGGGGTTTGAGCACGTTCAAAATTATTCCACTTATTTTCATGAGACGTCATGGAATAATGCAGAAAAATAAAAATAATATAAAAATGAAAAAGAAAACCTTTTCTAAACAGGACATTTTGAAAGATTTTTTTTAAAAAAAACTCTGAAACAATTCACCTCCACAAGGATATTTCATCAGAATTAATATAGATTTTACCCAAAAAATCAGTTTAGTCAAAATGGCATGTTCTGATGGAAAACTGTTTTGACAAAAACATTCCAACCAGCTCCGCTGCTCAGTGCTTGACTGTCATTAGAGTGGAAAAACAAACTTCAAAAGGCAAGACCTGATTGGACTGGATGGGAAATAGCCAACAGCAACAAAAATCACTTAAAAGGTGTGGTGGGAAGGGAATAGCTTAATGCTGGAGGTAGCTGGAGGTAGCAGTGGGTTGTTCTTCTGTTTGGCTACCACAGGTTGGAAATCGAGGAACAGTCAGACGGCATGAGAGGACATGGAGGACATGGAGATGAGACTGCCTTAACTAAATTTCCACTAAGTTCAGAAAAGTTTATTTAGGTTTGCTATTAGGACTAATATGGCAAGGTGCAGTCACTTTAGGAATAATGTAGGAGACCGAGCTTTCTGAACCATCTTGGAATCAATAATTAAAATTTAATAGCATAGGCACAACTCATTAGAACATTGTAAAATTATTATATTGTCATGCACTCTTACCGAAATTGGCTATTCAGGAGCCTGGAGAATTGATTATAATACTGATGAAATGATCACACACTGATCAAAATCTTTTAAAATGCTAATAAAAATTCCACAGAGAAATTAATCAGGGGTTAAGTAACCTGATTTAGGATTGGAGATGGTTAAACTTGGCTTCAATGGGAGTTAAGGAGTGTCAGCATTTCATGAGATCAAGAACTAAAGCAACACAAGAGGCAAGATGAGCACTCAGAGTTCTTAACCTCTTTAGGAGACTGCAGCACACTCCCCCACTTGACATGTGTCCAGACTGATGGAAGCCCCAAATGGGTCCCCCATTGTTCTCACCCTTCTTGTAAGTGTCAATGGCAGAAACAAGGGCTCAGTTCAATCTGTCTAAAGATCTTTCTCTAAAAGAAATGAAACTATGGCTGAAGGCCTCACCAAGAGCCATACTTCTACTTCTGGCTCTGGGATATTAAAATAAAACCTCCCTGGTCACCTTTACAGATGGCTCTTCTGAGCAAGCATTTGGGATTATTGGGAGCATAGAACCACAAATACCTATTATTTGGGAGCAAAGGAAAAAACAAACAAAAGAAACATGACAGACATATACACACAAATCAATATGTCTGCAGTTTGATCAACCCCACAATTCATTGTCTGGCTCCTTGAGGTCCATAATTAGTCATAAAATAATTCCCATCCACTTTAAACTTCACTCATGGATACAGTTTAATTAGTCAGTGGTAGTCAAGGATATCAGGGATTAGTTCTCCTCTTCCTGTCTACTACTATCTAGAGAAGTCAGCACCATCAAGTGTCACTCCGATGTTCAGCTACTGGGTTTAGTTCCACGACATCATCTCTGTCACTGCTGGTCTGGTACTGTTGTGAAGTTCAGCTCTGTACCACTGCCATCTACTGGGCCACTATAAAGTTAGTTCTGAGCTTGTGTGGGCCCCAGTGGGAAGGGAAAGAGTGGCAGTGGCATCCATGGAGGGTGGGGGGGAAGCATATGGAGAGAAGAGACTCAGGAATGGGGTTTCATATAAAAGAGTCTGTGACAGAGTTTCCTCACCACTCTGGTGCCTCCTGGCAGTTCTCATGAAAATTAGGTCTACTCACCAGGGTGCCCTCCTCCCTTTTGTTCCAGGACCTGCACCACTCCCAGGAATGTGGCATCCTCTTCTGTGACACTGCCTTCCGGCTGTGCCATACTCTGTGCTCCCCACTTCCGGGAGTCCTGCAATATCTGTCCAGCCACTCCCTCAGTAGCAACTGCAGACCATTGTAGCTCCAGCACCCTCTTCTGCCCTTACGTCAGGACCTCAGCGTGCAGGCCCTAGCAGCCAGTCAGGAGCTCTTTCTAGCTCTCCTGATCCCTGCTTGCAGCACTGCTATGTCCCAGGTGCTGGCAATCCTTCCACCTGCTATGAGCCTGGTCTTCTCCTCTCAAGCTCCAGTCAGCTATTGAACTCTGCTCTGCCCTGAAGCCCTTCTTACATGAGCCTGCCACACCATGATCGGTTGCTCCTCTTAGCCCCTTTCTAATTGGCTGCCTCTGGCACAGCCTAGCTAGGGCTGCTTTTAATGCCTTTTTCTGCCAGTGAGGGGCAGCCACCCCATCACAGGGTCCAAGATAGAAATAATAGGGGACTGTATGGGGGAACCTGGAGGCAGAAGGGAGAGATGTATGTGTATCTGAATGCACTGGTCATGTGTCTGGGGGAGAGCAGGAGAAAGCAGCATACTCAGGAATTCTGAAGACTGAATTTTCAGTTTGATGCTGAAAAGGGTGCAAAGTAGGGTTGGACTTTTTATTTCTCCCTCCCTTATTAATTGCCTGGCGTCGTGTAGCCAGTCACCATCTGATGACTTGGTCTTAGATACTACTTCCACAGCACTTAGAAAATGTAGCTCTGAGCCCTAATTTGAATAAGAGCAGGATCTAGCCAATACATTGATTAAGTAATTCAGGATAGTTATTTTTAATAATTATGTTTAATAAAACCCTATCACCTAAATTCACAATCAGTTGTCTCTTTATATCAAGTATAAAGCAACTTTTAAAATAGTACATCTATGACCATCTGATTTAATGTACACAATTATTTAGCTAGTTTGATTTAAGGTTGTCTATTATGTTGCAGTTTTTTGGTTTATATGGAAAACTCAGAAATGGCACACTGCTGTTTTAATATAGACAGTGGTTCCTTATTCTTGTTAATGTATTGTGACAACACAGAGAATACATATATCTCTCAGTATCTTGACCCCTTTACAAAATTGAAAAGCCTGAACCAAATTTGACTAAATATTTGTGGAGACTGACCTTGTCTGTTGCTACATGCTATATTGTACTATGACAGAGCTAATTATTCCTGAGATGCAGGTATCTGGAAATTGTCATTTTGCATTGTGTACAAGAATAAGCCTTTCTATACTGCAACTCCCATCACAGCATGATAAACATTCCACTTGTGTTGCATTTCCATTATTCTGACCTGAATCTGTATCTGATTTCAAGTAGGGTTAAGAATATCCATTAGCTGTGTCCTTATAAATCATTCCTACTTAATATTGCAGAAAGGAAGTGTGATTCAATGAAAGGTACTAAAAGAGTAAAGTCAGACTGCATGAATACACAAATCAAGGTAGTTAAAATACAAAGAACACAAGTTCAAGAACTCAATATGCATTTAGACTCTGATTTCGGTCTGAGTCACATCCAGTGCAAGTCTATCAACTTCACTGGGGTTCCTCATGATGTGAGTCAGGGCTGATTTTTGCCTTTAGGATAAATTTAATCATCTTCCCTCAGCAGCAACCATTAATTAGCCTAAGTAACTGGGTTTCAGGGGGATCTCTGTGGTGGGTGGGTGAAAATGGAATTCACTTTTTAACCCACAGAGAGATTCCCTCCATGTTTGCTATTCCAGCCCATAGCTACAAAACACAGCTCTGAAATGTTTCTCCTACTGTGCATTTTGATTTGAGACCGACAATTATTGTAGGTCACGCTTAATAGCTCTCATTATTAAGTGTGACTTACTGGAAGCATATAGCAGAGATGTATTGTGTTAGGTGTATGTGGAGTTTGTGATTGCTTTTAATATTGTTTGTCGTGGTTTTCTTAGCTAGGTTGAATGTCATAGAGCCTTAAAGATATACATTCAAAATGTATACAATTTTAATATTATTAGTCTTCATTTGTGGTTTTCTTGGCTAGTTTGAATGTCAGAGAGAGCTAAGGAAGATATACATTCAAAATGTAGGTTACGCAAATAAAATAGCATATTTTTCTTATTTCTGAGTGTATTCATTACTGGTAAAATCTGCAGACTAAGTATATGTATTTTCTAGCAGCTAAACGGAAATCTGTGCTGTCTACCTGGGATAAAACACGGGCACTACAAGCTATACTGGTACAAATGATTTATCTTTCTAAGATCTATATACTATTTTACTATAATTTCTCTTTCCTTCTCTATTTTTTTTACAGTTTCTTTATATTTAGTTTCACACTTTTCCTCTTATGCACCCATACAGCATTACTTAGGTTTCCTACGCATATATCTTGGTCGTTCCACTACGTATAGAGGCTTCATGAGTATATACCATTGACCCTAACTTGATCTTGGAGGGTCTATAATTTTAGGTAACATATAAGTATCCGTTAAGCATGCTTATAGAAATAATAATGGAAAATATTGAAGCTGTAACTACATGACAAAGAAGAATCAAAATATAGGTATTAAAAATAGGCTTGATTATCGGTACGTATTAAGTGTTAAGGGATTAGAGTGAAGCCTAGTAGCAGTTGGCATAAAATAGCATGAGTACTATGTGGTTGACCAAAAGTTATGGAATGAGATGTCCTTGACCTAAGGTTATAAAATTTAGCAATATGTATCTTGTGATAGTTTAGCAATTCATTTTGTAATAAACAGGTAAACAGCAAACAGACAATAGTTTCTTAGTGCCTTTTACAATAAGAGCTAAACTTAATTGATGTCTCAAAACTATTGGGAAAGTGACTGATGCAAATGGTTGTTTAACTCCTGGAAATGTAAATATGGTCCACTGGAATACCTCATATGGATGACCGGAACCCTAAAATTGGTCTCCTGAAATATCAGATATGTATAGGAGCATGGGATTTCATTAGATAGGTCAGGGTGTATGGCAAACAAGTATAGTGCCTGAAACCACTATGGCTGATTGCTAAAAGCAGCCAAGTCAGCAGGCCTTAAATTGACCATTCAGCAGTCTCATTTTAACCAAGGCAGGAGGGAAGGGGAGTTTTGGGTGCCACAGAGAGGGCAGCTTGACCCCATGTCATTCCTGATAAGAATTGTGTTGAAGTTGCTTTGCTGGTACATGTGTAAGCAGAGTCAGGATGAGCTCCACCCTGACATCTGGTGGTGAGGTGTGGCAAGTTGTGGAAAAGAACTTCAGGGGCTGATCTCATTTGCATAGGCACATCCACCCCGCCTAGAATGAGCCCAGAGCTGCCCAAATGGTCACTTTGGCTGCTGTGGGATCCCCAGTGTCTCTGTTATTGGGGCAGAAAGAATAAATTGTTATTATCCTGATTATGGTAATCAAGGACAGTGGAACTGTACTTGGCCTTTTGTTATGGTGGAGGGACTCGCCATCAACTAAGTAGCACTCGCTAGGCAAGGGACATGGATTCCAAAACTCTGTGAATGTAGAGAAGTTGGAGACAGGTATTAGTACCTGGTGGTGTGGGCCCTTTTGTGAGGACCTGAAACATCAGTTGCTCCACTGTAGAGCATCAGAGCTAATTTTGGGTCTATTAGGAATCTAGCTACAGGTGCTGAGCTGAATTCACTTTGGACTTATGGTGTACTAGCACTGAGGCTCCCACTACTACAAGCTAAAATCCCTAAAGAGCTAAAATTACTAAGAGCTGAAATCACTGAGCACTGTGTTAAGTAGTGGGAAGCCTGATGATCTATTGCAGAGTGGAGCAAAGCTGTTTGTGGGATGGCTGGAGCATCTTGTGGACGGGCTGGTGGAGCAGTTCGTGGGATGGCTGGAGAGGCTCATGGACTGGCTGGTGGAGCAATTCATTAGACAGCTGGAAGCTGCTTGTGGGATGGCGAGTAGAGCGGAGCAGTTCGTGGGACAGCTGGAGAAGCTCGCGGACCGGCTGGCGGAGCAGTTTGTGGGACAGCAGGAGCTGCTTGTGGAGTGGAGAGGTTTGTGGGACGGCTGGTGGAGCGGAGCGGCTCGTGGAGTGGATTGGAGTGAAGCCCTATGGAGCTGCGGGGCAGTCAGCTTCAGATCACGTAAGGTGCTCCTTACTTCTTCCCCCCTCCACCCCCCACACACATTTTCACCCAGACTGGGGAGTAACTCTCTGCAGATGAACTTTTGAACTCTGGGACTGGACTTTTGGGTTGTTGGACTCAAGAACCTGAGGGAAAGGACATGGCCCAATTTGCTGGGGTGGGTCTTTGCTCATGGTTTGGTTAATGAACCCGAGTTGTGGCGTTTTCCCAATTTAATGCTGATGTCGTTTACCTCATGTTATTTAAAGATTCTCTGCTACACCGAGACTCTGTGCTTGCGAGAGGAGAAGTATTGCCTCTTTGAGGGGTGTGTGTAAGATTTTCCCAGGTCACTGGGTGAGGGCTCGAGCCAGTTTTGCATTTGCTTCGATGAGAGGGAACCCCTGTGTACTGAACCCGGCCCTTGCTGCTATCAACTCGGCCTGGCAGAAGGGTTACACATGCATTTTAGAAGAGCAGGATGTGCCCCAGGAATGTCTTTTGGGGCCTCAAGGCGGCAAACTCTGGAAAAACCCACACCTGGTTAATCAATAATCAGAAGGAACCTCTTGCTTGACCATTGAAACTGCTTACTTAAGAAGTTTGCTTTAAAGGACATGCCATTCTATTACTAATGTATAAATAAGGGGGAAAAGTTTGAGGTGGTGGGACTCTTCAGGACTGGACTCTCCCTCTGGATGCATCTTGTGTTCCCCATCGGCAGACAGGCTGCCGCTGTGCCACTCGAGAGCCACACTCAGCTTTGGTAATTATCAAGTGTTGGGGTGTGTTTTACTAACCTGTTGCGGACGTGTGTATAAGTGCTTGACACTGAGTAAAGTTTAGCTTTAAGTGAAAGCACTCTTGTGATGTCCTGTTTGTGCCAGCCATCTATCAGTCGGGCGGCCGTGTCTCCCCTAATTTATTTCCTGTACCACCTCGCACAGAGTAAAAGTTACCAAGAGCTTTGGGTTGAAAGAACCCCAGGTAACAAGGGATCGGCAACCTTTGGCATGTGGCCCATCAGGAAGTCCACTGGTGGGCCGGGCCAGTTTGTTTACCTGCAGCGTCCGCAGGTTCAGCTGGTCGCAGCTCCCATTGGCCATGGTTTGCCGTTCCAGGCCAATGTGAGCTGCAGGAAGCGGCGTGGGCCGAGGGATGTATTGTGGATCAGATTGTGTGGTAAACCATGGAAGACATTTAATTTCTTTTGTATAAAATACAGATGCATATTGTTGTCACGGATTGCATATTGTAAACAAAACTAAATAATAACTGAAAGCTTTAACTTCTAAGAATATAGTCACTCTACTTCATGCTTACATATTTTAAAATTAATTTTGCTTGATTTTACTGTACTGCATCATGTGGGTGCATTTATATTATCTTCTGACTTATCGTTAGATTTGTGTTCATGATTTGTACTTTCCATTTAGCTTTCTTACCTACACTATATTTGCGTGGACTGTATATTTCTAACATTCAGAATCAAGTATAACAGATCTATAGCATCATGCTAGGATGATCTCTTATTGGGGCAACTTTGATTGCCAATAAAAATGGACTAAAATAATGAAATGTCAAATATGAAAGAGCTTATTTTTAAGTTCCAATAAGAGGACTTTTCTTGCTATTTAGTACAGAATGTATCCATCAATGAAGCCTTGCTTTGGGCTTATGTTCATTAGGTCCGGCTTTCAACTGATCATGCTGACTTCCATGAAAGTGGAAATTGTAAGGAAACTCAGATTGAAATAAATTGTTATGAAGCAACACATTATAACTGCTGGTTATGAAGGATATGTGTAAAATAATGCTCCTGCCACGATCCACTGGAAGGTGAAGTAATGTTGCAAGGATTCTCAGATTCTAAGCAATATTTTGTCCTATTAAAGGTACTCCCACTGCATTTTTTAAAATCAAATAATAAATCTCCAATCATCTGAAATTCAATCCAAGCATTTCTTTATGTTCTCCCTATTAATTAATAACTTCTATAGTCTAAATTTTCTAAAACATGCAGCTGTCAATAGGCCCTTACAAACCCCAATTATATTAATAGCAGAAGAAAAAGTATGAACAGTATTGTAGCAGTGGCAATATATTCTTCCAAATCTTAGCATACCTTCCTCACTCCTTTTGAGGCCACTTTCATTGAAACAGAGCTAGAGAGCTCTAACAGTGCTCCCAGTTTTCAAAGAGGTTCAGGAGCAACTTGATACAGTTTCAAAGTAGGATATTTTTCCACAACAGTGACAGGTAGCTGGAGTGCTGAAGTGCCTATATCGAGGAAAAATACAAATAGCATATTCCATAATCATTTGTGCTATAGGCCTTGTCTACACAGAAATGTATACCTGTTCTGATTTAGATAAACTGATTGCAGAAAAATGGGTGGATATACTTGTTTCAGTTTAAGAGTGGCTTATTTAAAATCTATATAAATGTAAGTGTTATTGAAGATTGTAGAGTTAATTGTTCAGATTATTTGGGACTATTCCACCTCTTACTATGGGTTTTGTCTTTGTGGCACAAATTAGCTCTGAAATACTTTCAGAATCAACTACTCAAATACTTCTGTAGAAAATAAATTAAGGGTGCAAAGAGCAGTTCAATGATCTCACCATTTTTATAATCCATGCGTACTTCTAGTGGAATATTCATGCCTTCTACTTTAATCTCTGCTAGTCATGTCAGATATACTTCCAGAAGTCTGAAAAGGGAAGGAAAAGTACCCCAAGAGTAGCCTTCAACTCACCTTGGAATGACACCCACCTTCAGCACAATAGAGTCCAGGATCATGGAGAGTTGAATGGTGGGAGCTTTTCCGGCTTCTAGGGAATCATGAGGGCATGCCACATTCAGTGCTGTTTTCTTTGCATTCCCTTTTAGTGTCTTTTTACCCCATTTTATCCCTTCTGCATTTCACGGTGAAGTGAACATACAACCTTGCATTTTTCCATCAAGTATTATTATTCCACAAAGAATGCAAAAACTTTCAGCATGAAAATGGGTCTAAACTCTTGTATGAATCAACACTGACTATTTAGTCTTTTCAAAGGGTTTATTTCTATCTTAGCTAAGTTTTGTCATGTTTTCAACAAGCATTTTCCCCTTCCTTGGGCTATTTTTATGTTCACCTTATCAATGCCCTTTTGTTCCTTCCTAAAGTAAAAAGGCTAGTTGTGATGAGACTTATTTAGAGCTGTTGTCACCTATTACCCATGTTTTAGGAAATATCTCCAAAAATAATTAATGATACCAAGAAACTGAAGAGTAAAGTCTACTTGCTAATAATGATATATTTCATTATCTGATGATGAAGTGCCATGAGGTCAAATAGTCTGAGAAATGCCTAATTATGTCTTTTTCCCTGAAGAGATTCTATGAATGCATTTAAATGATTTGTAACCTCCCCCACTGCTTTGACTTGCAGGAGGGTTTCAGTCCTAAAACTGTGTTCTGTTCTAGAGCTATGCAAAAAGATATACACATAAAGCTAAGCTGGAGAGTATTTTGCAAAAAGGCAAATAAATAACAACAAAAATAAAATAAAAATAGACCTGTGTGATGTATATGTAACAAACCTTAACACACAAAATTTGCAATGTCTTAGTGTTTGTTAACAGAGCTGGAATTTATGGAATGTTATGAAAGATCAGAAAACAGGCTGAGTTTTATACCTACATTTACTGGCTCCTCTTACCCAATAAACACCATTTTTGTTAGTCTCTAAGGTGCTACGAGTACTCCTTTCCAGTTTCTTAATGTGTGTCCTTTTCCCCACCACACACATATTCTGGTACCTAGTCTCTCTTGCCACGGAACTCTTCTGGAGGGCTGCCCTACCTTGAAACTCTCCTCATACACTTGTCTGTAATATTTTTCTGGGTGTCCCTAACCCTAACGCTAACCCCCCATCCTGAGTCTTTGCAACTGTGAGACATAGCAGCTCCTCACATATGACCCAACTCTGAGGAAAAGTCTTCAAAATGCTGGAGTGGGAGGGAAAGGGGTAACTGAGCACTAATTATCACTGCTATAAGGGCTTATGTGTCATTAATGCTCCCAAGCTCAATACAGGTATCAGGAATCGGATGGGGGATTACCTCAATAGCTTTTCTTGGACTGGAAAGGGATAGTATCCACACTGGGAAGTCACCCAAAAGGAGAGAGCAGTTGGCTAGTACCTCATGAGTTTCTGTGGTTGGGTGAAGAGGCTCATATCAAAACAGAGCAGGGGATGAAGTGGGGGTGGGAAGAGTTTCAGGCTGGTTCCAACCGCACCAGAAGATTTGAAAATGATGGGATACCTCTGAACAAACTGCTCATTGCAAAGTTTTCACTCTCCCCTAAGAGTATTATTACTATTCACAGACAGGGAAACTGAGCATTAGAAAATGTAAAATCCTGATCCCTCACTCCATTTTTAAGCTCTTTTCTTCTAAGGAAGCAGCAAGACTTTGAGGTAAAGAAAGAAAACTATGAGATTTTGCCCATTCATCAGGGTATCTCAGCTCCAGTGACAGTATTTCATTCCAAAATTTTGATACCTGTTTCAAGCCACAGAATATGCTTCTGCTGTGATAATGGGCAGAGCTTGTAACTACTATCTCTACATCACTAGTGGTATGTGGGGTGCTTTAGAATCAAAAAAGAAATCAACATTCATCTATTTTTTACTTATTCATGTATTCCTAAGGCCTTGATTACCATATCAGGTATGTACCAGATACAGTAATTAAGACTTTTCTTAAGTTTGTCCATAATAGATGCTGCTCTTCATCTCTCCTACTATGTAAACACAAACACATATTTATATCAATCCTGGCATCTATTTCCAGAGCTTAAACAAATAAAACGATACATGACAAAAGCTGAGACAGATATAAAAAAATGAGGAGAAAGAGAAAACTGCTCCAGGGAAAGCATTAATTAAAAATAATGTTATTTATAAGGATTCAAATCAATCAGTTCCACATTAGAAATACAACTCATGAATACAACTTTCATAAACCATTTCCTGTGTTTCCTTCAAGGAGAAGAAAATCCACTTTCCTTAAAAAGTAGGGGTTTTCCCCTTGTCCCCCCTCTCTCCATATTGCTATATAGAAAAGAAGCTCACTTTAACAACACTTTTCAGAAATGTGTGAGAAAGACTGAAAGAGACCTCTAATCTCTTCAAAAGCAGCTTGAAGAGTGAAAGAGAAACATCTTTTTCTGTGCTCTAAATAATAGTAGCTTGGATGATCACTGTATAAACATTATCAATTCCTTAAAGTAGCTTTCTTGGGTATTTATAAAAAAACACTTAAATACTCAGAGGCAATGTTAGCATCTAAAATAAGATCATAACATTTTGCATAAAGGGAACCCATTACATGAATTCTTAAAAAAACAAATCCACTGGGTGCTGGGTAAATCAGGGAGTGAACATAAAATCTAGACATAATTTTACTGTTGTAGTTGAACTATCATAATATGGTGCTAACATTTTAAAACACATGGATCCACTGCTTTTAGCAATAATTAACTGAATCTAGAAAGAGTCATAATATTCCCAAATAAGAATCTAATTTACTAACAGACCTATGGATGGCTGAAAAAGCCAGAACGCTATTTTAATTATTTGGGCCCTGAATTATCAGCTGCTGTTGAGGTAGTTTCCTGCAGAGAGAAAAGTAGTTCCAGAAACACTGTGAAACTGGGGCAGCAATTCCTTCTGAAACACGGGATTCACCATCCAAATCTGAGCACAGTTCAGTCATGTCCAGTATCAGACCTTTGACAGTAACCAAAACCTGATGCTTAACAGAATAAATAATGATATACAGTACACGTTCTGCATCCATCAGTTGTACAATCATGTAGGATATGTGAGAGAAAAGTACCCTTCTTGACATCTGCATTGTATGTCTGATATTTCATGTATGGGTAAAAGGAAAAAGAAAAAAAGCAGCACAGGGGGATGATAGTTCCTTTCACAGGATTTCTTGTGATAGGGCCTGGAAAGATGAAATGTATAGGAGAACTTAATGGAAAGTTTCTTCAAAATGATTGCCTTGCCCTTCCCCTTCCTAGAAGCAGCAGGGATCCTACTCCCAAAACTGAAAGATCCCCTGGCTGCCCAGGTTTATCCTGGTGTGATTCCAGGAGCCACTTTGGCTCTGCCCAGCACCTGGCATCGCTTGGAGCCCTGTTACCAGGATATCCTCACAGGTGCTTGGCAGGAGTCTGAGGTTCCCGCAGCATAAAGGGGACTGCCACAGAAAAGGTAATACAGCTTGGACTGAAGTATTTTTTGCATACGTCTTACATTGGAGTTGAAGGAGTATTGTGGGGGATGACACATTTAATCACCGACACACTGCAAACCCCTCCAGCTCCTTGCTTACACATGGATCTTCAGACCAGCAGAGAGCGTTCCACCACATGGCGACAAAAGGGAATGGGGGTGAGTAGAGGTCATCACATTCCAGATACATGAGTCTGCCTGAGTAGGAATGACAATCACAACATCGTCATGCTGTTGGACTGATTGCTGATGCTTCAGATTTAGGAGAAATAAGTAACTATTTGCATTTGCTGGAGTTTTGGGTCACAAAGTGAAGCTTGAAAATTTGTTTAACTTAGACAGTTTGAATAACATAATGTAAGAACATAAGAACGGCCATATTGGGTCAGACCAATGATTCCACTAGCCCAGTAACCTGTTTTCTGACAGTGGCCAATGCCAGATACTTCAAAGGGAATGAACAGAAAAGGGCAATCATCAAGTGATCCATCCCCTGTTGCCCAGTCCTAGCATCTGGCAGTCAGAGGCACAGGGACACCCATAGCGAGGAGCTGCATCCCTGACCATCTTGATGGACCTGTCTTCCATGGCTAAGTCCCCCTTTACCTTTCTGGACTTTCCTGAAATCAATCTCCCAGTCCTTATTGGAATAACTGCTACATTCAAATTGCACACATTTTGGCACTTTCCAGGTACTACATTAATTTTTTTGGAGCATCTCTTTACTCCACAAATGTCTAAAATATCATGTAATTAGATCAATTAGCCAAAACTAGACGTGACATTGTATCCCTCTCTCAGCATGCATGCTCCCACTCCTCTTAGAATATCCCTGAAGGCAGGGGTCACATGGAAGTAATTAGGGCATGAGGTGGGAGGGCTAGGGCCAGAAATGGAACAAGTATATTTTGAGGGACGGATGGCTTGGAGGTGGAAAACCCCCACAAGTATGGATATGCCTCCAAACATCTTCATAGTGTATGTCATCTGAACTAAAATCTTGAATTCTGCCTGTCAGTGATTTTCATGGAACACAAACCTTTCTAAAAGTCGTCTCCCTCCTCCCTGCCAACAGAAATGATAACCTAAGTTAATGCTGCACAGATATAATTCATGCTGAGAAGTGGATTGAAGAGGTTGTGTGGAGCCTTGTTCTCTCCCCAGAACACAGAGGCCCTTTCTTTCATCTTAGTCAATCCAGAGATATTTTTATTCCCACCTTATGGGAAGACATTTATTTTTATTTGAGTCCAGCTGTGTAATCTTCAGCAGTAGAGACTTCTGGCTTGGACTTCAAAGTGCAGCTGTGACTATATTTTGGATTCTCTCCTCCTGCCCAAATCAGCCCAATTTTGTGGGGGCAGAGGGGAAATGATTTGATTGAAAGTCTGCCCATTGCAATTAGTTTGTAAGTAAGTAAGGGTTTTTTTAGGTTATTAAATATTGGCACACCTGCTCTAGGTGCCTATGGCACAGCTGTCACAGAACTGCGGCATTGGGGATAGCAGTGGCTAGAGGCAGAGACAACTCAATATTGTCAGTGAAGTTATATGATTTTTTTATTATTATTATTTTAAGCCTTAGGTGCCTGGGGCTGGTAAAAAATGCCAGACACATGTGGCACTGAGAGGACGATGCTTGAAGAGAGCCTAGAGACAAATGGTGCTCGTGTTCAATGCTGAGCCTGTAGCTGTGTCCTGCTTTAAAAGCTCAGGCCTTTGCAGAGCCAGATATATTAAAAACCACATGAGCTGTTTTAAATGGATACAAAAACATAGCAGCAGAACAGCTGTCATGGGCAGTTTCAAGGAGAGTTTACCCACAAATCCTCAACCCTTGAACCTTTCTGATAAAGATAACTTAGCTGGGGTTTAATTCTTCACGCTATATTTTCCCCCCCAATATCAATATCACTGCAATAGAGATGAAAGAACCTTTATGTAATAACTCTAGGCCTGAATTGTCTCAGTCACCTTTCTTTTGACTCTTTCTTTTCTACCTTAACACAAACTACTGTTAAGTAATTGCTCTTCTCTCTCCAAATCTCTCACCAGTAGCTTGCTAAGCCTGCATCCTATGCAGCATATACATGATGCCATTGCTAGAAATCATAAGGCATCATGGACTCAGAGCCAACAATATGAAGGTTATAGGTAACTTCTTTACCATCTCCTAGGTTAGGAGTTCTCGCAACAAATATTTTGGTGGCCTCAGAGTGCGGCCACCAATTCTTGCTGGTGGCCGCTCTGACAATTTTTCCTAAAATACATAATTAACTTTAGGAAAAACAAATAAATATACACATATACATGTCCAAATTATCGTAATTTATTTATGTAAGTTTTTTTTTCTTTTTCAGCCTCAATAATAAAAATAATGTACAGTTGTCTTTATTCTTTTTTAGTCGTGCTAATGCGTAAATCTACTACTGTGAAAAATCATATTTGTATATTTGTTAATATCACTTTTAAGAGCAGACTTACTCAGCCCCAGCAAGCTGGGGGACAAATTAAGCCCTAGATGGGGAGGTGGGTAGGGAGACAGGGAGGGCCAGGGGCAATGTGGGGTGAGCCTGAAGCCCTGCAGATGGGGGACGGAACCCGCCACCACATGGCCAGAGCTTGCCTCCCATCACCCCTGGGCTGAAGCCCGAAGTCCAAGCCCCACCGTTCCCAGGAAGGTAGGGAACTCACACTGTTTGCCTGTTCCTACAGTGTTTGTGGCTCCAGCTGGGGGCAGGGACAAGCCCCTGCTGGCAGCCCTGGGTGGGGGTAGCTGCTTTGCTCCCCCACATCACTACCCAGGATTCTGTGGCCACAAGAAAAACCTCCACAGTGGCCGCATTTGAGAAACACTGTCCTAGGTAACCTAGTGTATGGCCAAGACCAGCACTTGGATGAAGACAAGTTGGCTGAAGTCACATATGGACTATGCAGAGGTTATGCTGACAGGAAGAACAAAATACTTTGTGGTGGGAAAGGGGAAGTTATCATCATCCAGCGAGGGATTCTGACTTCAAACGGTCATCCTGGTTTGTAGCCTCAACATCCTTCTGGATTCCTCACTGCAACTTGATATTCAAATGACTAGTTCTTCTAAAAATATCTGCTTCCTGCTATGGCTTTCCAAGAAGTGGCAACCCATCCTGGGAGATTCTGAACTGGCCTGGATGGCCAATGCTTTTGCAACATACAGGTTGATCACTGCAATATGCACTCTACCTTGAAATGAAAATTGTAACCCTGAAAACGGTGTCACTTAGTTTGTACTGCACTAACCCAGTTTCTTAGTCATACAGATCTCTGAGAACACTTAACCCCAATACTCACCTCACGACATTGGCACCCCCTTGAATTCTGCATTAAATTGAAGGGCTTGGTCCTATTCTGAAAGCCCTGCAGGGGATTGGCCCATGCTAAAGCCTCATTTTTCCCTAGGTCCCTAGGTTTTTCCACAAGGTCCACCTTCTTCCTCATTCATGGAAATGTCAGCTCTGAGAGCGAAGTTCCCTTATCGGGAAATCTTACAAGGGTCTAAAATAGCCACAAATCTTGCCAGCTTCAGCGCAAAATGTAAAATGTTCTTATTCAACTTAGTTTTGCCAAAACGCCAATACAAAATAATAACAACAATCTATTAAAACAATATGTTTTATTCAGGTGGAGGAGAGAAATAACCAAGTGTTGAAATCTTGCTGAATTTTAAAGTGTGTAAGGCCCTCAGACACCACAATAACATGCATGGCACTATTACATTGAAAGATATATTGACCCTATCCTCCTTATTCAGACAAAATTCCCTTTGATTTCAATGAGAGTTGTGCCTCTGTATAGTAACCTCTCTGAGGGAAGGGACCGCATTTTTTTTCTGTGCTTGCATAGCACCTAACATGTTTTTTTTTCCTGTGCTTGCACAGGGGTCCTGGCACATAATGGGGTTTCTTGTATACTACTGTAATACTACTACAAATAATAATAATGGGGGCCACAGGATTGGACCCTTTGCTATTGGCAGTGCTTGATTAGTGACATTTCAGCAAGGTGAGAATAGGGAAGCAACAATCTGTAAGCTGTGGACCAAGATAGCTACACCCATGTCCATGTCACAGGGCCTGAACTTGGAATCATAGAATATCAGGGTTGGAAGGGACCTCAGGAGGTCATCTAGTCCAACCCCCTGCTCAAAGCATCTTTCACTCACTGAATTCCTACTACATCTGTGAAGAATTGGGGCCATATTTAGCAAATGATAATACAATCTGTAGAAAAAAAAAGACATTGAAGGCAAGGGCAAAATAGGCTGAGAAGTTTTGAGCACATGGAGTTAGGGCACAAATCATAGCATCATAAGAATGAGAAATGGAAAAGAAATAATAGCATATCTATTTCAATCCTCCTGTATAACTGTCTCTCTCTCTCTCTCTGTGTATGTGTATATTGTTAAAATCTACATTTTGCCATCTGATTTTATGTTGAATTGATACAAGTTTTCATTCTAAGGACATTTGGGATGTGTGATCTCATAATCTTGAATAGTTAATTATTCAGAATTTTATTTTTTGTAGACTGGAACTCCTCTGCCAACAGACATCTGTGGTAACAACATAGATTAATATTTTTAGTCATACTCACAAAAGACGATGACATAGCTTTTCCTCAGATGAATAAGATCTCCAGGGATCTCTTTATGTTCACTGGTAGCAATGTGAAATGTGTACTATGGGTATAGAGAGATAAAATGAGTGCCAGAAGGGACTATTTTGTCATTTTAAGTGAGAACAAAAATGATGATACTCAGAGAGCTCTTATTTAAAATAAATAAATAAATAAATAAACAAAACACTTACAACAACCTGCAGTATTGCACACCCATAGTCCAAACCGCTGTTTCAATCCCTGTGCCCTGCCAACAGACCCGTAATGAATTCATGCCTGTAGGGGGGGCTACCATCTTGGCCAACACACTGGGGACTGACTCAGTGACCTCCAGAGCTAAAGTTGTGAGCTCTTGCACAGACTGATCTGCAGTTCTGTTGGGGTTGGGGAAATACCTGAGCCTAGGGGGTCATCTGACCCAGGCTCTACTCTGGGATAGTGCTGAGTCACTGCAGACACTGTGGGAAAAGTAAGTCAGTGCAGCTGAGCTGTTGCCCCATGCCTGAGTGATGACTCACTGCAGCTCTGTTAGAGGGGCAGCTGAGCAAGCTGCTGTAGTTTGCATGTGGGTTTGCCTCACATTGTGGTCCTGGCCCAGAAGTGGTGCTCTGCACAGCAGGAGACTACCATGGTAAACACAACCAGCTCAGTTCACACCTCCATGTCCATATGGCACCATTCTCTTGATGCTGTCGACTTCTCCTAGTAACTATAAGCCATTGCCTTAGTCTTCCCTAAGCCAAAACCAGCCCCTGAAATATCCGCACCATGTCTTGGCAGCAGCTTCTCAGAGAAACATTGCCTCCAGAAAAAGACGCCATGGCAAATCCCGGTTATTAAAGAAAGCATGATCTGTACCCTCAGCATATAACAGTAGCCCACACCTGCCTGGGTCTTGCCAGGAAATGAATTTCCCAGGTCTAGACCATTTCCTCCCACATTCCCCAGAGTGGGCCGCACACCACACAGCCAATGAAAGCTTACAGTACACACTGAGTTGTGACACTATGCATCCTGGGATATGCTCCCAGATAGCTGTATGGCTCGTCATGATCAGATACAGGGGCAGGGCAGATGCGGGGTATGACAGAAGCCATGCTGATATTGGCAGTGTGGCCATCCTGCAGGGAACTAGGCTACCATATATCGACTAACTTGTGATTGCTTATCCTATTAGTAGCATGCAGTGAATACATACCCTAAGTTGTGCTGGTGGAAATGCAAGAGGGAACTTGCCATTGTGTCCACAGCAATGGTAGCTGCATTCACAGTGTGGCAGCTGTCTCAGAAAGCAGCAGCTGGTTCGATCCCTGTCCAGAGAGTATTGAAGATATTAGCAAGATGAACTGGCCTGAGCATTTCTAAGCAGGGACATGACACAGCTTTTTCCCAACCCTCAGATATAACTGATTCTCCTACACTCTGATCACCCCACTATGCACAGGTTAAGATGATTTTTTGGACACACCCCAGCTAATGAAATTTAAAAAATATATTTGGAGAGCAGGGGGAATTAGAAGTTAAAAGGGGAGGGAGGATCCTTTTGCTTCCTCCTAACTTCCTGTTGCTGAAATGGAGACAAGCTGATTGTTCTGCTCCACACTTGTTTGCATTTGTTAACATTGATTTATAATTTCCCATACTATCTTCACAGGGCCTTTACATCCATGCTTGGACTGCAGACAAAGGAAAGGAAAAGCTGAGATTCTGCTCCCTTGGGCACAAAGAAAATTGCTCTTGTTAGCATACAAATAGACCTACATTGCTCTGCAGTCTGGCTGGAGAGCAGGCATTGCCTTTGCTGCAGAACTGTAAATCACATATTACAATATAATAACAATTTGAGGACTGTCCTACTTCAGTGTAAAATAAAGTTACTTATCTCTAATTCATACTTTGTGACCTATAAATCTCACAGCATTACTACTCCTTGGTCTATGCTTCCAGAAAATTACCAGGAGGGAACTACCACAGGTTCCTAGTTCTAGACACTGTTGCATTTTACACAGCCCTCAGTTGCTGCCCCTGCATTCCAATCACCTGACACACAGCATTTGTCTTTTCCTTAACAGTGTACTAGGTTATCCATTTAATTGAATGTATTCACAGTATCTATATAGGGCCAGATTCTCAGAAATAGGTATAGGCAAATGTATATACATGTCCATTTAATTGCAGATTTTGTTGCTAAATACTAAGAACACTCTATAGCTATAGATCGGTCCAAAATACCCCGAAACAACATCAGAACCATCATTAAACTGAGATCATCAAGCATTGAATAATTCCCTGACAGGACAAAGCAGAGTTCTCTGTTCTCAACAGGCAACAGATTGCTTTGCTGAAAGGCAGCCACCTCTGGGATGGAAAAGGGAATTTTGGTCAAATACCAGAAGGTTAAAAATTTCAAATCTGAATCCAACCCAAGATTTGAGGCTGTTCAGATACATGATTTTGATCTAGCCCATTAAAAATTAAGGGCTATTTCCAAAAATCAGATCTTCATCCAAGTATGCTTGGATCCATACTTTTGATTCAAGTCCTACTCTACCCAATCCACCTGAACAATTCTCTAAGCTTATGAAAAAATCCAGTTCTTTAATATCTGTGCAGAGAGGAGAGATTGGGGTTTTAAGGTGTCATGAAAAAATGGACATAGTAAAGTATAGATTAATCAAACTTTCTCCCCCAGAAAGAAGATAGAGTAATTCATCCCTATCAAAACTGACCCTGAGGATCTAGCGAGATAGCGTACTCCACATTGTCTTAGATCATTAAGCCAACTCTGGTTTAGCAGAGAACCCTTAAGAGTTGACCCTGCTTGCTGGCTAGTCAAATAAAAATGAAAAATACCTTGAAAGAAGAAGATACTTAAAAGAAAAAAATAAAGTAAAAGATTCAGCTACACTGCTGATGTTTAGAGCAATCCTTGCCCTTATCTTTTAAGTAACACTAATTAATGCTGTGAGATACAAATCAAAACACTCCAGGGAAAGGATCAGGCTAGGCACATTCACAGTTCAGTTCAAAGTTTGTTAGCACATCAAAGTAATTTCCCAGAATTAGAAGTTAAACTGCACTATTCTGGCCAGTATTGTGTCTATTACTACAAGGAATTTCTATTAATGTATTGGGTTTATTATAACCCTACAATTTAGTACAATTATTAAACGCCCTGGTGTGCTTAGCTATGTAATGTCTGAATTGTTCAATAATGTCACATTTTTAATTGGTTAAGAATGTAACGATTTTAATGCATCCATTTGTGGTACTGTGACTCTAAGAATTCCTCCTGGGTTCTAACAGTGACTTTGGTTGAGATCCTAAAGTTATTCAGCTGCCACTGGATAAGCTCTGAACAGTAGTGACAGAGATTTCTGACTATTTATGTTGAGACATATTTCTTAAGTTTAGAATCCACTTGAGCTCATTTGAAGAAGCGGGTAATACTCCTTTAACTAACATAAAACATATGAAAACAAAACTGTACTGTGTGATTATCTACTGGAACAGGACTTTATTATAGAGTATCTAAGAAATGATATCCATAGATTCACAGTATCTATATAGGGCCAGATTCTCAGAATTAGGTATAGGCAAATCTATATGCATGCCTATTTTCGACAATTATGTCCGTAATGTTCCTGAGTGTTAATGTTTACATTAGGATCTTCATAGGCTTGATGCAAACACCACTGCTGTCAAGAGGAGCCTTTACATTGACCTCAATGGGAGCCTGACCAGGGTGTAAATTAGTATATACGTATAAATATATATATTTCTCCAATGGGCCGCTTATTATCTTCATATCTGAGGAAGCTGCTGCATCCAAGATTGGCTACTTAAGTGCTAAAATAACTTAACTCAAATTTCATTAAATAATTGAAGAATAAAACAGTCAGTTTTAGACCCTAATCCCCATTTGAACTGAACTACTCCCTTCTATTCCAAGCCTGAATTCAGCATAAAACTCTAGTTTGGATTTACATTGAAATCTGAAAATGAATTGGTGCTAATAGATGCACACAGAAAAACCTATATATGCATGCATTTTGACACAGTCCCTGAATACGCAGTTGTGCATTGCAAGCAAACAAAAACCCCTTCAGTTAAACCACTCTCTAGGTGTTCATTCTACTCCTCTAATGGTATAATTTAGCCCTTAGAACCAGAAAATATGGAGAGAATTGTGTGCACAGTATATTTTTTCTGTGAATAATAGAATTTCTACTGTATTATGCCCTTAGATTTCTAGAAACCTCTGTTGCTGAATATGTAACAGTATTGTAGGTTTAAGAACTGAATATTCATGAATTACTAGATGTTCCCAAAAAGGGAGCAAAACACAGTGTCATGCAAGTATTTTGTGCACTGTGGCAAGCTTCCCCAAAATGTTACTTAGGCTTCCAGTGGTGCAATTTGATTAATTTTAGGTTTAGAATACTCATGCCCTAAGTTCCAGGTCTATTTCCCCCACCCAAAACCAACCTACTATTTTGATTAATGGGGCATGCACAGTACTGTGAGACAGTACCCACCCTGACTTTCCCTGAATACGATAATTTCTATGTATAAGAGTAAAACCACTATGCAATATTGTGGTGCAAGCCTTCTTATCCCATGGGTGGCCTTCTGGACATGGACCATAATATACCATAAATGAAAATAATTGGTGAAATCATAACTCTATTTATGTCAATGGCAAAACTCCAATCGACTTTAATGGCGCAAGTATTTCACTCAATACCTTTCACTTTGAGCAATCTCAAAGGTATTGTTGGCACCTAACAAATAATAATTAATAAGAAATAATATAGAATGATATAAAGGCTTTAGATTATGGAGTTCAGCTCTTTCATCCTTCCGAAGTGGGGAGGGGTACTATGTTGGTCTTAGGAAGAGATTAATCATTTCCTGTGAATCAGAACAGACCTCAGCAAGGGCTTGACTCAACAGGCTTTGAATGTATGTGTCTTTCTATTGACATCAATGGGAATAAGATTAGGCCCGAGAGAGACTATAGGAAGTTGGCTCCAAGGTTACAAAGAATGCGGCCCAATTCAGCAGAAAAGAAGAATCTGCAAGTGCCCCCCTTTGGTCAGATTTGGGATAGCTGCCAAATGTTTGTGACTTGGCAGTTCTGTGCTAGAATGGTTGGGGCTGCAAGGATGGTTTTCAGATTCACACTTCACAAACACATGCACCCAGATTCTCTTTCAGAAACACAAAGGGGCTATTAACAGGCCAGATCCCCAGCTAAGGATTCCCTCAGCCTTGTGGAGCCCACAGCTTGCACAGAGCTGGTGTAACTCTTTTGCCATCCCAGCTCTCCCACAGGTGCTATAGCTAGAATTACAAGTGTATAAGATGAGTTACCAAAAATAAGAAGCTGAAGTCACCCAAATCTCACAGCACACTACACGTTCACTGAGCCAGCAGGAGTTAATGCTGCTGCTGAGTATGGCTTTAAGTATTTGGTAACACTCATTGGATCTGATTTTTCTCTCACTTACACCAGTTTTACAGCAATGTAATTTCATATATATAATGGGAGTGTTTTCCTGAGTTATACTTGTATTAGTGAAAGGAGAATCGGTCCAGTTGTGTTTATGATAACCACAGGGAAATTTTAATTAAAAAGCACAGTGACATCATCTTTGGGCCTGATCCTACAAATTGTGAGCACTCTGGCCCCCACCAATGAAGGGAAATACTGACGCCTTTGCCTAACTTTAAGCATGTGAATAGCCCCATAGAAGCCAGTGGTGTACTCAGGAGCTTAAAGTTAAGTATACACTTAAATTAAGTAATGGGAAAAAACTGTGACACAGGTTCATTTCTGGATTTTAAATGGTATGCTGCATCTTGGACTTTGATCTTCACAACCTGTATAAGCCAAGGTCAGTGTATATGCTACTGGCAGTGGAGTAACTTTTCCCCTGATTTAGTGGTAGAAGATATTGTATTGCTTATGCAGCCATTTTTACAGGGAGTTCCAGACCACCTGTAGCCACTAAAAAGGTGCTCAAGGACATTTAATGTTTTTACTCATGTACAGCAGATTTCTCAGGAGCCAGCCCATGACTGTGGAATGAACTTTGTCCTTTAAGTGCAAGGTACATTTCTCTGACTGCCTCTCTAACATAAACATATAGCAATACATGTTATATGAGAGAATCAGAGAACAAATATGTGAGAGACTTAAGTCATGTTGTTTAATGCACGACTGTGCTCTGGTAGTACAGTGAAGAGCACAATATAAGAACCTATATAGACTAGAGTAGAATCCTAGTGCATGAGGTACATTCTAATTTGCATAATTACATTGTGCTATATCTATCTTAAATCCCTGTACACATCAACTTTAATTGGTTATATTTTAATAAAGTTTATATTAATGGAATTAATAAGTAGCTTTGAAGAAACTTGATTTTGAACCATGACAGAGTGATAGATAACATTTCACCCAGTATCCCAGATGTGGCGAAAGTTCTGCAAATTATTATTTTGTTTATGAGCCTTTATCTATTTTAAGGAAGTATGAGCACAAGGTGGGTGTGAATGGATAAGGAACTACTTTTGTATGTTTGTACTTTTGCAAGTCAAGGGATTGTGGTCATAAGTTATAACCAGGAAGACAACAGGCCCCAGTTGCCAAGAGGACATTGAAGATTCTCAGATAAGCATCAAAATACAACCAAGCTAAAGAGCAAATACTTATTCTTTTTTCTAATCTTTTTGTCTGCTTAACAGGACATTTGAATATTTTTGCAGGAATGCTATAAAAAAAACCTGTTCTAGCCATTTTAGGATGTGTGTCTATGTGTATATTGCTATGAATAGTAACAATGTAGAATTATTTTCTTTAGTTGTCTAAGATGGATAAGGACTTTTTCACTTTCTGGTCTGAACTATTTTGTAGTATTAAACAAGTTCTGTGCTGGTTTTTTTTTCAAGGAGTGGCTAAAGTTATGCTTTAATTTAATTAAACTTTATAACTATATACTTATATATACAATTATACAATATAATTATAACATTATAATTTGCTCAAAGATTATTTGGCCAAGTTCAGACTTGGGATGAAAGACCGTCAATAGAGTTGCACATTAACTCTAAATTTGGCCCAAATAGCTTATTAAGTTTTGAATTCGTAAACAACTGCAAACATTTCTCTTAACCCTTATTTAAACTTGCTTATAAAAGTAGTCTATTAGTCAAGCTCCAGTTTCAGAATTTTAATGTTAATTGAAAAGCTGAGAAAAACTGTGAAACTTTCAACGATATCCTGTTCACCACAAAAATGAATAAAACCTATGGCTGTTTTTGAGACATATGGGAGGTTTTATAGTCAGCCAAAATTGCTGGATAATTTACAACTGGAAAAATTCATCTGAAAACAGAGAGTGTGGTGTTGCATTGTTTTGCAAAGCACTATTTGTGTTGTATATTTCTTTTTGCAATAAAGCTTAATATTACACTTTTTTGGTCATATGTTATTCTTATTGCTGCTTGCTCTCCATGTCATTTTTACTGGGTTCGGTGGCTAATCATCACAAACAATAAAACCAATATCTTGGGGTAATAATAGACATACTTAATATGTACACATTTTGATCTTAGATGGCATTATGTTCAGCAGTTCTGTACTGGCATACAAGATGGTTGACAGCTATTTACTATATGAGTCTATGACATATTTTTTGCAATATAATATTTACTGTGCATAAGACCTTGATGTTTCTTGTTTCTTTTCCTCCATGACTGTATGACTATGGCAGGTAACTACCTTCCTGACTTTTCTCTTTTGTTATTACAGATGTACCAGAAGAGTCATTATACTTAAGGCTGATATGGCTTTTTCCACAGTCAACCCCATTAGAGGACTTTAAATGCCTCAACCATTTCCAATTGCATCAGGTTGAAGCTTGATAAATGAGCTGTCAGCTTATATGTGCCTTGTTTTCAAAAAGCATGGAATAAAATCAATAAGCCATTTAAACAAATATGGAGTGGCAAACACATAATTGACAATTCCAGTTTAGTCTCATTTTTGACAAGTCCTACCTAAAATAATTGTCATTTAGCAATTTATTAACCTACACTGAGCCTTTTGCTTTTTAGAAACAAAAACAATTTTGAAATGTGCAAAATGTTAAAATATTTTAAAATGCATATTGGATATAAAGTTATGGTCGATAACAAGTTTACTTAACTCTGCTAATTGTCCATTCCCTTTACTCAGTTTTAATAGTGCTACTCGTAACTATATTGTAATGAAATAATATATATTTAGGGTGAAGACTGAACATTTTCACTTTAAGTATCTTACAGTGTCAAAATATAACACTGTCCAGAACTCCAAGATCAAAAAGAAAAGCAGAAATACATCAAAGGTGCTAAGGAGTCCTCATTTCACAAACGATTGGATTTCTGCATGTGGTTTTAGAGGGTGAGCATTTTCTGAGGAGATCCATCACACTACATTTAAAGAGATTTCATTACACTGTCACCATATGTGAAGAAATTCACCCACCTGGAAGATTTATGTAAATGAAAAAGTTTCTATAAATCCATCCACAAGCATGTTTTTTTTTCCTGAGTAGTTCAAATTTCTCCTCCCACCATGCATTACTGTACGTTATCAACATTAAATGCCATTTAGCACAACTACTCATTTAGCTTTGTGAGGTTCCCCTGGAGTTCCCTACACTTTTCTTTCATCTTGACTCACCTAAATAGTTTCATATCCTCTCCAAATTTTGCATCTTACTGTTCACCATTTTTCCAGGTCACTGATAAATTCATAAACACCAGTACTTGTGGCATCCTACTACTAACCTTTGCCTATGTTGGAAATGTATTATTTGTGGGTTGGATATGAGGAGAATGTATTCACTCATATTTATGCTGTAATGCTGTGATTCTCAAACTTTTATACTGGTACATAGCAAGCCTCTGAGTGTGATCCCCCCTAATCAATTAAAAACATAATTTAATATATTTAACACCATTATAAATGCTGGAGGCAAAGCATGGTATGGGGTGGAAGCTGACAGCTCACAACCCTCCATGTAAGAACCTCATGACCCCCCGAAGGGGTCCCAACCCCCAGTTTGAGAACCCCTGCTGTATAGGCTGTGTGACGGAATATGACAAAATGGAAAAAAAAATTCTCTGGGAGTAGAATGGGGACAGAAGTAGAACCAAGACTGAGTTCAAAAAAATTACACATTTTATTGAAGCAGCTGCATAAATTTTACGTTGTTCACAGTCCTCTTACACTTACCTTCCAAATGGAGTGAAGGATTTGATGAGGCAAAAAGTGATGCATAAACTGTCCTAATGAGGAAACCAATATATAATGAGTTACCTTGGAAGCAGGAAGATGTAGCTGTTTAAAAAATCTCTATTTAAAAAAGGCAACTGTATAATTAAAGTAGGTCAAAGGATTACACAACCAGATATTTAAGATATTTAAGATATATATATCTTGTTTTTTAAATTGCCAAAATTAGAGCTGTTTTGACCTATTTCATAAATAATTAAATGACTTAATTATAAATTCAACTAATTAAATTAAATATAAGATATCTAAAGAAATCTTTGAAGGCAATGGCTATTTGGGAAGACTAAATGGTATTTCTTGGGTTAAAATAACTATCCATTCATTTGTTTATTTATATAGGACTCAAATTATAAGAGCAACTTTGTAAACAAAGAAAGCAAGATCCCAACCTCAAAAAGCTAACAATTTGCTTCTTATGGTCCATACAAAGCCTTTGGGTATGTCTACACTACGAAATTAGGTCGAATTTATAGAAGTCGGTTTTTTAGAAATCGGTTTTATATATTCGAGTGTGTGTGTCCCCACAGAAAATGCTCTAAGTGCATTAAGTGCATTAACTAGGCGGAGAGCTTCCACAGTACCGAGGCAAGCGTCGACTTCCGGAGCGTTGCACTGTGGGTAGCTATCCCACAGTTCCCGCAGTCTCCGCTGCCCATTGGAATTCTGGGTTGATATCCCAATGCCTGATGGGGCTAAAACATTGTCGCGGGTGGTTCTGGGTACATATCGTCAGGCCCCCGTTCCCTCCCTCCCCCCGTGAAAGCAAGGGCAGACAATCATTTCGCGCCTTTTTTCCTGAGTTACCTGTGCAGACGCCATACCACGGCAAGCATGGAGCCCGCTCAGGTAACCGTCACCCTATGTCTCCTGGGTGCTGGCAGACACGGTACGGCATTGCTACACAGTAGCAGCAACCCCTTGCCTTGTGGCAGCAGACGGTACAGTACGACTGGTAGCCGTCATCGTCATGTCTGAGGTGCTCCTGGTCGCCTCTGTGAGGTGGATCAGGAGCGCCTGGGCAGACATGGGCGCAGGGACTAAATTTGGAGTGACTTGAGCAGGTCATTCTCTTTAGTCCTGCAGTCAGTCCTATTGAACCGTCTTATGGTGAGCGGGCAGGCGATACGGACTGCTAGCAGTCGTACTGTACCATCTTCTGCCAAGCAGCCATGAGATGTGGATGGCATGCAGTCCTTCTGCACCGTCTGCTGCCAGCCAAAGATGTAAAAGATAGATGGAGTGGATCAAAACAAGAAATAGACCAGATTTGCTTCCCCCCCTCCCCTGTCTAGGGGACTAATTCTTCTAGATCACACTGCAGTCACTTACAGAGAAGGTGCAGCGAGGTAAATCTAGCCATGTATCAATCAGAGGCCAGGCTAACCTTCTTGTTCCAATAACGACAATAACTTAGGTGCACCATTTCTTATTGGAACCCTCCGTGAAGTCCTGCCTGAAATACTCCTTGATGTAAAGCCACCCCCTTTGTTGATTTTAGCTCCCTGAAGCCAACCCTGTAAGCGCCCCTCCCAGCGTCAGAGCAATGGCAAACAATCGGGCATCTGAGAGTGCTGTCCAGAGCACTCACAATGGAGCACTCTGATGGGGCTAAAACATTGTCGCGGGTGGTTCTGGGTACGTGTCGTCAGGCCCCCGTTCCCTCCCTCCCTCCGTGAAAGCAAGGGCAGACAATCGTTTCGCGCCTTTTTTCATGAGTTACCTGTGCAGACACAATACCACGGCAAGCATGGAGCCAGCTCAGGTAACCGTCACCCTATGTCTCCTGGGTGCTGGCAGATGCAGTACGGCTTTGCTGCACAGTAGCAGCAACCCATTGCCTTCTGGCAGCAGACGGTGCAATACAATTGGTAGTCGTCCTCGTCGTGTCCGAGGTGCTCCTGGCCACATCGGCTGGGAGCGCCTGGGCAGACATGGGCGCAGGGACTAAATTTGGAGTGACTTGACCAGGTCATTCTCTTTAGTCCTGCAGTCCTATTGAACTGTCTTATGGTGAGCGGGCAGGCGATACGGACTGCTAGCAGTCATACTGTACCATCTTCTGCCAGGCAGGCAAGTGATGAGGATTGCTAGCAGTCGTATTGTACCATCTTATGCCAGGCAGGCAAGAGATGAAGATGGCTAGCAGTCGTACTGTACCATCTTCTGCCAAGCAGCCATGAGATGTGGATGGCATGCAGTCCTTCTGCACCGTCTGTTGCCAGCCAAAGATGTAAAAGATAGATGGAGTGGGTCAGAACAAGAAATAGACCAGATTTGTTTTGTACTCATTTTCCTCCTCCCCTGTCTAGATCACACTGCAGTCACTCACAGAGAAGGTGCAGCGAGGTACATCTAGCCATGTATCAATCAGAGGCCAGGCTAACCTCCTTGTTCCAATAACAACGATAACTTAGGTGCACCATTTCTTATTGGAACCCTCCGTGCAGTCCTGCCTGAAATACTCCTTGATGTACAGGCACACCCTTTGTTGATTTTAGCTCCCTGAAGCCAACCCTGTAAGCCGTGTCGTCAGTCGCCCCTCCCTCCGTCAGAGCAACGGCAGACAATCATTCCGCGCCTTTTTTCTGTGCGGACGCCATACCAAGGCAAGCATGGAGGCCGCTCAGCTCACTTTGGCAATTAGGAGCACATCAACCACCACACACATTATCCAGCAGTATATGCAGCACCAGAACATGGCAACGCAATACCGGGCGAGGAGGCGACGTCAGCGCGGTCCCGTGAGTGATCAGGACATGGACACAGATTTCTCTGAAAGCATGGGCCCTGACAATGCATGCATCATGGTGCTAATGGGGCAGGTTCATGCTGTGGAACGCCGATTCTGGGCTCGGGAAACAAGCACAGACTGGTGGGACCGCATAGTGTTGCAGGTCTGGGACGATTCCCAGTGGCTGCGAAACTTTCGCATGCGTAAGGGCACTTTCATGGAACTTTGTGACTTGCTTTCCCCTGCCCTGAAGCGCATGAATACCAGGATGAGAGCAGCCCTCACAGTTGAGAAGCGAGTGGCGATAGCCCTGTGGAAGCTTGCAACGCCAGACAGCTACCGGTCAGTTGGGAATCAATTTGGAGTGGGCAAATCTACTGTGGGGGCTGCTGTTATGCAAGTAGCTCACGCAATCAAAGATCTGCTGATATCAAGGGTAGTGACCCTGGGAAATGTGCAGGTCATAGTGGATGGCTTTGCTGCAATGGGATTCCCTAACTGTGGTGGGGCTATAGATGGAACCCATAACCCTATCTTGGCACCGGAGCACCAAGCCGCCGAGTACATAAACCGCAAGGGGTACTTTTCGATAGTGCTGCAAGATCTGGTGGATCACAAGAGACGTTTCACCAACATCAACGTGGGATGGCCGGGAAAGGTACATGACGCTCGCATCTTCAGGAACTCTGGTCTGTTTCAAAAGCTGCAGGAAGGGACTTTATTCCCAGACCAGAAAATAACTGTTGGGGATGTTGAAATGCCTATATGTATCCCTGGGGACCCAGCCTACCCCTTAATGCCATGGCTCATGAAGCCGTACACAGGCAGCCTGGACAGTAGTCAGGAGCTGTTCAACTACAGGCTGAGCAAGTGCAGAATGGTGGTAGAATGTGCATTTGGACGTTTAAAGGCGCGCTGGCGCAGTTTACTGACTCGCTTAGACCTCAGCGAAACCAATATTCCCACTGTTATTACTGCTTGCTGTGTGCTCCACAATATTTGTGAGAGTAAGGGGGAAACGTTTATGGCGGGGTGGGAGGCTGAGGCAAATCACCTAGCTGCTGGTTACGCGCAGCCAGACACCAGGGCGGTTAGAAGAGCACAGGAGGGCGCAGTACGCATCAGAGAAGCTTTGAAAACCAGTTTCATGACTGGCCAGGCTACGGTGTGAAAGTTCTGTTTGTTTCTCCTTGATGAAACCCCCCGCCCCTTGGTTCACTTTACTTCCCTGTAAGCTAACCACCCTCCCCTCCTCCCTTTAATCACCGCTTGCAGAGGCAATAAAGTCATTGCTGCTTCACAGTCATGCATTCGTTATTCATTCATCACACAAATAGAGAGATGACTACCAAGGTATCCCAGGAGGGGTGGTGGAGGAGGGAAGGAAAATGCCACACAGCACTTTAAGCACAGCACTTTAAAAGTTTACAACTTTAAAATTTATTGAATGACAGCCTTCTTTTTTTTGGGCAATCCTCTGTGGTGGAGTGGCTGGTTGGCCGGAGGCCCCCCCACCGCGTTCTTGGGCGTCTGGGTGTGGAGGCTATGGAACTTGGGGAGGAGGGTGGTTGGTTACAGAGGGGCAGCAGTGGCAGTCTGTGCTCCAGCTGCCTTTGCTGCAGCTCAACCATACACTGGAGCATTCTGGTTTGGTCCTGCAGCAGCCTCAGCATTGAATCCTGCCTCCTCTCATCACGCTGCCGCCACATTTGAGCTTCAGCCCTGTCTTCAGCCCGCCACTTACTCTATTCAGCCCGCCACTTACTCTATTCAGCCCTCCACCTCTCCTCCCGGTCATTTTGTGCTTTCCTGCACTCTGACATTATTTGCCTCCACGCATTCGTCTGTGCTCTGTCAGTGTGGGAGGACAGCATGAGCTCGGAGAACATTTCATCGCGAGTGCGTTTTTTTTTCTTTCTAAGCTTCACTAGCCTCTGGGAAGGAGAAGATCCTGTGATCATTGAAACACATGCAGCTGGTGGAGAAAAAAAAAGGGACAGCGGTATTTAAAAAGACACATTTTATAAAACAGTCGCTACACTCTTTCAGGGTAAACCTTGCTGTTAACATTACATACATAGCACATGTGCTTTCGTTACAAGGTCGCATTTTGCCTCCTCCCACCGCGTGACTACCCCCTCAACCTTCCCCCCTCCCTGTGGCTAACGGCGGGGAACATTTCTGTTCAGCCACAGGCAAACAGCCCAGCAGAAACGGGCACCTCTGAGTGTCCCTGAAGAAAAGCACTCTATTTCAACCAGGTGACCATGAATTATATCTCACTCTCCTGAGGATAACACAGAGAGATAAAGAACGGATTTTGGTTGAATGCCAGCAAACATACACTGCAATGCTTTGTTCTACAGTGATTCCCGAGTACGTGTTACTGGCCTGGAGTGGTAAAGTGTCCTACCATGAAGGACGAAATAAGGCTGCCCTCCCCAGAAACCTTTTGCAAAGGCTTTAGGACTACATCTAGGAGAACCGCAAATGCCAGGGCAAAGTAATCCTTTCACATGCTTGCTTTTAAACCATGTATAGCATTTTAAAAGGTACACTCACCAGAGGTCCCTTCTCTGCCTGCTGGGTCCAGGAGGCAACCTTGGGTGGGTTCGGGGGGTACTGGCTCCAGGTCTAGGGTGAGAAACAGTTCCTGGCTGTCGGGAAAACCGGTTTCTCCGCTTGCTTGCTGTGAGCTATCTACAACCTCCTCCTCATCATCATCTTCTTCATCCCCAAAACCTGCTTCCGTATTGCCTCCATCTCCATTGAAGGAGTCAAACAACATGGCTGGGGTAGTGGTGGCTGAACCCCCTAAAATGGCATGCAGCTCATCATAGAAGCGGCATGTTTGGGGCTCTGACCCAGAGCGGCTGTTCACCTCTCTGGTTTTCTGGTAGGCTTGCCTCAGCTCCTTCAGTTTCACGCGGCACTGCTTCCGGTCCCTGTTATGGCCTCTGTCCTTCATGCCCTGGGAGATTTTCACAAAGGTTTTGGCATTTCGAAAACTGGAACGGAGTTCTGATAGCACGGATTCCTCTCCCCAAACAGCGATCAGATCCCGTACCTCCCGTTCGGTCCATGCTGGAGCTCTTTTGCGATTCTGGGACTCCATCATGGTCACCTGTGCTGATGAGCTCTGCATGGTCACCTGCAGCTTGCCACGCTGGCCAAACAGGAAATGAGATTCAAAAGTTTGCGGTTCTTTTCCTGTCTACCTGGCCAGTGCATCTGAGTTGAGAGTGCTGTCCAAAGCAGTCAGAATGGAGCACTCTGGGATAGCTCCCGGAGACCAATACCATCGAATTGTGTCCACAGTACCCCAAATTCGAGCTGGGAACGTCGATTTAAGCGCTAATCCACTTGTCAGGGGTGGAGTAAGGAAATCGATTTTAAGAGCCCTTTAAGTCGAATTAAAGGGCTTCACTGTGTGGACGGGTGCAGGTTTAAATCGATTTAACGTTGCTAAATTCGACCTAAAGTCCTAGTGTAGACCAGGGCTTAGTGAAGTAAATGATCTGCAAGCATGGAACAACTTGAGGATCAGGGCCTAAACAGATAATGTGCAGATGAAGGATAAAGGAAGGAAATCAATACAAAACAAAGCAATTGAGCAATGTCAATTAGCACCAACATTATTAGTTCCAGGACAGATCATTTTATTTTTCTTCTTGTTTTTGTTTTGACTTTCTACACTGATTTTGTTAGCACTTCAGTGAGAAGAGGACAAGGTTCATCGGCCTTATAGATGGAAAAAAGGTTATTTGCCTAGCAACTGTAGTTCCTAGTGGAGATTGACAGCATATCAATACTCTTGCCGACAGCACATGTGTTCCCCAAGAGTGGGATCTATGCTGTCAATACTTGAAGAAGCATGTTTTAATGAATGACTTGAAGGACATGAGAGTAAAGGCATGACAGACTGGGTCAAGGTCTGCTCTTCAAGCATATAGGATAACTCAGATGAAGTCACAGAAACAAGAGCAATTATTAAGGATAAGTGGAAGCACAGAATATGTTGTCATATTTCTAAATGTTTTTAAAATGTATGAATTAATTTCTACCTATATTTTTCTTGCTGCCATATAAAAATAACATCATTTAGGAAGGCTGTAAACTGGTATATTTTCTCTCCAAGTTAATGTTTTGCTGCTTTTTAAAATGTAGCAAACATCTACAAAATCACAATATGCTCTGAAGCAGTTAGCTCAGATATGTGCAATGTAAATATATGCTTTTTGTTAGAAAGCAAATGATAAACTTTATTGTATGATGTGGGAATGGAATAAGAGCACTGCCTCCAGCCTCCCTCATAAGAGAACAATTTGGGATTTCTCTGAACCTTTTTCTCTCCAGTGGCTGGAGAAAATAACTGGATGTACTACATGTGGCTCATAGTAGAGGATACAGTTCTTGGGAGCTTTAATCTTCTATACAACAGTAGGTAATAGCAGGGTAAAATCTTCTAGGGAATAGAAGAGCCTCAAAGTATGCACAATTGGAATTTTCTAGACCACAGAAGTGTGGAGAAAAAGACATGAAGTCCTTCAAAAATGATCTGCACCATTTCATGATTCTTGCATCTCTCCATGTTTTCTGTATTTGTGATAGATTGTATGAGTCATATTTAAGTGAAAATTCCCCACATCAGGGATCATGAGTTCCTTTATATTTAATGTGCAAACCCTAGTATTGGTCCTCAGTAAATAGTAATACTTTACATGAGAGATCACAGGATCCCAGATGTGAAAAACAAAGATTGGAAACAGTGAAAGCAGAAAGTGAAGAGAGCACAGTAGCAGCCTGATTTTGAAATTGCTCTGCATAAATATTCCTTGCTCATTTCTTTGAGTACATCATGGGAGAAGGATGGCTTTGTGGTTGAGGATCTGGTCTGGGACTCAGGAGATCTGGTTCAAATTCTAGGTCTTGGTGTGACTTTCGGTATGACCCAGAGGGCTAAATTCACAAGGAGGACTTAGATGTTGTAATACTGAGCATTACCTAAATCCCACCCCTCAAAGGGAAATATTAATTGGATCAGAGAGGGTGAATGAGCACTCTGTAGCCTAGTGATTAGTGAACTCATCTGAGAGACACAGATTCCAGTCCCTGCTCCGTTGAATATTTAATTATTTTATACAAAGTGAAAGAGCTTCCAGCAAGACAGACTAAGAGAGCCCCATCCCAGAATTTTCAATAGCCTAGTGGTTAGGTTTCTTACAGTGGGAACCTAGTTTTGTCCCCCTTCTGTAACAAGTAGCGTGGGGATTTGAACCAGAGTATCTCATATCCTGGGTGAGTACACTAACCAGCTTCTCCTCAGCTGTGTTTTGTGCAGGCCCAGTATGGTGGGCATGCTCTTTGATATCCACTGAACATGCATACTGGATCGGGCCAAGCGGGCAAGAGAGATTGGGGAACACCTAGTTTGTGAATCCCACGGGAGCATGAATGTGAGTTAGGTGCTCAGCTGCTCATCAGCATCAGGACTGGCTGTACACATGCCCAGCAACTGAAATTTAAGTGTGGAGGAACATTATCAGTGGAAACTTAGGTGGCTACAGCACTAAGGTGCCTACAGTGTTAGGCAGCAGCTGAGTAATGGTTGACCCATGGTACCTAAATGTTGGACTCAGGCACCTGAAGTGGCAGTCAGGCACCTTATAGATTGGCTGTGCGGGAACATCAAGGAAAATTAATCCATATTAACTAAAGGTGTGAATCTGAAGTGGATTAGTTAAACCATATTAAACCCCTGTATGAACACCCTCATTCATAAATAAAGTGGTCTTAATTTGGGTTAGCTTAATTCACTTCAAAACAAATATCACTTTTAATTTTTAATAACAGCATCAACAAAGGGATTTAATGCGGTTTACTAATCCACTTCAAATTCATACCTTTAGGTAATTCAGATTAATTATCCTGGATGTCCATGTAGACAAGCCCTAACTCCACCTTAATTAAACTGAAGATCTGGAGTACCTTCCTAATTCACCAGGGTGTGGAGAGGATAAATTGATAAGGGAGGCACTCAGATACTGTATTAATGGGGGCTTTATAGGTCTGATCCAAAGATTGTTGTAGTTAATGTCCAAGGGGGCTTTGAGAAAGTGAAAAGATAAATAGCTGTGTAAACTCTGCAAAGTGCACCTATACTTCTACAGGTCATGCTCACAATGCAAATTGTAAAATGTACATACAAACGTACATACATTTTTAAAAGATTTATTTTTTAAAATCAAGAAATGGCAGTGGGTACTAAATGGGAATTATTTTTATTCCAAGTCTCAAACATTTTATTCAAGTCAAAAACTGGGAAGAATTAGAAGGGGAAGCAAAAGTGGATGGGAACCTGGGAGGCAGTGACCATGAAATGGTCGAGTTCAGGATCCTGACACAAGGAAGAAAGGAGAGCAGCAGACTTCAGAAAAGCAGACTTTGACTCCCTCAGGGAACTGATGGGCAGGATCCCTTGGGAGAATAAGGAGGGGGAAAGGAGTCCAGGAGAACAGTCTGTATTTTAAAGATTACTTATTGAGGTTGCAGGAAAGAACCACCCCAATGTGTAGAAAGAATAGTAAATATGGCAGGCGGCCAGCTTGGCTTAACAGTGAAATCCTTGCTGATCTTAAACACAAAAAAGAAGCTTACAAGAAGTGGAAGATTGGACAAATGACCAGGGAGGAGTATAAAAATATTGCTCAGGCATGCAGGAGTGAAATCAGGAAGGCCAAATCACACTTGCAGTTGCAGCTAGCAAGAGATGTTAAGAGTAACAAGAAGTGTTTCTTCAGGTATGTTAGCAACAAGAAGAAACTCAAGGGAAGTGTGGGCCCTTTCCTGACAGAGGGAGGCAACCTAGTGACAGAGGATGTGGAAAAAGTTAATGTACTCAATGCTTATTTTGCCTCTGTTTTCACGAACAAGGTCAGCTCCCAGACTATTGCACTGGGCAGCATGGCATGGAAGAAGGTGACCAGCCCTCTGTGGAGAAAGAAGTGGTTCAGGACTATTTAGAAAAGCTGGAGGAGCACAAGTCCATGGGACCAGATGCACTGCATCCAAGGGTGCTAAAGGAGTTGTGGATGTGATTGAAGAGCCATTGGCCTTTGTCTTTGAAAACTCTGGGCTATGGGGGGAGGTCCCAGGAGACTGGAAAAAGGCTAATTTAGTGCCCATCTTTAAAAAAAGGGAAGAAGGAGGATCCGGGGAACTACAGGCCAGTCAGCCTCACCTCAGTCCCTGGAAAAATCATGGAGCAGGTCCTCAAGGAATCAATTCTGAAGCACTTATAGGACAGGAACAGTCAGCATGGATTCACAAAAGGCAAGTCATGTCTGACTTGCCTTCTATAACTGCCTTCTATGACGAGATAACTGGCTTTGTGGATGAAGGGAAAGCAGTGGATGTGTTATTCCTTGACTTTAGCAAAGTTTTTGACATAGTCTCCCACAGTATTCTTGCCAGCAAGTTAAAGAAGTATGGGCTGGATGAATGGACTATAAGGTGGATAGAAAGCTGGCTAGATCATCGAGCTCAATGGGTGGTGATCAATGGCTCCATGTCTAGTTGGCAGCTGGTATCAAGCAGAGTGCCCCAAGGGTCGGTCCTGGGACCGGTTTTGTTCAATATCTTCATTAATGATCTGGAGAATGGCGTGGACTGCACTCTCAGCACTGTGAGGAGTGGTAGATACACTGGAGGGTAGGGATAGGACACAGAGGGACCTAGACAAATTGCAGGATTGGGCCAAAAGAAATCTGATGAGGTTCAACAAGGAGTCCTGCACTTAGGAAGGAAGAATCCCATGCACTGCTATAGACTAGGGACCAAGTGGCTAGGCAGCAGTTCTGCAGAAAAGGACCTAGGGGTTACAGTGGACAAGAAGCTGGATATGAGTCAACAGTTTGCCCTTGTTGCCAAGAAGGCTAACTGCATTTTGGGCTATATAAGTAGGATCATTGCCAGCAGATTGAGGGACATGATCATTCCCCTCTATTCGACATTGGTGAGGCGTCATCTGGAGTACTGTGCCCAGTTTTGAGTCCCACACTGCAAGAAGGATATGGAAAAATTGGAAAAAGTCCAGCAGAGGGCAACAAAAATGATTGGGGGCTGGAGCTCTTGACTTATGAGGAGAGGCTGAGGGAACTGGGATTATTTAGTCTGCAGAAAAGAAGAAAGAGGGGGTATTTGATAGCTTCTTTCAATGACCTGAAAGGGAATTCTAAAGAGGATGGATCTATACTGTTCTCAGTGGTACCAGATGACAGAACGAGGAATAATGGTCTGAAGTTGCAGTGGGGGAGGTTTAGGTTGGATATTAGGAAAAAAAAATTCACTAGGAGGGTGGTGAAGCACTGGAATGGGTTACCTAGGGAAGTGGTGGAATCTCCTTCCTTAGAAGTTTTCAAGGATAGGCCTGACAAAGCCCTGGCTGGGGTGATTTAGTTGGGGTTTGGTCCTGCTTTGAGCAGGGGGTTGGACTTGATGACCTGTTGTGGTCCCTTCCAAGCCTGATATTCTATGATTCTATGATTTTTGCTGTAGCATTTTTGTATGGTGAGAATCTTTCTAAGACAAAAAGTATACATTTTTTTCAGTTTTGACAAATTCAGAAAAGGACGAAGGGCTGCTTTGCTTGAATGTTTGAAACAAAAATATTCCCTTTAGGCACAGACCAAACCTGGACAGTTATGGGCACAGATGGTTGTTTTCCTATCAGTCTTACAGTTAATAGTTCAATGGAGCCCTTATCCTGACTGGAAAATTTGACTTTTATCATTCTACTAAAGATAATTAATAATATGTGAAAGCAACAAGATATAAGAACTGTATATGTAGCAATTATTACAAAGCACTTGTTGAAGAAAGATAAGTTTCTGCAAAATCATGTTAACCATTTTAACAAGAAAAAATTCTGCATTCACGACTGTTCCTATATAGTTTCAGCTCTGTATAATTCTGCTGTTCCTACAGCTCCGTAAGAATATATATATATATTCTTGGGTTTTCAGATTCAGAGAAAAAACAAGCATATAAGAAATATATATATATATGGGTTACCTAGGGAGGTATAATATATAATATAAACTATATATATATATATATATATATAAGATCCTAGTCAAAGGTCTACTTGTCATATATGGCTTCTGACATCTCTGTTCAATTGTTTATAATAATCTCTTTTCAGTGATTAAAGGCTGCTCCTGAGGGAATGGTGAACTGATTGTTTTGTTCAAAATGTGGATCAAGAAATGTTGCCAAGATGCATCTTTTCCCCCAACATTTTAATTATTCATGACTGTTGAAAGTCTGAGAGCTCTGTCTGCCGGCAAATAAGACACAAATGTGTCCTTTTGATTTTCTAATTAGATTTTATATTGATTTTACTATGATGTGTAGATATCCTACCTGATTTCTGGCAGTACCCACATTAAACATGGTTCAGCTGTAATGTCTTTCTAACTAACTATCACAGTCTGTCAAATATGCTTCATTAACTCAAATGTGGTTAAGAGTATTTGAAATGTTAGGATGAAAAGAAGCCAGGAAAGTCATTTAGATACAATGTATTTTGTATTACCAGTTGTCTTACGATGGTCCAGTGATTAAAGAAATGGAACTGAAGCCAGAAATACTTGCTGCTCTCTCTGGTTTATTTGTTACTAATGCTTGCTCTATGAGTTTCTTGAGAAAGCCATTATTTTCATAGATTCATAGATTTGAAAGTTAGGTGGCCAAAAAGCCACAATTCCAGAATTGCAAAAATAGACAACTTTGGTTAAAAGATGAACCTTTGGATAAGAGGGGCTGTGAAGGCAGCGATTAGATATAAAAAACAACAAACGGAAAATAGAGTTTATGTTATGTTATGAGGCACTTCACTGCCACCTGCCTTTAGAGTGAGGGAACCTGTACCTCACAAGAATTGCAAAAACAATTCTATATCTGTCAGGGATCGGCTCCTTGACTTCACAAGGCAACACAAGCACTCCCCATCTCAGGCCACAAAGGCTTCATTGTCCGTCTGCAGGTAAGCGATAGGAACACTCCAACCCTTGAGCCCTCTGAGAGTCCTGGAGTATCCAGCCTCTGTTCCACTAGGCATGCACAAAATTCACAGATCTGCTACTCCCAGCTTACTAGTTTCACCTCACGATTCCTGTTCTACTCAATACATCACACTTAGATTTGTTTATAGTGAAAATAAGTAAGAGTTTATTAAACAAAGAGAGTCAAGAAGAAGCAAGTAGAATTCATGCAAACATACGGTTACACACACAATATAATCATAGCATGGTTTCTAGAGTCTACACTTAACTAACAAGACATTCCCCTGCTTTATAAAGGTTAGGTCACCCAAAGTTTTTATCCCACGATTATCGCACAGCCACACTGGCAGTGATCCTCCATTCGTAAGACAAACCAGCTAGCAGCTTCGGTGTAGGATACTTGAGTGTATCTCTGCATGCCCAGATGTAGTTCCAATCATCTATTGCCTTCACTTGTAAACAGGGTACCCCCTCTGCTGCTTGTTTTTTCCCTGTAAAGAAACTCCCTTGGACACTTTGCAATCTCTTGATTAGCCTTTTGCTCACTTATTTAGCATTTTGGTCAGACTGTAAACAGACAATCCTTATGAAGCATACAATACTCAATTTACATACAGCCAGACAGATATATAAGTGTCTCCTTCTGAAATAAACTTATTTATCAATAAGCTTCTGGTAACTAGCCTCAGTTCACAGACCTTAAGAGCATAACTTTCAGTATATACCCCTCACATATTATACATACATAAATTTCACAATGATTATAAGTATGAGTAGGATACAAGATTTCAGTAGAAACCTTACATGACACCCTTTGATGAACTATCATATAGGGGCCAGACCCAGGGGATTCCTATAGCCCTGTGGACCACTATGCCTTCTGGCAGCTGGCACCAAGAGGTCCCTGAGTCACAGATAGTTATCAATGTAAATTGGAACTTATGAAGTGTAAAAAATTGATAAGGGAAGCTAAATAGATCAAGGAAAAATCCACGGCTAGCAGGAGTAAGGAGAATAAGCAGGCATTTTTAAGTATATGAGGAACAACACACAACAAAAATCCTAACAACAGTATAGTGCCATTACTAGGGGAAGGTGATATTCTTAATAATGGGTCAGAAAAAGGAGATGTATTCAACAGTTATGTTTGTTCTTTATTTAGAAACAAGCAGAATGATGTATTCATATCACATGAGGATTTTAATCTATCTGTGCCTCAGTTTTCCTGTGTCTTAATAAAACCAAACTGTTGTGAGGCTTAAATCCCTGGTGTTGTAGAAAATGCTTTCAGAATCTTGCATAGAAGTTGCAAAAAAATGCAAAAAATAAAAATACAAGTACAGTGACGCAACTCCATCGTACACACTGGATACAGCCCCAAATGACACTGGGTGTAACTGAGAGCTGAACTTGGTCATATATATCTATAGTTGCCCTTTCCAGTTAATTCTACTTGTAATTATATATCTTCTATTTAAAGAAATATTGTTTTAATTTCTTTATTGCCCAATCCTTCCTTAAATTCATGTTTCCTTGATACTAGATCGGATAATATTAAGCAATCTAATTTCTTTATGATCTTCAAAATGTGGACAGTCTATCTCTATTTCTAGAGAGGTACTCACCATAGTATCTGGGCACTTTCAAGGGAATGGGAATATGGACTCAGCAGGCCACAGAATCTCACCCACCCACTCCTGTGGCCTGCATTGTGCAGGAGGTAAGACTAGATGATCATAATGGTCCCTTCTGGCCTTAATATCTATGAAATCAGCACCCACTCCTGCAAAAAACCTCTCACCTATGCCTGCGCTATTGAAGTCCTCAAATTGTGGTTTAAAGACTTCAAGGACCAGAGAATCCTCCAGTAAGTGACCCATGCCCCATGCTACAGAGGAAGGCGAAAAACCTCCAGGGCCTCTTCCAATCTGCCCTGGAGGAAAATTCCTTCCCAATCCCAAATGTGGCAATCAGCTAAACCCTGAGCATATGGGCAAGATTCACCAGCCAGATACCCGGGAAAGAATTCTCTGTAGTAACTCAGATCCCACCCCATCTAACATCGCATCACAGGCCATTGGGCCTGTTTACCATGAATATTTAAAGATCAATTAATTACCAAAATCATGTTATCCCATCATACCATCTCCTTTATAAACTTACCAAGTTTAATCTTAAAGCCAGATAGGTCTTTTGCCCCCACTGCTTCCCTTGGGAGGCCATTCCAGAACTTCACTTCTCTGATGGTTAGAAACCTTCATCTAATTTCAAGTCTAAACTTCCCAATGACCAGTTTATATCCATTTGTTCTTGTGTCCACATTGGTACTGAGCTTAAATAATTCCTTTCCCTCTCCAGTGTTTATCCCTCTGATATATTTATAAAGAGCAATCATATCTCCCCTCAACCTTCTTTTAGTTAGGCTAAACAAGCCAAGCTCCTTGAGTCTCCTTTCATAAGACAGGTTTTCCATTCCACGGATCATCCTAGAAGCCCTTCTCTGTACCTGTTCCAGTTTGAATTCATCCTTCTTAAACATGGGAGACCAGAACTGCACACAGTATTCCAGGTGAGGTCTCACCAGTGCCTTGTATAACAGTACTAAAACCTTCTTATCTCTACTGGAAATACCTCGCCTGATGCATCCCAAGACCGCATTAGCCTTTTTCACGGCCATATCACATTGGCGGCTCATAGTCATCCTATGATCAACCAATACTCCAAGGTCCTTCTCCTCCTCTGTTACTTCTAATTGATGCTGTCATAAATATAAAGGGAAGGGTAAACACCTTTAAAATCCCTCCTGGCCAGAGGAAAAAACCCTTTCATCTGTAAAGGGTTAAGAAGCTAGTGTTGCTGGCACAGAGTGCCCGAGGCAAGCAACAGCTGGGTTTGTTGCCCGGTATGCGTTGCACCAGTGACCATTTTTTGGGACATAAGTGCAATATTTATTTTTAATGAGGGCACACACCCTGTTTTGAGAGGCCAGAAGATAATTTAGGGCCTGGCGGTTTTGCAGGGACAACAACTGGAGTTGATAAAGCTTTGAGTTAAGGCTTTTTTTAATGGCCAACGTGTTATTGGCAAATTTAGTGAGGAATATAGAGAGCTGGCGATAGAGCTTGGCCAATTTATTTATTTTATATGCTGGGATGAGGATTATATTGAATTTATTTTTTTATGAATGGTTACAGGGGTGGCATGTAGAGACCGCCGATGCCGGAGATTGCCCGATGGGAGTTGGGCCATGACCCGAAGGGGAGGGGTAAGGTATTTTAGGTAACAGCTTTTGTGCCAGCGGTGGGGTATCCATTTATAGGCTGAGTTATTATAGATGTAAAAGGACTGTTTGTTAGCTACTATACCATTGTGGCCCAATTTGTTGACTGCGGCTTTTAAGGGGAATAATATTGAGGCTTTTTGTTTGTGTTTTGGCTAAAACTATTAAAGAGAAGAATAGTGGTATTTGCGGAAGGGGACAAATAAAACTGACAGGTACTGTTACCGGAGAACCAGGTATGGTTAGCAGTGGCTTTTTGGCGATAACAAAGGAGGCTCAAGGAGATAGCACATAGCTGGACTGGTTTGGGGGCATGGGTTGCATTTTAGTAGGGTTTTTAGGGATTATTATTGCTGCTAAAATTTGCCTTTTTAGTATAGTTTTTTGTTAGGGTGGGCTGTGTTTGCAACCGAGTGGCGTTTAGTTTTAACTATTAGTTGCAGAGGTTTGACCAGTTGTGGGGGGTTGTCCTTTAAGGGAAGCCGGCCGCATGGTAGGGGATTTGGGAACATATTTAGCAGTTGGAAAGATTAAATTTACGGGCAAAAGCTATTTTTAAGGCCTTATAGGTATTTATATTTTGATTAATGGTTTTTATTTATTTATTTATTAGAGAGAGGAGATGGGGAACACTAGGCAAATGACACCTACTATGAGGGACTTTATGGTGTATATGCTTTTTTAGGGTTTTTTTTTTTTTGCTTATATTTTTTTAAAAATAATGATTTGAGTTTAAGATTCTTGGAGGGTGAAGTGGTGATGGGCTGGACGGTTCACCATTCTGCTGGTGGAGGAGTAAGCACCGCCTTCAGGCGAGAGTGATGGATTTAGCTTCTTGTGTTTTTTTACTTTTGCCACTGTGTGGGAAACCAGCAGGACGGTGTGGGTTTTTTTTAACTTTTTTTGGAGAGGCTCGTCTTTCCAGGTATGAACAAGCACGGAATTGTCTGGCTGCAAGGAATGGATAGGGGCATCCAATGGAAGAGGCTGGAAGTTTTTGGTGTACTTGTGGAGAGAAAAGAGAACAGCAGACAGAAAGCACATATACTGAGACAAAAAAACACACCCCATTTTTTACTTTTTGCCAAAACTGGTGTTCTATTTATAGGCCATGCCCTTTTAAACATAATTTTAAAGGGACTAAGCCCTAATTTACCCTTTGGGAGAGCGCGGACGCGGAGCAGGACAAGGGGCAGAGCATTGGGCCATTGCAGGTAGGCTTTTTAGCACACTTTTGAGAGGTGTCGCTTAAGGATTTGATTGGTATGCTTTATTATGCCACTGGCTTGCGGTTTTCAGGGCTTATGGAGTTTTTAGGGGATTTGTAAGGCATTTGAGATGTTTTGAATGATTTTTGATGTGAAGTGCGTTTTATTGTTAGATTTAATTTCTTTTTATAGGCCAGCGTGAGCATGTAGCACTTCAAAAGCATATTTTGAATTGGTAAAATATTGACCCGCTTTCCTGTTGACAGCTTGAGCGCATGGGTCAGGGCTACCAGCTCGGCAAGCTGGGCAGAGGTCCTGGCGGGCAACCCCTCGGCCTTTATGGTATTATGGAGGGTCACAACAGCATAACCTGCCCTTTTTTGCTTATTTATTATAGTGCTGCTATTATTGGTGTACCACTCACAATTTGCATTTGGGAGTGGTTGATTTTTTAAGTCTGGGCGGCTGGAGTATTGGGCATCTATGATATTTAGACAGTTGTGTTTTTGTTTTTTTGGTTTTTGGCAAAAGGGTGGCTGGGTTAAGGGACGGGCAAGGCTGCAGGGTGACTTTGGGTTTTTTTAAAAGCTTAGCCTGATACCGAGCTATTTAAGAGACCACCCTTAGTGTTTAGCAGGGCCTGGACCATACGGGGAGTATACATTTGCACGCCCCCCCCCCCCCCAGTGTTAGCTTTTTAAAGTATTAGGGCAGTGGCCGCGACTGCCCATAAACATGCCATCCACCCCTTGCAACTTGATTTAGTTGTTTGAAAAAATAAGCCACGGGACGTTTCCAGGTCCCTAACAACTGGGTTAGCACTCCCAGGGCTACCCCTTTTTGTTTATGTATGTATAACTCAAATGACTTAGAGAGATCCGGCAGACCCAGGGCTGGAGCTTTTATTAGCTTTTTTTAAAAAAAATTAAATGCTTTGTTAGCTTTTGGGGACCAGTGAAAGGGGTTGTGATTTGTTTTTTTGACGCAGTTGTACAACGGTTTAGCTCATAGTCCGAACTCTGGGATCCATATTCTGCAAAAGCCTGCCATACCCAGAAATGCCCTGAGCCGTTTACGATTGCTTGGGGTAGGAACTTGGCATATAGCTTTTTTTTTTTGTTTGAAAGCTGGTGCTCCCCTTGCCATATGTGGAACCCTAGGTACTGGACTTCTGGGAGGGCGATTTGAGCCTTATTTCATGCTACCTGATATTTTTGGAGTTTAACAAAGTTTAGGAGACCTAAGTGGCTTTAAGGAAAGGGGATAGGCCCACAGTGGCAATTACAAATTGCAAAAGGAGGGCCTTCTTCGTATTGTTCCACTTTTTTAGGTCCTTGGCCAGAGCCTGGCCAAAGAGGGTGGGGGTGTTAGGGCCAAAGGGGACACCGAATCTGCCATTACAGCTTGGGGTGGTGCTCTGGGGACTAACATTGGTTACTATTGAGCCTGCCGGAGTCAAATTACACCACTGCAAAATATTTGTTCTATTTTTTAAAGCCATAAACGCTTGCACATACATATGTTTATTTTATTTACCTGTTTGCTGACAAAACAGGATCAATTGGAGGATTGCATTATAACTAATTGACCCTCCCAGTGGCCACCGTTCCTGGTCCTTTAGCTAATATTGAGGCCAGTTTACTGTACAGAATCTTTTACAGTTGTTTTTAGTTATTAGATTTGACCCAAGCTCTTTTTAGTTTGCTAGAATGCATTCTAGGGGTGTACTCTGAGCCCTGCCTGTGGTACTTTGTCCCTGTTCCATGTTCTCGGACGACACTGGGCATCCCCAGGTCTTAACAGAGAAAAATCCAGACCACTGGACTGTTCCTACCTTATCCAAGGGACCGGTTCCCTACCATCACCTGCAGTCGCTTTTCCATTATATGAGCATGTTGCACCGTTGTGCCCTCCGGGGTCAATCAAATCGCGTCTCCTCCGAGGCCTTTCGATGAAGTCACCGGTGCGCACTGGGCATTGGTTCTCGCCGCAATCTGTTGACTGCCGGGAGGGGTCTGAGCAAAGCTAAATAGCAGCCTCGAGCCCCACGTTGGGTGCCAAAAACTGTTGCTGGCACACAGTGCCCGAGGCAAGCGACAGCTGGGTTTGTTGCCCGGTTTGCATTGCGCCAATGACCACAATGGGGTGGAGAAGCAGAGAGTTTTATTTGAAGCTTTAAATAGGGACACAGGGTGACTGAGCTGTCTCAAATCCTGCTCACTAGAGACAGGTTACACTGTACAATTTATGGCTTTTTTTTATTTAACTATGCAAGCATATATACTTAATTATGTGTTGCTTTGTACAATAGCGCAGCTAATTATTTAAAACAGCTAGTTATTTTTTTTAATTAGCATTATTTATGCTGTGCCGTATATGGTTATATTTCCCCTTAATTTTTGCTAAACATATTTTTTTATTTATATGTTTACTTGGTTGAAGCTGGTTCTGGCTAGCGAGCTATATGCAAACAGGTTTGTTTGTGTGATAGCTGCCGCATAGTTTTGCAGGGTTACAGAAATTTCAAGGAATGGAGGAGCTGAGGTTTGCCTGGGCCTAGAGCAGGAAGGCTTTATTGACACTTGTGGTTTTTTACCCTTTCGAGTTATTTAGAGTAGTGCCCAGTAGTTCCAACAGTAGGATAACCTCGCTGGCACCTGACCAAAATGACCAATGAGGACATAAGATACTTTCAAAGCTGGAGAGGGGGGGAAACAAAGGTTCTCTCTGTCTGTGTGTTGTTTTTTTGCCAGGAACAGAAAAGGAATGGAGTCTTAGGACTTAGTAAGTAATCTAGCTAGATATGCGTTAGATTCTGTTTTGTTTAAATGGCTGATAAAATAAGCTGCGCTGAATGGAATGTGTATTCCTGTTTTTGTGTCTTTTTGTAACTTAAGGTTTTGCCTAGAGGGATTCTCTATGTTTTGAATCTGATTACCCTGTAAGGTATTTACCATCCTGATTTTACAAAGGTGATTCTTTTACTTTTTCTTCAATTAAAATTATTTTTTTAAGAACCTGATTGCTTTTTCATTGTTCTTAAGATCCAAGAGTTTGGGTCTGTGTTCACCTATGCAAATTGGTGAGGATTTTTATCAAGCCTTCCCCAGGAAAGGGGGTGTAGGGTTTGGGAGGATTCTGGGGGGAAAGATGTTTCCAAGCGGGCTCTTTCTCTGTTATATATTTGTTAGATGCTTGGTGGTGGCAGCAATAAAGTCCAAGGGCAAAAGGTAAAATAGTTTGTACCTTGGGGAAGTTTTAACCTAAGCTGGTAAAAGTAAGCTTAGGGTTTTTTTTCATGCAGGTCCCCACATTTGTACCCTAGAGTTCAGAAGTGGGGAAGGAACCTTGACAGATGCGTCCCAGCTTATAACTAAAATTCTTTTAATCCCTAAATGCATAACCTTACACTTCTCACTATTAAATTCATCCTATAACTATTACTCCAGTTTACAAGATCATCCAAATCTTCCTGTATGATTTCCCAGTCCTTCTCTAAATTGGCAATACTTCCCAGCTTTGTATCATCCACAAACTTTATTAACACACTCCCACTTTTTGTGCCGAGGTCAGTAATAAAAAGATTAAATAAGATTGGTCCCTAAACTGATCCCTGAGGAACTCCACTGGTAACCTCCCTTCATGATTTGTCTTCATGGTGTACTGTTCTACAACCCCATTAAACTTTCCATTCTTCAAAACAGTTGTATGACTCCATGTTCCTGGTTGCTTGCCTTGTGGTCTCTTCTTCTGGACTCAATTGCTCCTTCTTCTTGACTCACTGTACTCCCTACTTGGGTCTTGGTCACTATACTTTTCCCCTTCCAGGGTATCAAAGTCCTCTGGACAAACTGTCTCAGGCAGTCTTCAGCTCCACAGCCAAGGAAACTCTAACCCACCCACTACTCCAGCCTAGGGATCCTATGGCTAGCAACCAAAGTCTATTCAATCCTAGACCCTTCTCCTATTTCCCTGGGCTCCTTCCTTATTTTCTGTCCAATCCTGGGCTACCACTAGAGCTTTCTCTGCTCTCTGTGGCTACTTCACCCCCTCTCGACTTCTTACCGGGGTCTATAGTTCACAGCAGCATCCCAGTGCTTACTATCCCCCTAGATCTCTTCCTTGCCTCTTGCCAAGTCCCCTCCTCTATAGGGAGTAACAGCAGAGCTCCTTCCTGCTGCCCCCTCTTGCCATCAACTTCCTCTCTTTATCCACGAAAATGTAAATAGTGAGGATGAAGGAATGCATCCATCTCTTTCTTTAAAGCTTATGCTATGGTCCCTATGTCAACTGCATGTTATCACAAACTATTTGTAACTATTCTGGGTGCCCATTGGATGGAAGAACTAATGGGCAAACACTAGTGGTTCAGGCAATATAAATGTATTGTTTAAGTGAGTATGTTTGGTAGGTGCAGAAAGATATGCACTCACATTCTTATAATTAGCACTAGGCAAAATATTTGTAATGAACAATTTTGTATTGTTAACATTTGCTTGTTTTCAACTTCGGGAAAGTTTTATGAAATTGGAGCAAATTTTACCAAATTTGAACAGTTTCAATAAAATGTTGAAATTTGTTTTTATTATTATTTAAGGGTTTACAAAGAAGCAAAAACTTATGAGAGTGAGTGTGCTGGGCTTTACCACGACCTCTTCCACTGACCAGGATTACTAAGGCGTTGCAATTATAAAAGCACTTTAGAAACATAACTGAATAGGACAACATTATTACCCTGATTTCTGAGGTTCTCAAAAGTAAATGCTATGCCTAAGGTTGCATAGAAAGCCTGTGGGGAGGAGGAGTCAGAGGAGAGATAGAAGCTAGTCTTAACTCTCAGTTCCTTGCCTAATCCATTAGGTCACAGTGCCTCCCGGGCTTGTTTCCTAACATCTCTGCGTCTCAATTGTCCCATATGTATGTGGGGTGGGGAAATTTTTTTTTACTACAAGCATTTTACATGGAGTATTATCCTTACTTTGCAGATGGAGAAACAGAGGCAGGAGTGTGTGTGGAGGGAAGGGGATGGGGAATGATTTCTTCTGTGCAGTAATTTACCAATAGCCTAGTTGCTTCAGGCCTTCTGCAGGGCCTAACTTACCAGAATCCTAGATGCTGTTGGCCTGGGTCATAAGAAATGGAAAGGCCTTTGAGATGAGATGAGGATTGGTGGAGGGTACTGGAGAATGGCAATGCCTGATTAATCTGCAACTCTTCTGAACTTAAGTATTAAATTCTTCTCTCCATTTTTTTCTTACTTCTGTTATACTTCTTAAAATTCAAAGTCATTTTTTTTCTTAAATGCTTCTTTTAAACTTCTGCATTATATTGAAATGTCTGAAGTGACTTTTTTCTTTTTTAAAACATGGATCCACTGGGCTCATTAGGGTCAGAGCTTTTTGATCTCAGGCTTTGTATCACTACTATATTGCCACTGTCATGTGTGGATCATGTTTCCAAAGAATAAAGAGTGAAGGGGAAATTCAAAAGTTCTTTCATTCATAAACCTGTAAAAAATAAAGACACAGAGGCGACAGCCCTACGGGGGTCCAGAATTCATTATCTGAAGCTCCCATCTATAGCCATAATAGCATTTCTTGGATCCTATTTCAAAGAGCCAGTTCAGGCAGTGGAGAGTATAAATAAGCTAATTCATAACACAAGGTAGCATTTAAATGATTGGAGATTAGAACTGATACTAACTATGATATAAAACATTGAAAGTGGATACTAGAGAAGACTCATTGGAGGAAGCATTTTTTAAGGAGTGATACACTGCAATAAATAAATAAATAAGTAAATCAATCAATCAATCAATCAAACTACAGTCCTAGGAGCTGTTTCAGAGACTATTATAAAAGGAAATCAGCACATTGCACAGGAAAACAAACACTAATGAATCAAAAGTGACAAGGCCAGAAAGGAGAATTTGAGGTTCACATTCTGACTATCAGTATTTTGCAGAAATATTCATTACTGTTTTGTCTAACCTGTTTTGAAATACAGGCAGTCCTGCTTCTCCCACCTTCATTGCTAATCTATTCCACTGCTTAGTAGCTTTCATTGTTAATCACATTGTTTTATTATATAGCCCAGAGTTTTCCTTCTCTAGTTTTGGGCCATTGCTCTTTGTCCAATCCTTTTCAGGGACTCCAAATAGTTTCTTAATTTCATTTTTATTATGCCGTCGGAACGCACACTGTAGGTGGTGATCGTGTCTTCACTGAGTCTAGTGCAAGTTTAGCTCTATCAGTCTCTTTGTATTTCCTACACCCCAACCCTTACATCACTTTTCAAATCCTTCATTTAATTTTCACTGTATTTTCTACATCCTTCCTAAACTGTGAGAAACCAACTCTACACATGATGTGTAGTTCCCCGAAGGGTATATAGCATAGCACTGTTCTCTCTCTGCACTGGAAGACAGCTTTGGCCTTTTTTTTTTTTTTTTTTGCATCATGCTCAAAGGTCATATTTTGTTTGCTATATTATTCCTAGATCTTTATAAGACTCAGCCATAATATTCTGGAGTTTGTGTCTGAGCTGCTTATTTCCTCTCCCTGTAGACTAGATTGTGCCATCTGAGTTGGGAGACAACTGGAACTGTACCATCCAAAGGGGAACTTGAAATGGAATTTACCTCATACATAGTCATATGACTCTAAGCTTCCTGGTGCATAAGGGTATGTCTACATAGCATTTTGAAGTGAGCTTCCCAGCCAAGGTCTACAGACTCAGGCTAGCAGGGCTTGCACTAGTATTCTAGCAATTGCTGCATAGACAGCACTTTGAAGTTTCAGCTCAAGCTGCAGTTTGGTCTCTGAAGCGTAGGGAGGGGACAACACCACTTGCTAGGCTAACTCATCTAGATCAGGGATTGGCAACCTTTGGCACGTGGTCCCTTGGCGGGCCAAGTCGGTTTGATTACTTGCTGCGTCCGCAGGTTCGGCCAATTGTGGCTCCCACTGGCCACGGTTCGCCGTCCCAATCCAATGGGGGCTGCAGAAAGCAGCGCGGGGTGAGGGATGTGCTGGCCACCACTTCCTGTAAACAAACTGGCCCGGCCCGCCGGGGGCTTTCCCTGGCAGGCCGCGGGTCAAAGATTGCCGATCACTGATCTAGATTATTCATTCCAGCATTCACTTATATTTCTTTGGTATATTTATCTATTCTTATTATGTGCTTTGAAAAAAGAATAGGTAACTATGTGGACAATGAGAAGCACATTTAAGAAGTGCATGTGATGTTGGACAGGAAAGATGAGCAGTGTTTGAGAACTGAAAATGTTGTAACCTCTGTGTATTTTTTGTAAATATAAACTGGAATACTTAGAAAATATCAAGGTCTTGAATGAAGGGAAGTGAGATACTTGAAAAAAAGGAAATTTATTCGAAATTCAAGGGATCTTTTTTGCATTTCATTATAAATTTGAAAATGGGCTTATTTTTGTTGATTTTTTTGCTAAAATAAATGGATTTTTGAGCATATTCAGGCTCATTTTCAAGTGAAATGGACCTTTTATTAGTAAAAGTGATCTTTAAAGAAAACACCATACCAGCCAAAAATCTGATCCAATAACTGACTGCATAATCTGAAAGTTGTAATTTCTATTTTTTTCATATTCATAGTTCAAAATTATTATATTTTGAAAATGGAAAAAGAAAAACATATTGATTTACATCCTGTGTCTGCTATGTCTCTATCTAAAGCCATTCCCTCCACCATGAAGAAGTTGACAACACCTGTAAATTATTTTTTTTTCAGTTAGTTGATTTACCTGAAATAACAAATGCACCAGTTGCTTCTCCCCCACCCTCCAAACTCATTATTCTAAAGACAAAAGCCAAGGATGAAGGTTCTATATTTCTGTACAACTTATCTACGAGGTTGGTATTGCAGAAGTTGGTTGTTTGATTTTTAGACGTATGTGAATGGTCAGATTTTAATTTACATGACAAACTGGAAATTTTTGTGCCTAAGCAGTTCCTGAAACAGATTTGCTATTCATATTGTAATGTATTTATGCCTTTCATTCAAAGCTCTGTTCTCAGGAGTTATAGCATGTCTCTTCTACAAGTGTTATGAGAAGCTATTTGCCCTTTATTATTTTTTTTTTAAATTACTTTGCTGATAATGGAGGGTTGGCTCTTTGTGCTGCATACCAGTAATGATTCTTTTGTTATGTTGATAGAAAGCTTAAAAGAAAGGGCAATTAAAAGTTATTAAGAGAGATGACGATGAAAAGTGATTAACAATTGTTTTTAGCTGTAATGAGATAACCGTGAGTCATTTTTAATGGTACTATGATAATTCTGTTCAAGTTACCTCATGACAAACTGATACATCTCTTAAACAAGGAATGTTTAACATTTAAATAGGTTTATCAGAATTCTGTACTGTAGTATAGTACAGTGAGGCTTGTTCAGTGATGCTAGTACAGTGATGCTAATTAAGGATCCCACAACACATACAGTACATTTTTAGCCATTATTTTCGTTGGCTTAAAAACTCCTGACCATTCGAAATTTCACTGAACATACACTTGTCACTCGTGGGAATCCTGGAGCTGTATAAATTGCTTTGATGTTTAGATATTTAGCAGTGATGACTGAAAATTATCCATCAAAAATGCATGGACATTTTTGCTTTTTTTCTATTTTTGTGTGTGCAAAGTGTCTGGTTTTGATTAAAAGCGTTGCCTTTACATAAAATAAAATAAAACTGAGCAACTGAAAATCAAAAAGCCAAAACTGGAGAAAAAAATAGCCAATAGCCCCCCCAAAATTTTTGATTTGGAAATGCCATGGTGGTACCTCTGAAGAGTTGCAGTTCAGGTGCCTCATGCCCTGTTTTGTTCCTAGATCCTAAGGATGGAAGGGACCATGGTGATCATCTCCTATATAACACAGGCCATAGAACTTCACCAAAATACTTTTTAGAGCTTATCTTTTATAAAAACATCCAATCTTATTTTAAAATGGGCCTATTTGTTCAATATCTTCATAAATGATCTGGAGGATGGTGTGGATTGCACTCTCAGCAAATTTGCGGATGATACTAAACTGGGAGGAGTGGTAGATACGCTGGAGGGGAGGGATAGGATACAGAAGGACCTAGACAAATTGGAGGATTGGGCCAAAAGAAATCTGATGAGGTTCAGTAAGGATAAGTGCAGGGTCCTGCACTTAGGACGGAAGAACCCAATGCACAGCTACAGACTAGGGACCGAATGGCTAGGCAGCAGTTCTGCGGAAAAGAACCTAGGGGTGACAGTGGGCGAGAAGCTGGATATGAGTCAGCAGTGTGCCCTTGTTGCCAAGAAGGCCAATGGCATTTTGGGATGTATAAGTAGGGGCATAGCGAGCAGATCGAGGGACGTGATCGTTCCCCTCTATTCGACATTGGTGAGGCCTCATCTGGAGTACTGTGTCCAGTTTTGGGCCCCACACTACAAGAAGGATGTGGATAAATTGGAGAGAGTCCAGCGAAGGGCAACAAAAATGATTAGGGGACTGGAACACATGACTTACGAGGAGAGGCTGAGGGAGCTGGGATTGTTTAGCCTGAAGAAGAGAAGAATGAGGGGGGATTTGATAGCTGCTTTCAACTACCTGAAAGGGGGTTCCAAAGAGGATGGCTCTAGACTGTTCTCAATGGTAGCAGATGACAGAACGAGGAGTAATGGTCTCAAGTTGCAGTGGGGGAGATTTAGATTGGATATTAGGAAAAACTTTTTCACTAAGAGGGTGGTGAAACACTGGAATGCGTTACCTAGGGAGGTGGTAGAATCTCCTTCCTTAGAGGTTTTTAAGGTCAGGCTTGACAAAGCCCTGGCTGGGATGATTTAACTGGGAATTGGTCCTGCTTCGAGCAGGGGGTTGGACGAGATGACCTTCAGGGGTCCCTTCCAACCCTGATATTCTATGATTCTATGATTCTATTTCCCAGATGAACTATATCTCTGAACTACATATTGCAGGAAGAATTTCGTCAGCAAAATGGGAATGATCATTGGGAATTTTTAATAACACTTTACTAGATGCCCCAAAAGCCACAATCCCAGAATCCAGGAAGGACATTAAAAAAAAAATGAACCTGATTTAGAAGGGAAGTGAAGGAAGCTTTAAAAAGTATAACTAATGGAAGAAAGAGGAAGTTGATATTAAAGAATATAAATCAGAAGATAGCAACTGTAGAAAATTGATAAGGAAAACAAAGGGACATAAAAATAAATCTACAGTCAATAGAATTAAGGACAATTAGGTGAATTTTTAAAGTTTATTAGGATCAAAAATAATCATAGAAATCATAGAATCATAGAACTGGAAGGGACCTTGAGACATCATCTAGTCCAGCCCCCTGCACTCAAGGCAGGACTAAGTATTATCTAGACCATCCCTGACAGGTGTTTATCCAACCTGCTCTTAAAAAGCCCCAATGCTGGAGATTCCACAACCTCCTTAGGCAATTTATTCCAGTGCTTAACCTCTTTGACAGTTAGGAAATTTTTTCCTAATGTCCAACCTAAACTGCCATTGCTGCAATTTAAGCCTATTGCTTCTTGTCCTGTCCTCAGAGATTAAGCAGAACAATTTTTCTCCCTCCTCCTTGTAACATCCTTTTATGTACTTGAAAACTGTTATTATGTCCCCTCTCAGTCTTCTCTTCCCCAGACTAAACAAACCCAATTTTTTCAATCTACCCTCATAGATCATGTTTTTTAGAACTTTAATAATTTTTGTTGCTCTTCTCTGGACTTTCTCCAATTTGTCCACATCTTTCCTGAAATGTGGCATGCAGAACTGGACACAATAGTCCATTTGAGGCCTAATCAGTGCAGAGTAGAGCCGAAGAATTACTTCTTGTGTCTTGCTTACAATACTCCTGCTAATATATCCCAGAATGATGTTTGCTTTTTTTGCAACAGCATTACACTCTTGATTCATATTTAGCTTGTGATCCACTATGACCCCCAGATCCCTATCCGCAGTACTCTTTCCAAGGCAGTCATTTCTCATTTTGTATGAGTGCAACTGATTGTTCCTTCCTAACTGGAGTACTTTGCATTTGTCCTTATTGAATTTCATTCTATTTACTTCAGACCATTTATCCAGTTTGTTCAGATCATTTGAAGTTTAATCTTATCCTCCAAAGCACTTGCAACCCCTCCCAGCTTGGTATTGTCTGCAAACTTTATAAGTGTACTTTATAAGTCGATGATGAAAGGAGAACAGCAGAATACAGTACCTGGATTTCAGAAAAGAAGACTTTGACTCCCTCAGGGAACTGATGGGCAGGATCCCCTGGGACAATAACATGAAGGGGAAAGGAGTCCTGGAGATCTGGCTGTATTTTAAAGAATCCTTATTGATGTTGCAGGAAAGAACCACCTCAATGTGTAGAAAAAATAGTAAATATGGCAGGTTGCCAGCTTGGTTTAAAGGTGGAATGCTTGCTGATCTTAAACACAAAAGAAGAAGCTTATGAGACGTGGAAGACAAACAACCAGGAAGGAGTATAAAAATATTGCTCAGGTATGCAGGAGTGAAATCAGGAAGGCCAAATCACACTTGGAGTTGCAGCTAGCAAGGGATGTTAAGAGTAACAAGAAGGGTTTCTTCAGGTATGTTAGCAACAAGAAGAAGGCCAAGGAAAGTGTCGACCCTTACTGAATGAGCGAGGCAAACTAGTGACAGAGGATGTGGAAAAAGTTAATGTACTCAATGCTTTTTTTGCCTCTGTCTTCACAAACAAGGTCAGCCAGGCTACTGCACTGGGCAGCACAGTATGGGAAGGAGGTAACCAGCCCTCCGTGGAGAAAGAAGTGGTTCAGGACTATTTAAAAAAGCTGAAAAAATCTATGGGACTGGATGCACTGCATCTGATGGTGCTAAAGGAGTTGTGGATGTGATTGCAGACCCATTGGCCATTATCTGTGAAAACTCTTGGCTATGGGGGGAGGTCCCAGATGACTGGAAAAAGGCTAATTTAGTTCCCATCTTTAAAAAAAGGGAAGAAGGAGGATCTGGGGAACTACAGGCCAGTCAGCCTCACCTCAGTCCCTGGAAAAATCATGGAGCAGGTCCTCAAGGAATCAATTCTGAAGCACTTATAGGACAGGAAAGTGATCAGGAACAGTCAGCATGGATTCACCAAGGGCAAGTCATGCCTGACTAACCTAACTGCCTTCTATGACAAGATACCTGGCTCTGTGAATGAGAGGAAAGCAGTGGACATGTTATTCCTTGACTTTAGCAAAGCTTTTGACACGTTCTCGCACAGTATTCTTGCCAGCAAGTTAAAGAAGTGTGGGATGGATGGACTATAAGGTGGATAGAAAGCTGGCTAGATCATCGGGCTCAACGGGTGGTGATCAATGGCTCCATGTCTAGTTGGCAGCCGGTATCAAGCAGAGTGCCCCAAGGGTTGGTCCTGGGACCGGTTTTGTTCAATATCTTCATAAATGATCTGGAGGATGGCGTAGACTGCACTCTCAACACTGTGAGGAGTGGTAGATACACTGGAGGGTAGGGATAGGATACAGAGGGATCTAGACACATTAGAGGATTGGGCCAAAATAAATCTGATGAGGTTCAACAAGGACAAGTGCAGAGTCCTGCACTCAAGACGGAAGAATCCAATGCACCGCTACAGACTAGGGACCGAATGGCTAGGCAGCAGTTCTGCGGAAAAGGACCTAGGGGTTACAGTGAACAAGAAGCTGGGTATGAGTCAACAGTGTGCCCTTGTTTCCAAGAAGGCTAACGACTTTTAGGGCTGTATAACTAGGAGCATTGCTAGCATAGAGGGGTTGTGATCATTCCCCTCTATTCAGCATTGGTGAGGCCAGTTTTGGGCCCCAAACTACAAGAAGGATGTGGAAAAATTGGAAAGAGTCCAGTGAAGGGCAAAAAAATGATTAGGGGTCTGGAGCACATGACTTATGAGGAGAGGCTGAGGGAACTGCGATTGTTTAGTCTGCAGAGGAGAAGAATGGCGGGGGGGAGGGGTTAGATAGCTGCTCTCAACTATCTGAAAGGGGGTTCCAAATAGGATGGATCTAGACTGTTCTCAGTGGTAGCAGATGACAGAACGAGGAGTAATGGTCTCAAGTTGCAGTGGGGGAGGTTTAGGTTGGATATTAGGAAAAACTTTTTCACTAGGATGGTGGTGAAACACTGGAATGGGTTACCTAGGGAGGTGGTGGAATCTCCTTCCATAGAGGTTTTTAAAGTCAGGCTTGACAAATCCCTTGCTGGGACGATTTAGTTGGGGATTGGTCCTGCTTAGAGCAGGGGGTTGGACTAGATGACCTTCTGAGGTTCCTTCCTACCCTGATAATCCATGATTCTATGATTGTATGATAATTTGTACCTAACAATTGTACTGGTCCATTACTAAATGGAAATGATAAAAATAACAGTAATAATTCAGAAAAGACAGAAGTGTTCAATACGTATTTCTGTTCTGTATTCTGGGGAAAAACAGATGATGTAGTCATATCATATGAGAATGATAACACTCTTTCCATTCCGCTAATATCTGAGGGGTATGCTAAACAGCAATTATTAAAGTTACACATCTTCAAATCATCAAGTCCAGATAATTTCAGGCCAAGAATTTTAAAAGACCTGGCTGATGCGCTTGCGGGACCCTTCATGTGATTTTCAATGAGTCTTGGAGCTCTGGGGAAGTTCTAGAAGACTGGAATAAAGGTAGTGTTGTGCCCATATTTTAAAAGGGTTAATGGGATGACATTATAAGATATTAATGCCGGGCAAGAAAATATAAGGTAAATTATAAGGTAATTTAGGTAAATTATAAGGTAAACTGTAAGATATCGATGCCGGGCAACAAAATACAACAGCTAATACAGGACTCAGCTAATAAAGAATTAAAGGAATATAATATAATTAATGCCAATAAATTGGGGTATATGGAAATAGTTACTGTCAAACTAACTGGATATCTTTTTTTAAGAGTGAGAGGTTGAGCCAGTGAGGATTAAACAACTAGAAGGCTAAGTGACTCAGAAACAACCTTTAAGGGCATTTAAAAAGGTCCTGAAATAGTAAACAGGGCCATTCCTTGTAGATAGTTAAGCAGACTACATTCTTTAATATGTATATATGTATTGTTAGAGAATCAAAGGATAGATACTAAGTGCACTTATCTGTATTTACCTATATCTCATTAGAAGTTTAACAATGTAACCAGATTAGCTTGTTGATGGTAATTCCCTATTATGTCTTAATTACATTATATTCTGCGTGCAGATGGTGCAGTTAACCTTAAAATAAAGACCTTGTCTTTAGCTTAAATTGTCTATTCCATAATGGAATGCATTTCTAGTATGAATGGCTAATTGTTTTACGTTAATTAATACTACTAGTTTACCTGTGTATACATAGGGAATAGACGTTTAGCTTCAAAGCAACAATATCCACTGCCCATTCTTCATCCAGGAAGGCCCCTGCTGTGATGTCTGCTGTCAAGAGGATAATGGCCGGCTAGAGAACTATTAAGGAAGCTTCTGGGATGATCATGTTTTATCTCAGATCTGGTTAAACTTTGTCAGAGGAAGTTCATGTCTCAAGACTGAGGGCTCCAGGTCTACCCTGGATTATCCCTGCACATTCTCCTGGAAGAATTTGAACAAATGCTACACTTGGACTGCCTGTTGCACTATAACCTATTGAATTGATTCTAGAAGGTCTTTTACCTTCAGCAGCCTCACCATCTCTGCAGTGAAACTGACCTGAGAACTTTATTCATATCTGTATGTATAATGATCTTTTAGCCACAGTAACTCCTTTTCTTTTCTCTTTTAATAAATCTTAGATTTAGTTAAGAAGAATTGGCTATAAGCATGTATTTGGGTTTAGGAGAAGATTCAGGATTGGAAGTGTGTAGGGGTCCTCCTCAGTAATAAACAAGGCTGCTAGAAGCCAGAGTGGGGCTGGTGTCTTGCTGACAAGCTTCTAGGGTCAGAGTTGCTGGACAAGTTCTGCAGTTATACACAGACATTCATGGTATTACCTCCATGCTGTTTGGCTGTTTGAGAGTCACCCACATTCAGATCTACAACACCAAAGTATTATCAAGTACCCAAGATACAGGGTAGAAGGTGGCAACCCCTCACTAGTTTGGACAGTGTCCCGGAATGTGATAGTTAGCCTGTTTCATATACTACTAAAATTTATTATGGATTTGTTTGGTGTTCAGTTTAAAATGAGTTAGTGATCCCAGTCAATTTTACAGAGGACAGACAACTAGAGTACATAAGCTACCACCACCAAATTTTAAGTAATTGGCACTAAATGTTCTTGTTGACAAATTTAGCAGAAAGATCAATAAGTGCACAGACATGGGAACTGTACATTATCCCTCCACACTGCTGCACCATTGTCCTTCCAGGTCAGGGCTGAGACACATCAGAGGGAAGCTTGTACTGTGATTGCATATGGTTATCTGTGTTTAGCAAGAACAGGGGGTTTCTATTCTTGTCAATCTGCCACCTTTCACAAGCACTAAATTCAGTTAAAAGAACAAATTAAATGGATATTTTGATTCTGGATTTCCATGCCAGAATCGAAGTGCAGCTGAATGAACTTGCAAGTTAAATGAAAGGATGAGGGTTTATGGAGATATATTTTCACTTTCCAGAAGTTTATTGCCTTGTATGTTTAACATCCAATATGAAAATAATTATAAATTATTAAAATGCATCAGCTTGTGATTTTTTTACTTTGAGAAGTTAAACCATCACTTTGGCATTTTAATCCTGTATAATTCATTTCATTACTAGTTGTTAAAGAAAGGCTATAGGCATCTTAGAAGATTTATTCAATTGTTTTACCAGAAGATATATATTAATTGTGTTAAATACATCTTTTACAAGAGTGATTATGAGAAATAGAAGACAACAATGCAAAGATAAAAGGACCAGTTAGATTATGGGATTGGTGGCTAGATGGCTACACTGAATCTTTTCTTCTTAGGCCACTCGCTGGAATCTAGCCAAGAGGCTGATAGAACATGAAGAAGAACTTCATTCTGTAGTAGCTGTTTGACGTTTTATGACAAATGAGCTGATGGTGAATTTGATTTTATTATTTATAGCACAGTGATGTAGTTTATACATATACATACACACAGACATATTAAGGGCACCTAAAGATGGCAACCATTATGAACCTCTATTTTAGTATCCCTACAAATTTTGGCTTAAACAATTATTTAAGTGCTGAAAATGGCTATATTTGTTCTGAAAGTAAAGGGGAAATGTTTCTACAAAGGTTGAGTAAAACTGGTCAAACTACCTTTGAGTTATAGGTTACTAAAAATTGCTGTTTGGAAATACTGACTTTTGTCTTATATTTATTAATCTCTATGTAGTGTCAGACCTTTGATGTGGTTAAATCACCTTGAAATTAATGTGTGATCTGTATTTGACAAAATTTAGCAAAGTTTAACATGTTTTTTTATGGATAGTTTGGGCCCTAATCCTGTTCTTATTCACTGAAGGACCAATACAACTCCCATTAAAGACTTACACATATGTGAGATTAGGCCCTTAAACTGAAGCTATAGGTACAATCCTGCTTTCATTGAGGTTAATAGAAGCATTTTTTAAACACGGATTTAAGTGCAAGCAGGACTGGGCTCTGTATAAGTGTGTGCTTGCTGTCTTTCTATTAGCTGTCTGAAACTTAGAAAAAAAACATAAGGATCCTTCTGTATCTAACTGACAAGCAAATTGTGCCAGATCTTCAAATATTGGCAATTTCTTACAATTTTATTTTTTTCTGGACTTGTATTATTTTTCATGTGGATACTGTAATAGCTTGTGCACTTCTTACACATATCACATCGGTGTGTACTTGCTCACACAAGTAGTCCTATTGAACTAAATGCGATCAGTTGAGTGAGTAAGTGCACACTAGTGAAAATAAAGGGTTACATAATCTTGTCTTAAATGTTGGTTGTTATACTCTAATTAAAATGTGTCTGACATGACATAAAATATGATTTCTCCAAATATATTTCTGGCAGGATTTAAACTAAACTATAAAACAGATTTATCAGTTTAAATTTCTGATTTTGGGTAACATTTTTAAAAGTGCCAAAGTTATACTGGAGCCTAAGTTACATTTCAAAATTGGCTGAGGGCCAGATGAATTTTGTACAAAATATGCCTTGTAAGGTATCATTTGAAAACTCATAATTTGCTGATCTTTATTGTCCTGATAAAATATGTGTGGAAACACAGTATGTAAAGTTATAAGATTCTACTGTATGACATTGCTGACACAAGTTCCAAGTCTAGAAAGGCATACATAAACCAGCTCCTCAAAGACAAAGTCAAAATGACACCTGCACAAGGTGTCCACAATATCAAATGACTATAACCTGGTTAAGTGGCCATTCTTCATCAGGAAAAAGGGTGTGAGTGAGAAATCTAAATTTTGGCACCAGAAAAACAGCAAAAGGTTCCCATTCTCACAGATTTTCTGTCTCCTGAACCTCTTCTGGAGGTGATTTTCAAAGAAAAAGAGGCCCCAAAGTACTCCTCCCTTTCTGTCTGCTCACAGCATCTACAATATTTGAAGGACAAGGAAAATATCACTGGACTTGGGGAGGGGTCCTGGCTAAAAGGAATCCAGCCAGTAAGCATGTTGTGAGACAAATCTTTGCTTTGAATTAATTTAGCTCATTAAGTTATTGGTTGTATTTTACCTTTAATTTCTTTGTGACCAGTTCTGGCTTTTATGCCTCATTACCTGTAATCACTTAAAATTTATATTTCTGTAGTTAATAAAACTTGTTTTATTGTTTTATCTAAATCATTGTGTTTGGACTGCAGTGTTTGGGAAATTCCATTTCAGATAACAGGATTTATGCATGCCATTTTCTATTAATGAAATGACTGACTTTAGATGATCTTGTATTGTCTGGGCGGGTACTGGGCAGTAAAAGACACACCTCTCTGGGGACAAATCTGGGACTGGGAGTTTGCTGATGTCGTCCTGCAATATAATTCATGAGTGGCTGGCTATAGCACTCATATAATATATCTGGGAATTATTTACATGCTGAAGGCTGTGTGTGTGCAGACCAAGAGTAGTTGTTCTCATAGAAAAACAGTGTAAGAGGCACCCCAGGATGTAGAATTGAGGGGACACAGCTTTCAATCTGTCCAGATTGTATCCTGGATAATGTCACAGCCACCACTACATTACAGCTGGTAATGTATTTCATTCTGCCTGGAAGAGTGCATCTTTCTAAATTCAATATTAGTGCATGGAAGGGGACAAATAAAAACATGGTATTTTGGATTCACAGTGTGCTTGATACTCCTTACACTTACATCAGTTTTCCACTGGTGTAACCCCCCTGACTTCTGTGGATATACTTCTAATTTGCATCAGTAAGCCAGAGGAGAATTGTGTCAAAGTTACACTAATTAGAGCATCAAATTAACATTGGAATTAGTGATCTACCCTCCACAAGATAGGCCACATTTCCCTCTGCGGAGTGTACTCTGAGGGGCTCGCAGGCTAACATCAACTAAAGAGATTTGGAAACCTAATGGTATGACAGAGCAAGGCAATGACGCTCTTGTATCCAGAATAAAATCAATGACAAAACAAGAAAATTAAGCCAAATACTGATGAAAGTACCAGAAATTAAAAGAAAAGAGCAACTGCTAGGATTGCTAAAAAAAGCAATTGGCCATAACAATCTATATTTCTTCCCAATGCTCCCCAGTGTAGCTGATCAGAACATTCTAGGTGTGTGGCAATAGGGATAAAGAGAGAGACAATCACATCCTAGAGTTTAGAGCACTGCCCCAGTACGTGGGAGCTCACATCACTCTGAATCAGGCAAGGCAGGGATTTGAAACTGGATTTTCTCCGTGTAGGGCAGGGTCCTAATCACTAAGCTAAATACACATATCTGGCAGCTCCCAAATCAAACAGCTCAGGTTTTGATCAGAAAATGGACATTTCAGCACAGCTCTGTTTTCTCAGTAATGTTGGAAAGGTTTTGCTTTCATTCCAATTTGGAACAAAAATAGATTTTGAAACCTCAAATGTTGCTGTGAAATGTAATTGTCCTCCAGGCAACTATTCTCCCTTGGCTCTTCAGAACAACATGTGGGTGTGAAACATCAGGACCCAGACACCCCTAGGGGAGAACAAGAAGTTTGAACCACACAGAATAAACAATTGAACCAGCTGACTGTATACAATGTTATTGTGCTATAAAATATGTTGAGTAAGGACTTTTTGTGCAAGCTTGTAATGTTTTAAACTAAATGCTCATTATAAGATGTATGCAGACTGTGGTTATGAATGTATGTATTTGTGCAGATAGAAAACTGCGCTCCTAATCTGTGGCATGGTCAGGAAGGGAGGGGTTGCCTCTCAACCAGATGAGACTAGCTCCAAGCAGCTAGCATTTGTACAACCCAGAAGAAGACAAATGTTGGGCCACTAGAATTAATGGGAAGACATTGAGACATCACAGCTAGAATTTCCCCACCCTGAATAACCATAAGTCACCGTGCCAGGAGAAAGAGAGAAAGGAAAACACTTTTTTAAGTAGACGGCTTGAAACAGAGGTCTTCATACAGAAACTGAGGGACAGTCATTTGTTTGATGCTTTCTGTGAAACTCTAGATCCCCTCCATGGCAGGCAGTATCCTGAGAAACTGTTCAAAGGTAATAGGTAACTTGTTCTAGAAATGGGATTTTTAGCTAATTTGAAAGCGTGAAGGCTGAGTTTGCATCTTTAAGTTTATTTTCTGTGTAACTTATATGTTTGCTGAGCTCTCCCTTACTAGTTCATCTTGGAATCTGTGGTTTTTCTATCAAATAAATCTTTTGTTTATTTTTTAGCCCAAGCTCATCTCTATTGTGCAAATGGTGTGAAGTATGTGCACCAAAATAAGATGATGTCTGCGGTGCTGGTTTTACTCCTTTGGGGGTAATGAACTATAGAGGAAAAATCTGAGTATCTGGTAGCTAAGAACTCTTGTGTGAATGTATCTGGGGAGATGGGGGATTGGAAATGTCGTTGGTGTCACCCTGCAAGGAATAACTAGGTTGGTGGAAATCAGGGTGAGACCTTGTGTTTGTCAGTCGGCTACTGGTGTCAGAAATCTACACAAAAACAATGCAGCATAAAGGTAGGTGGTGAAAGACTCTATTACTGGTCTGAGTTATCCCGCAAATCTCACAGTGTGGTGCATTTTACAAGCACTTGCAAAGAAACTGGAGAGGCTAATTTGTTGCCTGAAATATATATTTCCAATTTTTCTTTTCAAAGTATACAGTGTTCAAACATATCAGACAAAGCTGGAGAATAAAGCCTTCTTTCCACACAGCAGCACACAGCATACACCATACAGGCAGAAGTTGTGCAAGTTTTCCCCACTGTCTTGCCATCAGGCCCTAGTGAATAGCTTTGATTACAAAGATCCTCCCAACATCAGGGTGCTAATAAGACATTGATAAAGAAGAATCACACAAAATATGTACAATCATTCTTTCTTGGGTTGTCTTTTTTGTATTTTTCTAAAGCCTTTTATACACATGCACAGAGAAATTCCTTCAAGACATTTATTTCTAACCTTTCACAATCCTCCTGATCACTGATACCCCAAAAAAAGAGAAGACATCCCATTTGTATAAATGTCCCACACATCAATGGGTAATCGTACTCGATAACACAAGAGGTCCCACCCAGTCTTATTTTCTATGATCTCATGATCTTCAAACAGAAGACATCAAGTGCGTCAATATTTTCTGTGCCTAGCCACATAGAGTTTGGAAGCCAGATGACTGCAGAGTGGCTGCTTTATAATATACTTCATTTTCCAGCCCCTGCTCACTGTGCCAATAGTTATTAAACTGGAAAAAAAGGTCTACACTGAAACAAAAGCTAATTCTAATACTGTAGGTGCACTTAGAAAGCTCATTCCCATTTTAGAGGTATTACCAGTTCCACCAATAGTTTCCACCATTTCAATAGTTTCCACCATTTCAAATATAAGGAATATTGCTGGAATCAGTAAAACTTCCAAAGTGGGAATGAACAAAGGTGTACCCATTGTACATCCAACATACATAAACTAAGCATCTGCAGATATTTTTAGAGCTACTGCACCACAGGAAGAACAGCATGTTGTATGGTGTCGGAGAGAAGACTTTGGATTCTTTGACCATGGGATGGTGTCCCAAGAAGGAGTGCTAGGCAGAGACGGGCTCCACCTAACGAAGAGAAGGAAGAGCATCTTTGCGAGCAGGCTGGCTAACCTAGCGAGGAGGGCTTTAAACTAGGTTCACCGGGGGAAGGAGACCAAAGCCCTGAGGTAAGTGGGGAAGTGGGATACCGGGAGGAGGCATGAGCAGGAGCGCGTGAGAGGGGAGGGCTCCTGCCTCATACTGAGAAAGAAGGGGGATCAGCAGGTTACCTCAAGTGCCTATATACAAATGCACGGAGCCTGGGAAACAAGCAGGGAGAACTGGAAGTCCTGGCACAGTCAAGGAATTATGATGTGATTGGAACAACAGAGACTTGGTGGGATAACTCACATGACTGGAGTACTGTCATGGATGGATATAAACTGTTCAGGAAGGACAGGAAGTGCAGGAAAAGGTGGGGGAGTTGCACTGTATGTAAGAGAGCAGTATGACTGCTCAGAGCTCAAGTATGAAACTGCAGAAAAACCTGAGAGTCTCTGGATTAAGTTTAGAAGTGTGAGCAACAAGGGTGATGTCATGTTGGGAGTCTACTATAGACCAGCAGACCAGGGGGATGAGGTGAACAAGGCTTTCTTCCAGCAACTCGCAGAAGCTACTAGATTGCACGCCCTGGTTCTCATGGGAGACTTCAGTCACCCTGATATCTGCTGGGAGAGCAATACAACAGTGCACAGGCAATCCAGGAAGATTTTGGAAAATGTAGGGGACAATTTCCTGGTGCAAGTGCTGGTGGAACCAACTAGGGGCAGAGCTCTTCTTGACCTGCTGCTCACAAACCGGGAAGAATTAGTAGGGAAAGCAAAAGTGGATGGGAACCTGGGAGGCAGTGACCATGAAATGGTCGAGTTTAGGATCCTGACACAAGGAAGAAAGGAGACCAGCAGAATACAGACCCTGGACTTCAGAAAAGCAGACTTTGAAAACCTCAGGGAACTGATTTGCAGGATCCCCTGGGAGAGTAACATGAGGGGGAAAGGAGTCCAGGAGAGCTGGCTGTATTTTAAAGAATCCTTATTGAGGTTCAAGGGACAAAACATCCCGATGTGTAGAAAGAATAGTAAATATGGCAGGCGACCAGCTTGGCTTAACAGTGAAATCCTTGCTGCTCTTAAATACAAAAAAGAAGCTTACAAGAAGTGGAAGATTGGACAAATGACCAGGGATGAGTATAAAAATATTGCTCGGGCTTGCAGGAGTGAAATCAGGAAGGCCAAATCACACCTGGAGTTGCAGCTAGCAAGAGATGTTAAGAGTAACAAGAAGATATGTTAGCAACAAGAAGAAAGTCAAGGAAAATGTGGGCCCCTTACTGAATGAGGGAGGCAACCTAGTGACAGAGGATGTGGAAAAAGCTAATGTACTCAATGCTTTTTTTGCCTCTGTCTTCACGAACAAAGTCAGCTCTCAGACTACTGCACTGGGCAGCACAGCATGGGGAGAAGGTGACCAGCCCTCCGTGGAGAAAGAAGTGGTTCAGGACTATTTAGAAAAGCTGGACGAGCATAAGTCCATGGGGCCGGATGCATTGCATCCGAGACTGCTAAAGGAGTTAGTGGATGTGATTGCAGAGCCATTGACCATTATCTTTGAAAACTCATGGCAATCGGGGGAGGTCCCAGATGACTGGAAAAAGGCTAATGTAGTGCCCATCTTTAAAAAAGGGAAGAAGGAGGATCCGAGGATCTACTGGCCAGTCAGCCTCACCTCAGTCCCTGGAAAAATCATGGAGCATGTCCTCAAGGAATCAATTCTGAAGCACTTAGAGGAGAGGAAAGTGACCAGGAACAGTCAGCATGGATTCACCAAGGGCAAGTCATGCCTGACTAATCTAATTGCCTTCTATGATGAGATAACTGACTCTGTGGATGAAGGGAAAGCAGTGGACGTGTTGTTCCTTGACTTTAGCAAAGCTTTTGACATGGTCTCCCACAGTATTCTTGCCAGCAAGTTAAAGAAGTATGGGCTGGATGAATGGACTATAAGGTGGATAGAAAGCTGGCTAGATTGTCGGGCTCAACAGGTAGTGATCAATGGCTCCATGTCTAGTTGGCAGCCGGTATCAAGTGGAGTGCCCCAGGGGTCGGTCCTGGGACCGGTTTTGTTCAATATCTTCATAAATGATCTGGAGGATGTTGTGGACTGCACCCTCAGCAAGTTTGCAGATGACACTAAACTGGGAGGAGTGGTAGATATGCTGGAAGGTAGGGATAGGATACAGAGGGACCTAGACAAATTGGAGGATTGGGCCAAAAGAAGTCTGATGAGGTTCAACAAGGACAAGTGCAGAGTCCTGCACTCAAGACGGAAGAATCCAATGCACCGCTACAGACTAGGGACCGAATGGCTAGGCAGCAGTTCTGCGGAAAAGGACCTAGGGGTTACAGGTTACAGGGGTTACAGTGGACGAGAAGTTGGATATGAGTCAACAGTGTGCCCTTGTTGCCAAGAAGGCCAATGGCATTTTGGGATGTATAAGTAGGGGCATTGCCAGCAGATTGAGGGACGTGATCATTCCCCTCTATTCGACATTGGTGAGGCCTCATCTGGAGTACTGTGTCCAGTTTTGGGCCCCACACAACAAGAAGGATGTGGAAAAATTGGAAAGTGTCCAGTGGAGGGCAACAAAAATGATTAGGGGACTGGAACACATGACTTATGAGGAGAGGCTGAGGGAACTGGGGATGTTTAGTCTTCAGAAGAGAAGAATGAGGGTGGATTTGATAGCTGCTTTCAACTACCTGAAAGGGGGTTCCAAAGAGGATGGCTCTAGACTGTTCTCAGTGGTAGCAGATGACAGAACAAGAATTAATGGTCTCAAGTTGCAGTGGGGGAGGTTTAGGTTGGATATTAGGAAAAATCTTTTTCACTGTGAGGGTGGTGAAATACTGGAATGCATTACCTAGAGAGGTGGTGGAGTCTCCTTCCCTAGAAGTTTTTAAGGTCAGGCTTGACAAAGCCTTGGCTGGGATGATTTAGTCAGGGATCGGTCCTGCTTTGAGCAGGGGGTTGGACTAGATGACCTCCTGAGGTCCCTTCCAACCCTGATATTCTATGATTCTATGATTTATAGTGACTGCACATATCTACCTTACTCATTCCACATGAACACACACAAATGGAATATAATTGAGGATAAATCTTCATATGCTCATTTATCTATCACTAAGTGACCTGCTAGAGCCTTACAGTGTATGCTATAGTGAACATTTCCATTTATATGCAAAGTGAAAAATAAAAAAGTTCTTTTAGGAGTGTATCTGTGCATAATGTATCCCTTCAGTCACATTAATAAAAAAACCCCAACAACTTGTTGTACAAGAAAAATCCAAATAATTTAAAAAACCTGCTTACTACTGTTTATTGCACAGAAATTGCACATAGACTGAAAATCCCTCTGACTGTAACAGTAATATGATCATAAATCACAAAAGCATTATGTTTAAATTCATAATTATTTCATTAACTGAGCTGTTCAGACTTTAAACCTACACAAGGTTTAAAGTTTTACATTTGTAGGCAGACAAGGAGATGTAGACTTAGTCTTCAAATATACTTTTGAGTGGAAGCCGATTGTGTAATGTCTCTTGATATATTGGTTCGTGTCTAAGGTGCCACTAGTACTCCTTTTCTTTTTGCAAATACAGACTAACACGGCTGCTACTCTGAAACAAATTTCACTGTAAATCTGATTTGGATAGCCTCCTACTCTGATTTTTTTCCCTAAATACCATCCCTGTAATGTGGCATTTCATATGGTTACTGAAGTATTGAGCATAAGGAGATTTTCCCCACTAAATTTAAAGTAAATATGACTTATTTTATTGACATTTAAAATCATACATGTTTCCAGTGACAACTCTTGCTCTCTTTGTTTGTACATAACTCAGATCAGTACAGTCTAGAAACATTATAATGTTCTTATGGATGAGATCTCATTGAGACTAAGGAGGACCAGTTGTATTTACATTTGTTTTTATAGTGTTCATAATGGTCATGAACCAGGATCTCCAGGCTCACTATTACTACAGACTAGGCAGGAAAGCCAACAGAGAGTATAGAGGCCATGAGCAGCCTACCTCATGCTGCAAATTCAGGATAGTGTCACTTAAAAGCACTGCTGTTACACCTCTATGGTGAAATCCAGGCTCCAGTGAAATGGGAATTTTAACATTTTCAAATATTTTAATAATGTGAATCCAATTCATTCTATGCACGAGTTCTCATTGAAACCTATCTAATAAGAATATTTTGACATTTCTATTCCAAGTAGATATGAATGCAATGTCATGTGAGAAAAGACTGGAGAATCAGGGTCCTAGTGTCTCTTTGGAGTGTGTAATCACCGTTAGCCAAAAAACAGTTGATTCATGACCACAACTCACTTGCTTTTCTGCAGAATTTGTACAAGCCATCTGTAAAGTGTGCAAATAACTCACTCATGATTTGTGTAAACTCCATGGCAACATCCAAGAACTTACAGGTATCCAGTACATTATAGCACTTTGCATTTATATGGCTTTGAGACTTAAATAGAAATGTCCAGGGTTTTTAAGACTTTGTTTTGGAGTTAGGATTTTAAACTATAAGATCAGGCTTGACAAACCCCTGGCTGGGATGATTTAGTTGGGGATTGGTCCTGCTTTGAGCAGGGGTTTGGACTAGATGACCTCCTGAGGTCCCTTCCAACCCTGATATTCTATGATTCTATGATTCTATTTTTTCTATTGATGTTTTCTGATATATACAGAGAAGTATGTCTACAATGCTAACTCTAGGTTAATAGAATGCTTGTGTGTAGTAACAACAGCAAAAAGAGAAGGGTTACAGAGGATAGAGACAGATAGAAAATCTTGTTTCAGAAAAGATATGAAAATGGATGGTGTCAGTGGTGTGGAAAATACAAGAAAGCTTTTCCAGAGAGGAGGGGCTACAGAGCTTTAAAGACAACAAAGGTGATAATGCAAAGAGGAATGTACATATTTCTGCATTCTATAGAGCAGTGGCTCTCAACCTTTCCAGACCACTGTACGCCTTTCAGGAGTCTCATTTGTCTTGTGTATCCCCAAGTTTCACCTCCCTTACAAACTACTTGCTTACAAAATCAGACTCAAAGATATAAAAGTATCACAGCACACTATTACTGAAAAATTGCCTACCTTCTCATTTTTACCATATAATTATACAATCAATTGAAATATAAATATTGTACTTACATTTTAGTCTATAGTATACAGAGAAGTATAAACAACGCATTGTCTGTATGAAATTTTAGTTTGTACTGACTTCGCTAGTGCTTTTTGTGTAGCGTGTTGTAAAATTAGGCAAATATTTGGATAAATTGATGTACTCCCTGGAAAATTTTTGCATACCCCCAGGAGTACACATACCCCTGGTTGAGAACCACTGCTATAGAGAATATGAGAGTAACATGTCTCACACGTTTTATGTAGCTGTGACTCCTGTCACGGTTCCTCCCCCACTCTGAACTCTAGGGTACAGATGTGGGGACCTATTTATGACACGCCCCCCAAATCTCAGCTAGGGTGAAACACTGGCTGGGATTTCTTCCTGGAGCTCTAGGAAAACAGAGTTAATAAGACACATGCATCTCTAAATATACTACCAAGTACATAAAGACTAACAATATTTTCCACATCTCAAGGACGATTTTAACCAGTTGATTCTGGGAAACTTTCACGGGAGAGTGCATCAGCCACTTTGTTAGAAGCTCCTGAGATGTGTTGGATGTCGAAATCAAAATCTTGGAGAGCTAAACTCCACCGAAGAAGTTTTTTGTTAGTTTCTTTGACGGTGTGAAGCCACTTTAGTGCAGCATGGTCGGTTTGCAGGTGGAAACGCCGTCCCCAAACATATGGGCGTAGCTTTTCCAGAGCGTAGACAATGGCATAACATTCTTTTTCAGTGACTGACCAGTTGCTTTCCCTCTCAGACACTTTTTTGCTGAGAAACACTACAGGGTGGAATTCTTGATCAGGTCCTTTCTGCATTAAAACTGCTCCCACACCACGCTCAGATGCATCTGTGGTTACTAGGAACGGTTTGTCAAAGTCTGGGGCCCTTAGTACAGGGTCAGACATGAGTGTCGCTTTAAGCTTGTTAAAGGCCTTCTGACACTTTCCGGTCCACTGAACAGCATTTGGCTGTTTCTTTTTGGTTAGGTCTGTCAGTGGGGCAGCGATTTGGCTGTAGTGCGGTACAAATCGTCTGTAATAACCGGCCAAGCCTAAGAAGGATTGAACCTGTTTCTTTGACTTTGGGACTGGCCACTTTTGGATAGCATCCACTTTGGCCTGTAGGGGGCTGATAGTTCCTTGACCCACCTGGTGTCCAAGGTAAGTCACTCTGTTTAGGCCTATTTGACACTTCTTAGCCTTAACAGTTAGTCCTGCCTCCCTTATGCGCTCAAGGACCTTTTGTAGATGTTCCAGGTGGTCTGCCCAGGAATCCGAAAATATGGCCACATCGTCAAGGTAGGCGACTGCATATTATCCTAATCCCGCTAGGAGACCATCTACAAGTCTTTGGAAAGTGGCGGGTGCATTTCGCAGCCCGAAAGGGAGTACATTAAATTCATACAGCCCGAGATGTGTGATGAAGGCTGACCTTTCCTTGGCAGATTCATCTAGCGGTACCTGCCAGTACCCCTTAGTTAAGTCCAAGGTAGAGATGAACTGGGCCCGTCCCAGTTTCTCTAATAGTTCATCAGTGCGTGGCATTGGATAGTTGTCTGGGTGAGTTACAGCATTTAGCTTACGGTAGTCCACGCAAAAACGTATTTCCCCATCTGGTTTGGGAACTAGAACCACTGGAGATGCCCATGCACTTTCAGAGGGGCGGATTACACCCATCTGTAACATATCCTGGATCTCCCGTTCTATAGCAGTTTTAGCTTGAGGAGACACCCGGTAAGGGTGGACCCTAATTGGGTGAGCATTACCTGTGTCAATGGAGTGGTATGCCCGTTCAGTCAGTCCTGGGGTGGCTGAGAACGTTGGTGCGTAGCTAGTGCACAGCTCCTGGATCTGCTGTCGCTGCATATGCCCAAGGGTCATGGAGAGGTTCACCTCTTCCACACCACCAGCACATTTCCCTTCGTAATAGACACCTTCAGGCCACTCAGCGTCGTCTCCTCCCTGGGCTGTAAACTGACAAACCTTTAATTCTCTGGAATAAGAGGGCTTTAGAGAATTAATATGGTACACCTTAGGCTTTCGGTTGGAGATGGGGAATGCTATGAGATAATTAACAGCTCCCAGGCGCTCCTGGACCATGAATGGCCCTTCCCACGATGCTTCCATTTTATGGGCCTGGAGCGCCTTTAAGACCATGACCTGGTCTCCTACTTTGAAGGAACGCTCTCTGGCATGTTTATCATACCAGGCTTTTTGCTCTTTTTGAGCATCCTGTAAGTTTTCTCTAGCAAGGGCTAAAGAGGTTCGGAGGGTGTTTTGTAGGTTGGTTACAAAGTCCAGAATGTTAGTTCCTGGAGAAGGTGTAAATCCCTCCCATTGCTGCTTCACCAACTGCAATGGCCCCTTAACCTCACGGCCATATACAAGTTCAAATGGGGAAAACCCTAAACTGGGATGTGGTACAGCTCTGTAGGCAAAGAGCAACTGCTGCAATACTAGGTCCCAATCATTGGAGTGCTCATTTACGAATTTACGTATCATGGCCCCCAAAGTTCCATTAAACTTCTCCACCATGCCATTTGTTTGATGATGGTAAGGAGTGGCAACCAAGTGATTTACCCCATGAGCTTCCCAAAGGTTTTTCATAGTTCCTGCCAGGAAATTAGTCCCTGCATCTGTGAGGATGTCGGAGGGCCAACCTACCCTGGCAAAAATGTCTGCTAGTGCCTGGCACACACTTTTAGCCCTGGTGTTGCTTAGAGCTACTGCTTCCGGCCATCGGGTGGCAAAATCCATGAAAGTCAGTATGTACTGCTTTCCTCTGGGTGTCTTTTTCGGAAAAGGACCCAGAATATCCACAGCTACTCGCTGAAATGGAACTTCAATGATGGGGAGTGGCTGGAGAGGAGCTTTGACCTGGTCTTGGGGTTTTCCCACTCTTTGGCACACCTCACAAGACTGGACATAGGTAGAAACATCCTTGCCCATTCCCTCCCAGTGGAATGACCCCCCCAAACGGTCTTTGGTCCTGTTCACCCCAGCATGGCCACTAGGGTGATCATGGGCTAAGCTCAAGAGCTTGGCCCGGTATTTAGTTGGAACTACCAACTGTCTCTGAGGATGCCAGTCTTCCTGGTGTCCCCCAGAAAGAGTTTCCTTGTATAAAAGTCCTCTTTCTACAACAAACCTGGATCGATTAGAAGAGCTGAGAGGCGGTGGGTTGCTCCGTGCCGCCGTCCACGCTCTCTGGAGGCTTTCATCTGCTTCCTGTTCGGTCTGGAACTGTTCCCTTGATGCTGGAGACATCAGTTCCTCATTGGATTGGGGACATAGGCTTGGTCCCTCTGGAAGCGATATAGGGGATGGAGCTGTTTCTGTTGACTGTGAACCGCTCTCCGCTGGTGCACTATGTTGGGATTCAGGCTCCGGCTGAGCCTCTTGTGTAGGGTTATCGGCTGCTGCCAGTTCAGGTTCGGTGGGGCCCTCTGGTGTTGAGGTTGCAAGTACTGGATTCAGTGCTGGCACGGGGTCTGGTGTTGGTTGTTCGGCTGGTTCCGGTTCTGGGACTGGTTCCGTCTGGGTCTCTGGGACTGGATCCACTACTGCTGTTGCAGACATTGGCCTGGGGTCCGGGTCCATCACCTCTGACCGGGCCCTGATAGAAGTTTCCGGAACAGAGCTAGGCCCCACGGCTTGTTTAGCTTGGCTGCGGGTGACCGTTCCCACCCTCTTGGCCTGCTTCACGTGATTGGCCAAGTCTTCCCCCAACAGCATGGGGATGGGATAATCATCATAGACTGCAAAAGTCCACATTCCTGACCAGCCCTTGTACTGGACTGGCAACTTGGCTGTAGGCAAATTGAAAGAGTTGGACTTGAAGGGTTGAATCGTCACTTGGATCTCTGGGTTGATTAAATTGGGGTCCACTAAGGAAGCATGGATAGCTGACACTTGTGCTCCGGTGTCCCTCCACGCGGTGACCTTCTTCCCGCCCACACTCACAGTTTCCCTCCGCTCCAAGGGTATCTGGGAGGTATCTGGGCCTGTGGACCTCTGGTGTGATTCCGGTGCAATGAACTGTAATCTGTTGGGGTTCTTGGGGCAGTTGGCCTTTACATGCCCCAGCTCGTTACATTTAAAACATCGTCCAGCTGACGGGTCACCGGGGCGAGGTGGGTTGCTGGAGAACGGGGTGGTGGGACGATAAGGGGTCTGGAGGGTTCTTTGGGAGGTAGGTGGGGCTTTGGGCGGCCCCCGGTAATAGGGTGTGGTCTGGGGTGGTCCCTTCTGGTCTCCGCTCCAACTGCGACCAGTTTTCTTCTTCTCTGCCACCTCCACCCATCTGGTTCCAATCTCTCCTGCCTCGATTACAGTTTTGGGTTTCCCATCTAGGATGTATCTTTCTATTTCCTCAGGAACACCCTCTAAGAATTGTTCCATTTGCATTAGGAAGGGCAAATTTACTGGAGATTCAACACTTGCTCCTGATATCCAGGCATCCCAATGTTTCACAATGTGGTAGGCATGTCGGGTAAATGACATGTCTGGTTTCCACCTTAGGGCTCGGAACCTCCGACGAGACTGCTCGGGTGTTATCCCCATTCTGACTCTCGCCTTGGATTTAAACAGTTCATACTTGTTCATATGTTCTTTAGGCATTTCAGCTGCCACCTCAGCTAAGGGTCCACTGAGCTGTGGCCTCAGCTCTACCATGTATTGGTCAGTAGAGATGTTGTACCCAAGGCAGGCCCTTTCGAAGTTTTCTAAGAAGGCCTCAGTATCATCACCTGCCTTGTAGGTGGGGAACTTTCTGGGATGGGAAGTGGTACCTGGAGAAGGATTGCTAGGGTTTGTTGGTATATTCTGCTGGGCCTTTATCCTCTCCATCTCCTCCACATGCTTCCTTGCCTCCATTTCCCTCTTGTGGGCAGCCTCCTGTACCTCCTTCTCCAGCCGCATGAGTTCTATCTGTCTTTCATGTTCCCTTTGTTTTTCCTCAGCCTGAAATTTGGCTAATTCCAGCTGTAGTCGAGCCGAGGATTTGGCCATTCTAACCTCTCTGTTTTTAACTAACTTTACACCCGAGGTTTAGAAATAAACAAACAAAACTTGGCTGTAAAATTTTGCTGTGCTGGAATAGAATACCTATTCTCTGATAGTGATTGTCAGCCTACAGAAAAAGACAATTCCCTTGTCTCTGCTCTGGGCCCAAATTAAAGCAAAAAACCTCCAACTACTTGGAAACCTGCTTACCCAGCCCAAAGGAAAAAAAAAATTCTTTTCAAACCTGTGCTCCTTGTAAAACAAAAAAAAAAATCAAAATCCTAAAAAAAAACCCTGCCACTTTTGTCTCCAGGCAAATGGGTAGAGCACACACCCCCTATTTACTTTTAGGAAGAAAAGAAAAAAAAAACCTCTGGGTTGGAAGACTGTGAATTTCCCTGCAGGAGTTAAGTACCCTGCCTCCAGGCAAAGAAAACCTGCAATTCACAAGATAATCCCCTTTTGTCTCTGCTTGGCCACAAAGCAGAGAGAAACCAAGCTGCTTTCAGTTTCAAAGCTGCTTCCTGGACTTCCTAAAAATTCCTTTTTAAAATCTGTATTTCTAGTTCAAAAAATCTCAACTGGATCTCAAAATGATTTCAGGTTAATCCCACCACTGTGCCACCATGTCAAGGTTCCTCCCCCACTCTGAACTCTAGGGTACAGATGTGGGGACCTGCATGAAAAACCTCCTAAGCTTATCTTTACCAGCTTAGGTCAAAACTTCCCCAAGGTACAAAATATTACACCTTGGACTGGCCTCTACCACCACCAAACTAATACTGGTTACTGGGGAAGAGCTGTTTGGACGCGTCCTTCCCCCCAAAATACTTCCCAAAAGCTTGCACCCCACTTCCTGGACAAGGTTTGGTAAAAAGCCTCACCAATTTGCCTAGGTGACTACAGACCCAGACCCTTGGATCTTAAGAACACTGAACAATCCTCCCAACACTTGCACCCCCCCTTTCCTGGGAAATGTTGGATAAAAAGCCTCACCAATTTGCATAGGTGACCACAGACCCAAACCCTTGGATCTGAGAACAATGAAAAAGCATTCAGTGTTTTACAAGAAGACTTTTAATAAAAAATAGAAGTAAATAGAAATAAAGAAATCCCCCCTGTAAAATCAGGATGGTAGATATCTTACAGGGTAATTAGATTCAAAAACATAGAGAACCCCTCTAGGCAAAACCTTAAGTTACAAAAAAGATACACAGACAGAAATAGTTATTCTATTCAGCACAATTCTTTTCTCAGCCATTTAAAGAAATCATAATCTAACACATACCTAGCTAGATTACTTACTAAAAGTTCTAAGACTCCATTCCTGTTCTGTCCCTGGCCAAGACGACTACTGACAGACACAGACCCTTTGTTTCTCTCCCTCCTCCCAGCTTTTGAAAGTATCTTGTCTCCTCATTGGTCATTTTGGTCAGGTGCCAGCGAGGTTACCTTTAGCTTCTTAACCCTTTACAGGTGAGAGGAGCTTTCCCCTGGCCAGGAGGGATTTCAAAGGGGTTTACCCTTCCCTTTATATTTATGACAACTCCCCTGAAGTTAATGGAGTCACTCCTGATTTGAACAAGTGTGATTAAAAGGAGAATCAGTCCATGTATTCATTATCATTCCCCTCACCTTTACAATATTGTGGAAATAAGTGATTAAAATACTATTGAAATCTGAGGCTGCCATAAGTGAAATTACTTGGTGTCTAGTCCACTTCCTGGTGGAGATGGGTTCATGTCAAAAAACACTGCTGGCACAAAATAGCGTGCTTTTTGGAAGTCTTGGTAGAGAGGTGAATGAGCATAATCACTGAATCATCTTCTAAACTCTCAGAGATGGTCCCTCTGACTGAAAGTTGATACACATTTATGGCTTGCAAAGGTTTGTGCCAATTCTACTACAGTGTATATTTTCTAATGTTAGATATGGTACAGGATTTAATTCTCCACAACTGTCAAACCAGCACCTTTCTTTCGTATTGAAGTCACTATTTACATTTTAAAATGAGCTACTGGAAATTTTGTACAATTTACTATACCAAACTCTTCTGTTCTTCTGCAAGTCAAGAAATATGCCTGAAGAAATTACACCAAAGGAACAATTTGCTGACAAATTCTTTAGATAAAAGAACAAGTTAGCACGTTAATCTTCATAATTATTACAAGCACTCATATTTCTAAGGCCCTTAGTAAGTACAAAGTTCATTAGTGTTCTATGCATCTTCATTCCCCTGGTAATAAATGACTTGTAAGAACCACTGATGTTTACTAAAAATTGTACTGTATAATGTACAATCCAACACAACATATGCAGAATAAAAAGAAAAAAACAAAAAGAAAAGGAGTACTTGTGGCACCTTAGAGACTAACCAATTTATTTGAGCATAAGCTTTCGTGAGCTACAGCTCACTTCATCGGATGCATACTGTCGAAAGTATAGATCTTTTTATACACACAAAGCATGAAAAAATGGGTGTTTACCACTACAAAAGGTTTTCTCTCCCCCCACCCCACTCTCCTGTTGGGAATAGCTTACCTAAAGTGATCACTCTCCTTACAATGTGTATGATAATCAAGTTGGGCCATTTCCAGCACAAATCCAGGATTTCTTCCCCCCCCCGCACACACACACAAACCCACTCTCCAGTTGGTAATAGCTTATCTAAAGTGATCACTCTCCTTACAATGTGTATGATAATCAAGGTGGGCCATTTCCAGCACAAATCCAGGGTTTAACAAGAACGTCTGGGGGGTAGAGGGGAAGGAAAAAACAAAGGGAAATAGGTTATCTTGCATAATGACTTAGCCACTCCCAGTCTCTATTCAAGCCTAAGTTAATTGTATCCAATCTGCAAATGAATTCCAATTCAACAGTCTCTCGCTGGAGTCTGGTTTTGAAGTTTTTTTGTTGTAATATCGCAACTTTCATGTCTTTAATCGCGTGACCAGAGAGATTGAAGTGTTCTCCAACTGGTTTATGAATGTTATAATTCTTGACATCTGATTTGTGTCCATTTATTCTTTTACGTAGAAACTGTCCAGTTTGACCAATGTACATGGCAGAGGGGCATTGCTGGCACATGAGGGCATATATCACATTGGGGGATGTGCAGGTGAACGAGCCTCTGATAGCGTGGCTGATGTTATTAGGCCCTGTGATGGTGTCCCCTGAATAGATATGTGGGCACAGTTGGCAACAGGCTTTGTTGCAAGGATAGGTTCCTGGGTTAGTGGTTCTGTTGTGTGGTATGTGGTTGCTGGTGAGTATTTGCTTCAAGTTGGGGGGCTGTCTGAAGGCAAGGACTGGCCTGTCTCCCAAGATTTGTGAGAGTGTTGGGTCATCCTTCAGGATAGGTTGTAGATCCTTAATAATGCGTTGGAGGGGTTTTAGTTGGGGGCTGAAGGTGACGGCTAGTGGCGTTCTGTTATTTTCTTTGTTAAGCCTGTCCTGTAGTAGGTGACTTCTGGGAACTCTTCTGGCTCTGTCAATCTGTTTCTTCACTTCATCAGGTGAGTATTGTAGTTGTAAGAATGCTTGATAGAGATCTTGTAGGTGTTTGTCTCTGTCTGAGGGGTTGGAGCAAATGTGTTTGTGGGGTGGGTAGTGGAGGGGGAGAAAACCTGGATTTGTGCTGGAAATGGCCCACCTTGATTATCATACACATTGTAAGGAGAGTGATCACTTTAGATAAGCTATTACCAGCAGGAGAGTGGGGTGGGGGGAGAGAAAACATTTTGTAGTGGTAAACACCCATTTTTTTCATGCTTTGTGTGTATAAAAAGATCTTGTGTACTTTCCACAGTATGCATCCGATGAAGTGGGCTGTAGCTCACGAAAGCGTATGATCAAATAAATTGGTTAGTCTCTAAGCTGCCACAAGTACTCCTTTTCTTTTTGCGAATACAGACTAACACGGCTGTTACTCTTAAAGAAAAAAACATTAATCAATTACAACTAATATATATTAGTGTTTCCTACTACCTGAAGCTATTTATTTATTTACTAGCATTTCTATGACTTTCAACATGTATTACAAGAGAGTCTATAGTTTAAATTATGTACATTATAAAATCTTGATTTTGTGTGCTCATAAATTTCTCCAAATATCAGCATGATTCTTCATTTCACCGAAAGGTGAGTGCTTGTGTAAAATTTGTACAAAATTTGATGCTAGTTTTGGAGTTATAAGAGTTTTTTTAAAATTAGTTTTGCTCACTAGGAATCCAAAACTCATTGTGGGGTAAAAAGAAATAAAAGCTTGAACTAACTGATAAATCATTTTTTGAGCATGCTCGATGGACACCTGCTTAGATATTTGCAAAGTTAAATGAAAGTCCACCTGCTTTTTCACATGAGAGATATTATTTCTAACTAACCTTTATAGGGACTTGCCAACAAACATGTAAAGAAACTGTCACAGAACTGCTCCCAGTCACCAGTTCCACTGTGTCTTGCTCTGTGAACCAACACTAAATATTAGGGTGAATGAAAAATGGGGTATAAAACAATCCTGAAAAAAAATTAATGGTTTAGATAAATCAATGGTTGCTTGGAAAATGGTGTTCATTCTGGTCATCCCATCCTCAAAGAGATATAGCAGAAATGACAAGTGATGAGTATGACAGGTGATGAATATGATTAGAGGAATGGAAAGATGTCCATAGGAGAAGAGAATTACATAGTTAGGGCCTTTTAGTGATGAATAAGAGGGAACATGATACAGGTAAATTTTGACACATGTAAGACCTTCGCAACATAGAAACTCCAAAGTCTATTTTACTGAGATGTGCCAGATGCTATGGGAATATTAAATATCCACAGATTATTGTATCTATATGCATTTTTGAATCTGTCTTGTTACCCAGGGTTTTCAGAACCCCCAACGGGGGCAACTTAACTGTTTCACTCCAGATAGTAAAAGGAATAAATCAACAGCAACACGATAATTCCATCTGATATGATTCATGCAAGTTAGCACGCTCTATCTAACACTGCAGTTTATTAGATTTAAGCACACACAAGCATAAGCAATAGGTTTAGAACATCCCAGATATTTACCTAATATCTGGAATGGTATTGAATAATTAACAGCAGTTTTGGAGTGGCCAGTTTCTCACCCACCGGGAAGAAAAGCATCAGGAAAAACATCTCTCGAGATGGCTTAAGAGGACTGCTCCAAAATACATTCTATTAGCTAATCTTTTATAACTAACTTCTGCAAAACACATAGGTAATGATGACCCCTGCTGTATCATTACTTTTCTACTTTTCAATAACTTAATGTCAGATTTCAGAGTGGTAGCTGTGTTAGTCTGTATCAGCAAAAACAACGAGGAGTCCTTGTGGCACCTTAGAGACTAACAAATTTATTTGGGCATAAGCTTTTGTGGGGTAGAACCCACTTCCTCGTGCCACAAGGACTTCTTGTTTTTAATGTCAGAGGCATCTAGACTCAAGGTTTTCCAGCCAACAAGGTTTTTCAGTCTCAGTTGTTTTCTTGTCTGTCCCCTCCTCCCATTCTGATTAGCAGAAACTGTAGCTAGTTTTGACCTTGCTTCTGAAAGCGTGTCTCCACATTAACCCTTAGCTATGTGGAGTTCTATTTCATTAATTCAGGGTGGCTGAATGCACATAATATGGTTGCAATTAGCTTGATCACATTCTGGGGTATACACACCCCTCAAATCCAGAGCAAGAGTTTTTCTGTTGCTCAATCATTAGATGTGTTTTCTGTGCAGTCTGGAATCATTTGGGGGAGACAGGGGATTCATGCAAAGTCCCAGTGTTGGTTATGCATGAACCCAGCCCTTTGAATTTTCACACCCTTGGGAAAGGTGTATTGACTGGTTTTACCTGTTTCAGGAGAACTGGATAAAAAGGTCTCAAACTATGTAAAGAGTCAGCCTAATCTGACTCAAGAGACTCATTCTAGGACACAGAACTGACAAACTGGTGTATAGACCTACCAGAATGCCATGAGGATAATGGATAATACCTGGTAAGTTTTGCAAGCATTTAGACTGTTTATTGTTTTATTATGTTTTCTCTGTAATGTTTACATAAATGCACTCTACTTTGTGAAGGCTGGCACATCATTGGTAATCCTTGTTATAGATCCTGAGAGAAGGCAGAACTGCAAGTATTGGACTACAATCAGACCTCCTGGGATAAACACAGTGAACTGCAAGGGAACTATCACCTACTTCCTGACTCTGGAGGGAGAGGAATATGAGTTCCTGCCCTAGGAAAGGTGATAAGTATAGGCCTGAGGCCAGAGTGGAGTTCCCCTCAAGTTGCCATGATGAGTGCAGAGGTGCAATTACCCTGTAACTATGACATATATATTAAATAATGAATGGTATACATAAATTAAATCAGCACTCCTAATTACTCTCTCTCATAATACAAGAGTGAAGGAGACAACAATCAAATTGAAAGTCAACAGATTAATAAATATTCAGCAGAATTATTTGCAGCAAGATACTATTGAAGACAAGAGCTTAAAAGGACACAATACATAATAAGGCAGGGCATAACTCCACCTCCCCCCCCCATTAATTTCTTAGGAGTAAGAAGCAACTTACCCCCTAGGAAAGTTACTCTCCAATTTTCCAACATGTCATTTCTGGCAACTTTCCCTAAATCATTTGGTACTGGCCACCGGAACAGACAGGATACTGGACTAGATGGACTAGTTCCCTATTCTCTTATGTTTTGAACCACAACACGACATTAAGTTGTTAATACACATGAATACAATTTTTTTACAATCACTCTTTTCCCTTTTCCCTTCAGGACTGGAGAACTTGTTGCCTTCCATCTATAAGATTAAGCCTCTTTTAAAAAAAGCACCACAGATAAATGGCTAAAAATACAGATTGCAAGGATGCAGTTTCCTTAGCAACAAAAATCCCGAGGCATCTTTCAAAAGAACATATACCTGTTGATAATGGGGAAAAACTGTTGCACTTATATGGGTCCCCCATCCCTTTTAGTAGCACTATTTCTTTAATTGAGAACATCTTCATTTAAGAGAGATAAATATTTTATTAAATAAAAGGCCCCAGGCCCCTAGCAACTTACCTCCCTCAACACCACATGAAAGGCAGCAGGTCCCCCAGGAAGAAAACCTCAGCAGAGGCAGGAGCAGCAGCAGGGACATGCTTCACGGCACTAGGAAGCCCACTGATATCAGCAGGACAAGTCTGTATAGAAGTTTGTATTTTTAGGGGAGAGAAAATTAATGGTTAATGAAAAGAAAAGACTGCAGAAGGTCTGGGGTTCAGGGTCGGGGAGGGAGGGAGCAGAGAAAAATGAAGGAGGTAAAATTAATGAATTATTTAAAGGTAACAGAGGATTCAATGAAAGGCAGGGAATTAATATAGGGAAAGATTATAAACAGTTGAAGAACATGGAATGGACTAAGAAGGTGTTAAACATAATGATGAAATTTGAAAATGGTGATCTTGACAAAAATAATGGTATGACAGGCAAAGGCTCAGAAAGAGCAAAAAAGAAAACCAGTCAGGTATTGTTAGAGAGAGAAAAAGAGCAAATTCGATATAATCTTATGATCCTTCTGTCTGACACACTTTTGGTCTGTAAGTTGTCCAGCTGGATTGTTTGCTCTTTGGATCAGGTCTCATGTATTTAGAGCACCTGTGACAGTTTTGTGCCCTGTAACCCCAATTCAGCAAAGTACTTAAACATGTGCTTAGCTGGAAATGCATGCTGAAATCTACCCCTGCACAGGAAAGTGCATGATTACTTGTAAGCACCCTGATCCCACCATCTGAAATGTCTATTATTAGGGTTTTTTTTAAAAAAAAAAAGCTCAGGAAACGAAAGCAGCAAAAAGTATGGTTCAGAACAATTCATCATCTAGGTTATTCTGAATATATTTCAAAATCACATCCAATCCTGCTGTGCTACAGAAAGCTAAACCTTATATTCTGATGTATATATTCCTTCTCACAGACATTTCCAAGGGAGATTTTTAACATGCTATATCTAGAGTATAACTTTGTCCTCAGGAATTCCCTGATTCTTTTAACATGAAATGGCATTTTCATGTGGTGTCTACATTCACCTCTATGCAGTTAAGTTATGAATTGCAGTTAAATAACCTGGAGCTTATAAAGGGATGGATGGATCACAAGGGTAAGGACCTCATCACAGAGGAAAAGTCACAGTCTCCTAGCCAGCTGAAGGAAATGAAAGCATTCTTCACCACTGTTACCATTTTTGTTATCTGCAGCATTAAAGAGTCTCAAATAGGCTCTACGTTGAACACTAACTTGATGGTCAGAGGCTGTAATCTCTAAATCAGTGGTGAAGTCAATGTATTAGAGAGCCTCTAATTGTTTTCCCTTCTCATTATTAATTCCGTCTTCCCTGGATTGAAGCGAGTCAATTCCTTATCAATGGGCTACCTTAAAAAAAAACAAAGAAACAGAAACACCCAAGGACATTTGTCATAAAAATAAAGAGAAGGGTAACCACCTTTCTGTATACAGTGCTATAAAATCTCTCCTGGCCAGAGGCAAAATCCTCTTAGCTGTAAAGGGTTAAGAAGCTCAAGTAACCTGGCTCACACCTGACCAAAATGACCAAAAAGTGGACAAGATACTTTCAAATCTGGGGCTGCGGGGGGAAGGCTTTGTCTGTCTGTGTGATGCCTCTGCCGGGCACAGATCAAGAAAGCAAGCAATCCAACTCCTATAGAGTTAGTAAGTAATCTAGCTAGAAAATGCATTAGATTTTCTTTTGTTTTTGGCTTTTGAAATTCACTGTGCTGGAGGGAATGTGCATTCCTGTTTTTGTGTCTTTTTATAATTTAAGGTTTTGCCTAGAGGGATCTCTCTGTTTTGAATCTGACTGCCTGTGAGATTATCTTCCATTCTAATCCTGCAGAGTTGTTCTTTTATCTTTGTTTTGTTCTTCTAATAAAGTATTGTTTTTTAAGAATCTGATTGGGTTTTTAGGGTTCTAAAAACCCAAGGCTGGTCTGTGCTCATCTTGTTTATTCTTAAGCCTCCCCAGGAAAGGGGGTGTAAGGCTTGGGGGATATTTTGGGGGAAGACGTCTCCAAGTGGTCTCTTCCCTAATTCTTTTTTAAATCACTTGGTGGTGGCAGCATACGCTCCAAGGGCAAAAAGTTTGTGCCTTGGGGAAGTTTTACCCTAAGCTGGTAGAAGTAAACTTGGGGTCTTTCATGCAGGTTCCCACATCTGTATCTTAGAGTTCAGAGTGGGGAGGGAACCCTGACAACATTGTTGTTGTGGCTCAGAATCCATCAGTTGAAGAGAAGATATATAGTTAATAAAGTCCATGGTGTCTCACGCTTTCTTTGAATTGTCTCATGATAACGTGTAGAAGGGCTGACCTGTGAGACTCCACCTCTGAAGAGGCTTGGTGTCGAGGAGCAGGTGTTGATGACTTTGACAGACTCTCCTTAACCAGTGAGTCATTGGGGAAATCAGAAGGAAATGAGAAAAATAAAATTTTAATGGATAGTTTTCAGGAAGACACAGTAATTAGGACAGTTATGTTAATTCAGTGCATATATCTTCTGCAAATGTTAAACTCATAATGCTTAAGATCATAATTAGAGGATGGCATCAGATAGGAGTCAGAAATATAACATGGAAATCTGTAGTTATAGCGTTTCTTATTGTTTCACCTTTACTTCTATTTTAAATTAAAGCTTTAGATGTTTAGTTTGTTTCAAATTTTAATATATGTGACAGAGTGATGCAGGGCCACTAGCTATAACTGAGTTGGTGGCATTTAGAGTGCAGAATGGCTGGGGAAAGTAGGAAAATGCTGATTCCTCAGCTGGGAATGGGGCTGAGAAGTGGCGAGGTGGCAGCAAGTGCAACAGTAGAGGCAGAGAGACTGGCTGAGTTTGCTGCAGAATGGCCCTGAACTCAGTAGGGTTGGAGATGATGGCAGGAGCAGCAGGATTTCTGAGTTCAGGTAAGGGTGAGGCAGCAGTTGAAGCAGATATGGCAGCGCTGCGCTCACCTAGGGAAGCGATAGTAGCAATAGTACAGAAGCTGAAACTAGCTGGGGTTTGGTTGGTAGCAGGAGCAGCAATCGCACTGTGAGGAGGGTGAGCATAAGTAGCGCTCGTAAGCTTTTGGGGCTCTTGCTGATGCAAGACCAGGACTAGCATGAGTGCAGGAGGAGTGTAGGGGGTAGTAGAAGTAGTGTGGCATTCAGCAGGGATTTCCGCGGCCGTGGAGTAGTTGTGGTGATTTTGAGGTCTGCAGAAGCAAAGGAGGTGTAACACAAATACAGTGAAGCTTCAAGAGAAAGATCATAGCAGTTGGTGTTCTGGGATGAATTATTGTAACTTTTAGTGTCCCTGAGGCTGGATTGTCCATTGTTGGAGCAGGGACTCACGAACATGGAACACAGGAAAAACAGGGAATACACTCCTAAGATTTACTGGCTACAGCAAGGACACAGGGAGTCAGGTGGGTTTTCTAAACTCTGATTGTACAAATGAGCACTCTGCTTATTTCTGGATTCTGGCCTACTCTGGGGTGAGTGGAGAGTAATATTTGGTTGCCTCCATCAGTGTGGATGGGTGTGGGGAGTAGGCAGGGGGGAATGAAAGGAAAATATGGTTTAATTCTCTTAACATCTGTTAAAGTTAAAACTATAGACACTTTGTTGGGATTGGACAGCCCAATGATTTGTTTGAACAGCAATCTGTGACTGATTGATTACCAGTAAAATAGAGACACCATAAATTAGGACTCAGTTACTGGTTTTAATTTAGTGTAATATCTTCTGGACCATGATGTCCTTCTTACAGTGACAGAATTATTCTCCGGAAGCACTGTTTGGTCTCAGACCATAAGTTTTGCCATCCGGGATGTTAATGTTTTTTTGTCTTCTCTTAAGAAGATTTCACTGCCATATTAAATGATATTACATTAATTGTAATTCACTTGGTGTTACTTATAATGAGTGATGTGTAAGAAGAATGTAGACTGGGACATTTATTCAAATTTGTTACCCATTGACTGCAACTTAATCACTCACCTTATGCAAAAGAAGCCATGATTAGTTTTAATCAGAATTCTAAAATGGCTGCCTTTCAACACCTGGTGTTTGTAGAAAAAATCTTCATTGTTAAATGATCAATTCAGAATGAGGTACAGATTTTCAGTGTACTACTAACACATGTTCATGAATCAGATGAGGATTTTCTTCTACTTATTGCCTCAATTCTAGCTGGTTATTCACCTAGTTAATACCTCAGATATGGCTCTCAAGGAATTGGAATGGCTATTTATTTCCAAATCAATTTTCTGCTGTACTCGAAGAATAATTGGGAATTTTGAAACACTTGACCTCTCAGCTAGTGTATGATCTTCATTCCTTTTATATTTTGTTGTTAATCTGTAACTGTCCCCTCTAACAGTCAGCTGGATTTGTATCTAGTATTTTCTGAATTGTTTTCTGAAATATAATTAACGTTCATCAAAATCTTTAATTATGGGGCAATTTGGATCTTCATATTGAAATTTATCAGCTCAGCAATTATTAGAACTGTTTGACATGGGTTTGAGCACACTTAAGAGAGTCAGAGGTCACAAGAAGAATCTGCACATTTCCCAGGCATCCCAGCTATGTCCCTTGCCCAGCTGGTCCCACCCTTTTTATTTGCTGTGTTGGCTAAACTGATCTTCCAACTAACTCCCTCACCACCAGAAGGGTAGAGAAATTGAGAAATTGCACATCGGCAAGCCCCTCTTCCCACCACTTCCTGGCAGACTTCCTTGTCTGGGACCTACAATCTAGCTTCTGCAACTGGAAGAGAATCAAGACAATTGTATTTAATTATGTCTATTGGCTGTTCCTGTTCCCACTCTACTTTTGTGTAGGCAGTTCATATCTACTGATTTTTTTCCATTCTCTCTTCTACTTAATAAATCTGTTGCAGAAAGCAAATGAATATCTGTTAAACTCTTATCCTTAGCTTCTAAATGATCTCTTTTTTCATTCATTTTAGCATGTATTTTATAGGCTCTGTCAGGTATTCAGTTTTAGGTGAGATTGCCTCAGAAACATGCAGTAGTCAGCTACCTATTATTTCAGGCAAGATGATGAATTTAAAGACAATGAGGCAAGGGACAGATGATGACCTTGTAAGGTGCTGGACTTGGATTCAGGAGATTTTGGCTCAGATCTTGGATGTATTGCCGATTTCCTGTGAAATGGGCAAGTCACTTAGGCTCAGATTCTCAAAGGCATTTAGGCACCTAAATATCTTTGAGGATTTGGGTCTTAATTCCTCTGTGCTCTAATTTCTGCCCTGTAAAATGTGGGATATTGATATTTTCTCTCTCCCATTCTTTATACAACTTGTCTACTTAGATTTTGAGCTCTGGGGTAGGGACTGTCTTTCGGATATGTCTACATGGCAAAAAAAAGACCCATGGCACTGATTCTCAGAGCCTGGGTCAACCGACTTAGGTTCATTGTGCTTGCACTATCATGCTAAAAATAGCAGTGTAGATGTTCAGGCTTGGGCTGCAGCCTAAACATCTAAACTGCTATTTTTAGCCCTGAAGCATGAGCCTTATGAGCCTGAGAAAGTTGACCCAGACTCTGAGACTCACTACTGTGGTGATATGAAAGGATTTTGAGCTCCTCTAATTTGTTTCTCAAGCACATCACTGAAAACATTGCTCTGCCACTATTAATTCAAAATATGGAACGAACTGACAAAAATTAACTAAACTGGTAAGAAATGGGGTGGTAGCAGTAGACCATAACATTAAGATGCAGAATTTAAAAATTAAGAATATACTAAAGAAATAAGGTGATCATAGAATCCCAGAATCATAGGACTGGAGGGGACCTCGAGAGGTCATCTAGCCCAGTCTCCTGAACTCATGGCAGGACTAAGTATTATCTAGATCATTCCTGATAGGTGTTTGTGTAACCTGCTCTTAAAAACCTCCACAACCTCCCTAGGCAATTTATTCCAGTGCTTAACTTCTCTGACAGTTAGGAAATTTTTCCTAATGTCCAACCTAAACCTCCCTTGCTGCAATTTAAGCTCATTGCTTCTTGTCCTAGCCTCAGAGGTTAAGAAAAACAATTTTTCTCCCTCCTCCTTGTAACATCCTTTTATGTACTTGAAAATCCCTTCTGTCCCTTCTGTCTTCTCTTCTCAGGACTAAACAAACCCATTTTTTTTTCAATCTACCCTCATAGGTCATGTTTTCTAGACCTTTAATAATTTTTGTTGCTCTTCTCTGGACTTTCTCCAGTTTGTCCACATCTTTCCTGAAATGTGGTGCCCAGAACTGAATACAATAGTCCAGTTGAAGCCTAATCAGTGCAGCGTAGAGGGGAAGAATTACTGCTCATGTCTTGCTTACAACACTCTTGCTACTGCATCCCAGAATGATGTTTACTTTTTATTTGCAATAGTGTTACGTGGTTCACTCTTAATTAGCTTGTGATCCATTATGACTCCCAGATTCCTCTCTGCAGCACTCCTTCCTAGCCAGTCATTTCCCATTTTGTATGTGTGCAACTGACTGTTCCTTCCTAAGTGAAGCACTTTCACAGAATCACAGAATATCAGGGTTGGAAGGGACCTCAGGAGGTCATCTAGTCCAACCCCCTACTCAAAGCAGGGCCCATCCCCATTTTTTGCCCCAGATCCCTGAATGGCCCCCTCAAGGCTTGAACTCACAACCCTGGGTTTAGCAGGCCAATGCTCAAACCACTGAGCTATCTCTCCCTTTGCTATCCCTCCCTTATTGAATTTCATCCTGTTTACTTCAGACCATTTCTTCAGTTTGTCCATATCATTTTGAATTTTAATCCTATCCTCCAAAGCACTTTCAAACCACCCCCAGACCTCCATCTTGGTATCATCTGCAAACTTCATAAGTTTTCTCTCTATGCCATTATCTAAATCATTAATGAAGATAATAAACAGAACCAGACCAAAAACTGATCCCTGTGGGAACTCACTGAATATGCCCTTCCAACTTGAGTCTGATAACTCTCTCTGGGTACCCACCTTACAGTGGCTCCATCTAGGCTGCATTTCTCTAGATTGTTTATAAGGAGGTCATGTGAAACAGTATCAAAAGCCTTACTAAATTCAAAATCTACCACTTCCCTCTATCCACAAGACTTGTCACCCTGTCAAAGAAAGCTATTAGGTTGGTTTGACATGATTTGTTCTTGAAAAATCCATACTGACTGTTACTTATCACCTTATTATCTTCTAGGACTCTGCAAATTGATTGTTTGATTATTTGCTCCATTATCTTTCCTGGTACTGAAGTTAAATTGACTGGTTTGTAATTTCCAGGGTTGTTCTTATTTCCCCTTCTATAGATGGCTCCTAGTTTAAAAGTTTGGTAATTTTAGTGTGCATACAATGTTGGTACACAACCAAGAACCATGAATTGGCAGTTTAAGCAGTTAAGTCTATGCCTAGTGTGTTGGTAGGCAGAGTATGGACTGAGGTTAGCTAAATGTCACTCCAAAACTGAAGGGAGCGGTTAGTCAATCATGCTCAGTCAAAAACTAGGTGCAGGTCCACCGATCATAATAGTAAACATCCCATAATACTAAGACTTGTTATGTGACAGCTTTGTGTGACAGTTAGACTTAGCAGTTATGATTGGTTCATACTTATACACCAATCAGAGAGGGTCTGAAGGTGATTGCAGGATAGGTATGCTAATACTAGGATTGGGAAACAAGCCAATCAGAACAGGCCAAAAATTGTATCAAAGGCAGAGAGCAAGCAGGCAAAAGTCAGTCAATTCAAGGGAAGGAGAAGAAGGAGAAGCAGGAGAAGACCAGAAACAAACATAGAATACAGAGCAGAGAGACCCTGACAGAACAGAGGGAAAGAAGCCTATGGGAACCAAAAAACTGCCACCGTGGCTAAACAACAAAGTAAAAGAAGCAGTGAGAGGCAGAAAAGAATCCTTTAAAAAGTGGAAGTTAAATGCTAGTGAGGAAAATAGAAAGGAGTATAAATTCTGGAAAGTAATGTGTAAAAATACTTTTAGGAAGGCAAAAAAAGAATTTGAAGAGCAGCTAGCCAAAGACTCAAAAAGAAATAGCAATTTTTTTTAAGTTCATCAGAAGCAGGAAACCTTCTAAACAACCAGGGGGGCCATTGGATGATCGAGATGCTAAAGGAGCACTCAAGGATGATAAGGCCATTGCGGAGAAACTAAATAAATTCTTTGCATTGGTCTTCATGGCTGAGGACGTGAGGGAGATTCCCAAACCTGAGCCATTCTTTTTAGGTGACAAATATGAGGAACTGTCTCAGATTGAGGTGTCATTAGAGGAGGTTTTGTAACAAATTGATAAACTAAATAGTAATAAGTCACTAGGACCAGATGGTATTCACCCAAGAGTTCTGAAGGAACTGCAATGTGAAATTGCAGAACTAGTAACTGTAGTAGTTAGGACCTGTACCAAATGACTGAAGGACAGCTAATGTGACAACAAGTTTTAAAAAGGGCTCCAGAGATGATCCTGGCGGTCACAGGCCCGTAAGCCTGACTTCAGTACCGGGAGAACTGGTTGAAACTATAGTAAAGAACAAAATTGTCAGACACATAGATAAACATAATGTGTTGGGGAACAGTCAACATATTTTTTGTAAAAGGAAATCATGCTTCACCAATCTACTAGAATTCATTGAGGGGGTCAACAAGCATATGGATAAAGGGGATCCAGTGGAGATAGTGTACTTAGATTTTCAGAAAGCCTTTGACAAGATACCTCAGCAAAAGCTCTTAAGCAAATAAGCTGTCATGGGATAAGAGGGAAAATCCTCTCATGGATTGGTAACTGATTAAAAGATAGGAAACAAATGACAGGAATAAAAGGTCAGATTTCAGAATGGAGAGAGGTAAATAGTGGTGTCATTCCAGGGGTCTGTACTGGGCCCAGTCCTATTCAATATATTCATAAATGATCTGGGAAAAAAGGGGTAAACATTGAGGTGGCAAAAATTGAAGATGACACAAAATTGCTCAAGATAGTTATGTCCCAGGCAGACTGCGAAGAGCTACAAAAGGGTCTCCCAAAACTTGGTGAATGCGCAACAAAATGGCAGATGAAATTCAGTGTTGATAAATGCAAAGTAATGCACATTAGAAAACATAATCCCAACTATACATACAAAATGATGGGGTCTCAATTTGCTCTTACCACTCAAGAAAGAGATCTTGGAGTCATTGTGGATAGTTCTCTGAAACATCCACTCAATATGCAAAAAAAGCTAACAGAATGTTGGGAATCATTAAGAAAGGGATAGATAATAAGACAGAAAATATAATATTGCTTCTATATAAATCCATGGTACGCCCACATCTTGACTACTGTGCGCAAATGTGGTCACCACATCTCAAAAAAAGATATATTGAAATTGGAAAAGATTCAGAAAAGAGCAACAAAAATTAGGGGTATGGAATGGCTGCCATATGTGGAGAGATTAATAAGACTGGGACTTTTCAGCTTGGAAAGAGATGACTAAGGGGGGATATGATAGAGATCTATAAAATCATGACTAGTGTGGGGAAAGTAAAAAAGGAAGTGTTATTTACTCCTTCTCATAACACAAGAACTAGGAGTCATCAAATGAAATTAATAGGCAGCAAGTTTAAAACAAACAAAGGGAAGTATTTTTTCACACACCACACAGTCAACCTGTGGAACTCCTTGCCAAAGGATGTTGTGAAGACCAAGTCTATAACAGGGTTCAAAAAAGAACTAGATAAGTTCATGGAGGATAAGTCCATCAATAGCTATTAGGATCTAGCCTCCTTTTGTCAGAAGCTGGGAAGGAGCGAGAGGGGATGGATCACTTGGTGATTACCTATTCTGTTCATTCCCTCTGGGGCACCTTGCATTGTCCACTGTCGGAAGACAGGATACTGGGCTAGTCTGACCCACTATGACCATCCTTTTTTCTTATGATCCCTCAGTCTGTTATTGGGATCTTGTTTGGCAGCATAGATATACCCTTACTCTTAGTTTGTACAATGCCTAGCCCTATGGTGACCTGATTTCACTTGGGGTCTCTAAGTGCTATTCTGATACAAATAATCACCTCTACTATCCCTCATTATTCCCCTGTGATATAGTCCAGGCCTGATCATTTCTAAAGGTGATGTAAAGCTAAATGGCATTTGATGAGACTGCATGATTTTATGAGACAAGGAAACCTCATGTTAAATTACTGAGAAGCTCTCTGAAAGGGAGAAGCAGCATATTTGTGTTACTTCCAGTTGGAAGAATGGTCCTGCAGCTGCTTGTAAGATCTTACAGGCTTTTAAATCAGGCAAATCAACTGAAAATCTTTTGTAACTACAGTGCTTACACTGGATGTTTACAATAAGTCCTGTTGCAGTTTTTCAATAAGTTTTCATGGCTGTTTGTTTTTACTCTGCATATAACTTTGCCCCCCAAAAGTTTCTACAGCTATAATTAGGGAAAAAAAAACAAAAACAGGAGTTTAGAAATGCTGTATGCTCTGCAATTTGTAATATCTGCTTTATGTGTGGACTGGTAATGGCCTGTCACCTTCACTGACTCCTTTTGGACCAGATCTGTCACCATTACTCTCTGCCACCCTTGATTTCAATAGGACTGTTTGTGGAGTGAGATACTACTCTGCATGAGTACTAAAGGAGAGTAGTCTCCCATTTTGTTGAGTTTCAGAGAGAATGTCCTATTTTCTCAGCACCTTTCCAAACTATAAACAATATCAGATATTCAGCAGAGTCCTCACAGTCTCCTTACTCTTCCTTTGTATTATGTACAATACGTTATAGATCCCCCAGTTTTGAGTCTCTGCTTTCTGTTAGGGGGTGACTTTCTTTTACATTAACGCTGAAGAAATTCTTCCTCTATTCTGTCCATGTCCAAATAGTCTACACTGATGATGTCCACAGAGTTTCTTTTGATATTCAGGCATGGGATTGTATAAAATGGCCAGTTGGAGACGGATGTGAAGCTCAGAAGTTCTACCTTCCATATAGGGTGGGTGCCAACTCCTTGTTTTAATGTGGACTTCCCTCTTTGAAAGAATACTGGAGTCATTCATGGTGTGAAGAGTTTAGCCTTTTTGCCTGTTAGTAGAGCACACTGAAATTTTTCAAATGAAACAAATGTTGTCGTAAAATACTGCTTTAACAACATAGAAGTGTTTCAGGAAACCTTGTTGATTTCTTCAGTTTCCCTTTTTTGTTGATGAAAACTTGAAACAACAAAAACAGTATTCCCAGTATGAAAACTGAGGTGTAAGGTATATTCAGCAGAAATCTGTATGAGAAACATGGTGTTGGTTTACAGCAAGAACAACCTACCCAACCATTTTCATACCATCTACAAGATAGGCTTCCTGCCCACCAAAAATATACATTATCCCATTCCTTTTTTATAATTGCATTAGCATCTTGCAGCATGCTACATTTGAGAATTCCCCTGAAAGGCGATCAAGTTTGCCTGGATGGCATCAATTGCTGGAAGACAGAACTGCATCTGCCTAAAGTAATGCATAATATATAGAGAAATGGTGAAGATCTAACACGCTGTCTTTCTCTTTGTATACCCTACTGAAGTCAGGACAACTACTGTAATCTCCTTCAACCAGAATACAGCCTACCTTAGCCATGTGGAATAATTTAAAAGGAAAGATCCTGACATCACGATTAGAAGTAGGTATAAAAAGTTTCGTACACGTAGAGTTAACATTTTTCCTGAACATCACAGGAGAGTACAAAATAAGATGTCAATTCTAGAGAATTAGTTTAGATCAATTAACTTTAATCGTACCTTTTTGGACTCAAAGATTTTTTTTTTAAATCTCCAACTTGGGAAAAAATCTAGTTCTTTTTTAGTAAGATATGGTAATTTTAAAAAAAAAATATAGTTAACTGCAATTATACAGTACTTTTTAGCCAAGGGTCTCAATGCGCAGGACATAAGTATTATCACAGTTGTACAGATGGGGAAACTGAGGCATGGATAAGTTAAGTGATTTAACAGTGTCAGTGACAGGGTTGTGAACAGCACCCAGGTCTTCTGATTAGGGCTCCTGGACTAGACCCTCCGGTTACACTTTTCATATGAATTATATTGTATAAAACATAACAAGTTAGAGCAATTTACAGATATTTAAGGGAATATGATGTATCATCACCACAAGAGCTATCCAAAGTGAAATTCATGAATATTCTAAGTGCCCTTTCAATGACATATCTGATGATTCTGAGGGATTCATTATCATGTAATTCTGCCAGAATTTGACAATTTTGAATTGGTGTCAGAACCCACTTCTTAAAAGAATGTCTGTCACTGGAAAAATATATACAGTAAGACTATGTGAAATTGTAAAAATAAAAAAAGGACATGAGCCAAGGGGGAGAAAAAACATCATAGCTATTCTCCCTGAAAATCACCTGTTTCAAGCAATTGGCATGTTGCTTATTGCTTGATAATAAATTAACTGTGGCAGAATCTGGGGATTTAGATTACAACACCAATGATTCTGTATTTGGTGTCGCATGGAACTTGCATATTGATAGAACAATATGCTCGTTGAATTCTAAAAATCATTTAATTATTAGCTGAGACACAAATATTTCTGCAGTCAAGTGCTCCCAGGATAAACTGAAAATAAGATATGTCGCAACATTCATGCTTTGTTTTTAGATATCTTTTCAAAAACAAATGAACCTTTTAATTCTGTTAAGACTGACCCTGGGAGCTATTCATGACAGGAAAGAGGCAATTCAGTGTTGGACCGTCCTCATTCTTACTTACTGTTGGAAGAAATCACATTATAATGTCTCTATTTCACAGATAAAGAGGTAGAAATGGAGGTAAATGAAGTAGTTACAGCTGTTGGATTTGCTCCTGAATCTGAAGAAGGGAATAAAAACCTGACAAATTTCTAGACACCCTAGTTAATGGAATCAAGTTCAGTTTGAGTCTTTGAACTCAAACTTTGCAGTTCAGTCAGCTGCTAATTCTTTTTCCCCCTTTTTATTTAGGTTACTTTCCCTTTTGAAATAAAGATAGTAGAGGGGATGTATATAAACAAGAAAAGAAAAGAAAACTGCAAACCAAAGCTAAAAAGCTTCAAAGAGTACGAAATACTTCTGTGTTTGAGAATGAACAAATACACAGAGACAAACCCAGATATTAGAATTACAAGGCAGAGGGACATATAAATCCACATTATATTAAGATGCCACACAGTGGGCCATGCCAGTTTTAAGTTAGTTATTTGTCAAATTTGTATGAGCAGTTTATAGAATTAAACAAGTCAATTGCTTTTCATGTTTTGGCTTTGTATAAAATATATTTCTATTTCAAACACAGAAAAAAATTGATACTTATTATGGCAATTGGACACCTATGTTTTTAGCTGGATAGAAGACAGAATTCCCAACCCACTCTTAATACAATCTACATTCCTAGGCCTAGATTTACAAAGGGACTAAGGCGTTGCAGCACTGATCGATGCAATGCCTAACTTTTAGGTGCCCTGCTACCTAATGGAGTTCACAACCCCAGTGTTAGGTTCCCTATACAATGCATGGGAAGAGTTAGGGTATGTTTACAATACATTAAGAGATACATGACTGGCCTGAGTCAGCTGACTTGCACTGCAGGTCTACAAAATAGCAGTGTAGATGTTTGGGCTTGGGCTAGAACCCAGGCACTGCGGCCCCGAAGGTCCCTGAGCCCAAACGTCTACACTGCAGTTGTATAGCCCCACACTTGGAGCCCTGCAAATGCAAGTCAGCTGACCTGGGCTAGAGGTGACTTTGCTGTAGGTCTTTTATTGCAAGCATAGACATACCCTTAGGTGTATATGAATAGGATTCACAAAAGCCAGAATCCTAAGATAGGAGCTGCCTAACCTAGCTAACAGGATGCTGAGGAGAGATGCCCCATCCCTCAAAGGGAAATAGGAGCCTGAGGCATGGTCTACACTACAAAATTAAGTCAACATTAGGCTTTCCATCAACCCAGTTGCACATGTATCCACACTTAAATTTGTCTCCCACTGATGTAACTGTGCCATTACGCTGACATGGTAACATCGCTTCCACAAATGGCATTGAGGCATGGCTGATGTAGAGAGGCACATCCCACAGGCCGAGGGATGTGCTGGCTGCCATTCCCGCAGCCCCAAGTGGCCTGGAGCGGTGAACCGCAGCCAGTGGGAGCCGCGATCGGCTGAACCTGCGGACGTGGCAGGTAAACAAATTGGCCCGACCCACCAGGGGCTTTCCCTGAACAAGCGGCGGACTGGCTTTGAGAACCACTGTTCTTGCGGCTCTGCAAATGCTCCAAGATCATGCGCCCAGTGCTTGTAATGCTCATGACAATTGTGCAGAGCTGTGCAGACCCTTTTTACCAAACAAATCACTGCTGTGTTCCTTAAATCTAGGGGGAGTTAATGAGTTACACTTTAGTCAGCACTCAGAAGGAATCAATAAGCAGCTCCCTGCAGGGTTTTAATACCTGCTAATAGTATGGGTCGAAAAACGGCTGCCATTCTATTACAGGCCTAATGGCTATTCCACAATGATGTCAAAAGTATCTGTTTTACATTTTTAAGGTTGTGAGTTGAAATCCTAGGGTTTGCATTTTTATAATGAATTCTTAATATTTTTCTTCTCTAATTGTCAAATCAATAAATACATTTCCAAGACTTCACCCTAAAATAATCTCTATTGAAATATTGAAATAATAAATTTTAGCTCAGTTCAACAGAATTATGAAGTCTAAATTATGTGTGCAGATGGACCCTGGTTTCAACCAGGGAAAATACTTTTGAACTTTATTGTCCATATGTACAATATTTTATTACTGTTTTAGTCCTTCTCAATATATTTCATATATATTGCATTAATGGGAAAAAATGGGAGCTCGCTGGTGTAGAAGAATGCCGATTCATCACCAAAGATTTTGTAGCTTGGGGTTGGGGGGGGGGGAATCCTTTTATTTCAACTAGGATCGAGTTAATCTTCCATATTTGTAGCTTAATCAACACTTCTAACTTTTTTTGTAGCAATGAAGCTGTAGATTAACATTTTTTTCTGAAGTAAAGGGGTAATAAAAGTGCCAAAGCCTTCATGATTTTTTAAAAACCTCATTGGGGGAAAAAAAACAGTTATTTCTATCTGTCGTCCCATCCTGCCCAGAGAGCCAGTTACAAGATCAGGGCCTGTAAGATCAACCATATTAGAAAAGTCTGAACCATTGACACTGTCATGTTCAAGGGTGGTTATATTCAATTTTCCACTGACACTCACATTGCAAGAAAAGTAAGGGTAAAGGTTAATCAATGCCCAATCTAAACATCTTTTTAAAAAGAGATGGAGGAGAAAATAAGCCCTGGCCAATGCTAAGCAGCTGAGGAGCTCTCAGATTTCTCCAAGGGTAGCAGAGGGCAGCCCACCACTGTGGCAGAAGGAATGGTACCAAAGCAGGAGCCCAAAATTTTGTCCAAATAGGGAACCATGGATTCCCTTCTCACTCAACACAGTGGGAGACAAGCTGAACAAGCAAGCATTTCCTTCTCCAGAGATGAGTCAAAATAGCAAGGAGCCCTTCCAACCCCGCATACGCATACATTTCTGTCTGCCTCAGGCATTCTAGGCAGCAATCATCCCCTCTCTCCATCCCAAGAAAAGAAATATACTGTGCCTCAGTGGGGGAAGTAGGAAAACTGCTGTCAAAGGTTCCTATCCTGCTAACTCTTATGTGAATAGTTACATTGGCTTCAGAAAGATGGCATGAAGGGACAATGCCAAAGAGGCCACCAGAATTCTGAGCTCTTCTTTCTAGCCTTCCACTGCATGCAGATAGAGCTGCTCCATGGTTTCTCCTCATTCAGCAGAATGGCTCATTGATACAAGGTGGAAAAACGAGAGTGGAGTTACAGGCCATCTGGTCCAAAGCTAACACTGACCATGTGAAAAGGAGTACTTGTGGCACCTTAGAGACTAACCAATTTATTTGAGCATGAGCTTTCGTGAGCTACAGCTCACTTCATCGGATGCATGCCGTGGAAACTGCAGCAGACTTTATTTATACACAGAGAATATGAAAAAATACCTCCTCCCACCCCACTGTCCTGCTGGTAATAGCTTATCTGAAGTGATCATCAGGTGGGCCATTTCCAGCACAAATCCAGGTTTTCTCACCCTTCATCCCCCCCACACAAATTCACTCTCCTGCTGGTGATAGCCCATCCAAAGTGACAACTCTTTACACAATGTGCATGATAATTAAGTTGGGCCATTTCCTGCACAAATCCAGGTTCTCTCACCCCCTCGCCCCCCTCCCAAAAACCACACACACAAACTCACTATCCTGCTGGTCAGGATAGTGATAGGATTACCAGCAGGACAGTGGGGTGGGAGGAGGTATTTTTTCATATTCTCTGTGTATAAATAAAGTCTGCTGCAGTTTCCACGGCATGCATCCGATGAAGTGAGCTGTAGCTCACGAAAGCTCATGCTCAAATAAATTGGTTAGTCTCTAAGGTGCCACAAGTACTCCTTTTCTTTTTTGCGAATACAGACTAACAGGGCTGTTACTCTGAAACTGACCATGTGGTTGATGTTTTACTTAAAAATTTTCTCCTCCAGCCATGTCCTCTTCTTTGATGCCTGTCTATTGGTCTGTCTGTCCATCCATAGACTAAGCTTCTTCAGTCCTTCATGGTATCCCTGCTTGTATGTTTGGAAAACCTCACACACTGCATACATGCTACTGCAAATAAATAATGGGATGTGGGGAGGATTATAGGATTGATTCCATTTCTAGCTGTATGCTGCCTTAGGTGCTCAGGTAATACAGTGGTGAGAGAAACAAATAAATAAATGTGCCTGGATTAAATCTAACCTGTACATTAATACGAAACTATGAAAAGTTTTGTAGGAGGAGGGAGAATTACATGAGAAAATTTGAGTTTATTAAGCACAAAGTTTTGCTGAACAAAACTGGCTATATGACTTGGTCCCAGGGAGGTTTACATGGCTATACACCTGGGTGATAACAAAGCTGCCAATATGCTATGTTTGCTTGTTTGAACCATCTGCAACTTTCTTTCTTCAGGGACTTTACCAGTAGTCCTGTGAGATATTAAAGAAAACTGGTTTCAGAGGAAACATGGTCTAACCCTAAATAGAAGTCTTTATATTGACTTCAATGCACTCTGGATCAGGACACATATTTGATTGAAGTATGCTTTAGTGATGTATTTGAAGAATGTATTTTTTTTTGTTGTTTTTGTTTTGTTTTTTTAGTTTTGTGGAAAGGATTCCACAGAATAATAATAATAATAAAAAAAAACATTGTTCACTAACAATTTGGGTCTCAGACTAGTTTGTGGGTTACCTAGTACATCACAGTATTCTCACAATACAAGGGTCTCTTTAAGGCATATTCCTATGAAACTCCCTGCAGATATAAAGGGGGAAAAGTCTATATAATTACAAAAGGCCATTTGAACAACATTCCTGGGTTTTCAGAAATCATTGTAAATTAGAGGAAGAAAGCTTTGTTTGCTAGAGTGTTCTGCTCTGCAGCTAAATCTAATAACTCATAGTGATCATATTGATGTAAAACTTGAAAAAGAAAATTTCAGTCACCAAATAATTCCATTTTGCTTCTTGTTTGCCAATTTACATTCATATTCAAATAACAATATATATTAATGCCTGAAAGGCTGCCACTGAAAAGAATAGAAGCAACACAATTGATGCCTCTTCCTTGTCATAAGACAGTTTTTAAAATGAATTAGTAAATTTTTTATACATCATCAGAAGGTACTCACTAATGAAGAATATGACTCACTGCCTGAGCCCAATCACTCATTTTTACCCACTTGTGCTATTTTAGTTAAATAATAGCTGGATGCTTAATGTGGCACATTATCAAAAGGTTGGCTTCCATTTGTGGGCACAATTCAATGGTGGGTTGTTTACTCTCTAGCTGACTGTGGGCATGAATTGAGTAGGAGGCTGGGAAAAATCTTGTTGTGAAGAACAATTAGCAGTACTTTTTGGGTAAGTAATTTTTTTTTCTTTTCTCCCCATTGGACAAGGAAAACAGAGTAGGCTGGCCCTGGGCTTAGTGACATCAAACAAAACAGCTATGAATTGCTGGGGAGAGGGCCTGGATAGAGAACATCAGGAGGAGGCAAAGGGGTAGAACAGAACAACAAAAATCACCTGCCAGTCAGGGAAGAACAAGGAACAGAAAAGGACAAAGAGTTGAGTAGATCAATAGTGCTGAAATGCTAGTAAGCGGGAAGGAGCATGGCTCTAGTTTATGTCAGCTCCACGAGAAATGCTCAGGAAAAGAGTGTGGGCTTAGAGCAGTGTTTCTCAAAGCCGGTCCTCCGCTTGTTCAAGGAAAGCCCCTGGCAGACTGGGCCAGTTTGTTTATCCACTGCATGCGCACGTTCGGCCAATCATGGCTCCCACTGGCCATGGTTCGCCGCTCCAGGCCAATGGGGGCTGCGGGAAGCGACGCAGGCTGAGGGATGTGCTGGCCACCCTTCCCGCAGCCCCCAGTGGCCTGGAGCAGCGAACCGTGGCCAGTGGGAGTTGTGATCGGCTGAACCTGCGGACACGGCAGGTAAACAAACCAGCCCGGCCCGCCAGGGGCTTTCCCTGAACAAGCGACGGACCAGCTTTGAGAACCACTGGCTTAGAGCACTGTTGAGCATGACAGAGGCTCAGGGAATGTCTATGCTATATCAGCATAGTTATGTCACCCGTACCAATGCTGACATAACCATTCAGTATAGACAAAGGCTACACTGACTGAAGGGTTATTTTCCCATTGGTGTAGCAACACCACCTCCCCAGGGGATAGTAGCTACATAGGCAGAATCATTCTTCTATCAGCCTACTTGCATCTAGAATTGTGGTTAGGTTGCCATCCTATGTTGATGTAGCTTTTAAGTGTAAACCAGGCCTCAGGCTGAATCTGTTGCTTGTTAGTGCTCAAAACTGAAAGCTGAGGATTGAACACATATATTCATGTTTAAAATGATCTCTCCACTGTGGTGGGAAGCTTTCAAAGAGATGGGTTCTACAACATATTCTAACGGTGGTCAAAAATTTCTTATCCACAGCCCATGAAGGAAGAACACCTCATCCCATCTGATGTATGTTGTACCAGAAGAATGTGGTTACCTTGGCAGGCAATGAATATAGATGCTGTTGCAGATATAGCTGCATCCTAACCCACTGATGAATTTAAAGATCAGCACTAAGGCATCAGAAATCCAGGGAGACAACTGGGGGAGCCAGATAATGTAGAAGTTCATGGGAGCATGTCTACTTGTGCTGTCAAGGAGGTTGCGGGGGCAGGAGACCAGCAGGGCAAATTGCAGTGGCTCTGAGATCTGGTATTTTCCCCTGGTTCCTGAATTTTGGGTTCCAGAGTCTAATCTTTCATTTAAACAAACAAACAAAATATAACTTTTAATCTTTGTTATCAAGATAACCGATAAAATATGAACAAGATGTAAGCCAAATGTACTGAAGCTTGCTTGAGTCTGCAAACAGATTTAAAAAAAATAGTTCTAACACAAGCCACACCTAATCATTTAGAAGTGATGTTAACTCTGAAAGCACAATGGCAAATTCCATATCAATGTTAATTAACACTCTGCTGATCAAAACTTGAAAGAAAGTAGAAAGATCATTTAACTGTGAAATGTGCTGAGTGGCATCCCATTTTGAGTTGACAGGGTTTAGAAGTATTATCCTTTCATTGTGTTTCCAGTCTAATTCCTCCTAAGTACCAGCCATCACTATGGGGGTACACGGTCTTCACACAGATTGCCTTGGTCTCAATGGATCTCCCAATGTCTATGAGTTTGAAAAGCAAAAGTCTCATTTCTCTAGTGGAACAATTACGGGGAAGCTCTGCAAATCCAAAAAACAATGAGTATTTAGTCCTCCATGCTGAACAGTTTCACTTCAAGACATTTAATCCTATTTGTTAAACTTAAGTTGTTCTTACTATGTAAGAGTCAAAAAGCTAATAGCTAAGATAGAGCCATGGAATATAGCTTTCTAATATCAGAGCCATGAGATATTGCCGTTAAGAATGAGATATTTTCACCCATAATACACAGTATTTTATGTTTTCATTTGTTTTGGCTATCTAAAGTCTGTGGAAAATATCTGATGCTTCAAACATTACCAGAGCTATTACACTCACTGCTGCTTCCATTCTGTTACTGCTGCTTATTTTTGTGACACAACCCACTGCTTCTTTCTCCCCACTCTCTTATCAATGGGGTATAATTTAAAAGCACTTCCTTCCTTCTGTGTTGATGCCCATATGGTTTCTTATGGTAAGCTTTTTGAAGTGCCTTTATGCTATCATTCCGTTGTCAGATGAATGTGTGCAGCTCATCTATGTAAGAATCTATAGCAGACTGAATTTGCCAGCCACTAGTTTAAAGTGATTACATTAATTTAATCTGATTTGGATTCTAAGGAGCATAGCATCTCCCCACTCTCTTGTTCTTTCAGACTCATTCTGTCCTCAATTAAAAATTTCATTATATAACATTTTTTGTAACTCTAAAATGAATACCCCTTAGACACCCGCAGAGCCGCCAAAGCAAACTCATGATCTTGTAATGGTAACTTTTCTAAGCCTGCAGGCATACTCACCATCTGGGGAAGATAGAACAGAATCCAAACTGCAGTTTGATTCCTCAGGGCTGGCTTTATCACCACAAAAGGATTTGTAACACAAGAAAAATAACTACATAATACTTGGTCGCAGCCACCAGAGGCCTTTCCAACTTTCACCAAGCTGCGAGGAGAGCATATCTTTCCCTGGTATCTTGTAGGCCTCCTGACAGGTCCTCACAAAAAGACTTCCCTCAGTGTCTTCCCTCAATCATCCTCTTCTCCAGACAGTCCCCTCACACTTCTCACCCCTCTCCCATCCTAAGTCCCCCCTCCCCCAGAGTCCTCTCTCTCTCTTTCTCTCTCTCTCTCTCTCTCTCTCACACACACACACACAGAACAAGGAAAATTCCATTATATGTTCTTCAGAAGGCAGTCACATGACAGTTAGTTGATTCTCTCCATTGTGTGCTCTGTCTGGAGACAGGTTTCAGAGTAACAGCCATGTTAGTCTGTATTCGCAAAAAGAAAAGGAGTACTTGTGGCACCTTAGAGACTAATCAATTTATTTGAGCATAAGCTTTCGTGAGCTAAAGCTCACTTCATCGGATGCATACTGTGGAAAGTTTAGAAGATCTTATTATATACACACAAAGCATGAAAAAATACCTCCTCCCACCCCACTCTCCTGCTGGTAATTGTTTATCTAAAGTGATCACTCTCCTTACAAAGTGTATGATAATCAAGTTGGGCCATTTCCAGCACAAATCCAGGTTTTCTCACACCCCCCCCCCTCACACACACACAAACTCACTCTCCTGCTGGTAATATTAGGTTTATCAGGGGGGGTTGAGAATATCAGGGGGTTTGAGAATACCTGGATTTGTGCTGGAAATGGCCCAACTTGATTATCATACACATTGTAAGGAGAGTGATCACTTTAGATAAGCTATTACCAGCAGGAGAGTGGGGTAGGAGGAGGTATTTTTTCATGCTTTGTGTGTATATAATAAGATCTTCTAAACTTTCCACAGTATGCATCCGAGGAAGTGAGCTGTAGCTCACAAAAGCTTATGCTCAAATAAATTGGTTAGTCTCTAAGGTGCCACAAGTACTCCTTTTCTTTTTGTCTGGAGACAACAATTCCAGGCACCACCATTCTTAACGGGTGTATTTCACTGTAATAAGAGGCAAGCAGCAACAAAACTTACCTTTCCTTCCATGCCATTTACCTGTTCCTTTGGGTTTTATCATCACTTGTCACATCATGTCTCTGTTTAGCCTGCAATCTTTCTGAGGTAGGAACTATGAGAATGCCCAGAAGAATTAGGCACCTGGAAAAACTCACTGTGATTTTCAAAGCCTGAGTTAGGCACCTAAGCTCCTATACAATAAATGGAGAAAGATAGACTGTCACAGTTCAGGGTGACTGCACCCGTATTTCCTCTTGATGGTCCACAAGGACACACATTCCCAGATTTCCAGGTCTCCCACTGCTGCCTCTTTTCAGTGGAGATACATGTTCCTCTCTCTTGTGACTGGGTTATTTCCAGGCTGCAGAGTTCCCTGCCTACACTGTGTTATTCCTAGTACAGACAGGTGCTTAATTTGTAATGAAAGAGGTGCCACGGCTCAAGCAATTTCATTTTACTTTCATAACTGAGGTGGCAAGCCCAGAGGTGCTGGGGCTAAGAACTGCCAAGCTCTGAGGTGCTGGGGCTCAGCCCTGGCAAGCCCTGACACAAATGAAGCACTCGTAGTGTCCATTTGCTGGATCAGAAAGAAGGCCCTGTGTTAATTTAAAAACAAGCTATTCATCCAAAAATCATTTCTTTGTCTGTTGGTCCCTGGAGAATCTAGCACATGCACACATCTCCAGAGAGGTGCCTTTCCTGGAGATGTTACAACCTGGGTGAATTTGCCTAATCATCCCCTGCTGTTCTCTTATTTACCTTTCCCATGGAAATACCTACACAGTCTACAATAATACATACACTGATGTATTCTTAATCCAATGAACTGCAAAAATACTAAAACTAAGTAAATAAGGTTTAACTAAATTCAATAAAGTTTATTCAGGATCTTGTAGGAAATTGTCATTCTGTCACATAAGTGCCTTAGACAGTTATTCACAAAAGCCAACACTCTGCTTAAGCTAGCCAATGGGAGATACAGACAAGAGGGGCTTGTGCTAAGGTCCACTCCTCTCATAGAGATAGGCATCTAAGCCTGCACTGCAGGGAGATGCCTAATTCTTCTTGTGATTCTGAATTTAAGAATCCTCTTTAGACTAAGGCACCTTATGTCATTTTAGAAAGAAACTTCCGGAGGATGTTCCCACCTTTCAACTTTTAGCCCAGTGGTTACAGCACTTGCCCAGGATGTGGGAGACAAAGGTTCAACTCCTCCCTCTCTTTGCCTGAGGGGCAGAAGAGTTTGAATAGGGGTCTCCCCATACTTAGGAGAGTGCTCTAACCACTGAGCTAAGTGATATTCTGATGTGGGTCTCCCTCCACCTCTCCTGTTGATGCAGTTTCACTGTGGATAAATACTGAAATAGTCACTCTATGTATTTATCCACAGTGGATCAGTCATTTGGCCAGAGAGAGAGAATGAGAATGGCTCTAGTCTAGTGGTACGAGCACCCCCTAGGATCTAGAAAACCCAGGGCCCAGTCCCCTTGTTCCAATTGCTCTTTAACTATTAATCCACAAAGGAACAGTTTCAAGAGGAGAGATGCAAGGATTCCCATATCAGAATATCCCATAGCTTACAGGGTTTTGGCAGGAGCTTTGGGCATCACAGTGGAGCCAAAACTTGGATTTAGGCACCTAACTCCTTTTGAGCATATGGCCCTATGGACATTGGTCTATAAAGCATGCTGGCAAGATTTTCAAATGGGAACTACTGGCTATTCTGTACTTTTGAAAAATCAGACCCCCATATTAAGTGCTGTAATATGTTGCTAGCTGCTGTATAATTATTATATTTTTCCCTCCTTCCATCTATTTTCTTTGCTTGGTAGCAAATCCTTTTCACTAATTCCCTTTTCCCTACAATGTTGGCTCTTACTCTTCTCCCTTCCATGTTTCCTCTCCCCATTCTGGTCCTGATCCAATGTCCACTGAAGTCAATGGAAAGGATTCTCCTTCCCTCTCCTCCTTTATCAAGGTCAGGGTAGGCTGAGGATGTTCCCAATGGGCCAGGATGGGACCTGCTTGCACAGCTGCTAAGGTTGCACAAGGTTTCCCCCCGTAGGATGGAGTGCACTCTGAACAGTACGCTCAGTGTCGAATCAGAATGTTGACAAAGGAGCAGAAAGTATGGCTGCATAAAGGAACTCGGTAACACTTCTTTCAAACAGATACAAACGTGGAGTTCAGAGGCCTTTGCTTTGTATCAGATAAAACAAAATTTCAAAACAGAATGTCAGAGAAAAGTCACTCCCTAAAAGGCATTTCTGAATTCCACTTTGCATCTTACCATTGATCTCCAGAGGGAAGTGTTTATACATGTACATGGATTCTGTAAGGCAGTCACTTTTCGTGAGCCATAGTGCATTTCCACACTGTTTGGTTCATTCAGCTAAGAGAGAATGTGTCTTCCATGGATTGCTTGTTTAGTGTTATTAAAGTGCAATATATATGCTCAGAACATTCTGTGGTAAAATATCGAAAGAGCACTCAATGACCACAAGAGGAGGAGGTTATCTAGACCTAACAAACATGATACACATGAAGTGTTATAGAAATGATCTTTTAGTTAACAGTCCTTTGAAGTCTTTCTTGTCTTAAATAATTTTTGAAGTGCTTTATAGATGAGATCATGGATTTAAAATTTCTGCAAACTTTCACAACGTATAGTCTAGATCATAAAACAATTCACCCGAGCTTTGCAAACAGGCAAACGCATGGCTTGTAGCTGACTCTTGCTCTGTTACATGAGGTATGCTTCTTCCAAGAAAGTGAGACTATGACATCTATAATCCTGCAGAAGCCATTGACCCAGAAAGCTGCAGTCTTATTCCTACTCATGAAATAGAGTACCATACAGCCTGACAATGTGAAAACAGAGATACAAGAAATTCCAAGCTGTGACATTACTGGTTGATAGGTATCAACTGGTATAAATCAGAGATAAATATATATTTGGGACCTAATCTTATAGTAGGTTTCAGAGTAACAGCCGTGTTAGTCTGTATTCGCAAAAAGAAAAGGAGTACTTGTGGCACCTTAGGACTAACCAATTTATTTGAGCATAAGCTTTCGTGAAAAAAGCTTTTGCGAAAGCTTATGCTCAAATAAATTGTTTAGTCCTAAGGTGCCACAAGTCCTCCTTTTCTTTTTGCGAATACTATAGTACTTACTTAAGCAAGTCTTCCACTGAATTTCAATAGGAGTCCTGTTTGCCCTAGTGAGGACAGCAGGAAAAACCCCTTTTACTTTTCTATCATATATAATATTTTCTAATCACTCAATTAGCTGCAATTCATTAATTGCCTTGGAACTTGTTGGTGTAGTAATGATAAATAGCTATTATCAATAGATGCACAGTGTGTTTTACATAATATAGAACAGCACACAATGCCTGCCCCAAAGAAATGACAATTAATCCTTTCTTATTATTCCTACTTAGGGTATTTATATAGATAAACCAGTACAGAGGTACAGTTGCACTGCAGTAATGCTTCAGTGAAGACATTCTCTATGCCAATTGGAGGGGTTCTCCTGTTGGTGTAGGTGCCCTACCTCCCCAAGAGGTGGTAGCTAGGCTGATGGGAAAACGCTCCTGTTGAGCTAGTGTAACACCAACAGACCCTAATTGTCGGTGGGCGGTATTGAACCTAGGACCTCTGGAGCTTAGTGCATGAGCCTCTACTGCATGAGCTAAAAGCCAGCTGCCTATTACCTAAGGCTATAGAGCAGACTCAATCTCTCTCTCTAAACCATCTCAGTGCCACTAGATGGGACAGAACACCACACCCAGGAGGTGTGTGGGTTACACTAGCGCTGTCTACACCAGGGATTAGGATGGTTTAACTGCGTCGCTCAGGGGTGTGGATTCTACTTCTACCATAGTTATCATATACTTACATCTTAATCTTTGCTAGCACTTCCATTGCATTTATAATAATGTAATGTATAAAGTTTTTGTTTTGTTCTTCCTGGAAATTACAATAATCAAAAGGTAAATTAATGTTTTATGTTTGACTCCTTCCTCTGAAAATAGCTAAGGATTGTACATTTCATGATAAAATCCCCTGATTTCAACACTGGACTAGACTCTGAATAGATGTGTAGTTGTTCTACAGTAGTATTTTCCTAAAGTAAACAATAGTAAACAAAAAATGAATGTAATTGTAATTTGTTCTACAATATATTTGAAGAACTCTGACAAAATACTTAGTCCAAAATATTGACCAATAGTAGATTCTAAATGTTTAGAAAACTATCATTCATGTTCAGAAATTTAAAGGGAAGACAAAGAAACATATTAAAACATGTGATAGATGGATACAGCCATAAAACAATCCCCATTGAGAGGCTGATCCTGCATTTTTGACTTACACAAAAGTCTTGTTGAATAACAATAGGAGTTATGCCTCAATTAGGGCAGCACGACTGGGCCTCAAAGTGTATGAAAATAGATTCCCTTTTAATTGCATATATTTAATACAGGACAATATGTTATAGCTTTGCAAATACCAAACATCTTTTCATGGTGGTAAACACTGCAAAATCTACACTCAGGAAAAATCCCTTTTGTTACATTTTAAAGCAGATAATATACAGATTCATGGTCAAATTATTCTGTTTTAGAGACAATGAATCACATACAGAAAAGATATCTGAATGCTACCAGGGTAATCGAATTTATTATTGCTTTTGCTACATTGATGTTCTTCGATATTACTGTGGGTTAGAGATGGCTGAACAGTAAAAACACAAATAAAAGCATCAAGTTTAGTTTGCACTGACAGATGGGACCATATTTTTCATTATTTGTGAGTACCTCTTTCACCTGATAAATGTCAGCATGATTATTTGTCTGTAAATTGGTAATGACAGTATGTAATGTGTCATTCATTATTCTCCTGTTTAAAATCTTTCAGTCATTTAGCTTCTCATTCTGCACCACTGAAGTACATAGAAGCTTTACATTGACTTCAGCTGGTTCAGGATCCAGCCCAAAAATCAAGAAAATGAAACAATACCAGGTAACAGTATCATATAGATGACTATTCACATAACATGAATAATGAATACCAAACAGCCCAAACCAACAGTTTGTGAATGATAGGCTGAAAATAATTTGCTAGAACTATTCAACAAATGGATATGAATAACAAACACATTCACTGAAATCATGGTTCACTCATTTAAAGAGGGACTAAATCTGTAATAAATACTACTTATAACAATGGTTTGAACAGCTCTATTATAAACATAGTTTCCATTAGGGGATCTACAAAACATGGTCATTATTTTTCCTCTTGACACAATTATTCAATACTTGGGTTTCTCATGTGATTTTGTGGCTATCTTCTATCTCATTTTGTTTGTTCAATTTAGAACAGGCTTGCTAATCATTCCTATACCGTACATTGAATTCTGGGCTTTCTATTCCCATTGAGTTCAGTGATAGCAAGACCATTAAATATTATTACTAGTAATATATATTCTTTGTTTCAGAGTAGCAGCCGTGTTAGTCTGTACCCACAAAAAGAACAGGAGTTCTTGTGGCACCTTAGAGACTAACACATTTATTTGAGCATAAGCCTTTGTGGGCTACAGCTCACTCCATCAGATGCATAGAATGGAACATATAGTAAGAAAATACATATACATACAGAGAACATGAAAAGGTGGAAGTTGCCACACCAACTCTCAGAGGCTAATTAATTAAGATGAGCAATTGTCAGCAGGAGGGGGAAAAAAAAACTTTTGTAGTGATAATCAAGAGGGCCCATTTCAGACAGCTGACAAGAAGGTGTTAGGATACTTAAAATGGGGAAATAGATTCACATTGTGTAATGGCCCAGCCACTTCCAGTCTCTATCCAAGTCCAGGTTAATGGTATCTAGTTTGCAAATTAATTCCAGTTCAGCAATTTCTCATTGGAGTCTGTTTTTGAAGCTTTTCTGTTGCAAAATTGCCACCTTTATATTTGTGTTACAGTAGTGCCTCTGGGCACCAATCATAGAATATGATACCATTGTACTTGCTGCTGCACAAGCATACCGAAAAGACAATTCCTGTCTAGATGCATTTACAACCTAAGTAATCTAATGTTCAGATTATGTTAGAGGAATAAAACATATTCCAAACAGCACAACATCCTGATAGCCTAGCAAACTTCCTATATTACATTACTGTTTGTGTTGCCAAGTCTCATGATTTAATCATGTCTTGTGATACTTAGTGTTCTCCATAAAGCCACAAATTCTAGAGTCTTGTGACTACATGACATTCTGCTGTCATTTTTTTTTAAAGGTTAGTTTCTTGTCCTCCAGGTTATGGAGAAGAGCTTTCAAACTTGAGATGAGTGTACTCTCAAAGCTCAGAAACCAAAATAAAATTTACAGAACTTTCATTAGTTTTTTTTTTTTAAAAAGAAACCTCATGATTTTTAACCTAATTTCAAGATCATTTGAGAGCTAAGATGATCGTTGAGTATTTGGTAACAAAACTGCATTTAAGAGGAATACATTTCCCAGAACTAAAGAAGAGTTTTTTATAAGCTTGAAATCTTCTCTCTCTCACCAACAGAAGTAGTCCAATAAAATATATTACCTCACTGAGCTTCTCTCTATAATATTGCATCAAGAAATATAGTAGATAGAATGTGTCCCCATTTGATCACATTCTACATCTTAACAATATGTTTTGCAGCACTGGAGATTTCCAATCTCTTGCATTCTTTTGCACATGATTTTTGGAAAGAGTAAAAGGTTATATTTTGCTTAGCCAAACATCTGGATGTTTAAAAGTTAAATATGGGTTCCTTGGCATACAAAAAAAGTGAAATGTAAAGATTTCTTAAAATAAAAGGTTTTAATGACGTGTCTCCTTCTGTCTCCTATTTTCCTCTCATTCTTATACATATAGCATTTAATATGCTAAAAATATTGTCAGATGTCACTTATTTTAACCTCTTTCAAAACCTGGAAATAGCTGAGAACCATCAAAGCACACTGATTATATTTCATCTCTCTTCAGAGACCTGACATGCATAAAAAATAAGTGTTTTACTCAGCAAGGTACTTCCCCCAATCCCAACACTGTATTTTTTCAAGGGCTTGTCAACACTTACCTGGTGATCTACGTGCGGTGATCGATGCATCGATGGTCGATTTAGCGGGTCTAGTGAAGACCCGCTAAATTGAGCACAGATAGTTCTCCTGTTGCCTCCTGTACTCCTCTGGATTAAGAAGATTAAGGGGAGTCAATGGGAGACCGTCTCCTGTCGACATCGCATAGTGTGGACCCCACAATAAGTAGATCTAAGCTACAACAATTTTAGTTACGCTATTCACGTGACTCAAATTGCATAGCTTAGATCGACTTTTCCCTTTAGTGTAGACAAGACCCAAGATACAAATAATACATGTTGGCCTAGTTTGGTGTCCAACTTGATATTGGTACTATGAAGGCTCTGTTGTAGCTCATTTTGATAAAAAAAATGAAGAAACTTTGTAGATAGTACCTACACTTTATCATTTAAATACTCATGAAAGTCTTCAGTATCTGCAAAGAAATTATGGGATTGTTTGATTACATGATTCAGTGCAGTGATGTGGCATTAATCAGTTCTATTCAGTTACATAAACCTGACAAGCAGAAGAGACTTTGCAGGACAGGTCAGAATTAAAATTTATATTTCATTTTTATAGCATCTATGGTTATAAATGGAGAGGCCAGGTTCAGCTCAGCATTAGCCTAATTTTGTACTGGTCTCTTGAATTTGTACTGGAAGAATTGCTCTAAACCAGCAAGGTGCTCTAAACCTTGTGAATTCCCGCTTTGTTAAGGAATCTCTGAGTGTCATAGAGCCATGTAGTAGCTCCTATACTACCTTCCCTCCTAATTCCCGTGCAGTTGGCACTGCTAAAACAGACTCTGGTAATCCTCCACGGCCAAATTGGCACCTTGTATGAGAGGCATCCAGTGCAATTTAGAGCTGAGAAAAAGAGGATGTTTAAGGTATGCTGAAATAAGTAATATTGTCATTATATTTTATTAATTTAATGTTTGTCTAGTTTAGAAAATGAGGTCAATGTTAGATCAGGTTTAGCTAAAAGACAGGTAAACACTTTTTACATTGATTTAGCTGTTCAGTGAGGCAGTGTGGTCCCTCACTACCCCGGAGAGGGACGAGTCCCTCTGGACACCAAAGTGGGCAGAGCCCATGAGTCCTGCGCCCGCCCCCACATTGATCAAGGTGCAAGACAGGAAGTATAAAAGTCCAACCCCAGAGCTCACTGGAGGAGCAGCCGCCAGAGATGCCAGACACCTGCAGCCTAGCTCCTGGTTGGGAGATTCCAGCAACTGGCGGTGGACCCAAAGACTGACCCACCTGAACAACACCTGACACTGATCAGAGCCTGGAGGAGCTGTCAAGACTGTCCCTCACCAGTTACCCTGAGGAGCCCATGGTGCTTGACCCCCCGGAGGACACCGTCCGGACCCAGGTAACTCTACAGCGGGAGTTAAAAAGTAGCCCCGGGGGCAGCTGACCCTAGTCTGGCTGTAGCACTGCCAGAGCGTATGTCAGTGTGTTGCGGTCAGGATCCCCACTGACTCAGCAGCGGGCCTTTTGCCACTGCTAGGGCTCCAGGCTGGGACGCAGTGGAGTGGGAGGGCCTGTGTTCCCTCTGCATCCCCCCTACAGCATAAATAATATTCAGCTGTCAAGTTCTTCATCATTGCTCTCATATACTAGAAACGGGGATTCATTTATTCCCTTGGCCTTGTTCTTCTAGGAGTAGATGAGTAAACCAGTCAAACATGTTCTTGTCACTTTCTTTATCTACTGTTGCTGGCTACGAGTCTGATGGTAGCCAAAGAATAGAAGTCCAAGCATGCCCCTTTGTGAAATAACTAATTGATGAAAGTGTGGGACATTACTTTATTGGAAAAACTCACTTGGCTTAGGAAAGGCAGAAACAGGAAATATTTAGCAACATAGCTTCCCTTTATGAAATATGTAAAGAGGGATAATACAGGATTTTTTTTCTTAATTGTTCTATGATAATTTATGAATTTATAATCTGAGTTATTCTGAACACCTAAAACCATCTGTATCTTATTTTGTAACCATTCCTTTATATACTGTAACTGTTTTAATATACCGGTAAATATTTCTGAACAAATTACATTTGAAGCTTTCAGGGTTGATGGTATCTCTAAGATTCATCCTGATGTTCTCACTATCACATTTCCTTGCAATTGTTTTGGAAAAGATTAAATCAAACAATCAGTGTCAAAATAAAGAGAAATTGTGTAGTTGGAATTTTGGACATCTATTAGAACTGCAAGGCTCCAAAAGTTACTATTAGTTTCCATACACATTCAGTTAAATGCTTTCAAGCCTGCATTATTTCTCAGCGTGTACATTATTTCCATAAATCTGAACATAACCATTTTATTTCTTTTGAAAAGAATGTTTAGCTAGATTTCTTTTTTTGGCTCATGCATGTTAAAAATATACTTCAGTAGTTTAGAACAATGCTTAATAATGCTGACAGCTATGCTGTTATTCCTTCCTGGGGGACTAATGGAACCCCAGAACTGTGAAATGATATAAATGGACAAAGATGGAACGTTTCTAAGATGAAAACATCAGTAAGCTATGTAAAAAATGTAACCAAAAATAGAGTCTAATTAATTTCCCTGACACAAAATTATGCACTGCATCTTACCTGAACTGTTTACTGCAGTTCTGCTCATGCATTTTCTAACAAATACCCGTAGATGTGACCTTTGGCAGCATATTGTTTTATAACTTGAATAGATATTCTAGGAATCCAAGTTCTATTTATTCAAAGAAAAATTCTTACTGGAAAAAGCCCTGAAGGTAAAGTCCTACAGATTTTAGGAGAAAATGATAACCCTTTTTGAACCATCATATTGAATTCCATAAAGAATGCCACAGAATTCTAAAGGATGGGTAAAAAGACTTGTAGAAAGGATATAATCCTCTATTATATTTGAGTGACTTCAATATAAATCTATTAAATTTCTATAGAATCATGTTGGTTTCATCCCTACTAAAATTTAAACTACTTTTTCACAAGGAAAATCTTTCCTATATAGCTATAAATCATTTGACAATATTTAAAATAATTACAGATTTATTCTTTTTTTGGAAAATACCTTGTACATTTGCAGCACTCCATAAATGACTAATTATAGCAATATTAAATACTATTCTTTAAAATCCTCTAAGTGCTAATTTTAGTCCATTCATGCATCATATATGCTACTGGTCTCAAAATAGAATATCAGATAATTTTCTGCTTCATAATTAAACTCTCAATGGGAGCAACAGGTCAGACCCAGATGAGTATGATACATTTTGGGTAAGGCTACAATTTTGTCATGGATATTTTTAGTAGAAGTCAGGGACAGGTCATGGGCAATTAATGGAAGCTGTGACCTGTCCCTGACTTTTACTAAAAAATGTCCATGACAAAAAGAGGGAGGGAGAAGGGTCCAGCACCCTGTCCTGCTGTGGCTGGGAGCTGCGGCCCCGGCCCCATGCCTGGGAGCTGGGAGGGATCCCTGCCTGTGGCGGCTTGGGAGGTGCAGAAGATCCCCCACCTCCCAGGGACTGGGGAGTCTGGAGGATTCTCCCCACACAGGGGAGCTGCGGGGTTCCCTGTGGCCTGCTGGGACTGGAGAGCTCCGGGTGATTCCCCTGCACCTGCAGCAGTTGGAAAGCTCAGGGGGTTTCCTCCCACCTCCAGCAGTGGCTGGGGACCTGCCGGGGGTCCCCAGCACCCATGGGGACCAGAGAGCTCTGGGGGTCCCAGCACCCACAGGGACTGGGGAGCTGTGGGGAATTCGCCCACTGGCAGTGTCTGAGGAGCTGCCTGGGATCCCCTGCTGTCCGTGGAGACTGGGGAGTTCTGGGGGATTCCCCCTACACCAGTGGAGGCTGGGGAGCTGTGGGGAGCCTCTGATGGTGTGGCTGGTGTGGTTGGGTCCTATGATGGTGTCACTAGAATAGATATGGGGCCAAAGAATACAACAGGGATTGGTTCCTGGGTTAGTGTTTCTGTGGTGCGGTGTGTAGTTGCTGGTGAGTATTTGATTCAGATTGGGGGGCTGTCTGTAGGCGAGGATTGGCCTGTCTCCCAAGGCTTGTGAGAGTGGGAGATTGTTGATGATGCGCTGGAGAGATTTTAGCTGGGGGCTGTACCTTATGGGGAGTGGTGTTCTGTTATTTTCCTTGTTGGGCCTGTCCTGTAGGAGATGATTTCTGGGTACCCGTCTTGCTCTGTCAATCTGTTTCCTCACTTCCCCAGGTGGGTATTGTAGTTTTAAGACTGCTTGATAAAGATCTTGTAGGTGTTTGTCTCTGTCTGACGGATTGGAGCAAAGGCTTCGCTGTAGACAATGGATCATGTGATGTGTCCTGGATGGAAGCTGGAGGCATGTAGGTAAGTATAGCCACACCATCAGAGGCTCGTTCACCTGCACATCCACCAATGTGATATATGCCATCATGTGCCAGCAATGCCTCTCTGCCATGTACATTGGCCAAACTGGACAGTCTCTACGTAAAAAGATAAATGGACACAAACCAGATATCAGGAATGGTAACATACAAAACCCAGTAGGAGATCACTTCAATCTTCCTGGACCCTCAGTAACAGATTTAAAAGTAGCCATCCTTCAACAAAAAAAACTTCAAAAACAGACTTAGAGGAGAAACTGCTGGGCTACAATTCATTTGCAAACTTAACACCATCAATTTGGGCTTGAATAGGGACTGGGAGTGGCTGGCTCACTACAAAAGCAATTTTCCCTCTCTTGGTATTGACGCCTCCTCATCAGTAATTGGGAGTGGACTACATCCACCCTGACTAAATTGGCCTTCAGCATTGGTTCTCCACTTGTAAAGTAACTCCCTTCTCTTCATGTGCCAATATATATTTATGCCTGTATCTGTAATTTTCACTCCAGGCATCTGAAGTGGGTTTTTTACCCACAAAAGCTTATGCCCATATAAATCTGTTAGTCTTTAAGGCACCACCTGACTCCTTATTGGTTTTGTGGATACAGACTAATATGGCTACACCTCTGATCATTTATTAGGGTTACTCTGGGGCTGGGGATTCTGTAATTCTATTAATGTACTGCTTGTGTCACTTGAGTTCTGATACGGAGATCTACTTCTCCCTGCTGCAAGGTCCCTCCCAATAAAGCTATCCTGCAGGACCTAGGTTCCCCAGGGATGGGTTTTTCCAGCCGCAGAATCAGACAAACACACACACACATTAACATAATGCGTCTGAGAGGGCCGGGTTAATCAGCACTCCTCAGCTGACCCCTTGTATGTCCCTGGACTCAGCAGGCTGGGTCGAGCAGCACTTCCAAGCTGCCACCCACATGTTTCCCAGGTTCAGCACGTCCCTTTCCCCACTTTCACGTTACAGTTGTTCTGGTCATTACCCACTTGATGAGCAAACCCCACAGGATTTTGGGGCACTGCAGGGATCTTTCAGCTTAGATACGGGAAGCGTTGCTGCAGAGCGAATGAGGAAACCAAAAAAAACACCCATGAGAGGGAGAGAAAGAGAGAAAGAGAAGCAACCAGCTTAATCATAAAAGTTATTTATTGCCAGGTAATAATCATAGGGGAGCCAAACAAACAAAACAGTGATAATATTAAGTCTAACTTAAACTTGATTATAAAAGTCAGGTTTAGAAAACTATAACTGATCACACAAGTCAGGGTCAGAAGGCTATACCTAGAGAGAGAGAGAGAGAGAGAGAGCTGGGTTCTCACCACTCCGTGAAGCTTGAATCAATCGAGGGTCCCAAGTGGTGGTGGTAGCTGAGGGTCCGGAGTGCTGGAGACAGGCAGAGCCCCCACCATGATCAGTCAGGAGAAGATGAAGTCCCAATTGGACTGATGCAGATTTTGGATCCAGGCTTCAGAACACTTACTTGAGCACAGTTAGGGGTTTTTGTAGAGAAACAACAATGGTTCAAGGGAGAACACTAGATTTGTATTTATGTAAACAAGGGAGTATACCAAAGTTGTTTTGTTCAGGCTAGACCATGGGAGCTGACCATTCCTGTCTTTGGGTGGTGTTCCTTGGAGGGAGCTCACAATGCAATTAAGGAGCTTCACTATTTTGGATACCATTAAAGGTTTTATTACTAGAATTGGTCTGATAACTACTGAGCAGGGTGTGTGCAGATGTGTGTTCATTAACATCTGAAGCAGACATCACCCACCATGCATTGCTTCCCTACTTTTCTATTCCCAGAGTTGCAGGCGGTTTTTGCCTTGGAATCTCAGTTCTCTATTCTGTATGCTAATAGAAATGCCTCCTTGTCCCATCTTTGATGCAGATGAAGCTAGGGGAGTTTCCTTAATCCTGTCATCCTTATCCCAGAGGTTTATTTGTGTCTCCAACTGCCTTTTCACTGCTTTTTGTAAGTCTTTCTTCTGATGCAGTTTTAGTTAAAGCAGAGGCTGTCGGGGTGGGTCTTTCATGAGTCAGACAGGGTGGGTACTGCATCATGGTTCCCCAAGAACACATTGCTGCTAGGTAACACAAGTAGCTTCCCAGGTATCGAGGTCAGGCTGACTGATCTATAATTCCCCAGCTCCTCCCACCTCCTTTTAAAGATGTGCACTACATTAGCCACTCTCCAGTTTTCCAGGACCTCTCCTGTCATCCATGAGTTTGAAAATATTATTGCCAGTGGCTCCGAGATTTCTTCAATTAATTCCTTCAGCACCCTGTGGAGAACAGAATCAGGCCCCACTGACTTGAATTCATTCAAATTGATCAAAATATCTCTGATGTATTCTTTATTCTATTTTGCATCCCTTCCCTTTTGTCATAGAATCATAGAAGATTAGGGTTGGAAGAGACCTCAGGATGTCTCAAAGCAGGACCAACTCCAGCTATTGTTTATTGTCTATGGTAGCTTCACTAGTTGTCCAGTCACATGTTATTTTTTGTGAGAAAACTGAAGCATAGTAGGCATTGAGCAGCTCTACATTCCTAACATCTTCTGTTACCAGCTCACCTTCTCCATTGAACAGTGGGCCCACACCATCCCCGATCTCTCTTTGTTGTCTGACATATTTGTTTCTAACATTCCTTGCCAGCTTCCACTCATTCTTTGCCTCGGCTTTCCTAATTTTGTCCCTACACACTTGTAATATTCCCATATATATTTCTTTGGTGACACGCCCCTCTTCTGTTTCCTGTATATATCCCTTTTGGGTTTAGATAGCTAAAAAGTTTCTTGGGCAGCCATATTGGCTCCTGCGGTTCTTCTTATCTTTCCTCTGCATCAGAATAGCTTGATGCTGAGCCTCTAGTATTACATATTTTAGGAAATGCCAGCTCCCTTCAATTTTTTTTCTTCCTAATTGGTCTTTCCATGTGACCTTGCCTACTAGTTCTTAGAATTGATTGAAATCTGCCCTTTTGAAGTCCAGTTTTCTTGTTTTGCTGTTCTCATGTTCTCTTATCCTTAGGATCTTGATCACTTCCTCCCAAGTTCCTGATCATTTTCACATTCACAACGAATTCATCCTTGTTGATCAAAACCGTATGCAAAATGTATGATTCGGAAAGTTGTGCCCTACAATGCTAAGAACTTGTAGGACATATTACGCTTTGCTTTAATAGTCTTCCAACAGGTATCAAGGAAGTTAAAATCCCCCATTAGTACTAGCTCATGTGCTTTGGCTAATCTTGTTACCTGCTTGTAAAATGCCTCATCCACGTCCTCATCCTAATTTGGTGGTCTATAATAGACCCTCCATCATAACATTGCTACTATTCTTTTCCCCTTTTATTGTCATCTCAGTAGATCTGCTGCTCACTTCCTCTTTAACCTCGGAGCAAGTGTATACATTCTTGCTGTACAATGCCATGCCTCCTTCTTTCTTCCCATCTCTATCCTTCCAGAACAAGCTATATCTCTCAATGCTGGTACTCCAATCATGGGAGTTGTCCCACCAAGTTTCTGTAATGCCAATTCAGTCATAATTTTCTTCATATACTATGACTTCCAGTTCATCTGGCTTGTTCCCTATAGTCCTTGGATTGGTATCAGGCATCAAAGATAATTTGCAGACTGCCCTGTTGCTTTTCCTCTTGTCTCTTTAATTCATTTGTGGTTTCTAGTCCCTTCTCCAGAATTTAGTCCCTTTCCCTTGCCTTCATTACTGGAGCTTAGATGTGCATTGGCCAGATTTTTCTCACCATACTCCAAAAGACCTAGTTTAAAGCTTTCCTTATCAGGCTAGCCAGACAATGTCCAGAGATGCTCTTCCCAGTATTTGATATTTGCCTAACAAGGTCATATGTTCCAGAGCTATCTAGGGAAATTCAAAAAACTGCAGTACTAAGTGAACAGTCCTTCATTTTATCTGATCTCTCTTAAGAACTCTTACATAGAAACTAAATCTGCACAACATGACAGATGTCAGGCCTCATGAATATATATAAATATTCATCAACGTATGGAAGTCTCAGCTACCAACTGAGAATGTTTACATTTGAACAGGAAAATCAAAGCATTATGCCCACATGCTTAAAACATAATTCATAATTTGAAAAGTCATTATCATATGAGAAAAGCTGAATGGCTATTAAAATATTAATTCCTGTGGGAAGATTCAATTTCCTCATTGTAATTCAATATTATTTGAAATTGAAGTAGAAAGGAAGTTGAGGAGAAAGATTTCTCAACTATGAAAATACCTTTCAGGTAATTGCGAGGATTTCCACAAACATTCTCTACCTTTTTATTCCGTTAAAAGTTTGAAATGTCTTTTTAAGAAAAAATTGTTCCTTTAGTAACTAGAGACAGAAACCTGTAAATCATCTTTGAAGCTTTGGGCAAGTCACTTTACTTCGCCCTGCCTCAGTAATACTATCCATACAATGGGTAAAATACATAACTATTTCACACAATTATTTAAATGATATTTGTAATGTGCTTTAAGAACCCAGGCAAAAGATACTACATTTCTGCAAAATATCATAATATGCTTTTAAAGAATGGGAAAATATCAGATATCTGTACTTCTTGCATGCTTTTTTACTGTAATCTGTAACAATAAAATAGGAAACATTTAAGAAAATATAATAGTATATTTCTATTTTGCAAGCCCACGCAATGAAAGCTATTGTGAAACTGCCAGGTTTGGGACATATCATCAAAAGGAGGCTACTGAGTTTTATTTACTTCATATTTTACTTACAGCTGAGGCTATAAATGATCTAACCTTGATAAGAAAGAAAAATAACCCAAGGTATCTGGAACTATAATAATAATTGAATATTTTAAAATATCTTCCATGAGTGGACTGGTGGACATGACCCAGCAGGACAGAGACCAGCTCAAAGTTACCGTTGACCACACATCCCTTTTGGTCATGTGTTAAACATGGTTTGCCTGGACTGGAGAAGGTGGCCCTAAATCTTAAACTAAATAGTCATACAAAACCACACAAAATAATTTTAAACTTACCAGACTATCCTCCAACACACAGTGATCCATCCCCAAGGGTTCTATACTTAGTTTTTTGATATCCTTGGGGAAAACCTACTCCCTTTCTTCATGTTCATTGTCTTTAGGAAAGTTTGACTGACCTATATCTCCTCTTTCTAGGAGCTGTGATGAGTTATTCAGATCTCACAATAACCAGGAAGGAGTAAATTAAAGTTTATGGGTCCAATTAGCCCCATCCCATGACAACTGGGCAAGGTGTCAAGCCTAAAGGAGGAGATATAAGGAGGAAAACTCCAGCTCAGTGCCAACATACAGAGAGGAAACAGACTTCTTGATGTAGCCATGGAAAGGAAAGCCTGGCTGGAACTATAACCTAACCAGAAACTGCCCTTGAAGCTGCCTGGGAGTTGAAAGAACAACTGGGGCTAGAACCTCACCAGAGATTCCAAAGGGATAGAACTTCCTTGGGAAAGTTAGATCTGGTGCAGGACCTTTGTTGTTTCTTTTGGTTCTCAAAACCAGTTTGTTTTGGGATCTGAAGAAGGGTCAGATGAGGTAGAGACTGTAGGAAAGACCTAGCTGAAGGCATGGTAGCAAGCAGCCCAGGGAAGAAACAGACCTTCTCTCCTTCGTACAGGATCCTGGGATGGGTTCTTCTACCATCCCACCAAGGGCAGGGGCAGGAAAACCCCAAAGCCAAAGGCTAGCAGACACCATAAGAACTGAAATTGGACCTGTAATGATCTTGCAGTTCATTAAACAACAAACCAGTGAATGAGAAAGGAATAAAACTTTTAATAAAACAAACTGGAGAGCCTCTCTGGTGAATTGCTGCACATAGTAACGCGGTGTTCCCGGGCCTCACCTCCAGGGCACATTTCCAAATTCATATGTTCATAATACTGTCTCTCATGAGGGAGTGTCTCTAAATTATAATCTTCTATAAACATATCTCTCCAGAGTAAACCCTTTGGTATGACGCTACTAGACCACTGGCGTACTGGACTTCGGTTTCCCTGGAAGAGGAAGGACAAAAAGTGACATGGCCAGAAGTGCTAAGTCACAGGAAGAGACAAATAACTTCAGGGTCAGCATATCTCTTGGCAAGGGAGGGGATGCATATGGAGTGAGTACACTCTTGCACGGGGCTAGACAATAACCCAGTTATTCCCCAAAAGTCTCAGATATCCTGAGGGACAGGAACAGCTTCCTTACTCACTCCTCTGCTGTAATGAAACTTGGAAACACTCCTTTAAATACCCCAGAGCAATGGCTCTAAGCTTTGCAGACTACTGTACCCTTTCAGGAGGCTCATTTGTCTTGTGTACCCCAAAGTTACAACTCACTTATAAACTGCTTGCTTACAAAATTAGACATAAAATACAGAAGTGACACAGTACACTATTCCTGAAAAATTGCCTACTTTCTCATATTTGCCATATAATTGTAAAAAAAACAGTTGAAATATAAACACTGTACTGAGACATTTCAGTGTATAGTAAGGTATATAGAGCACTATAAACAAATCATTGTCTGTATGATAGTTCAGTTTGTACTAACTTCACTAGTGCTTTTTATGTAGCCTGTTGTAAAATTAAGCAAATATCCAGATGAATTGATGTACCCCCTGGAAGACTTCTGCATACCCCCAGGGGTACACATACCCCAGGTTGAGAACCACTGCCCCAGAAAGAAAAGGAGTACTTGTGGCACCTTAGAGACTAACCAATTTATTTGAGCATAAGCTTTCGTGAGCTGCAGCTCACTTCATCGGATGCAGTGTGATGCCCCAGAGTGCATCACACTGCTAGGAACTTCTACACTATGGGGGCATGTTAGTCACATAGTGCAGTTAGAATTCAGTGGCAGCAACACAGCCAGGATCAGCCTTTCCAGACCTGAGGCTGCAGGATGGACAAAGGATACAGGCAACTAACTTCAGATAACTTTGTCTAGAAGACAACTTTGGGTAAGGATGAGCACAGGGCCTATTGGAAAGACAAAGCCCTTCTGGTTAAAGGGATTCCTAATATGTCTGGGCGAAAATGTAGTGTAAAAGCAAGTGAAATATGACTGGTTGAGGGTTTGAAACCTAGTCCAAAATACCACCAGGTTCATTGAAACATTTGCTGGATGTTTTGTTAAACTCCGGTATATTTTTGCCTAAGCAACATGTGCCCTTTTCATGTGCCCATCAGCACCAGTGCCCTTGGGAGTGGATGTTCTAATTTCCCAGCTCCTCTATCCTCCCAGGTCTCTTCCTCATATAATAATCTGTGTCCTCCTCTACACATTGTTAACTGCTACTACTCCTGTGTCTCTAGATTGTAAGCAATTCATGGCAGGGGCTGTGTGTGTTAGTTAAATTGTTTGGGAAACATCTAGCATACTTTAGCCACTGGAAAAATAAGGAAAACAATTGCAGATTTTATCACCTAGATTTTTGCATTATGATTGCCCAGAATACAATGTATTAAATGGAACAGTTGTCTTCTGGTCTAGCAGTTCTTTTATTCCTATGTACCATGTTTAGACATGTATAGTTGATTACAGATTATCTCTATTGAGATGATGGACATCCTATGGTGAATAAGGTGTGATCCAACATGTCTGTTTTTAAATCTAAATCCAAGGAATTCTCCTACCCATATTTTCTTTTTAAAACTGAAGTCAGAATAAATATAAGTTTATCAACTGCCCACTATTTCCAGATCATTTCTGCATCCTGCTTACCATATTATGCACACACACACTTCACAATGTTTTTATAATAATTTATCAGCACATATATATATATATATATATATATATATATATATGGATAAGTATGTTCATCCTTTATTCTTTCTGAATTGAGATAAAATATTAAACAGTGTGTGTGTTTTGTTTTTGTTTTGATTGGGTACTGTAGCATTCCACAGGATATTCACAGATGTTTCTCCAGAATTTAAAGCAAAAAATAATAAATAATAATAATAAATTAATTAATTAGTTTCTGCCACTGAGTACAGAAATCCAGAGCTTTGCTTTCTTTACCATTAAGATTTCTTTTTTTTCCAGATCATTAGAGTTATATGGGAAATCGAATGCCTTGTAGACCATGCATTTAATAATATCTATTTGACCTCCAAAAATGAAGGTTAACCTTGCCATCTTTAGACTGAGATTAACTTAGAGGAAATACAATAAAACAGAGACTGAACAAGCTGCATAGTCTCATCCAATCTGTTGAATACTCAGTCTTTCCCTTGACAAGTTGATATACGAGAAATATCTATCATGTACTAAGACAGATATGATTGTATTGTATTAAAGTTGTGTCTATAAGTACCAATAGAGATATGGATCTATTGTTATTCCATATATGAAATATCATAAATATTGTTGTGACAGATATGACAATTTCCTGCCATAGTCTTGGGAGACCTTACTGAATTAATTGTAAGTATCTTTGGCATTTATTATATTAAATGAATGGTATTAAATGAATGGTTTGTACTACTGTGAGCTGGTATTGTATGTAATCTTTCAAGGGAGGAGACGTAACAGATGTGAGACCTGGAGGTTTAAAGGACTGTATTGAACAATAAGCCAGACAAGAATGGACTTTTGGAACAAAAAATGTTAAGTGGTTTTCCTGAAGAATATCCAAGGACAACGAATGCAAAGCATTCCCAACCTTTGATTATGCAAAAGTCCAGACATTTGAAGCTACACACTGAGGAAAGGGCATTGTCTGATGATCACCATTACATGAGGCCAAGATCAAAGGCCTAAGCTATAGAAAGGAAAGACTGAACTAATCATAACTGTTCTTGTTCTGAATCTGAGACCCAGCTGTGGGTTTTGAAGAACTGATACCAATCAAAGCCTGAATTTGGAGTTGGGGTAACTTCTGGTAAGCTTTTAGCATGTGTATAATTTTTAATGTTGTTTTCTTGGTAATGCTTTCATCTTAAGAATAACTGTGCTTGCTTATAAAGAGCTGTGTGGTAATTTGCATCTGAAGGAAGATATGCTGTTCTTAGCTTCTGACGAGAAAGCACAATGCAGTCTGGCTTGTTGGGAATATTGCGGTGCAGGCAGGAAACTGTGCAACTTGGAAAAAACCCCAATCAGGAGGGAGAGAGACTCAGGTCTCTGCCCAAGAGAGGTGATGGCTGAGGAGCCAGGAGATTAAAGCGGGTGCCTGTGGAATAACACACAGGGGAAATACAGTTACAGTTGCCCTGAATTGTGACAGTTACTACTTAGGAACCTGGATTTTCAAGGTTTTATAACAACACTTTCCTTTGACTACAATTCCTTATGCATGGTCTCAGACTAAGATCAGATTAATTTAAAACCAAATTTAGAAAAAACAACCTAAATTTTTTGCTTACTGTCTCACCTGACCAGGATGGGAAAGGGAGAGTGTGAGAGGTCAGAGTTCCTCTTGGAAACTGGAGATGCTCATGCCATTGTAGCTTTTCCTTTTCTCATTACAGAGACTTTCTATTGTGATGAGAAATTAAGCTTAACATAGAGCTCTCTTTTACTTTTGGCCTGAAAATTGTTGCTGTGAAGATTTACTCTGCATGCCCTGGCTAGTGTATGCAGATATCAGCTACATTAAATGTGTAATAATGCTCTGTTAGTAATCTATGCTTTTAGTTACCCTCAATATACAAAGTTTTTTCAATCATAATCCTAATAGTATCTCACTTTGTGGACCAGTACCTCAACTGGTATAAATTATCATAATGTGATTGAAGTCTATGAAATTATGTCAATTTACATAATTGTGGATGATCTGGCCCTTTGCATTTAATATATCTTATCAGAATCAGAAGCTTCAGTAAATGTATCTTCCTAATCAAGACTAGTTATGAAACAGGGCACCAGAAAGAGTGACTGTCATAAAATCTGACTAGTTTTCTCAAACACCAGCTGTCAGTTTGCCACTGAACATAAAACAGCCTCTGTCCAGATAAACCAAGAACTACATTTAAAATTATGTTAGAGACTTTACATTCACAGTTCACTATATGTTTGTAGATGTATTAAATTCACACAGGTCTTTCAGAGACTGCACATGCCCCAAAATGGTGAAAATGCTCCATAGTCTTCTCATTTATTTTGCATAGGTGGTTTGAACGAGCTAAAATAGATTTTTAACTAAAGAATTTATCTTGTTGTAATACATGAGCATTTTATGGATAGTTATGGATACGGTTTCTTGAGTTTAATTAAAAACTATTGTTAGTCATGAAATCTAGGTGCAACTCAAATTTAAAGTTACAAATGTTAGTTTAAACTGCCTCAGTGTACAGTAAAAACAATATCTCCAACAGAGATAGAGATGTTCTCTGAATTACCAAGGTCCCAAAACCTTTGTGACTTTACAGATTAGAACCACCAATACCACCCAGAAGCAGATGGGACGCCAGATGCTAAACTAATGAAAACTTGAGTAAGATATTTGCAAACAAACAATTACCTTGTGTGAGATAAGAGAAGTTTAAAATACATGTATTCCAGAGGTGTGAAAAACTTCACCCCTATAACAAATCTGGCAAAATTAATTTGCTTCCCCCCCAATTTTAGGGCTGACAGAAAAATTCTGTGCCCAAGGCACTTTTGTCAGCTATAATAAACGTTCTCTCTAGCACAACTGGAAAGCCTTGACAGGTGAGAGAAGACGAAAGGGACACTGAAGAATGAATAAAATTTGCTAAATATTTTGTGAAAATCACCTATTGGTGCATCTCATCTACAACTTCCCTAACACTGAATACAGCAAATAACCAATATAAACAATATACACTCCAAAGTTACAATCTTCATGTCCCTGCTCAAAGACTATATCCTGATTACAGGTTTCAGAGTAGCAGCCATGTTAGTCTGTATCTGCAAAACCTTTTCTTTATCCTGAATACAATTCATCAGTTAAGAGAGAAATGTTAACTATGGTATTAGAAAAAAGTGTATAATAGATACACACAAATATTTCAATCATTTAACCAAGGCTATCAGTGGGATGAATAAATATAATTAATTAGAAAAAATCACAAAAATATCAAGTAAATTATTCAATTTAGTCTTTAATAAAATTAAATTAAATTAAATTAAATTAAATTAAATTAAATTAAATTAAATTAAATTAAAAAAAAAACTATGGCTAGTCAGAACTTATTTGACCCCTCTATCTGTTTACCCAGAGAATGGTAAAAAAATATTTTCAGATTTGGAATAATTTGTGTTTCTGGACAACATATCTTGTATAGCAAAGATCTGTACATCACCCTATAGACTCAGATTATGTAATGATCACAGTATAACACATCTTGTAAAAGGTTAAGTAACAGTTTCTAAATCCCTCAGTTAGAGGAATCTTCTCAAAAGTAAATAGAGAGAGTAGATAAACTGCCATAAAAAGAAATTCCCAGCAACACAGAACAGCAAAGACTAGAAATATGAAATGACCAGGAAAATTCAGAATATTATCTGAAGATATAAATGTTAGATTAATAATTGAGATTTATACAGAAACACATAAATTGTTTTAGATCACTGTACAGAACTATTGGAAAGCATTGCTAAGAATTTACTTTATTATCCCTGTCACAGTTATAGTTGGCTGAATTATGCTGTCAGAACTTGGAGTGCATAAATCCACTTTACATATAGACAAGAACAGAGTCCTTTGCAGAAATCTTTAAAATAGTACAGAATTCAGGCAGATGCTTGCAGTAAGACAACCTATACTACAAAAAAAAATCAATTTGCCATTTGTAATGAGAATTCTTATGAAGAAAGACGTGAGATTATTGTACTTCGTTATCATTTTCACAATGGTACATCTACTGTATGAAGTATTATAACACAGTAGATAGCAGGAGCCATTTTGTCCTTGTGAATATGAGCACAGCACTGAAATCCACCGATGGAAGAGGTTAATTCATATTGAGAACTTTGGAAAAATGTTGTTAGAAAAGATTTCCCTCCCTCTGGCTTTCCATAATACACATTCTTGTTCTGTTTCAATATGTCTCGAGGAAAAGAATGTTCCCAATTTTCTGGCACTAGTTACTGAAAAAATGTATAAACAATGGAGGGTTTTTTTTAGATATAGAGCAAAGATGGTGCTGAGATGAGATTTGGATTCATAGTACCCAAATTTTGAGGGTATCTGCTTTTGGTAAATCTTGTTTAATTAAATCAAATCTAGTACATACCTGACACCTTATAAACAACTTCACTGCAGTCTTTCGAGTTACAGACTATGGGGTAGATCTAGATGAGAACAGGGAAACTGCAGCACAATGTGGCAGGGGTCTTCTGTCATTTTTGTCTAATACTCATTTCAATGTCTCCTCAAAATGCTCTGCCAATCCATTTGATGCTGGGTGACAGATAGACTTCCTCTATTTAGCCAGCTCATCGTCTGACAACAATAAAAATAAATAAACCTCAATCTGACTCTTGTGCCTCCTTTCCTGTGGAGATGGGGGGTCATTGTCAATCTCACTTTGTATACCACACTCACGACTAGAGTGCTCCCCTGGCATTAGGGTGTGACGCTGCAAGAAGATGCATCTCTAGAACCACTTGATGGTCATCTCTATGTGCCGAATTCAGTCCTCTGGATAACAAGCGTCCAAGTCCATCCCTTTCAGGCAACAAAAGCTCAAACTAGTCATCAGAGTCTCTCAAAAAATCTACCCTTCTCTGGTTTCTGGGTTCATCTCCTTCTTCATCTATTCCAGAGTCTTCTCTCTTAGCTCCAGCATTGATCACTGACCTCTCAGAATGAGTATCTCTGAGATCTCTGCTCTCTTGCAGGCATAGGATCCATCACAGAAAACCCTGCAGTCCCTCCCTTCAGTCAGACCTTATGGGGCCCAGGGTGTCCATTAATTTATCACCAGATGCTCCACATCCCACCCGTTTGGCTGAGAAGCAACTAATTAGGTACACCCATTGCATCTATGCTATAATTCATGGAATATTAACCACTTTCCAGTCCATGATGGGTTTTCACCCTACCACACTGACATATTATGGTTCACTAGATTTTATCATAGAAATGTCAGAAATAATTGATGGACAGTTACATGAAAAAGGTCCTTAAGTAACAAATAGATGAGTAAACATATTGCAATGTGATATGATGAGTAAACATATTGCAAAGCATTTCAGCTGCTTTTACTGAAGAGGGTGTTGTTATGTGCCCCACCTCTGGCCACCAAGAAGAAGGATCAACCACTACTAAGTAAAATTGCTTATTTCTGTCTGAAAACTCAATGTGCAACTATTGCCAGGGCTTTAAAGTCCACTTCCATGGATGACATGGTGTCTTTTCTGTCATGCTATGGTGGCTATTCAGGTTTCACACTGGTTGATTTTCAGGGGCATCATTTCAGATTTTGGTGTGTGGGGGTGGGGACTTTACCCGTGATTCCAGGGCCTACTTAGGGCCTTGAAAACTCTAGTTTTTTGGCAGTACCAGTTTTATTAATCTCTCCTCATATGGAAGCTGTTCCATACCCCTAATCATTTCTGTTGCCCTTTTCTGTGCATTTGCCAAATCCAATTATCATTTTTGAGATGGGGTGACCAAATCTGCACACAGTATTCAATATGTGGGTGTACCATGGATTTATATAGAGGCACTATGATATTTTCTGTCATATTATTTCCTAATGATTTCCAATATTCTGTTAGCTTTTTTGATTGTCACTGCACATTGAGCAAATGTTTTCAGAAAACTAACCACAATGATACCAAAATCTCTTTCTTGATACATAACAGCTCATTTAGACCCCATCATTTTATATGTATAGTTGAGATTATAGTTGGTTCCAACCCTGCTTCCTCATAGTCTCATCACCTCAGTTTCACTCCACACCTGCTCCTTCTGCCCTCTTCTCTCCTCTGCTGTCCCCCGCAGCTCATTTTCCTTCAGTTTAACTGATCTCCTCCTGAGTGAACCCAACTCACCCCCACCTGTCCAAAAAAACCAACCCATGGAATTAACATGTTTGTTGCCATCACATGGTCCACTCTGCTTGTGTGCCCTTTCCCCACTCTGTGACCGTCTTGCCTATTAGATTGTAAACTCTTTAGAGCAGGAACCATTTACTATGCTGTGCTTGTACTGTACCTAGCATAGTGGGGTCCCACTCTTTGCTAGCCCTTAGGCATGACCATAATAAAAATAAAATAAAAAAAAAATTGATTGCTTCCGCTTAACCAGACTTTAGTAAGTAGGAAGAGTCGGTTAACTGATTAACTCACATAACCTAATTGATACACCCACCCTACAAAATGAAGCAGAAGATAGAGTTGTTCCAAAATAACAGATAAGTTTAAGTACATTAATGTTCTAATATGATGCAGAAGTTTGAAATTTCAAAGAGTGGCAAAGCTAACAGTTTGCTGCTAACTGATGCAAGGAACCAATTGAAGATAGGAAAAAACATTAAAGAAGTCTGAAACATCAGTGATGGAGAGTTATTTGAATTAACTAGTAAGGAATCAATTTTCAACATGCAGGATGCACAGGAAAAGATAGTTGGACCAAATTTTCACTCAGCTAAATTGGCCTAGTACCACAGCATGTGAGAATCTGGTCCATGAACAGAAATAAAAGAGAGAGAGAAAAGCAGAATTTGTTAAAGCAATAGTTGAGGGGAGTAAGCAAGACTCTTAGAAAACATAAGAGAACTATGAGCAATGTCTATTCGACATTGGTGAGGCCTCATCTGGAGTACTGTGTCCAGTTTTGGGCCCCACACTTCAAGAAGGATGTGGATAAATTGGAGAGAGTCCAGCGAAGGGCAACAAAAATGATTAGGGGACTGGAACACATGAGTTATGAGGAGAGGATGAGGGAGCTGGGATTGTTTAGCCTGCAGAAGAGAAGAATGAGGGGGGATTTGATAGCTGCTTTCAACTACCTGAAAGGGGGTTCCAAAGAGGATGGCTCTAGACTGTTCTCAATGGTAGCAGATGACAGAACGAGGAGTAATGGTCTCAAGTTGCAGTGGGGGAGGTTTAGATTGGATATTAGGAAAAACTTTTTCACTAAGAGGGTGGAGAAACACTGGAATGCGTTACCTAGGGAGGTGGTAGAATCTCCTTCCTTAGAGGTTTTTAAGGTCAGGCTTGACAAAGCCCTGGCTGGGATTATTTAACTGGGAATTGGTCCTGCTTTGAGCAGGGGGTTGGACTAGATGACCTTCTGGGGTCCCTTCCAACCCTGATATTCTATGATTCTATGATTCTATAATAAGCTTAAACAACTGATCTTGCCAGATACATATAATTGCTTTTTTGATAGTTACAAAATTACTGGATAAAGGGAAAGCCTAAAAGTAATGTATTTTGATTTCACTGAAGCATTTGAAATTGTCTCATGACAACTTATTTGAAAAAAATAATTTAAATCATCTTGCATATGAACAATGTCATATGGATTGATAAAGGCTGAGGAACTTTAAAGGATTATGATGAACGGCAAATTATTACTATAAATTGGAGGGAGGTGTCAGTGTGGCACCATCAGGATTTGTTTATTTAATACTGCCATTAATGATCTGGAAGACAGATTAAAGAGCACATTTATAACATGCATAGATAATGCTAAATTAGGAGGTGAAACATACACCAGGAAGGATCGAGAAATATAAAGGAAACTTGAGAGTTTAGAAGTATGCGTGGAAAATGCATACTAATGGCGGTGGTGGTGGTGGTGGTAATCCACACCTCAGATAGTCAATGGAAGGGAAAAATGGTTATCAGTAATGCCTAAAGAGATTCAGGTGCCACAGCATACAACAAATTAGATACGAGTTTGCAATGTGATCTGAAAGCAAAAAATGCCTAATACAATTCTGAGCTACAAACATGGATGTGTCACCTAATGGAAACAGTTCCTCTCCATATGGCTTTGGTGTGATCAGATCTGGAACATTACCTGCATTTCTGGATACATTATTAGAAGGGAGGGAGATTCGAGAAAAGCAGCATAATGGATAAGCACCCTGTAGTGATGGATTGAGGAGGGAAGACAAAAGTTAAATAAGCATAACTTGCCTAAGAGATGATGAAGGGATGTATATTAAAAAAAACACCTACAAATATTGGAATGGTGCTACCACACCAAGCAGAAAAAAGGAATTATTCAGGATTTTAAAAGGAATAATGGGATAAATAAAGAAGAGTAAAAATTAAGACATCATAACACTATTCCCGACAATCTGAATTATTAGGTTATGAAATATTATCCCAACAGGAATGGTAGAAACTCCATCAGCCTGGACATCTGAAACTAGACAAGGTAGAACAGCAATAAATTTATGACAGGAATAGCCTTTTATTGGCAGGGAGTGGTCTAAGATGACTTTGTAGGTCTTTTCAAATTCTAATTTCCTTGACTTCATGAATCTATGGCATATAAAACAGTCAATAACTAGACAGATCATATATAAAACAGATCATATTTTAACTGAATATTTCCCATACTTTTCCTGTTTGCACCCATGTATGCAAATTAGAAGCTTATTTTGGATATTGTGCTCCCATACTATATGGCCCAGATCCTCAAAGGATCCTCAAATTCCTTGAGGGCCTGGGCCTATGTTTTATTGGCAGGCATATATTATAAAACTAGAGAACATGTATACTATCAGCCCTCCATTACAATAACATTCTCTTTTGCTACATACTAACAACATATTTAGTGTTTTTAAACAGAATGAACTACAGTAGGCTCAATTTTTTCCAGCTGTCATATCCATCTATAGACACACAAGAATGTCAGTACCCGAAGATAGTTTATATTCTAATAATACTTATTCTTGTATCAAAAATATCAGAAAACCACTGTTGTATAACTGCTTGAATACTTTGGGCTCTGTTAAATAGATAGAATCACAGCTTGTCAGAATCATCAACCACCAGCTCAGACCATGAAATGGGAATATCAAAGATACCAGGTTTACCTTTACTCAACAGTGTCTGTTTGTATTTCCAATGATAGGTAGATTGTTTTAACTTGTGATTATAACACAGTGTTTGCCTAGCACTTACAGTAGCAAAGCAGTTCCCATTATAAACACTGTTTTCAGTTGGTCATAACTAACTGAAACGTGCTCTGTTGGGCTGAAATGTCTGTAAAAAAAGCCTTAACTATTTTGTGGTTGTTAAAGGGTGAAAAAATATTTTCTCTTTATGGAAAAGAATTGTTCTCAGTTTTTATAGGATGGAGAAAGACACAAATAGCTGAGCATTGAAGCTTGAAGATTGCCATATAAATTATCCACACAGAGAAGTAGATGATTTTCTAAATTGCAAAACCATAACAACACAATGATGAAGTGAAATAATTCTGCCCTGTTCACTTTTGTAAAATTACTCTTTAGTAATAACTTGCCAAGTTTAAACCTTCATAGGTTTAAAACTACACAACAATTTTCTCCCCATCAATTTTGGAAAGAATTGGAGCACACATATCAGGGCTCCAGCACAGGAAGATCATTTGGTGGATTGCATGTCAAAGGGATGGACAGAAGCACCAGGAAGAGGTTTCAGTACTGCAGCTAGCCATGTTTGTAGGTATATCATGAGATCACTTGCTGAAAAAGAGGCATCATGCAAGGGAGGTTGAAGATCAGGAAAGGAGTCACCTTTACTCTCCTTTGAGGGTCTCTGAGCCTTAGGCAACATTCCTCAATCTCGTTAAGGGACAGATCAAACCAAAATGCATGCTTACCCCTAAAGTAATCTAGCATAACTGTGAGGAGCTAAAAGGAGAGCTGAGAGCTAGAGTGGCCAACTAAGAAAGATGACCTCACTGTCTCAAGCATGGCCAGCAATGCACTCAACAGTCTTGGGTGTTTTGAAAGAACCATTGAGGATATTATTGGCATTGCCCAGTTAGCTGTCTTTCTATGCTTAGAGGGCTTCATAAATTCTATTATTTGCAGGACTACAGAACACATTCACTTGCACACAAGGAGGCAGACCCGACCATAAATTAGGCAAGATTTCCATGCCATGGAGAACTTCCTATCTCTAATGGGAACTGTAGATGTCTCCCATATCCCTGAGGAGATAAAGTCAGACAATATGTGCTACAGAAATAGAAAAATGACCTATACATTTCTGAATAATCAATATAATGGGTGTATGTGATGCAAAGGTGATGGCTTTATGGAAGTGATGGCTATATGTCCAGGATCATTCTAGGAATTATATCCAGATACACCCTATAGCCTTTACCCAGTTTACAACCTGATCCTGTAACTTTTGTTTTACTTTTGCAGGGTGGGGGTGGGGGAGGATGTTGCCTAGCCCTTCATCCTTGAGGGGTTCGTTTCTGTAGTTGAGGTGTCAGTTTCTGAATCTCTTCTCCCTCTCATCCTCTCTGTAATCTCTCCCATCACCTATGCTCCAAATCCTGTGGGTTTGGCTATCCCCAATGGCATTTGAAAACAGTCTGTTTTTACTCCCCAGTTAATATGTCTCAATATAGTCCTTGTTAAGATACATAAAGATATATTAACATATGTGAATGTGTACCTGCTGAGTGTTTTTTGCACAGTTCCAACACCCCCAGTAATCTGTATAAATGTTTTTGAAAAGCCCTCTGAGCAATGAGTGCTCAGGAACTGGGTGTGATGTTCCCCTGGAGTTATCCAGACCAGTGATCTGCAGGTCACTCCAATCCTTGACTCTGGAAGCCAGCCTTGCCCTGCTCTGCTGTGAGAACCCCCAGTCCTGGGCTGTTCACCCACAGCCTCTGGCATGTAAGATGCTCCATGGATTGTACAACCGAATTATACTTGTCAGTATCTCTGGTTCCAGACACAACCCTAGGAACCTCCATCTTGCAGTGTCCAGTTATGCCCGCTGGATACTGCAAGCTTAGGGCTTGGCTACACTTGCGAGTTAGAGTGCATTAAAGGTGGTCTGGGAGCACTAGCTCACTACCTGTCCACACTGGCAAGGCTCGCAGAGCGCTCTGACTCTGCAGCTAAAGCGCTCCTGGTACAACACCTCGGAGAGTGGAATAACATTTTGTGTGCCCCTGTTGGAGCACAGTGGCACCAGTGTGGATGCCCTGGTCTGTTAGTGCGCTCTGATCAGTCTCCAGAAGTGTCACACAATGCCTGTTCTAGCCACTCTGGTCATCACTTTGAACTCTACTGCCCTGCCCTCAGGTGACCAACCACCAGACCCACCCTTTAAATTCTCCTTCCTGTTTGCTCACCCAGGAGTGGAGTGCTCTCAGCGAATCTTTCCAGGTGACCATGCCTCCATGCTCTAGGCAATCCCCAGTATGGAGCAATGGCGAGGTGCTGGACGTCATCAGTGTTTGAGGGGAGGAAGCTGTCCAATCCTAGCTGCGCTCCAACTGTAGGAATTACGATACCTTCAGGCATATATCAAGGGACATGATGGAAAGGGGCCATGACTGGGACGCACTGCGGTGCAGGATTAAAGTGAAGGAGCTGTGGAATGCCTACCGCAAAGCCCGCAAGGCAAACAGCCACTCCGGTGCTGCCCCTGCGGCCTGCCATTTCTACAAAGAGCTGGATGTGATACTTGGGGCGACCCCATCTCCATTCTAAGGACCACCATGGACACTTCAGAGACCAGTGCAACAAAGCAGGAGTGAGGGTGCTGAGGCGGAGGAAGACACCCCAGAATCCCTAGATGCATGCAGCCAAGAGCTGTTCTCAAGCCAGGAGGAAGGTAGCCAATTGCGGCAGCCGGTGTTTGGGGAAGGACAAACACCAGAGGAGGTTCCCGGTAAGCGGCTTTTATTTTGGGAAGGAAGTTAGCTGGTGCGGGCTCTTGAGGTGAGGAGGGTTAGGGCTGCATGCATGTCTAGATGCGGAATAGATGTGCTCTCTCACATCGCGGTAATCGGCCTCAGTGATCTCTTCAAATGTCTCATCCAGAACTTGTGCAATGCACTTGCACAGGTTTTGTGAGAGAACCACTGTGGTTCTTGTCCCAGTAAGGCTAACTTGTCTGCACCACTGTGCCGTGAGGGGCAGGTGGACCATTGCTGCACACAGGCAAGCTGCATATGGGCCAGGGCAGAAGCTGCATTGCAGTAGAAGATCCTCCCTTGCTTCCGAGGTCACCCTCAGAAGCAAGATATCTTCCAGGACAAACTCCTGTGGAAAATGTGGGGACGATGTTCAGTATAGGGGCCCCCTGCCGCTGTTGGCTCTCCCCAAGGCACAGAAACCCAGAGGGCAGTACAGCCATGAAACAATCAATCAGTCACGCTTGACCCTGTGCTGACTCACCATTTTGGGGCTCCTGGGGGTTATGTGCACTTGCTTTGGGACAGGCAAATTATGCTATTGTGTATACTGTGCTTGCCCTTAAGTACGGGAGAATGATTGCTCTGTCTGGTGTGAGCAATGCTGCCTCTGTTAAGTGTTGCATTTTGCCTTTACAGATGCAACCTTGAGATTTCAGCTGTCCGTGTTATCACCGGCCGAAAGACTCCAAAAAATCAGAAAGAGGCCACGTAGAAGCAAGGAAGACACATTGCATGAAGTAATGCAGCATTCAAGTAATGAAAATCAAAAAGTGCAGAAGTGGCAGGACAGTGAAAGGAGGATCCGCCAGCAGAGTGAGGAGCACCGGCACAAAAGCACAGTGCTCCGGCAGCAAAGCACAGATCGGCTGATAAGCATAATGGAGCGCCAAGCGGACTCTATGCAGGAGCTTGTAGCCATGCAGGCTGAGCACTACAGCGCCCATCCCACAGCGCCACCAGCAGCCCTTGTCCCAGAACTCTTTCCCTTGTGCCCCCATGTCACCTCCAACCCACTTTCCCCAACATCTGGGTTCTTATCACCACCAGCTGCCTCCAACACCTGTAGCTTCACCACCCAGCCCTGAAAACTACGACCCTTACCGACTGCACTCAACCCCCATCACCATGCAGTATAGCCATGCTGAAGTGCAGCATTCATTGCACAGCACTCCAGACAGGAAGGCTGAGTATGAGAACAGGACATATGCAAATCTGTGATTGTACCATTCCGCAGCCCACCCCCTTGCCCTTTCTGTTTCGCAAGCACTTGTGTTTCTTTTCAATAAATGAATTTTCTTTTCAATAAATAGATTTCTTGGCTTTGAAAAAAATTCATTATTGCACAAAGTAAAAAATACCTTATCCCAGGAAAGAAACAGGCACTGCAAGTCAGCATAGGAAACACAGATTCCTACTAACATTGGAACCACTGAACTTCACTCCTGTGCAGGGCACCAGATGTTACTGGCGGCTTTCAGCCTCAGATTGCTCCCTCAAGGCATCCCTAATACTTGCAGCCCTGCGCTGGGGCCCATCTAATAGCCCTGCTCTCTGGCTGTTCAAATTTAGCCTCCAGGTGTTGAACCTCCGAGTTCCATGCCTGAATGAATAGTTCACCTTTCCCTTCACAAATGTTGTGGAGGGTACAGCATGCGGATATAACCGCGGGGATGCTGTCATCAGCCAGGTCCAGCTTCCCATGCAGAGAGAGCCAGTGGCCCTTTAAATGGCCAAAAGCATACTCCACAGTCATTCTGCACTGGCTCAGCCTGTTGTTGAACCACTCCTTGCTGCTGTCAATGCTCCCTGTGTAGGGTTTCATGAGCCATGGCATTAAAGGGTAAGCGGGGTCTCCAAGGATCACAATGGGCATTTCGACCTCCCCTACGGTGATCTTCTGGTCTGGGGGAAAAGTCCTGGCTTGCCGCTTCCTGAACAGGCCAGTGTTCCAAAAGATGTGTGCATCATGCACCTTTCCGGGCCAGCCTGCGTTAATGTCAGTGAAATGCTCATGGTGATCCACAAGCACCTCACTTCATCGGATGCATACTGTGAAACGTATAGAAGATCTTTTAATATACACAAAGCATGAAAAATGGGTGTTTACCACTATAAAAGGTTTTCTCTCCCCCCACCCCACTCTCCTGCTGGTAATAGCTTATCTAAAGTGATCACTCTCCTTACAATGTGTATGATAATCAAGTTGGGCCATTTCCAGCACAAATCCAGGATTTCTTTCCCCCACCCCACCACACACAAACCCACTCTCCTGTTGGTAATAGCTTATCTAAAGTGATCACTCTCCTTACAATGTGTATGATAATCAAGGTGGGCCATTTCCAGCACAAATCCAGGGTTTAACAAGAACCTCTGGGGGGGGAGTAGGAAAAAACAAGGGGAAATAGGTTACCTTGCATAATGACTTAGCCACTCCCAGTCTCTATTCAAGCCTAAGTTAATTGTATCCAATTTGCAAATGAATTCCAATTCAACAGTCTCTCGCTGGAGTCTGGATTTCAAGTTTTTTTGTTGTAATATCGCAACTTTCATGTCTATAATCGCGTGACCAGAGAGATTGAAGTGTTCTCCGACTGGTTTATGAATGTTATAATTCTTGACATCTGATTTGTGTCCATTTATTCTTTTACGCAGAGACTGTCCAGTTTGACCAATGTACATGGCAGAGGGGCATTGCTGGCACATGATGACATATATCACATTGGTGGATGTGCATGTGAACGAGCCTCTGATAGCGTGGCTGATGTTATTAGGCCCTGTGATGGTGTTCCCTGAATAGATATGTGGGCGCAGTTGGCAACGGGCTTTGTTGCAAGGATAGGTTCCTGGGTTAGTGGAACAGTTTCCCTACTGTGCTCTCCGAAGGCAGGTTTAACTGAAAGTGCTCTACATCTGCCAGTGTAGCCATGTCCTTATATGAGTTCATCAATTTAACAAAGAAATTGATATGTACCAGGCTTGTTATCCCAAGGGGAGTCTCTGACATGCTTCAAACCAAACTCACTGCTTCAGGTAGAATAAACAAACAGATTTATTAACTACAAAGATAGATTTTAAGTGATTATAAGTCAAAACACAACAAGTTGGACTTGGTCAAACGAAATAAAAGCAAAACACATTCTAAGCTGATCTTAACACATTCAATGCCCTTACAAGCTCAGATGCTTCTCACCACAGGCTGGCTGGTTGCCCTTCAGCCAGGCTCTCCCCATCGATCAGCGCTTCAGTCGCTTGGTGGTGATGTCTGTAGATGGAGGCAGAAGAGAGAGGAAGAGCATGGCAAATGTCTCTCCCTTTTATCATGTCCCTTCTTCCCTCTTGACTTTGGCCCCCCCTTCAGAGTCAGGTGAGCATTACCTTATCGTAGCCCCAAACTGACCAAAGGAAGGGGGTGACTCACTCGAGAGTCAAACATATCCTTTGTTGTTGCCTAGGTGTTCCTTTGAGACTGGGCTGGGTTTGTGCCATACATGCCCTGATGAGGTGTGAACTGCCCCTATGCACTTGGAGAGTTTTTGCCTGGGCTTGCTTTAAGCCATGAGGACACATTTTCAGCCTCATAACTATATACATGAAATTACAACCTATAACATTATTATAACAACAGTTACTATAACATTATTGTAACAACAATGCTCAGTGCAGCATGAGCCTTCCAAAGACACCTGGCATGATAAAGATTGCATTAGATACCACACAATCATATTATAAGGATGAACATGGGGGTGTAGAGTGTTCCCCCGAGGAACAGGACATCACACTGGGTATGGCCAAATACCAGCTTTGAAAATCCCCTGGGACCCCCAACCTCCACTTGAACCCTTAGGTAGGAGCCCAAATGACAATTAACACTGGGCCAGACTTTTGGAACTATTGGCATAATTTTGGTGACACACCCACTCTATATGTATCCATGTATCTATCTAATCTGTATACCAGCCAGAGTTAAGGTTGGAGATTCAATTTTAACTTTTTCAACTCTTTGCTTTGCATGCGTTACTGTGGAGTGTCATCATTCTGTTCATGTTTCTGTATGGGTTTTTGATCTTTTTCTCAGTCAAGCTGATTGTATTATAAACCATTAAATAGTCAGTTAACTATTTTTCTTTTCTATCTGTATCTTCAAATTAGAATAACTAATGACCTTACACAGGAACTACCAAAGCTATTCAATTAACTTGTAATGTGGAAAGGGCTACCATTCTTTACCATGTTTGACATATAGAGTCTCAGCATGTCAGGTAATCTCTTTATATCAGATATCACCACTATTTTAATAAAACTAATTATTGCTTTAGTAAAATCTTTTAAAATAGCAAATAATTGATGCCTCCTGATTTCAACTTCCCTGGTGATTAATTGGATTATGCACTGCATGATATAGTCTGTACAAACTCAGGATGTGGAAATTAGCTGGACATTTTCCATTGCTTTGTAAAATCCATTCTTATTTGTAACAGTCAAAGGACTTTCAGTAAAATGTGCCTACTCAGAAAAGTGACCTTGTAAAAACACCAGTATGAGGTTCCACATTAATTATATCTCAAAAGCTTCTATAACACATATACTCATTTTGCAGTAAAAAACAAAAAGATGATTCCCCCCACAAATTTCTAGAATTGTATAAAGAGCCTGAGCTCTGAGGATCTTTCCATCAAAAGTAAATGTTTCTGCAGGACAATCATGCAATCATCTTGTCTTAAGAGGATTTACATAGCAGTGGTTTGTTAGAACTTAATAAACAATTCTGTTGATGATACAAAAGAAAGAAAATGTTCTAAATACTTCCCTCTGGCCTGTGTTGGTTTTGGAGGCCTAACAGGAATAAAATATATTAAACATTTTTTTGTCCAGTGAAATGTGCAATACATAAATAAATAAATAAATAAATAAACCAGCTAAGTATGAAGGTGCTATTTTTACAGTTATTTTTCAAAGTAGGAATGTACATCAAATTTTCATGAAAAACAGAAATTATGTTTTCCTTTAGAAAACTTTTACTCCCAATGGAAAAATAATGTAATTGTTGATAATAAAATAAATGGAAAATGGTCAAATCCCTGTATCAATACAACCCTAAATCTTTAGGGGTTCAATGCATGAACCCAGACCAACATTTTGCAAGTGCCTTTTTTATAAGGCCATGCAAGGGGGTAAGGCAAGCAAGAAGGCCCATATCAGATCAGAATCCAGATATAATTCTAAATTCATTAATAATAAATATTAAGGTGAATATTAATAATAATAATAATTAATAATGTCATTTATATATGGCCAAAGACAGAAATTATAACTCATTTCTTAAACAGACAAGACTTCATTCAGATCAATGGAACTTTTCCAAGAGAAGAGCAGGATGCACTGTTAAGGCTGTATTGAGATTTGCAGTTACATCTGGATTAAGTCCCTTTGTTATGTGTGAAAATCAATATATATTAGCAGGAAACATATAAATACTTCCACTTAGAATAGAGACTTGGGGCCTGATTCTTCTTTACTGTTCAGCTGTAGATCTGGTTAAAATTTTTAACTCGGTTTTCACAAAAAAACAAAAGGTTTCACACAAATTGTCCAAATTATCCAAATTTCATGTTTTTTCATGAAATTTTCCACACACACACACACACACATTTCTAAAAAAATATTTTAGTAAAAATGGTGAAAAAATAACAGAACATTTCACAAAAATAGAAAATGTTCTTTGAGGTATGCAAAATACAACTATGCAAAATACAAACACCTTCAAAATTTCCACAAAATCTTTTTCATATGTTTTGACCAGTTCCTTGTATACTCCTCCATTGCAGTACAAATAAAAGTAAATCCTTTCAGGAGTTTAAGATTGACAATAGCATTTAAAGATGACTCCTTTTTGAAATTTAGATTTGTAGTCTAATGTTTTTTACCTAACAAATGACTTGGTTATAGCAGTTCAAATTTAAGTCTAATTTAACTGTAGAGGAGGCTAATTAAAATACAATGGTAAGCCTAATGGCCAGAAGATACAGAGGGGAAAGAACTCTCTACTCCCTCTATTGGTGAAAAGGGAAAATTTCTGCCATAGAGAGCTTCAACCTACCCATAACTTTTTTACTGACTGGCCCTTTTTGCTTCCATTAACCACCTGGCAGAAGAGTTACATAATACTAAAGTTATTAACATTATAAATCTCACTGTTTCTAGGCCAAAGGAGCCAGTAGAGGATGTATCCTCCATAAAACAATCAGTTAACAGCACATAGTATGCTTCACCGTCTATGCTGGTCCTGCTGATGACCCTGCCCTTCCAGACCTGTTCCATAACTATAGCTGTCAGTCATCCCACCCCTCGATTTCCTCTGTGTTTTCTCTGTTTATTCTCCTTTTTCCCCTTCACCCAGCTTCCCACAGACTTGCTAAGCTTCAAAGGGGACCCGATCAAACAGATTTAGTAAGGTTCTTTGGACCGGACAGCTGTTGAGGCAGACTATTGTAAATCCATCTACTCAATAAAGTGCTTCACTGGTGGAACTGGAACTAAGAAGGGAGATAGGAAAGTGTGGCACAGAGACTGGTGTTGTGCTAAGGAGGCACTTTCTGTGGTTGTCAAAACTTTATTTTTGAGCTCCCCAACACTGGCTTCCCAGTTAAAGACACTAATACTCGCTTCATAGCTCCCTGCATGTCCTCCTAACCCACACCTTTCTCTGCCTGTCCAACCTCCTGTCACCCCCCATCACATTCCACTTTTAAATACTTCCTGTTCATATTATATGAAGGATGTGCATCTGATTTTCAGTAACCAGATATTAACTTTTTGGGAGGCTATAGGTATGAACTAGAGGGAATGTGGATGTGTACTGTTGGTATGTGTGGTTGTAAACATAGGTAATATGTGGGTTATCTGGATGCTAATGTTTCCTTAACTAATGATTTTCTAAATTTCCAGTGGTTTAATTGATAGACATGCATATGAGCAGCCTTAACTCTAAGGGCTTGGTTACACTGCACCACCATGCAGACTATAGGGGTGTGAATTGCATTAACATAATCCTGTTTCAAATAGGACTATGTTAACATGAACTAGGTACCTTTTAGTTTGCTGCAGCAGAGTCCACACAGGGCAGTTAGACCTCAATACTCTGGTCCACTACGGTACTGTATAGACACAGCCTTAGTTGACCAAGTGTTTTGTGTGAGATTGTAGTAGTTGTATCTGTTGTCTGTAGCACATGGCTCCTTAATCAGGGCTCTGTTCAAGAGAGCAACCTGCAGGGCTAACTCTCAATTTTTGTTATTATTTAATTATCTGACATACAGTGACATCACACATAGAATTATTTATTCCTGATGCATTTCTCTATGGTTTGTATCCTTTTCCCTTTAGGAACATCATTCTTGTTAAGAGTTAACCCTTTGTGGTTGTTTCCTACCCTTTTCACTCGTATATTTCAAATATGGTATGTTGATATCAGGTCAAAAGAACAGAAACCTGGATCCAGCTTCCCCTGATGATATGGATCACCTTAATGAAAGTGATTGTCAGTGCTGCTTTTATTGCTAGTCTTTCCCTTTATTATTTAACGTTTGTTGCCTACTGCAATACATGATAATTCACACACAGAAGAAAAAATTGTAAACCACGATGTTCAGTTCTCATGTATTGTCCTCACACTGGGGGAAAAAAAAGCAAGGAAATCATATATCTATATTCAACGCCATTCAGTTTTCAAGTATTATTCCACTACCTTCACAACATTCAACTGCACCAGCACCTTAATACCCTTTCCAATATGCTCAGTTTCAGTCCAACAATACTATCACCCTTAAGGCATCAGTGAATAGAAAATCAATGTGGAATACACAAGCATAACACAGACCTTCCAGTGCTACATTATATAATAATGTAATGACAATGATAATCTCGAATGAGGGGATAGAAGAAATGCGGGGGAAAGGAGGATCAGAAGGGCAGGAAATTGGAATGGGAAAGACTGTCCTCATCAGTTTTAAATTAGCTCTGGCAGACATTCGTTCTGCACAGAGAAAAAAAATATTTAATAGGAATACTAGTCCTATCACTTAGACCATGCCAATAGACTGGGCAGGGGGAGGGAATGGATCAGAACTGATCCCTCTTGGGATGAAAGGTTCTGCACATGACATAGGGGGTGTTCTGGGATTTATGCACTAGAAAACAAACCATGTACCAATGGTCTCTGTTTGAGATGAAGTATGGCAGTGTAACCCATAAGCTAAAGAGGCAAGGCACTGCAGTTGGGTGCTCTACCATCAACTCATATCCTCTACAGCTTGGCACAGAGAGGACCTGTAACATACAATCACCAGTAGGTTACAGCATTACAAGTATTTTTTCACTCTGGTTTATAGCTTTGTTATTGAGGATAATAGATATCAGATACATTTTAAATATCTGCTATATTCTAGCAAAGACAGGAATAAAACCTACATAATATACTTTATAGATTCTTTAGACATTTCTGCAGTGTCCCATAAACTGGAGAGACAATCTCTACAAATCTACAGCACTACAAGTAGAGGATCCTAGATGCAGTGAGAAGAGTAGGCTTCATGTCTGATCTCACTTACAAGGTAGAAATGAGGAGTAAGTCCACCGATCTCACTGGGGTTAGCATAGTGAAAATGAGATCAGAATCAGGCCCAGTCACTGGACACTGGTATGTGGAAAGCATCTGAAATCTGTAGTGAGAACAGTCTAGATAACTGTGATTGAGGTGACCATAATGTACAATCAGATAAAATGATAAATGTAATATGATCTAATGGTGAAATAACCCTGGTATGCTGTGTGATTGAAATAACTATGAAGATCTCAAGCCAAGAGTGCTTGTTGTGTGATGTGACTATCCACTGGGTGAAAAATGCCCATAATGTACATGTAATGTCCTTCCCTACATGATTAGGATGAGCTGTGATTGCCGTATGACTCAGAGCACTTACAAGACTCTGCGGTATTAAAGTTTTGCACTATGGGCCAGATTCAGATACTAGAATTTCAATTAACTTTATCAAGCTTTGGATCAGGTCCTAAGACCATTATACAACTGATAATAGTCTAATGTGTCTGTGAGAAACTATGTGCATTATCTCCTGCAACTATGTTTGGCTGTTTTTGGTTTGATTTGGTTTGGATTTTGTGGGATAGCAGAAGTGCCCTAAAAGTAGGGGGATCCACTGGCACCCAAACTATGGCCCTTCCCCATGCCACCCTTTCCTTGAGGCCTTTCCTGCCTCTTCCCCTGAGGCCTCCCGTGCCCCACCCCTTCTCACTGAGGCCCCACCCTCACACCGCCTCTTCCCCCAAGACCCTGCTTCTGTGCCACCTTCCCCCCCAAATCCCACCTCCCTGCTTGCTCTTCATCCCTCCTCCCCCATCGCTCTCCCTTATGGTAAAAAGTGGGAGGGCCATGGCCCCCTGGTCTGGTAACCCCTGCCCTCCTTGCTAACTTTATCCCCCAGGTAAAGGGTAGGAATATGCCAGTCTTATTCAGGGAAACCTTCCATTATCACCATTGTTATGGCACATTCCATTATTTACCCCCTAAACTGAGACATTAACAAAAAAGATTAGTGTGCAAATTACCACACACACACAAAATCAAAGTAACCACTCATGGTTCTCAGAAGAATTCTCAGAAGAATTGTGGACCATTGTGACAATACAGGATGTTAGAGAGCTTTCCCTTCATCCCCTTCCTTTGGTTCTTGTCATGCGGACAGAAAGCAGAAGACCAGAAGTCCGAAGTGCAGGCAATTCAATGTTTATTGGGGTTAGTTTCCAAGCAAGCATATCCATAGCTCTACACGCTGGCAGAGTCTGTTTCCCAGTGTTCCATTCCCAGCTCTGATGCCACAGAGCCTTTACCCCCTATCTCTTTTCCCAGCTCTGACACCAGAGAGTCTTTACTCCATATCTCTCTTCCCAACGCTAACGCCTCAGAGCCTTGCCTGTGTCCCTGTCCCCTATTCCCCCTTCCCTATCCCCCTCCTCCTCCTCAGCAGGCCCAAATATACCTGCAGTGCACGCCCCTAGTCAGACCTTTTACAATTTATGGTCATGTTTTGTTTTGGGAGCTTATGGGTCTGTGGTCTTCATCCCACCCCTTTTCTACCTCATGAGAGGGGTAAGAAGTGATGTTGTGTTCTGCCCAAGGCCAGGCCTTTCTTTGGCTTTTAGCATTTCTTATGCCTCCCCCCCACGCCCCCTTTGCCCCTCCTAACTGGCTGCTTGACCTTGGTTTGAGAGAGGAGCCAGGCAGCCTTCCAGTGTATGCTCATATAGTACACTCCCACCATACCCTGTAACACTTTAACTCGCTCTATACCTTATCTCTTCATCCCATCTGCTTGTGGACAGATGTAACACAGTGCCTTTGTCCTTTGTTTACACATATTAGTATAAGACAGGGCAGAAGAGGGCTGATGTATTAATGTAGTTGAAATATATGGGCCCAAAGAGTTAAAGGGGTTAACATGACTCAGTCACATCCAACATTAAACCGTTTTAAACAAGGTTCAGGTTTTGATACACAGAGCCTTCAGCCTGTTTAGCACCATGGCAAACAAGCCATTAAACGTTATTCTTATCTGCTGTTAAATATAAAGAAAAGGAAGGAAAAACAATTAAAGTTAAGTAAGAATTTTATTTTAACAACATCCCTTTCCCTTTAGCTAGAAAGAATATTTAGAAGGGAAAAAAGCTCTTGTTTGACAGTCTCTTAGATGGTATAAATGATGGTAATAACTGTCCTTTTAGGAGAAAAGAAGAGAAGTTAGTAGAGATGGGCTGGAACTGTTGTTATTGCTATTGTTGTTAAAGTCCGATCCCATTTCCTGGAAGGCAAAAAAAACCAAACACACAAAAGGGAAAAGAGGAGAACAGCAAAGACAGAAAATGAAGCTTCCATCTCTGATATTGATTCTCACTTGTAATCTCACTGCTGGAAACACACAGGCACTGCACACAATCTGATCAGCCACTCTGAGAGCTGACTAACTTGTACGAGCATTGGGCTGTTCAGGGTATTGCACTGAGCTGCCTTTCTAGTCACAGGCTTGCAGTAGTCTTGCAAAATATGCAGTCGTGGCTGGCTAACCCAGACACTTATTAGATAGATGGGAAAAGATGACAGATGGGAAAGAGAAGAAATAAGGTAGGGAAGAAAAAGAACACATTTTTGAGTGGGAAGATGAAGTCTCCCATCCCAGGTGGTGTTTGGAATTTAGTGGCACTGATGGAGTGGCACTTTCATCTGTTTCCCTCTCTTTGGCCCGGTTTAGTCAAGACATCTTTCAGGATTAGGTGATAAAGGTCTGGGGTGCCAGGAGACACTGAGGAGTGGCAACCATGGTAAAGCCTGCTCCTTCCCTTTCCTCAATCTTTTAGTCAGCTAGCATTTACCATAGCCAGCTCTCCCCCAACCCCCGCAACAAAAAGCCTTTTTAAAAACAAATAAACTCCAAAAGGGAGAGATGGGTAGCCCATCCCCTCATTATTTTGTCCACTCATTAGGCCTAATTCCCAACACACAAATTTTGGTTACTTGATTTCCTGTCTCACACTGTTCTTGTTTATTGGGCATAATTTTGACACAGTCCTTGATTTATATCAGTAGGTCTCTTTCTGTTTTGGATAATTCAGTCTCCATCTCTTTTTCACAACTTTCCTTGTTTAGTGTTATGAGCTATTATGACATTTTATGAACTCTCTTTTTCAAAGTTCATCTCACAATTAGGGTAAATTTTTAGGCTCAGCTATTACAACAGGACATAAGTTTTACACTTGCAGCTCCCTGAGATACATTTTCTTCTGAAAGAGTAGTGCAGGTGCATGATGAAAAATTGTATTTGCAAATAATTTTACAAAAGAAACCTGTCAATACTTTTCCAGCATCCTTGGCTGGTTTATGAGCTTCCTTGTAAATATTCAAATGACTAAATTGTAACTCACAACAATCATGGACCACAAAAGGGTCAGGAATAATTATGTGAACTAGTTTTGTTCTATAATTGCCCCTGGCCTTTGCATGGGAATGTATAATAAAAGGGGTGGGTGAGAAAGCTGCTTGGGTCCTCCTCAGTATGGGCCCAAATATTTCCAGTCAAGGACTCTCAGGGCCATTTTGAAAAGCTCTTTTTTATTATCTGTACCATACATTCAAAGCATTCACACAGATTTCCAGGGTTTATTTTTTTTTTCTTCTTTATAAGGCTTTGGTCATTCATTGAGGGAACACAAACGCCATCAAGTGAATTAGATCCATATGTGACATGGGTAGTAAATCAACTTACTCATAGCAACCACTTTACAAACCAAACCATAGCCTAACAAATGCATGCACAAACTATTAGCGGAGCAGTTACAAATAAGGAACACATTCATAACAATCACAGCTTGATCACAGATAACAAGTAAACATTGAAAAGGGGATGCTAAGTTTATCTGGTAAATAACTGGCCATGTATAATTCAAACAGCTTTAATGTAAAGTGTGCTTCTGTAATTAATAATGTGAGACCTGGGCCTAATATTGCACATTTTAAAAATGGTTCCCCTGTATGTCCAAAGATCTGGAACTGCAAACACTGCAGCATTATACATGAACTATATTCATTTGATTATCAATCTTCTTTGTTAACGGTTCAGTTTGTTTGAGTGGCTACAAAAAAAGGGGATAGTATATTGTATTTCTGCTGAATAGGCTTTATTTTTAGTATAGCAATGGTTTGGTATTTGTGTTTGATGTCCTGATTTCTGAAATGTATTTTTCCATCTAACTTTATATAGCAATTCAATAGACTACTCTGTTCTCCATAATACTCTTCAAACTATTTATTGTTACTATGGTCATAGAAAAATAACCATAAATTCTCTTGTTTTTCTATGAAGCAGGTCAGAAAAAGGAAGCAACCCATCATTCTCCAAGATTAGGGCAATATTCAGTGACTCCCTAACAACTTAATAGCAAACTTGTTTCTATCTCCAGTCAGTGGTCGTTTCAGTAGATACTATGTTGGATCAGCTGTCCCCACAGTCATGATGTTTGAGTTGATAACACAGATGTAAACATAAACAAGAAGTGAGCAGAATTTACCTAGCTTGAAGTGTTCATTTTCAAAATTATCCAAACTTTTATTGACTAAACATGACTAATTTACATTGATTGTATTTGTAATTCCTTTAAATTCACTTCCTGCGAACATTTGTGTAGCAGAAATTTAATTTGCACAAAGGGAGAGTGTTACAAATATTTGTATGATGTGGATTTATTTAGGGTTTTCAAAAATGTCTAAGGGAGTTAGGAACAAAAATCCCATTGACTCTTTAAGATGCTTGGCCTGGACACTCAGGACAATAAAATATATTTCTGTGCCTGTATCTCAAAGTGGAAGGCCACAGCTTTATCAACTTTAAACTATAATGTGGTGTGGAAGGGGTGGTTAACATTCCGCCCCCCCCAATACATATGAAACATTTATTTGGGTTCAGTGGGGTGCTACATGGTGTTAAAAGCTACAAGATGTTGATACCTTCAGAAGGTGTTGTATTATATTATTCTGAGAGGTAACTGCTGTTTGTGGATGTTAGTAGTTATCACAGACATTTATCTGAGTCAGGGCTCCCATTGATCAGAAAGGAAGGTACCCTATTGGTCAGTTAGGAAAGAGTTCATAGAGAGGATGGGTCCCCTCTTAAGGGAAAGCCTGCTGGGCAGATATGGAAAGTGGAGGTTGCTGATGGATTTGTAGGGGAGGCTGAAGGGAGGGTCTATTGAGGGTGTGAAGCAGTAGAAAGGCTTAATTGAGATATGGAGGGAAAGGGCCTTTATATGAACTTCTTGAACTTTTAAATATCATTAGAACATAGATTTTTGTTTTAATTGTCTCAGTTCACCCTTCCAATGAGAAAGTATGTATGTATCAACTTGTACATACATCAAGAACTCTACTGACTTTGTGGTTGCTATAACTAAATAACATCAGATAAAAGAATAAAACCCTAAAAAGTCAATCATTCTTATTTTATCCAACAGCACAGCATCAGAGTGTAAATTAAAGCAACTTATTCTCCCAGTCAAATTTAAGCCAGTTGGTCCAGTTTTACAAAAGCAAGAAAGTTTGAGAAGAAAGTGTTAACTGTAAGGGAACTGAATACCCAGCTGATATTATGAAGGTAGCCAAGATACTATATAGTAATGTAAAAAATTATGTTGGCATTGAATCCAAAGCATTCCATTGATTGCCTCAATTTCATCTAATTACCTGTACAAATATGTAAAAAGCTGAAAGTATCCAGCAAATGTTGGAATTTCCTAGGAACTTAGAACACGCTAACAAGAATGCTATATTTCCAACCTATCGTTTGAATTCCCATGATACTGGAAAAGGATCTGAAAATTAACATTTTATATTTTACCCCACAACAGCACAGAATTCTGTATATATATTAACTATTTCCATTCTTGCTTCCCTTTAAATAGCCATATGTAGCATGTTTGTAGAAACAGTTCTGTACACCCAAGTTCCACATTTCAGTAGCAATACCCAGCCTTCAGAGAACAAGGGCTCAAACAAGAAATGCTCAGAACATTTCAAGGAGGGCTCCAAAGTTTGGATCCTCATCCAAACTTAGCCAAACTTCACTACCAATCACCTACAATACCAATCACCTACCTAGACATATTACGATTAATTCCGAATTGCAAGGTTAGAGTAAATTCTGTAGCTGTCGTTTTATGGACAACCCTCTAAAAAGGCTCCTTCAGAGTTTATCTCATAAAAATAAATCATACCTTTTTGCAGTTTGGCCAAGTGTTGCCAATGTCATCATCCAACGTCTGTAGTCATTTCCTATTCACCCTTTAAGTTACAATTACTTTTCTTATAAAATATTTAGTTTTCTACAGATATTTTCTAAATTATTACAGCTTACAGTAGTGATATTGCAATGTTTTAGGCTATTACTGTCGAACAGTCAGGTTCTTCTGATACAGGCTGTTCAGTATGCTTACATTTAAAAAAATAGTTTGTTGGCATTCTCCTCCCCCATTTTTAGCTCTTTTCAAACACATTTAACTCAGATATTTTATTCATGCATTCTGATTTGCAAGTTCATATTTGACCTGTGTATCAATATGACTGCTACATTCAAATGTCAAATATGGAACAATGTATTCTGAAATAAAGAATCTCTGTATTCTTCAGACTGTCACATTTTTACCATTGTGGTTTGTTCTAATCTTCATTATAACCTTTCAATGTTCTCAATGTTATATTCCAAAATTCATAACAGCAAATGGCAAATGTGTATTTTTCCAGTCCTGACCCCCATTAATAAATGATAGTTTCTGTCATTAAATAAAAATATTCAGTAGCTACACTGTAATGAGGAATTTTAATAAGTTCAGATAAAACATTTCTTTTTGTAGCATTCTAATAAGCATTCTCCTTCTAACGAGAAATGTTTTCCCCCCAATTTGACAATAAAAGGCATATTTCAATTTATGTGCACATTGGACAGACATGTTTTACTTCACTATTCTAATTTTGACAATGGGGGAAAAGTGAAAATAAGGACTCTCCACCAAAACATGTTTTGCAGCCTCTAAAAAGTCTTGTTCCTAAAAGTAATTGAACTTAATATTTTCCGAATCAATGGTGTTCCAACCCTGCTCCAAATAAAGTCAGTATGTGCTGTATAGGGTCAAACTCGCCAACTCCTGAGGTTTGGCTTTAACAATGAAACAATACAGTATATATTCCATGACTTCTCACCAGGCTGTCCTTAGGGTTCCTCCTATTGGACTTTTGTGGACTAGATATTAAATGCCTTTATCCAAAAGACCATTCCTATCTCCATTTATATATGCATCGTAGAGTTAAAAAAAAATCACAGCTACAACATTTTGTCTGTAGAAATCAAGGAAGTTCCAACATTGGCTAACAGGATGCATCAGCCAAAGAACTCTGCCACTTGTTATCTGTCAGCTTCTCACACAAAAATCTCCAAGCTTTCTTTTCCCTTACATTTGCAAGGCCAATCCTCCTTCCTCTATAAGTTGATAGGGCTATCCTTCTTTAAATCCCTTCTGAAGACCCAACTTTGCCTTAAAGGTTAAAAGAAATTATTCAATGAGTGATGGCTGTGTTGCTGGTTCTTAGGGATAACTGGTTCTAATTTGATAACTAACAAACAAAACAGTTCAGCTGTACAGCTGTATATAAACATTGTATAGATTGAAGCATACTGTTTCCTCTCTCCCTTCTCTATTTAGATGTTATTTGTCTTCTTAGACTGTAAGCTCCCTGAGGCAGGCAGTGTCTCTTACCATTGTTTGCAGAGCACAATGGAACCCTGATCCTGAGTGGGTCCTCAGAGCACTGGATCAACAAAATTGTTCGATAATAATGACAATTTTGTTTTCAAACTACTTGATCCTCATAACATCCCTATTAAGGAGGTGATTATCATTAGCCCTATTATATAGGAAGCACACTTGAAACACAGAAAGGCTAAATATCAAGTTTTCCAAAGTAAACTCTAAATTTGAGATCCTGATTTTTTGGGTGCCCAGCTTCAGACATCACACTCACAGCTCCCATTGACTGCAAATGGAGTTGGTGGTCCTCAGCACCTCTGAAAATGAGGCGCAGGGTATCTACAATTTTGCATCTAAAATTAAGGTACTGTGACAAAGTTCCTCCTCTACCTTGGTGGGTCTTGCGCTTATTGGCGGATTTGCTCGCCTTGGAGCTTCATGGCAGCCCTCAGTTTGGCCGTTTTCATGAACCCACAGTCCAGGTCAACTCCTCCTCTGTCTGTCCAGGAGTTGGAAGGTTTGGGGGGAATGCGGGCCCGCTCTCTGCTCCAGGTTCCAGCCCAGGGCCTTGTGGAATGCAGCTGTCTAGAGTGCCTCCTGGAACAGCTGTGCAACAGCTACGACTCCCTGGGCTACTTGCCCATGGCCTCCTCCCAACACCTTCTTTATCCTCACCATAGGACCTTCCTCCTGGTGTCTGATAATGCTTGTACTCCTCAGTCCTCCAACAGTACACATTCTCACTCTCAGCTCCTAGTGCCTCTTGCTCCCAGCTCCTCACATGTGCACCACAAACTGAACTGAGCTCCTTTTTAAACCCAGGTGCCCTGATTAGCCTGCCTTAATTGATTCTAGCAGCTTCTTGATTGGCTGCAGGTGTTCTAATCAGCCTGTCTGTATTCATTGTTTCCAAAAGGTTCCTGATTGTTCTGGAACCTTCCCTGTTACCTTACCCAGGGAAAAGGGACCTACTTAACCTGGGGCTAATATATCTGCCTTCTATCACTCTCCTGTAGCCATCTGGCCTGACCCAAAACCCAAAATCAGAGCCCTCTTTTTATAATTTGAGCAGAAGCCCATTCCTCAACAACCCTATTTCTGATCTCATACACACTAGTGTCAATCTGGAGTAACTGCATTAAAGCTAATGGAAGAATTAGTAGGGGAAGCAAAAGTGGATGGGAACCTGGGAGGCAGTGACCATGAGGTGGTCGAGTTCAGGATCCTGACACAAGGAAGAAAGGATAGCAGCAGAATCCGGACCCTGGACTTCAGAAAAGCAAACTCTGAATCCCTCAGGGCAGGATCCCCTGGGAGAATAATATGAGGGGTAAAGGAGTCTAGGAGACCTGGCTGTATTTTAAAGAATCCTTATTGAGGTTACAGGGACAAACCATCCCGATGTGTACAAAGAATAATAAATATGGCAGGCAACCAGCTTGGCTTAACAGTGAAATCCCTGCTGATCTTAAATACAAAAAAGAAGCTTACAGGATGTGGAAGATTGGACAAATAACCAGGGAGGAGTATAAAAATATTGCTCAGGCATGCAGGAGTGAAATCAGGAAGGTCAAATCACACTTGCAGTTGCAGCTAGCAAGAGATGTTAAGAGTAACACAAAAGGTTTCTTCAGGTATGTTAGCAACAAGAAGAAAGTCAAGGAAAGTGTGGGCCCCTTACTGAATGAGGGAAGCAACCTAGTGACAGGATGTGGAAAACGCTCATGTACTCAATGCTTTTTTTGCCTCTGTCTTCACAAACAAGGTCAGCTCCCAGGCTACTGCACTGGGCAGCACGTCATGGGGAGGAGGTGACCAGCCCTCTGTGGAGAAAGAAGTGGTTCAGGACTATTTAGAAAAGCTGGATGAGCACAAGTCCATGGGGATGGATGCGCTGCATCCAAGAGTGCTAAAGGAGTTAGTGGATGTGATTGCAGAGCCATTGGCCATTATCTTTGAAGACTCATGGCGATAGGGGGAGGTACTGAACGACTGGACAAAGGCTTATGTAGTGCCCATCTTTAAAAAAGGGAAGAAGGAGGATCCGGGAATCTACAGGCCGGTCAGCCTCACCTCAGTCCCTGGAAAAATCATGGAGCAGGTCCTCAAGGAATCAATTCTGAAGCACTTAGAGGAGAGGAAAATGATCAGGAACAGTCAGCATGGATTCACCAAAGGCAAGTCATACCTGACTAATCTAATTGCCTTCTATGATGAGATAACTTGTTCTGTGGATGAGAGGAAAGCAGTGGACATGTTATTCCTTGACTTTAGCAAAGCTTTTGACACCGTCTCCCACAGTATTCTTGCCAGCAAGTTAAAGAAGTATGGGATGGATGAATGGACTATAAGGCGGATAGAAAGCTGGCTAGATCGTCGGGCTCAACAGGTAGTGATCAATCGTCCATGTTTAATTGGCAGCCGGTATCAAGCAGAGTGCCCCAAGGGTAGGTCCTCAGGCCGGTTTTGTCCAATATCTTCATTAATGATCTGGAGGATGGTGTAGATTGCACCCTCAGGAAGTTTGCAGATGACACTAAACTGGGAGGAGAGGTAGATATGCTGGAGGGTAGGGATAGGATACAGATGGACCTAGACAAATTAGAGGATTGGGCCAAAGAAATCTGATGAGGTTCAACAAGGACAAGTGCAGAGTCCTGCACTTAGGACGGAAGAATCCCATGCACTGCTACAGGCTGGGGACTGAATGGCCAGGCAGCAGTTCTGCAGAACAGGACCTAGGGGTTACAGTGGACGAGAAGCTGGATATGAGTCAACAGTGTGCCCTTTTTGCCAAGAAGGCCAATGGCATTTTGGGCTGTATAAGTAGGGGCATTGCCAGCAGACCGAGGGACGTGATCATTCCCCTCTATTCAACATTGGTGAGGCCTCATCTGGAGTACTGTGCCCAGTTTTGGGCTCCACACTACAAGAAGGATGTGGAAAAATTAGAAAGCATCCAGTGGAGGGCAACAAAAATGATTAGGGGACTGGAACACCTGACTTATGAGGAGAGTCTGAGGGAACCGGGATTATTTAGTCTGCGGACGAGAAGAATGAGGGGGGATTTGATAGCTGCTTTCAACTACCTGAAAGGGGGTTCCAAAGAGGATGGATCTAGACTGTTCTCAGTGGTATCGGATGACAGAATGAGGAGTAATGGTCTCAAGTTGCAGTGAGGGAGGTCTAGGTTGGATATTAGGAAAAACTTTTTCACTAGGAGGGTGGTCAAGCCCTGGAATGCGTAGGGAGGTGGTGGAATCTCCTTTCTTTGAAGTTTCTAAGGTCAGGCTTGACAAGGCCTGGCTGGGATGATTTAGTTGGGGATTGGTCCTGCTTTGATCAGGGGGTTGGACTAGATGACCTCCTGAGGTCCCTTCCAACCCTGATATTCTATGATTCTATGTAGTGCCCATGAGTATACATGGGACCAGAATCAGGGTCAGGCATTCTTATCTCCCAGTCAAATTCTCAGTCCTCTACACATTTTACATTTCTACCAAATTTCAGTTCATAAATTCAATATGTTGAAATAATTACCATAAGGAGAAGTTCTTCAGTTTAAGTAAGATATCTGCTCCATCTCTATATATGCATGCTAACATGTACAAATAAATAACAATGGATGAATCTAAAAAAATTCAGTGATTCCATTTGGATAAACACCTAAAAGTTTGCATGCTTAGCCACTCTGAGTTTTGAAACTTGAGCTGGAAGTGACACAAGAACAGAGTTTCTTCTGATTTATTTATCCCTCTTCCCCCTACTTTTGGTTGAGCTAAATGTGTTGTTCAAACAGACTTCTGGATGCAGTGAGGTACTTCAGCTGCAGACCACTCACACAACCAGGAAATGAAGATATGTGTGCAAAAAGTAGATCCTCAGAAGAATAGTCATGTGTTTCTGTTCCTGTCTCTGCTATGTAATTACTGTGTTGCTTTAGACAAGTAACTTGGGGTCATATCTCCCAAAAGTGTTTTCCAATTTTAGGTGCAAAAGTTCAGACACTGAGGATCTAATTTTCAGAGGTGCTAAGCACCAGTAATTCCATTTAAAGTAAATTATATTTGAAGATGTTTTTAAAATTATCTTGATATATTTGACTATTTGAAATTCCCACATTCCCTTGGCTAACTTGTGTTCCATTTCAGTAATGATATTTGGCCTGGGAATCTGATTTCTGGTGAATGGATTTTTCTATACTAAAAAGAACAGGTGACACAAGTACTCCTGTTCTTTTTGCGGATACAGACTAACACGGCTGCTGCTCTGAAACTTTTTCTATACTCTTACTCTTTATTGCTCAGCCACATCAATTTGACTCCTATTGCAATTATATGAAAGCAAATCTTATTTTGTCTGATATTCTGTTACTTCCAGGTGTACTCATTATAAAAGTTGCATATGGCAGTAATTAGCAAAATGCTAATAAACCAATCAATCTGCCTAGTTTTTTATGACATGACATGCATATATTTAGTCAAATTTAGCTTTATATAAGAGCCAGACTATTATTTATACATAGCTATAATTTTATACAGAATTGATTCTGATTTCACACCAACATTAGATTGATGTAGCTCCATTGAGTTGAGAGCAAAGAATTAGGCCCCATATGTAGATTTAGTAGTTTTGTGGGATGAATCTCTAAAAATAATAACAGAGAATGAGTAACAGGGATGAATCTTGCACATAGAACTTTGGAAGAAAATCATCATAGTCAGGAGTAACTTGTAAGTTTCTGGAGTGTAGAGCCATGGGCACAGCCTACCCCATCCAGTTCAAACCATTTCTCTTCTCTAAGCACCACTGAGTCAGACACCATATAGCTCAGCTCCATAGTCCATAGTGGGCCAAAGTCCCTCTGGGAGAAGCCTGAGGCTATAACCTCAGCTGATGTAATTTGGTGGGCTGCCTTGACTACTGAAGATCTACTGAGACTCTTGCCTGAACTATGTCCTGACTTTCTCCAGTAGATTTTGGCCATTCCACAGGAAATGTGGGCATGGCAGTATTCATACTAAGTGAAAAGAAATGTATACACTCCTTATAAACCGTATAATTGATTAGCTAAAAAGTAACCAATAAGAAATCTACTGCTAGGTGTACAATATATGAGGTGATATTTTGGTACATAAAATTAGTTAACAGATTTAGGTACATAAAAATTAAATTATCTCACCAAATATTGATTAAATCCATATATGGCAACATACTGATGTCAAATCAGGCAAAGGGGAAAACACAGGGTTTTTTTTTACAAGTAATTGATTTTGACCTTGACACATACTATCTGTCAATATGTACCTGTCAATTTTGTTGTGTCAGGATCACTTAACATATTGCCTTGGAATATTCTGAGTTGTTCCTGATTAGTTTAACTCAAAGATTCCTTAGGTGAGCAGTGTTGTTGAAACTTTGCTGTAGAAGAAAAACATCCCCTGTACATATTTATTCATGAAGCAGTCACAAATCCGGCTGAAATGTAATTATGTGACATATCACAAAGCAACAGGTTTATCTCAGAAACAAACTTGACCTATAAGTTATACAGTAACATAATTTGACTTGACTAACTGACTGCTTTGGTGCAATGTTGGAGTAGAGTAGCAGCTGTGTTAGTCTGTAGTCTTGTGGCAGTACTCCTTTTCTTTTGGTTGGAGTAGGTCATTCATGAAGGTGTGCAATCTCTGTCAATATGGGCTATGGATGAATTAGTACACACAATAACTTGGTAGCTATCATGCATCTTTGCTCATTTAGTCTTACGGAGATGTATAACAATGATTTTTTTTCCCTGTGACGTGTTTCTTGGGGATTTGTACAGCACTGAACCCAATGGGGCTCCATTCTAATTGCGTACTTTGTGCACTATTGCAAATAGATGCTGTCCACATAGTCCCTGTCCTACAGAGCTTAAAATCTAAGAATGCAAGCCAAGCATGGAGAAGTATGTAATCAAACTGTGTGCAGTTTTTATATACATAGTATGCATTAGTTACTTTATACAGTTATCACTGTTATATGTATTATATATATATATTGGTTTCATTATAGATACATAATTATTCATATGCAGTATATGCATCTTATTAAGTAAATTAATTGACTTCAGCTCTACCCAGCTGCCTGCCCCTCAACTTATTCATTATCCTTTTTGTATAATATACATATTATTCTATATCATCAAGGTCAACTCTAATGGAATATTTGTGAAGCCTTATTTCTCCTGCTGCTACACAAATACTGACAAAGTTAATCCAGACAGGTAATGTGGTCAGAAAACAATATTGTTTTTCTGACTTCCAGTCTAACAATCTATTCTCAACATAACTTTTCCTCTATCAGTGAGTTCTTCCAAAAAACCTTATATGAGAAGTGCCTAACATTTTCAACAATGCACACAGCCATCTGGTATTATTAAGGTAAACTAACCTAGTCAAATACTTTTCTACTGTACCACTCCAAAGATGGGAGCTTATCTAGTAAAACTCTCTGGGAAAATATTTATTCCTACAATTTCATTCGCCACACATTCCAAGAGCAAAATAATATGCTAATGATGTGACATAATACTTTTGGTTGCTCATCAAAATGAAACAAACTCTCCAGATTTCTGTGCAAAGAATTGCCACTAGCTACTTCATATGTGCTACTCTTGTGCCACAAAAAGATAAACTCCACATATATTTGCATAAGAGGAGCTGCATACTGAATCTCCTTAAATAGTGACATTCATGGTTGTTGTTGGGGTTTTGTTTCCATTAAAAAGGCAGGACTTACAATATGTTATGATATAGAGAATAAGAACAATATTATAACTAGTCCATTGTTTAAATGTAATAAATTCACTGTTCCAACTTGTTAGGGGAAATCAACCTAGTTAGCATATGTGACTCCATTTTGGGTTTCCTGTCAGCCATTAACTTGAAGCGAGCACACCACGTACCAAGGAAGGAAGGATCCTTCAAGGTGGACAGTTTCAAGGTAAGGGAAACAAAGGACACAAGAACCAGCCGACATGCCTGAAATAGTTGCCGCTTTAGCTTTTTTGCATGGAGAAGATGGCTGCAGGGGATTGGTAATAAGGAGATAAGGAGAAGGCCTGTTTATTGGTTTAGGTCCCCCGAGGCACACAGGCAGGATGTTTTGCCAACAGTATATAATCTTTGTGTAACCTGTAATTGGGGTCCCGTTCTGCTTAACAGAGTGGTACCACACTCAGTAATAAACCTACAAACTTTAAGACACTCTGCAGTCTGTCTTTATTTGGTTGCCACAGCCTAGAAATGAACTGTACGTGTCCTAACTGGAATAATTTGTAACAGTTTTGGCGACCCAGATGGGACTCTAGGCTCGCCCTTGTAAGCGAAGCCACACTCCTTCCCTCGGACAACTCCAGCTGGCACCGGGTGAGTTCACCTTCAAGAACTCCAAGGAACGGGAGTGTGGGCCATCGCTTAGGAGATAAGGTGGCACATTAGGCATTCTTTTGGTAGCCCTAGAATGGGCTCTGGGCAGAGGGTGAGCAGGGGAACCCCTTTGGCTGAGATTCTCGAGAATTGGAAAAATATTTCTGGTACCCATAGGTTAGGTAAAAGGAGAGCTGTAATTTTGTGTAAAGTTGAGTGGCCAGCACTGACTATTCAGACGCCCTTTGGATGGCCACCCGACAGAACTTTTGGACAGGATGAATTAACCTGCCTTAGACAACAGCTGGAGGACAAGTATCCAGCTCAAATGGATTATTGGTATGTATGGAATAATTGGGCATACGCCCGAGATAAGGGACGCCCCTCGACTTTGGGCTCTGGTACCAGATCTAAGGTTTGCATGCCGCTTGCGGGTTCCGCTCCACCCTATGCTGCTGTCCCTCCTCTGTCTCTTCCCCCTCCTCCTCCTCTTGTTGCCCCTCTATACCCGTCTCTAACCCTACCCCCTGTTGTGCTTCAAGCGCCCCTGATACAACAGCCCGTTGCGACGGGCAATGACCGTGTCACTATCGTCACGGTCCACCGCCCTTTTGGCCCTGGGGACCTGGTAACCTGGCAGTCACAGATGCCGAGGTTGCGCGACGATCTGGAAAGAGTCCTACAGACTATCTGTTCAGTCTTCACGGCATTTAACCTAACTGGGCAGACGTCCAGGCTATTTTGCAAACCCTATTTACCCCTGACGAGAGGTGTTCTATTCTAGACGCTAATCGGCGTTGGGCGGGGGACGCTGAGAATCGCACCCCTTGGCCCTAAGCCAATCCAGGTTGGAATCCTAACAACCTCAATGGCCGGGCCAGCCTCTCAGCTGCCCGGGAAGGGCTCCTGGAGAGCATCCGTAGGGCGGGTAGTAAGACGGCAAATTGGTCAAAAATTAGAGAGTGCCAGCAAGACCTAAACGAGCACCCATCTGCATTTTTGGCCCGCTTGTTTAAGCAGGTTAGAATGTATGGGGGAGGGGTGGAGCCAGAAGCCGAGGGTAGCCGCACGATGATGGTCTCTTACTTTGTCGATCAAGCGGCGCCGGACATAAAGAAGTATTTAACTATACACTTTCCCGATTGGCCAGGGAAACCCCTAAGTGAACCCCTAGTTCGCCTGGCCACTTTTGTGTTTAATGGTAGGGACGAGGAAAAAGCTAAGGAAAAATGTAAGCAAAAGAAGGAGGAAGTAAGTATGTTGGTAGCCGCATTGCAGGTTCCCTTGGGGAATCAGCACTGGCAGGGACATGGGAATACAGTGGGGAGGGGACGCAGATGCGGGACAGGACGGGGAGGAGGCTGGGGTGGGACAAGGAATGGGAACTGTAATTATTGTAAGCAACCAGGGCACTGGAAGAGGGAATGCCCCCTGCTTCCACGAGGGGCTCCTTGGCAGGATCAGCCGAAGACCGGTTCCTCCTTTCCCCCTAACGCTCCCCAGGACTTTGCTAATCCCCAGTGACTAGAGGCAGAGATTTTGGGAGCCGTGGGAGAGTTGGAGTGGGATCTTGGATTGCAGTCGCAAATTTACTTGAAAATTGGGGAACGGTTTGTACCCTTTTTGGTGGATACCGAAGCCACCCTTTCCACTTTAACTTTTGTTCCGGGCTCTCTTTCTAATACCAAGGTCTGGGTGCAGGGTACTGAGGGCAACCCGTGCTCGGCTCCCCTATCCTGCCCCATCCCTGTGGAGCTGGGTTTTTTAAAGTTGTCACATAGATTTGTTGTTATGCCAGAAGGCCCCACTAACCTTCTTGGGTGGGATGTGCTTAGCAAGCTGGGAGCCCACATACATTGTGCCCCTGAGGGGTTTCGCATGTCCGTCTTGGACTCGGCAGTTGCTTCTCTTATGGCCTTGGTTACCCCGGTTCCCGATCTCCCCACAGAATTGTCCAGCATTCCACCCAATTTGTGAAGCGTGAGTTCCACCGACGTGGGCCTCCTTAAATCAGGCACTCCAGTCAGTCTGCAGGTGAGGGATGGGCCACCTCCCTCTGTAAAACAATATCCCTTGCCAAAGGAGGCAGAGGAAGGTATTTCCCTTCTTATCTCTAGCTACTTAACCCAGGAGGTCTTGGTTCCATGCAGTTCTCCTTGTAATACTCCTATCCTTCCTGTGAAAAAGCCAAACCAGGCCTGGATGGGTGCCCAGTTTATCGGTTCGTTTAAGATCTGTGTGTGATAAATAGCTATGTTATAACCCCCCACCCAGTAGTCCCTGATCTGAGTACTATCCTGACACTGATTCCCCAGTCGGCTACTTGTTTCACAGTTGTAGACTTGAGTGCTGCATTTTTCAGTATTCCTTTGCACCCTGACTCACAATATCTGTTTGCGTTCATTTGGGGGGTCAGCAGCTAACCTGGACGCGCCTCCCCCAAGGGTTCTCAGGCTCCCCCACTATTTTTTCCTGAATTCTAGCCAATGATTTGAAAGACATTGTTTTGCTAGCTCCTCTGTTCTCGTTCAATATGTGGATGATTTGTTGATTGCTAGCTCTGATTATAATGCGTGTTTAGCTGATTCTGTTACTCTGCTTACTGCATTAGCTGTCTCCATCCAAGCTGCAGCTGTGCCAAACCCAGGTGATCTATTTAGGTTTTGTGATTCGGCCTGGAGAGCATTTACTCTCCCCTGATAGGGTGCAGGCAATCCAGGATTACCCGCGCCCAACTACAAAAAGCAGTTGCGGGCTTTCCTGGGGGCTGCGGGGTTCTGCTGACCCTGGATAGTGGCCTTCAGGGAATTGATGAAACCATTAGTCCAGGCCACCACAACTTCTAACCCTGATCCTGTTCTCTGGACCCCGGAGATGGAAGCCACTTTCGCGTCCACAAAGAAAGCCGTGATCTCTGCACCCGCCGTGGGATTCCCGGATTACGGTAAACCATTTTTTCTCTTCAGTCACAAGCAGCGGGGAGTGGCCAGTGGTGTCCTATTGCAGTACCTAGGGGATCGGCCACGCCCCATAGCTTACTATTCCGTACAATTAGACCCTGTCATTCGGGGATCAGTCTCCTGTGTGCAGTCCATTGCCACTGCAGCCCTTATGGTAGAATGGTCACGCCCTATTGTTCTGGGGCACCCTTTGACAGTCTGGGTCCCCCACGAGGTTGAGGTTCTCTTAAAACAGCATACAATGTAGGCGCTGTCTCTGCAGCGGGCACACAAATACGAGCTGATTCTGCTGGCCGCTGACAACATCACCCTTCGCCGCTGCAACGTCCTCAACCCCGCTACACTGACACCCCTTCTGGAGGATGGCATGCCTCACCATGTATGTATGGACTTCATTGCTGAGAGTGGTAAGCCTCGCCTGGATTTACGCGACCTCCCTCTGAAAAACCCAGACCTGTCCCTTTTTACCGATGGCTTCTCCTTCTATTTGGAGGGCCAGTGGGTATCCAGCTATTCCGTCACTACTCAGACAACCGTTGTAGAAGCAGCCCCCCTTCCACCTTCCTTTAGTGCTCAGGGAGCGGAATTGCACTCTCTTACTAGGGCTTGCTTGTTGTCTGTTGGGAAATCTGTTACCATTTATACAGACTCTAGATATGCTTTCAGGGTTTGCCATGCTACGGGCCAGCTCTGGAAACAGCGAGGGTTTCTAACCTCCTCAGAAAGTAAGATTGCAAATGGCCCTTTAATCTCTGCACTTTTGGGCGCCATTCAAGGTCCTCTCGAACTGGCTGTTGTCTACTGTTATGCTCAGCAGCAGTCTGAGAATCCTGTCTCTCAAAGTAATGCCTTGGCTGATGCGGCCACAAAGACTGCTGCCCTTCAGCCCCTCCCAGTGTCAGCAACTGTTCTTCTGGATATGTCCTTCCCGCTGACAGACTGGACGCACTTGTATGCTGATGTGCCGCCTGATGAGCTCCACAACTAGAAACGTTGGGAAGGCTCTGAAGGTGTCAATAAGGTTTGGCGAATCGGGAACAAACCTATTCTCCCCCGTCGCTATCTGCTCCCAGCCGCCCACTATTTTCATTCTTTGGGTCATGACGGCATTCAGGCCATGGTGGCTGCTATTCTTAAATGTTGGGCAGCATCTCATGTCTATCTGGCGGTGAAGCGAGTTCTTGGCTCCTGCTCTACTTGCCTGGCCTTCTCTGCTCGGTCTTGGCTCGATGCCAACACTGGGGGGGAGACCTTGGGCTAACTTCCCATTTCAGCGATTACAGATGGACTATGCAAAAATGCCTAAAAGCTCGGGGTTTCGCCACCTCCTTGTAATAGCGGATCAACTTTCCGGATGGCCCGAAGCAGTACCAACCAGAAAAGCAGATGCCAGATCTGTGGTAAAATTTCTGCTGAAAGACATCGTGCCCAGATTTGGAGTACCTGAAGTCATCGTCTCGGATCGAGGATCCAACTTCACTGCAAAGATTTTAGAGGGCTGTACCTGATTTTAGAGGGGCTGGGGATTGCGAGACAACTTCACAACCCTTACCACACCCAGTTGGCAGGGCAGGTGGAGTGCATGAATCGAACAAATAGAGCTCAATAACAACCAGTCTGCGGCTCAGTTGTTTCAAACTGCACCATTGGGGTTACAGGATCATTCCTTCAAACCAGGGGATTGGGTGGTGGTAAAAAAATTCCCGCGTACAGTCCCCTTGGAACCCTTATGGGAGGGGCCGTACCAGGTTCTGTTATGTACTTATTCTGCTTTAAAAGTTGCAGGTAGAAGTTCCTGGATCCATCACAGTTACACTAAGTTGGCGCAGGGACCCCCGCCTGGGCCCGACGAGCTGTCTGACAAGCCGCCCCGTGAATGAACACCTCTGGCGGTCCCTGGGCTGAACTCCCCAACTATTGGGATCTCGAGATTCCATCAGGACTTCTTGTTTTCTTGTTACTCGGACTTATATTTGTTGTCCTGTTTTTTGCATGGTACACGGGAGAATGCAAATACTGGTATGGGTGGCCTGCGGAATTCCCTCTCTATTCCAGAGTTCGGTACACGGATGGGAAGGCAACAGCTTCCTGGATTTAATCCAGGCTATAGCACAGGGGGTTAACCGAACACAGTGTTGGGTCTGTATTCATACCCCCACGTACATAGGTCAGGGAATCCCATTGGTAGGGGTGCCTATCCCTCTCAACTGAACCCTCCAGGTCGGATTATGGACAGACACTCCATTTAACTGGAATGTTACAATCCAAACTTGGTCTATTGATATGGTGGTCCAAGGTAGTTATGCTTTATGTGTGTCACAACGTAAGAATTTCAAAAATACTGTTTTTGTGGGTAACTTTGTAGGGTGCAAAGATACCACCAGCATTGGCTCTGGTGCAGCAAGTTCCCCCAAGTATTCCAGGGCGCCATGGCCGGTCCCTGAGGGATCAGGCTGGTTCTGGTTGTGCAACCACACAGCTTATAAGGTCCTCCCGGCAGGTTGGTGTGGTACATGCACATTAGGAGCCATAGTACCCGCTGTTGCAGTACACCAGACCCTGGCCCAGGGGGAGATTCAGAACCTGGTATGGAGGAACCAACGAAATGTCCCATTAAACCCTCTCTCTGAATGGCCTACAGCCTTTCACTCCTTTGTTAGTTGGTTTTTGCCCTGGGTGGGGGTGAGTGAATTGGAAAAGGCTATAGTTAATATTTCTGCAGCCTTAGAATTAATGGCAAATGCCACCGCAGACACCTTGTCTACCCTTCAAATTGAGGTGACTCAGTTATCTCAGACCACACGGCAGAACCGCTTAGCCTTGGATTATCTCCTTGCAAACCGTGGGGGGTGGGGGGGGGTTGTGCTCTTGTTAACTCAAGCTGTTGTGTCTTTGTGAATCAACACCGCAGGGTGGAAACCGATATCTACACCCTTATGCAGCAGGCCACCTTGCTTCACCGTTTCACCCTTGATGACACCAGTACCAGATTCCATGAGGCCTGGAGCTGGCTCACCTCCTGGCTGCCAGACTTGGGGGCTCGGGGAAGGCGTATTTTGTACCTCATTCTTATGGCTGTTTCTGTTTTTGTATTATTCTTTGTATGCTGTAGTATGTGCTGTCGGCAAATTTTAATCTTGCATCGAGGTTATTCTGCCCCGGTATAGTTTACTGACGTACATAAGAAAAGAGGGACTGTTAGGGGAAATCAGCCTACTTAGCATATGTGACTCCATTTTGAGTTTCCTGTCGGCCATTAACTAGAAGCGAGCACACCATGTACCAAGGAAGGAAGGATCTTTCAAGGTGGACAGCTGGACAGTTTCAAGATAAGGGAAACAAAGGAGACAGGAACCAGCCGACATGCCTGAAATAGTTGCCGCTTCAGCTTTTTTGCATGGGGAAGGTGGCTGCAGGGTTGGTGATAGATAAGGAGAAGGCCTGTTTATTGACCTGCTGCTCACAAACTGGGTAGAATTAGTGGGGGAAGCAAAAGTGGATGGGAATCTGGGAGGCAGTGACCATGAGTTGGTTGAGTTCAGGATCCTGATGCAGGGAAGAAAGGTAAGCAGCAGGATACGGACCCTGGACTTCAGGAAAGCAGACTTCGACTCCCTCAGGGAACGGATGGCCAGGATCCCCTGGGGGACTAACTTGAAGGGGAAAGGAGTCCAGGAGAGCTGGCTGTATTTCAAGGAATCCCTGTTGAGGTTACAGGGACAAACCATCCCAATGAGTCGAAAGAATAGTAAATATGGCAGGCGACCAGCTTGGCTTAATGGTGAAATCCTAGCGGATCTTAAACATAAAAAAGAAGCTTACAAGAAGTGGAAAGTTGGACATATGACCAGGGAAGAGTATAAAAATATTGCTCGGGCATGTAGGAATGAAATCAGGAGGGCCAAATCGCACCTGGAGCTGCAGCTAGCGAGAGATGTCAAGAGTAACAAGAAGGGTTTTTTCAGGTATGTTGGCAACAAGAAGAAAGCCAAGGAAAGTGTGGACCCCTTACTGAATGAGGGAGGCAACCTAGTGACAGAGGATGTGGAAAAAGCTAATGTACTCAATGCTTTTTTTGCCTCTGTTTTCACTAACAAGGTCAGCTCCCAGACTGCTGCGCTGGGCATCACAAAATGGGGAAGAGATGGCCAGCCCTCTGTGGAGATAGAGGTGGTTAGGGACTATTTAGAAAAGCTGGATGTGCACAAGTCCATGGGGCCGGACGAGTTGCATCCGAGAGTGCTGAAGGAATTGGCGGCTGTGATTGCAGAGCCATTGGCCATTATCTTTGAAAACTCGTGGCGAACCGGGGAAGTCCTGGATGACTGGAAAAAGGCTAATGTAGTGCCAATCTTTAAAAAAGGGAAGAAGGAGGATCCTGGGAACTACAGGCCAGTCAGCCTCACCTCAGTCCCTGGAAAAATCATGGAGCAGGTCCTCAAAGAATCAATCCTGAAGCACTTGCATGAGAGGAAAGTGATCAGGAACAGCCAGCATGGATTCACCAAGGGAAGGTCATGCCTGACTAATCTAATCACCTTTTATGATGAGATTACTGGTTCTGTGGATGAAGGGAAAGCAGTGGATGTATTGTTTCTTGACTTTAGCAAAGCTTTTGACACGGTCTCCCACAGTATTCTTGTCAGCAAGTTAAGGAAGTATGGGCTGGATGAATGCACTATAAGGTGGGTAGAAAGCTGGCTAGATTGTCGGGCTCAACGGGTAGTTATCAATGGCTCCATGTCTAGTTGGCAGCCGGTATCAAGTGGAGTGCCCCAAGGGTCGGTCCTGGGGCCGGTTTTGTTCAATATCTTCATAAATGATCTGGAGGATGGTGTGGATTGCACTCTCAGCAAATTTGTGGATGATACTAAACTGGGAGGAGTGGTAGATACGCTGGAGGGGAGGGATAGGATACAGAAGGACCTAGACAAATTGGAGGATTGGGCCAAAAGAAATCCGATGAGGTTCAATAAGGATAAGTGCAGGGTCCTGCACTTAGGATGGAAGAATCCAATGCACAGCTACAGACTAGGGACCGAATGGCTAGGCAGCAGTTCTGCGGAAAAGGACCTAGGGGTGACAGTGGACGAGAAGCTGGATATGAGTCAGCAGTGTGCCCTTGTTGCCAAGAAGGCCAATGGCATTTTGGAATGTATAAGTAGGGGCATAGCAAGCAGATCGAGGGACGTGATCGTTCCCCTCTATTCGACATTGGTGAGGCCTCATCTGGAGTACTGTGTCCAGTTTTGGGCCCCACACTACAAGAAGGATGTGGATAAATTGGAGAGAGTCCAGCGAAGGGCAACAAAAATGATTAGGGGTCTAGAACACATGACTTATGAGGAGAGGCTGAGGGAGCTGGGATTGTTTAGCCTGCAGAAGAGAAGAATGAGGGGGGATTTGATAGCTGCTTTCAACTACCTGAAAGGGGTTCCAAAGAGGATGGCTCTAGACTGTTCTCAATGGTAGCAGATGACAGAACGAGGAGTAATGGTCTCAAGTTGCAGTGGGGGAGGTTTAGATTGGATATTAGGAAAAACTTTTTCACTAAGAGGGTGGTGAAACATTGGAATGTGTTACCTAGGGAGGTGGTAAAATCTCCTTCCTTAGAGGTTTTTAAGGTCAGGCTTGACAAAGCCCTGGCTGGGATGATTTAACTGGGAATTGGTCCTGCTTCGAGCAGGGGATTGGACTAGATGACCTTCAGGGGTCCCTTCCAACCCTGATATTCTATGATTCTATGATTGGTTTAGGCCCCCCGAGACACACAGGCAGGATGTTTTGCCAACAGTATATAATCTTTGTGTAACCTGTAATCGGGGTCCCGTTCTGCATAACAGAGCGGTACCACGCTCGAGCGTAATAAACCTACAAACTTTAAGACACTCTGCAGTCTGTCTTTATTTGTTTGCCTCAGCCTAGAAACGAACTGTACGTGTCCTAACTGGAATAATTCGTAACAAACTAGATGGAATGATCAGGAAAGGAACAGTGAAAAAGAGGTGGTAGGAGGCAGACTGCCGAATGCTAATTTCTCTGATAGAGGGAGAATCTCTTTTATGTCTGATAGGTACTAAATCCCAGGGGCCTGAATATTAAACACTGCCCAGAAGAAAGAAAAGGCTCAGTGGGGCTCTGCTGAGTCCAAGGGAAGCATGGACAGGGCCGTCCTTAGGATTTATGGTGCCCTAGGCGGGATTATTAATCTGGTGCCCCTATGCCTGACTTGCTCTTAGCAACACAAATATAAGTTTACAGTATTGGAAAACTTGCCACATGCACTTTATTAAAAACAGTTTAACTTAATTAAGCACCCTGTAATGCTGGTGGACTAGCACTAAAGAAGTAGTGCAACAGAAAAAAATCTGATTTATTGACAGAATGATGCAAATAATATAATTTTTTTAATTTGTCAACATTTTATTGGAAATTTCTACGAAGAGGTATTGAAACAAGGATTTGTTTTTAATTAAAAGTGCAAAATCAGTAATAATGTCATCGTATGACAGAGACAAAGTGATGTCTTGTTCGATTGCAAGAATAGCAAGACCAGTCAATCATTCCTGACTCATTGTAGAATGGAGATAGTTTTTAATGAGCTTTAGTTTTGAGAAACTCCGTTCTCCTGATGCTACTGTTACAGAGATTGACAGTAGAATACGAGTGGCAATGTACACATTAGGGTATATGTCAACAAGTTTGCTGATATGAATAAACTGTATAATGTCCGTCACCGATTTTGCATGTGGCAACATTGATGACAATGTACTCAATTCTTCACACAGTTCAAGTCCATTTAAATCAAAACTATCACCGTGCTTTAGGAGGCTCTCTAGGTTCTTGCACTTTGTCATTTGCTGCTCTTGTTTTCCTATTTCGTTGACTTTAATTATGTCATACAAAAATCCAAACCGTTCATGGTGTGCTCGTAAGGTATTAAACCTTTCATCAATGGCAGATATTGCTTTATCCATCACAACATTAAAAAACTCAACCTCAAATTTCTTTTCTGGATTGTCTGTGGGCTCATCTGCGCCTTCGTATTCCTCTTGCCGTCTTTTCCTTGAAACTCGTGTCACACTTGGACATGGAAATTTTGGTTCTATAGCGAGTGCCTGTGCAAGCTCTCTTGCTGTAACCTGTGCTTCTTTGAATCCATTTTCTCTGTATTTCATTAAAAAGTCTTGTGTGTTGTTTAGTAAGGTAAATGTTGAATCAAGCTGCATCATTGGACTCTGCATTATTTTGCTTACACTTGGATTTTAACAAGAATGTCATACCAGATTACAACAGATGTTAGAAACTTGATGCTGGATATTTCAAAAGCCAATGACTGTGCTTCACTTTTAGCTTTTGGATCTCTGGCTTCTTCCAAAATAGCAACCAGTGCTCTGTAAACTTCCTCAGATTGATATCTCAACATTTTTGCACTTTCTACCCAGCGTGTCTCAGATAGAGGCTTAACGGGAATACCATTGACATGTGCTTTGAATATTTGCCATCGTTGAGTGGAAGCTGAAAAGAGCTAAATGCGTTGCAGCAAACCAAAAAAAGAAATAGCTTCTACAGAAGACTTGGCCATATCACACAAAAACAAATTAAGGCTGTGGCATGCACACGGAACAAAAAAGGCTCATGGATTTTCTGCCAGCAATCTAGCTTGCACGCCAGAAATGCATCCTCTCATATTGGCACCATTATCATAGCCTTGTCCTCTAATGTTCATTTTGGACAATCCCATTCATTTTAGTTCATCAAGGAGAGTTTGAAGAAGTCCAAAACCTGTAGTGTCCTCTACGTCTAAAAATGTGATAAATGATTCCTTAACTGTAATCTGTGCTGAATCACTAATGCAACAAATTTCACTACTAACGACATTTGTTCTTGATGACTTATGTCCGGAATGCAATCTAGAATTACGGCAAAATATTTTGCCAAAGTAACCAGTGAAACAATTTTGTCTCTCACTTTATCACTCATTAGCATGATCAGTTCATTTTGAATTCTTGGTCACTCATCACTGTGTCAAATTTTCCCAGCAGTTGTACAAGGCCCAAAAAATTGCCATTTTGGGGCTGGAATAATTTCTCAATGCTTCCTCTAAAAGCAAGATTGTTTGTTGATAGATATTCAACAATAGATAATAGACGTTCAAGAACACGATGCCCATGCTGCTTCTTTGACTCCAGCAATCTTTTATTTTGGGCATCACAAGTTGTCTGATTTTTTAACCTTATACTCAGCTCACACCATTTGTGTATACTTTCAATGTGGTGTTGTGCCTTTTCATGTTGCAGTAATATGTGACTAAGATTTTTCCAACCATTAATACCCATGGTTGCTATATTAAAATTGCAACTATTGAAAAGCTTGCATGGAAAACAAAATACAGCATCCTTGAATTTAGAGTACACAAGCCACTGTCTGTTAACAATTTCACCATTAGAAAGTCTTTTGTAGTAATTGTTTTTTGTGAATTTCCTATCTCTAATGTCTTTAGAATATTCAAGACCTTTTATTCTCCCACGGCCTCTCTCAAGTATAATGGAATGGAATGTGTTGTTTAAAGATTGCGGCCATGTGCCAATGTCATCTATATCCCGTGCTAGTACAGTTTCAACTGTTGTAATTTCTTGTTTTGTGTCTGTATCTGTTTAAATTATTGTTCTGTGTGTTGTTGCATTTCTTGAGCTTCCTCTGCATAAATATTTTCTTTGGCAGTTACTTGATGATCTTGATCAACTTTGTTGTTTTCATGACATACAAACTTAAGTATAGAACCCTTCTGTGCTTGTACAGCTAATCCTATTTCATCTTTCCATTTCCCTTTTTGTGACCTGGAAAGTTGTTTTCGATATGACATAACTGATAAGGATGTTTTTTTTTTAAAGAAATAGCTGTTTAAATTATCAGATTATCAGAAATATTATTTAAAATAACTAATATAGGATAGTTGTGAGTCTGTGACCTTGAGCTAGTGTGAAGACACCTCACAAGGCGCTCCGCCCTGACTGAGACACAGTAGAGTTGGAAACCCAAGTCATTTTTACAAAGCCACTTTTTAGTTTTAAATGTATAGTGGGCATCAGTCTTAATGTTAGTTACAACTCTCTATCAACCTTACACCATAAATAGGTCAATGGCATTATCCAGTTTAATAAGCTGGGTTTCCAAAGTGGCAAAATATTACCCTAGTTTTACTTCCAGGTAAAGCACAAAGTGACCAAAATGAAGTCAGCACAGAATCATCTCCTCTTGATTAAGGCAGCACAGAAATGTGACAGGAGTCCTATTGTGCCTTATTTTTGTTTGGAAAGACATTAGCAATAGCAGCACATTTTGGGCACAGCCAGAAATACATGACAAATCACTGCCTCTAAAGTTCCATCAAAAACTGACATTTTCACAGCTCCAGCATGATCTGCTGTACAGATTCTTCACAAGGAAGCATCCCTGGCCTTTTTAACTCATATTAACCATGTATTTACTTTATGAAAGTTGGACAAAACATTGTGAAAACGTAAGACATTGGCAGCCCAACCTCTGGGCTGGCAGAAGCTACACTGACTCACTGGGGAAAAAAGCAAGAGACTCTGCGTACACCATATGGTCACTCTATACATTAGTAAGGAGCTGAGCGTATTACAGTTGTTGAAGGGCTCTATTTAGCAGTAACAGGGCTATAGGAAAGCCAGTCAACATTTTTTGTTTCTCTGATGAAAACTGGCCCACTCCATGCCCCAAACCAAACTTGTCACTAATAATTGTCAACAACTTAATTTTCTGTTTTCGGATAAGATATTGATTTATATATTTTTTTAAATATTGAAATTGGATTCAGGATTGTTAGCAAGCATTTTTGGCAAAAAAAAAAAATCAAATGACTATCTCAATGGCAACACAGTACTGCTTTCATGCTTAGCTCACTCACGTCCCAGCCTGCTGGTCCAACAGCTGCAGTAGAGGAGGAGATAGGTGGAAAACTGCAATACCCCTAAATCCACCTCTTGGGGGGCAGAGTAGCAAGAGCAGCAGCAAAGCCTCAGGTCCAATCACACACCGATGGGCACCACCAGCAGCCCAACAGACCGTGGTGAAGTTAGCGCAGCATCTGAGCTCAGGGACGGGGCACCCCGGAGCCACAGCAGCTCGTCCTGCCCTGCGCAGCTCCCCCCAGATGAGATGGATTGCTGCAAGCCCAGGGGAGAGACGCGCTCCCCAGCTTGGGTGACCAGATGTCCTGATTTTATAGGGCCAGTCCCGATATTTGGGGATTTGTCTTATAGAGACACCAATTACCCCCGCCTAGCGTGACCAGACTGCAAGTGTGAAAAATCAGGACAGAGGGAAGGGGGTAATAGGAGCCTATATAAGAAAAAGACCCCAAAATTGGGACTGTTCCGATAAAAGTGGGACATCTGGTGACCCTACCCCAACCCCCATACTGGTTTTTCACACATGCTATCTGGCCCAGCCAGCTGCCTGTGACTTTTCCAATCCTGGCTGGCTGCGGAGGAAGTGAGTTACTTTCACTTTCATTCTTCAGCATGCACCCACTCAGCCCCCCCTTCCCCTCACCCAACCCAGCCCTGCCGGAGGGGAGGAGGGAAGGGGGGATGCTCCGTGGGGGGGGAGGGGAGAAGAATGGACGTTTTTTTTTGGGGGGGGGCAACAAAGGATACTGCAGGCGCCGAGCCTGCCCCACCTCACTCCAGGGGAGAGAGTCACACTCACAGGTGAGTTCCTCCTTTCGCCACCCTTAACCCCTCCCCTTCCCAGAGACCCCAACAGCCAATCCCCTCCCTCAGACTGCTGCATGCGGCTCTCTCTAGGACCCAGCATCCCTGCTCTTACATGCTCCACTGCTTCCTGTCTGTCTGGACTTCCAGCAGAGTGGTACCCTAGGCAGAGTGGTGCCCTAGGCAGCTGCCTATCCTGCCTATGGCTAAGGACGGCCCTGAGCATGGACCACAGGATGTTCATTCAGTTTAGTTCCAGTCCAGCAAAGCACCAAAGCAGGCGCTGAACTTTAAACATTTGAGTAATTCCACTGAAACCAACAGGATTACTCATGTGTCAACCATGAAGCACATCCTCCAGTGCTTTGCTGAATTGAGACATTGAGTGGAAAGCCTGGCCAGATTTCCCTGGGGTAAAGCATGGATAGTAGCTTACTTATTTTCTTGAGCACATACAAAATGTCTGCAAGCTTAATGAATGCAGAGACTCTCTAGGTCTCCCTGGGGAAATGGGACCATCTAGGAATGGACTACAGGAAGGAAGGTATTTTGTCCTCTAGAATTGCCTCCGAAGAGATTTTGGGCATTAAACTTATCTGACTCTTTGGAACATTGTTTTGATGAAAGATTGTGGGGGATTTTCTCCTTACTTTATCCTATATCCTATATATATATATGCCATGGCCTCTCAGGTCCCCAGTGATGTGAGTGCCGTGGCCTCTTGGGACACCTTCACATAACCTCACAGGCACTCACGTGCACAAGAACAAAAGTCTTAATTCAGAATGAGGCTGTGACATTGGTGCTTTAAAGTTACCTAATATTTTGAGCAGCTAGTATTTTTGTGGGTTAGAGGCTCATAGTTCATGGCATAACTGGGAATTTTCTCTAATTATCATAATCTTGATGTGACATTCTCTAAGGAAATCATGCTTAAGACATAAACAGTGGTTTTCATCCAAGAACACATTACATGCAAGGAGTTGAAAACTTTGATGAACAACTCAGTATACCCATTTTTTCACCCATTCCTTAACTTTAATATACCTCACAAGTGACTGTATTCCTTCCTGTTAGATTTAATGGCTATATGACTCCCAAAGGGGGCTAAAGCAGAGAAAGAGTTATTTGTATATATAAAAAATACAAGATGAACTTGAATACAAACAAAATCTTCCAGGAATGTTTCAAAATAGTGCATAACATACTACCACTGACTCTGGAAAGGTCTCTGGTGCTCAAGAAAAGTCAGATTATTATTAAATGTCTTCCTGCCTTCAAGTTTTGTGCTATGATATTAATAGCAAGACAATCTGGCAGGTAAGTATTTTTAATTTTATTTTATTCAAGACGTATTTCTTTACAACTAACTTTTTATTGTTGTCTTTTGGGCTATTACTTAAAAAATGGATCAATGTTACTTTCAATTATTTTCAATATTTAACATTGTCAGAACTTATGAGATGAGGTTGATATAGAAAATGTTATAAATTCTGGTTGCTTGAATGCATAGGAGGTTAGATCTTGAAGAAATACCTTTTGTTGGCTGTGGCAGTTTTGTTCTTTGTTTTTGTTTTGGTTGGTTGGTTTTGGGGTTTTTTTGTTCCAATATATTACCAATAAAATGTGTTCTACCTAAACCTCTCTCAGTAAGAATCTTTCTTTGGTGTACTTCTGCTTTCAGGTTGTATCCATGAAAACAAACAGAACAATACATAGTGCCAAAACATTAAACAGAATTTGACTGATTGGGCCAAAGTCTGCTTTATTTAACCAGTTTCAATATGCAGTAACTCCACTGAAATCCATTGACTTATTTCATCTCCATAGTCATGGAGCAATATTATTTGATTCACTGGACTTCATGCTCTTCTCAGATCAATGTAAAAAAAAGAGTAACTTTACTGAAGATATATCATGTTCAGAATAATTCCAATTATTTCCTAACCCTTAAATGCTAGAAACCAAAAAAAAAAAAAAAGAAGAAAAAAAAAGCTACATAACAAAGAAAATAAAACCAAACAGATAACAAACCCACTTCCCATGATGACTTTTTAGTATTAGTCAGACATTTAGGAGAGTGTTTATTTCCAGCTTACTTTCTAAAATAATCTTTTTACTATTTAGAAAACACTACAGAATTTGCAAAATGACAGTTCAAAAAGATAAATATAAATTTTCAGTACTTATTCTATTTATCTACTCTTACCTCTGTGGGAAAATAGGGCTTTATTGACCTCTATAAAGTCTAAACAGACATTAATGAATTGAGTGTTTCGAAGTGGATCATATAATTTATCACTTTAACAAGAAAGCTTAATGGGGCTTGAAATTGGCAAAATCTAAGTTGCAAATTGTACCCGAGTTATAAAGAGGACCTGATCTACTAATAATGCAGATCAGAGTTCTAAGTTTTCTGTCACAGCAAAGTCATCAACCAATCAGAGAGTACATATTTATCTTGTTTTTTTTTATAAACCATTTCTATAAATGATAGCACAACAATCAAGGATATTAGTAAAATCATTGTCAATCTTTCCTTTGGGATACTACTGGCTCATTTATCTTTTATCCTATTTTTAATGCTATCCAGACCATAATTTCTTTTCTTTCATCCTCTTGTTCATATCGTAACCTAGTATTATTTCCAAAATAAAAAAAAAAAACTCTTATATCTATTTAAAAAAAAAAACAACACGGTTACTATATATGCTTATAACAACAGAAACATATAGGGTGAAATGGGTTAAAGGGCTATAGTTGAGATTGAGTTCCAAATTTCATTCTCATCCTTCCTTTTTACTTTTGATCATAAGTTTGTCAAACTAATTCCTCAGGGCACAAATTTTCATTCCTACATTTCAGAATGAAGGTGAACTATTTTTGGAAAGTCAGAAGGCTGCCTAGGGGTTTCATAGGTAGGCACTGAAAAAATATTGTTCCCAATATGCTCTAATTGGAAATTTTCAGCACAGATAACAAAAACGGCATTTGAAGATGGAAATATATAACTTGGTTTGTTTCGTAGATCTCAATGAGACCCAAAGAATAAGCCAAAAATAAGAAAATCATGAAATGTTTACCATTTTGAGTGTATAAAATGGAATATTTCAAATCTGAATAGTGCTATCTCAATACAAAAGCTAGACGCCCTTTGGATGTTGGGGGTGTTAAATCACTTCAAGTTAGAAGCAATCTAGGGGTGTCATCCTGCATCATGCTGAAAGCCTGCTAATAGATGGGAATTAAGTGTTCCCAGTTACCTCTTAGATGCTGAACACTTTATTGCATTCAACCTTTATGCTCAGACATGACTTTAAAATAAAAATATAGGTCCAGATTTCTAGTCCAAGATAGGCATCTAAATGTGAAGTTGTGCACTTAATGGAGCTGATATTATTATGTGTTCATGGCGTTTTCAGAGGTGACTCTTCTGAGTACAAGGTGACTGTACACTTTGCTGAGTGGGTGCTCATTTTGTGGGCATTATTGTTGTGGCCATGGTGATAGTCATCCTGAAGGGGTTAAACTGTAGGGGACAGGAAAGAGCATAAAATAAGTTAAATACAGAAAAGTTAGGCCATCCCAGGGTAGGGGTTAGGTGTTTGGTTGTTTTTATTTTTCAAAAGGTTTTTTTTTTTGCATGTTTTATATGAATATTAGAGGTGAAAGAATATTACTGTATTTCCCTTTGGGTCAGAGTTAAGGTTGTGATACAATATTATTCAATTTATTTGATCAGAATAATCTGTTTGTGTAGACAATGTAACATTTCTGATCTTCTGATTTATTGATTTTCTTGGTTTTAAGTGCTTGGGGTTTGTAAATGATGTCAGATGATACATTGCTCTCACTCAGCATCCTTATAACGGAGTTTTGAAACAAAGTTTTTGGTTTTGGAATATATTAAAGCAATCAGTAGCATATGCAGCATACATGAGGATACAAGTGGAAAAAACACACATAACAACCATGCCAGTTAGCACCCCATGTAATATTGTGCACTGGAGTAATAAAAAACTCTACATATTTGAAAAGGTGCTGATTTATGGTTCCCAAAGAAAATATGACTTGGATTTCCTTGACTTTCTTTGCATTTAATATCTCAATCATACTGGCGTAGATCAAATGTAGTAGTTTGCTTAATAAGGAAGTAGCATGAGGTAAAACTGTATTTTTGTGAGGAACAATATAATAGGGCAATATTCTTCTCTTGATTTAAATAACCCTGGGAAGATTAATCCATTCTAAAGCCACTTAGTCCCTCCTGTAATCCTGTCACCTATACTTAATTATCATTCACATTTACTTTATTGCACACTGTACCTTATAAAATCGGGCTGTCCCAATCATTCACATTTTATCTAGAAATGACAGCACAGCTGATAGACAAGGTATATGTATCATGTAACTGTACCTTGATCACTGCTTTCAGGCATTGTTGTTGTTGTTTTTTTTAGATCTAATAATTAGATACATAATGCATCTCTGCCTAGCAATTTATGAATAGTGAACTATTATACATTATACGTCTACATTATTATTACAATTATAAATGTAATAATCTGTTTGAGTGGAGAAGTGACTTATCGTTGGAAATCTTGGGCTAGTGCAACTCTTAATGTAGTCAAAATATTTCTACAGTATCTTAGTATTTCATCGAACAAATAGATGGCCCTAATGTTTTAATTGATACAGAGTTTCATAGTGATATCGTATAAATTTCCGCAATTGTCTTTTTAAAATGGCAATATGTATGGGGTATTGTGTTGGGGGTGTCCTCCCACACTAGCCCTGGAAGAGCTGAATTGGGCCAGGTGGACTCAATTAATGAATCAGGCTGCAAACAGAGGAACATTAGGCAGGAGCCAACTAATTAGAGAGAGGCTCATTTTTTTAGCAGCATATAGGAAAGCCACGTAGAGGGCTACAGATGGCGTGGCTGGGAAAGGCTTCAGGAAGGCAGACAGCAGTCACTCCCTGGAAAGAGGGAGGAAAGTTCTTGGAGCTGGTACACCCAGAGAGAGAAGGGGAACCAGAGTGTCAGGGAGTAGTCCCGAGAAGGAGTAGTGAGGGCAGAGAGAGGAAGCCCAGAACTGCTGAGTTGAGGGTCCCTGGACTGGAACCCGGAGAAGAGGGTAGGCCCAGATTGTCACCGAGGGTATGGCATAGAACTGAGGCAGTAGGAAGGGGGAAATGCTGGATGATCTGCAGGGCTAAGTCACAAGGAGATGCTGAGGGTGCTGGAGTGGGAGAGGAGCTTCCGACCACAGGGAGAGAGAGAGTGATGGCATACAAACCGCAGATGGGGGCATTGGCCTCAAGAGCTAATCCCCTGAGCAACCAGGAGGAGTTGCCAGACCAGTGATGAGTGGATGCACCCTGTGACAGGTATTATTATGTTTAATTAAAACAATTTAGGAGACTAAGTTCAGTAAACTACCTTCTTACAACATCTGTAAGTACTGTCCAAGAAAGTATTCACCAATTACTAAAAACAGGTATATGGATGCAGAGAAAAACATGAATTGGCACAGATAATCACATTTACAAATGAAGTTCATTTACCACCATTATATTACATATGAATTTTGGAAGAATTATTATGAGGGAAAATAAGCTTAACATTCAGAATCTAGTAGAAGTCTGCAATTTTTTGAGTGTAGAGCAGCTCACGGAAAATGTAGTTCACCTCTACTGTCTGATAGATAATTTATAATCAAAACCAAGGTGCTTGAGTCATTGACCCGTGAGTCAATTTTCAGACTTCAAAACAAGCAAAACTGAATGAAATGGCATTTTTTCACTCACCAGGCGATCTCATCTGTTCTGATGGTATCAGTTATACTTTTGAGCTGACGACTCTGAGATCTATTTTCTCACCTGGAATCTCTCAATCGACAATGTATCCTCAAGGATGCCTGCTGCTTCTCAAAGGAACAGGTTAAAAAAAACAACCTGAACTTTGCATCCTTCCCCAACTCTGACAACTCTACTGTCTCTACTAGTTTCCACTCTTGCTCACATCACTAAGGTCATTTCTGATTTATTCCTTCATTCTCTCTCACCCAAGTTCTCACAATATCTTTTCACTTCTTCCTCCACTACATCTTCAAAATCTACTGCTTTTTTCTCCATCTCCACAACTAAAATTCTTGTCCAAGCCTTCGTCATCTCCTTGATTGGACCACTGCAGAACATTTCTCCCAAGCATTCCTTATCATAAGACAGGAAGGGTTGTCAAAGCAAATTGAGCTCAGCACCCCCTTCCAGGAATGCAGGAAAAAGAAAGTAAGTCAATAATAGCATTGACTGCTGTAAGATTCCGATACCATCACCCAACCATACTCACCACCATGTATAACATGTGTATGAATTGTTTTATTGTATCTAAATTAGACTGTAAACTCCTAATGGCAGGGACTGTGTGACATAAATATAAAGGGATGGGTAAACCCCTTTAAAATCCCTCCTGGCCAGAAGAAAAACTCCTCTCACCTGTAAAGGGTTAAGAAGCTAAAGGTAACCTCGCTGGCACCTGACCAAAATGACCAGTGAGGAGACAAGATACTTTCAAAAGCTGGGGGGAGGGAGAGAAACAAAGGGTCTGTGTCTGTATATATGCTGCTTTTGCCGGCGATAGAACAAGAATGGAGTCTTAGAACTTTAGTAAATAATCTAGCTAGGTATGTGTTAGATTATGATTTCTTTAAGTGGCTGAGAAAAGAATTGTGCTGAATAGAATGACTATTCCTGTCTGTGTGTCTTTTTTGTAACTTAAGGTTTTGCCTAGAGGGATTCTCTATGTTTTGAATATAATTGCCCTGTAAGGTATCTACCATCCTGATTTTACAGAGGGGATTTCTTTACTTCTATTAAAAGTCTTCTTGTAAGAAAACTGAATGCGTTTTCATTGTTCTCAGATCCAAGGGTTTGGGTCTGTGGTCACCTATGCAAATTGGTGAGGATTTTTACCAAACCTTTCCCAGGAAGTGGGATGCAAGGGTTGTGAGGATTTTGGGGGAAAAGACATGTCCAAACTACGTTTCCCAGTAAACCCAGTTAGAGTTTGGTGGTGGCAGTGGATATTCCAAGGACAAAGGATAAAATTAATTTGTACCTTGGGGAAGTTTTAACCTAAGCTGGTAAAAGTAAGCTTAGGAGGTTTTCATGCAGGTCCCCACATCTGTACCCTAGAGTTCAGAGTGGGGGAGGAACCTTGACATGGTGGCAGAGTGGTGGGATTAACCTGAAATCATTTTGAGATCAATTTGAGATTTTTTGAACTAGAAATACAGATTTTAAAAAGTATTTTTTTTTCCTTTGGAGCTGCTGGAAATCAGGTTGTTTTTTCTCTGCTTTGGGACCAGAGGAGAGACAAAAGGGGATTATCTTTGTGAATTGCAGGTTTTCTTTGCCTGGAGGCAATGTACTTAACCTCCTGTAGGGAAATTCACAGTCTTGGTAAACCAGAAGTTTTTTTTTCTCCCTAAAAGTAAATGGGGGGGGCGGTTTCTACCCATTTGCCTGGAGACAAAAGTGGCAGGGGCTTTTTTTTAGGATTTTGATTTTTTTACAAGGAGCACCGGTTTGAAAAGGAATTTTCTTTCCTTTAGGCTGCTGGTAAGCAGCTTTCCAAGTAGTTGGAGGTTTTTTGCTTTGATTTGGGGCCAGAGCAGAGACAAGGGAATTGTCTTTTTCTGTAGGCTGACAATCACTATCAGAGAATAGGTATCCTATTCCAGCACAGCAAAATTTTACAGACAAGTTTGTTTGTTTATTTCTAAACCTCGGGTGTAAAGTTAGTTGAAAACAGAGAGGTTAGGATGACAAAATCCATGGCTCAACAAAAGCTGGAATTAGCCAGATTTCAGGCTGAGGAAAAACAAAAGGAACATGAAAGAAAGATAAAACTCATGTGGCTGGAGAAGGAGGAGAAGGAAAAAGAGAGGAAGCATGTGGAGGAGGAGAAGGAAAAAGAGAGGAAGCATGTACTGGAGATGGAGAAGCTAAAGGCTCAGCAGAATATACCAACAAGCCCTAGCAATCCTTCTCCAGGTACCACTCCCCATCCCAGAAAGTTCCCCACCTACAAGGCAATGATACTGAGGCCTTCTTAGAAAAATTCGAAAGGGCCTGCCTTGGGTGACAACATCTCTACTGACCAATACATGGTAAAGCTGAGGCCGCAGCTCCGTGGACCCTTAGCTGAGGTGACAGCTGAAATGCCTAAAGAACACATGAACAAGTATGAACTGTTTAAATCCAAGGCAAGAGTCAGAATGGGGATAACACCCGAGCAGTCTCGTCGGAGGTTCAGAGCCCTAAGGTGGAAACCAGACGTGTCATTTACCCAAATGCCTACCACATTGTGAAACATTGGGATGCCTGGATATCAGGAGCAAGTGTTGAATCTCCAGTAAATTTGCCCTTCCTAATGCAAATGGAACAATTCTTAGAGGGTGTTCCTGAGGAAATAGAAAGATACATCCTAGATGGGAAGCCCAAAACTGTAATCGAGGCAGGAGAGATTGGAGCCAGATGGGTGGAGGTGGCAGAGAAGAAGAAAACTGGTCGCAGTTGGAGCGGAGACCAGAAGGGACAACTCCAGACCACACCCTATTACCGGGGGCTGCCCAAAGCCCCACCTACCTCCCAAAGAACCCTCCAGACCCCTTATCGTCTCACCACCCCGTTCTCCAGCAACCCACCTCGTCCCAGTGACCCATCAGCTGGACAATGTTTTAAATGTAACGAGCTGGGGCATGTAAAGGCCAACTGCCTCAAGAACCCCAACAGATTACAGTTCATTGCACCGCGATCACACCAGAGGTCTGCAGGCCCAGATACCTCCCAGACACCCTTGGAGCGGAGGGAAACTGTGAGTGTGGACGGGAAGAAGGTCACCGCGTGGAGGGACACCGGAGCACAAGTGTCAGCTATCCACGCTTCCTTAGTGGACCCTAATTTAATCAACCCAGAGATCCAAGTGACGATTCAACCCTTCAAATCCAACTCTTTCAATTTGCCTACAGCCAAATTGCCTGTCCAGTACCAGTGCTGGTCAGGAACGTGGACTTTTGCAGTCTATGATGATTATCCCATCCCCATGCTGTTGGGGGAAGACTTGGCCAATCATGTGAAGCAGGCCAAGAGGGTGGGAATTGTCACCTGTAACCAGGCTAAACAAGCCATGAGGCCTAGTTCTGTTCCGGAAACTTCTATCAGGAGCCGGTCAGAGGTGATGGACCCGGAACCCAGGCCAATGTCTGCAACAGCAGTAGTGGATCCAGTCCCAGAGACCCAGACGGAACCAGTCCCAGAACCGGAACGAGCCGAACAATCAACACCAGACCCATTGCCAGCACTGAATCCAGTCCTTGCAACCTCAACACCAGAGGGCCCCACTGAACCTGAACCGGCAGCAGCCCATAACCCTACACAAGAGGCTCAGCCAGAGCCTGAACCCCAACATAGTGTCCCAGCGGAAAGCAGTTCACAGTCAATGGAAACAGCCCCATCCCCTACATCGCTTCCAGAGGGACCAAGCATAGGTCCACAATCCAATGAGGAACTGATGTCTCCAGCCTCAAGGGAACAGTTCCAGACCGAACAGGAAGCAGATGAAAGCCTCCAGAGAGCTTGGACGGCGGTACGGAGCAACCCACCGCCTCTCAGCTCTTCAAATAGATCCAGGTTTGTTGTAGAAAGAGGACTTTTATACAAGGAAACTCTTTCTGGTGGACACCAGGAAGACTGGCATCCTCAGAGACAGTTGGTAGTTCCAACTAAATACCGGGCCAAGCTCTTGAGCTTAGCCCATGATCACCCTAGTGGCCATGCTGGGGTGAACAGGACCAAAGACCGTTTGGGGGGGTCATTCCACTGGGAGGGAATGGGCAAGGATGTTTCTACCTATGTCCGGTCTTGTGAAGTATGCCAAAGAGTGGGAAAACCCCAAGACCAGGTCAAAGCCCCTCTCCAGCCACTCCTCATCATTGAAGTTCCATTTCAGCGAGTAGCTGTCGATATTCTGAGTCCTTTTCCAAAAAAGACACCCTGAGGAAAGCAGTACATACTGACTTTCATGGATTTTGCCACCTGATGGCCGGAAGCAGTAGCTCTAAGCAACACCAGGGCTAAAAGTGTGTGTCAGGCACTAGCAGACATTTTTGCCAGGGTAGGTTGGCCCTCCGACATCCTCACAGATGCAAGGACTAATTTCCTGGCAGGAACTATGAAAAACCTTTGGGAAGCTCATGGGGTAAATCACTTGGTTGCCACTCCTTACCACCATCAAACAAATGGCATGGTGGAGAAGTTTAATGGAACTTTGGGGGCCATGATACGTAAATTCGTAAATGAGCACTCCAATGATTGGGACCTAGTGTTGCAGCAGTTGCTGTTTGCCTACAGAGCTGTACCACATCTCAGTTTAGGACTTTGTAACCAACCTACAAAACACCCTCCGAACCTCTTTAGCCCTTGCTATAGAAAACTTACAGGATGCTCAAAAAGAGCAAAAAACCTGGTATGATAAACATACCAGAGAGCGTTCCTTCAAAGTAGGGGACCAGGTCATGGTCTTAAAGGTGCTCCAGGCCCATAAAATGGAAGCATCACGGGAAGGGCCATTCACGGTCCAGGAGCGCCTGGGAGCTGATAATTAACAGCTGATAATTATCTCATAGCATTCCCCATCTCCAACCGAAAGCCTAAGGTGTACCATATTAATTCTCTAAAGCCCTTTTATTCCAGAGAATTAAAGGTTTGTCAGTTTATAGCCCAGGGAGGAGAGGACGCTGAGTGGCCTGAATATGTCTACTACGAAGGGAAAAGTGCTGGTGGTGTGGAGGAGGTGAACCTCTCCATGACCCTTGGGCGTATGCAGCGACTGCAGATCCAGGAGCTGTGCACTAGCTACGCACCAACATTCTCAGCCACCCCAGGACTGACTGAATGGGCATACCACTCCATTGACACAGGTAATGCTCGCCCAATTAAAGTTCAGCCTTACCGGGTGTCTCCTCAAGCTAAAACTGCTATAGAATGGGAGATCCAGGATATGTTACAGATGGGTGTAATCCGCCCCTCTGGAAGTGCATGGGCATCTCCAGTGTTTCTAGTTCCCAAACCAGATGGGGAAATACGTTTTTGCGTGGACTACCATAAGCTTAATGCTGTAACTCGCCCAGACAACTATCCAATGCCATGCACAGATGAACTATTAGAGAAACTGGGACGGGCCCAGTTCATCTCTACCTTGGACTTAACCAAGGGGTACTGGCAGGTACCGCTAGTTGAATCTGCCAAGGAAAGGTGAGCCTTCACCACACATCTCAGGCTTTATGAATTTAATGTACTCCCTTTCAGGCTGCGAAATGCACCCGCCACCTTCCAAAGACTTGTAGATGGTCTCCTAGCGGGATTAGGAGAATATGCAGTCGCCTACCTTGACGATGTGGCCATATTTTCGGATTCCTGGGCAGACCACCTGGAACATCTACAAAAAGTCCTTGAGCGCATAAGGGAGGCAGGACTAACTGTTAAGGCTAAGAAGTGTCAAATAGGCCTAAACAGAGTGACTTACCTTGGACACCAGGTGGGTCAAGGAACTATCAGCCCCCTACAGGCCAAAGTGGATGCCATCCAAAAGTGGCCTGTCCCAAAGTCAAAGAAACAGGTTCAATCCTTCTTAGGCTTGGCCAGTTATTACAGACGATTTGTACCACAATACAGCCAAATCGCCGCCCCACTGACAGACCTAACGAAAAAGAAACAGCCAAATGCCGTTCAGTGGACCGAAAAATGTCAGAAGGCCTTTAACAAGCTTAAAGCGACACTCATGTCTGACCCTGTACTAAGGGCCCCAGATTTTGACAAACCATTCCTAGTAACCACAGATGCATCCGAGCATGGTGTGGGAGCAGTTTTAATGCAGAAAGGACCTGATCAAGAATTCCACCCTGTAGTGTTTCTCAGCAAAAAACTGTCTGAGAGGGAAAGCAACTGGTCAGTCAGTGAAAAAGAATGTTATGCCATTGTCTACACTCAGGAAAAGCTACGCCCATATGTTTGGGGACGGCGTTTCCACCTGCAAACCGACCATGCTGCACTGAAGTGGCTTCACACCGTCAAAGAAAATAACAAAAAACTTCTTCGGTGGAGTTTTGCTCTCCAAGATTTTGATTTCGACATCCAACACATCTCAGGAGCATCTAACAAAGTGGCTGATGCACTCTCCCATGAAAGTTTCCCAGAATCAACTGGTTAAAATTGTCCTTGAGATGTAGAAAATATTGTTAGTCTTTATGTACTTGGTAGTATATTTAGAGACGCATGTGTCTTATTAACTCTGTTTTTCCTAGAGCTCCAGGAAGAAATCCCAGCCAGTGTTTCACCCTAGCTGAGATTTGGGTGGAGTGTCATAAATATAAAGGGAAGGGTAAACCCCTTTAAAATCCCTCCTGGCCAGAGGAAAAACTCCTCTCACCTGTAAAGGGTTAAGAAGCTAAAGGTAACCTCGCTGGCATCTGACCAAAATGACCAATGAGGAGACAAGATACTTTCAAAAGCTGGGAGGAGGGAGAGAAACAAAGGGTCTGTGTCTGTCTATATGCTGCTTTTGCCGGGGATAGAACAGGAATGGAGTCTTAGAACTTTAGTAAGTAATCTAGCTAGGTATTTGTTAGATTACGATTTCTTTAAGTGGCTGAGAAAAGAATTGTGCTGAATAGAATGACTATTCCTGTCTGCGTGTCTTTTTTGTAACTTAAGGTTTTGCCTAGAGGGATTCTCTATGTTTTGAATATAATTACCCTGTAAGGTATCTACCATCCTGATTTTACAGAGGGGATTTTTTTACTTCTATTAAAAGTCTTCTTGTAAGAAAACTGAATGATTTTTCATTGTTCTCAGATCCAAGGGTTTGGGTCTGTGGTCACCTATGCAAATTGGTGAGGATTTTTACCAAACCTTTCCCAGGAAGTGGGGTGCAAGGGTTGGGAGGATTTGGGGGGAAAGGCGTGTCCAAACTCCGTTTCCCAGTAAACCCAGTTAGAGTTTGGTGGTGGCAGTGGATATTCCAAGGACAAAGGATAAAATTAATTTGTACTTTGGGGAAGTTTTAACCTAAGCTGGTAAAAGTAAGCTTAGGAGGTTTTCATGCAGGTCCCCACATCTGTACCCTAGAGTTGAGAGTGGGGGAGGAACCTTGACACCGTGTCTTCTGGATTTATTGTAATGTGCTGGGAATAATGGAGTTCCTCTTTCTCTAGGATAGAGGGACAAAGATACCCCAGCTGCAGCTATGCTATCTTGTGGCAGATGTGAGAGGAGAAGAGGTTGGAAAAAGTGCAGAGAGAACTGCAACCTCTGTTAGGAGGAGAAAGAATGGAGGAGAATAGGACTGGAATCTCCACCTGAGAAGGAAAAGTTCTGTTACTTGAATGTTTCTCTTGCAAACGTAGACTTAATTTGAAATACAGCTACAGTGTCTCTCTCCTTCTGCCATTTACACCAAAGAAAACTACAGTCTCTGTAACACTGGCTGGTCTGAACGTGAGAGAGGAGTTCCTCACTTTTCTGTTTCAGAGTAACAGCCGTGTTAGTCTGTATTCGCAAAAAGAAAAGGAGTACTTGTGGCACCTTAGAGACTAACCAATTTATTAGAGCATAAGCTTTCGTGAGCTACAGCTCACTTCATCAGATGCATATCGTGGAAACTGCTGCAGACTTTATATATACACAGAGAATATGAACCAATACCTCCTCCCACCCCACTGTCCTGCTGGTAATAGCTTATCTAAAGTGATCATCAGGTGGGCCATTTCCAGCACAAATCCAGGTTTTCTCACCCTCCACCCCCCCACACAAATTCACTCTCCTGCTGGTGATAGCCCATCCAAAGTGACAACTCTTTACACAATGTGCATGACAATCAAGTTGGGCTATTTCCTGCACAAATCCAGGTTTTCTCACATCCCCCCCACCCCCATACACACACAAACTCACTCTCTTGCTGGTAATAGCTCATCCAGACTCACCACTCTTCAAGTTTAAATCCAAGTTAAACCAGAACATCTGGGGGGGGGGGGGGTAGGAAAAAACAAGAGGAAACAGGCTACCTTGCATAATGACTTAGCCACTCCCAGTCTCTATTTAAGCCTAAATTAATAGTATCCAATTTGCAAATGAATTCCAATTCAGCAGTTTCTCGCTGGAGTCTGGATTTGAAGTTTTTTTGTTTTAAGATAGCGACCTTCATGTCTGTGATTGCGTGACCAGAGAGATTGAAGTGTTCTCCGACTGGTTTATGAATGTTATAATTCTTGACATCTGATTTGTGTCCATTTATTCTTTTACGTAGAGACTGTCCAGTTTGACCAATGTACATGGCAGAGGGGCATTGCTGGCACATGATGGCATATATCACATTGGTGGATGTGCAGGTGAATGAGCCTCTGATAGTGTGGCTGATGTTATTAGGCCCTGTGATGGTGTCCCCTGAATAGATATGTGGGCACAATTGGCAACGGGCTTTGTTGCAAGGATAAGTTCCTGGGTTAGTGGTTCTGTTGTGTGGTATGTGGTTGTTGGTGAGTATTTGCTTCAGGTTGTGGGGCTGTCTGTAGGCAAGGTCTCTCTCTGTGGTCACGCAATCACAGACATGAAGGTCGCTATCTTAAAACAAAAAAACTTCAAATCCAGACTCCAGCGAGAAACTGCTGAATTGGAATTCATTTGCAAATTGGATACTATTAATTTAGGCTTAAATAGAGACTGGGAGTGGCTAAGTCATTATGCAAGGTAGCCTGTTTCCTCTTGTTTTTTCCTACTCCCCCCCCCCCCAGATGTTCTGGTTTAACTTGGATTTAAACTTGAAGAGTGGTGAGTCTGGATGAGCTATTACCAGCAGGAGAGTGAGTTTGTGTGTGTATGGGGGTGGGGGGGATGTGAGAAAACCTGGATTTGTGCAGGAAATAGCCCAACTTGATTGTCATGCACATTGTGTAAAGAGTTGTCACTTTGGATGGGCTATCACCAGCAGGAGAGTGAATTTGTGTGGGGGGGTGGAGGGTGAGAAAACCTGGATTTGTGCTGGAAATGGCCCACCTGATGATCACTTTAGATAAGCTATTACTAGCAGGACAGTGGGGTGGGAGGAGGTATTGGTTCATATTCTCTGTGTATATATAAAGTCTGCAGCAGTTTCCACGATATGCATCTGATGAAGTGAGCTGTAGCTCACGAAAGCTTATGCTCTAATAAATTGGTTAGTCTCTAAGGTGCCACAAGTACTCCTTTTCTTTTCACTTTTCTGTGTAGCTAAAGTGGAAAGGGTTGACACTGCTTGAAATGTCTCCTCTTTTTTCAGCCTTGGGGCAACCATCTAAAAGAAGGCAGCTTCTTGTGCATTGTTGATACATGTGCAGGGAGGGGGAAGGAGGGGAGAGAGGAGAGGGCGATTGGAAAAAATAGGCAGCAGACATGCATTCATGAAACAGAACAGTTCAGGAATTGTATGTTTATAACAGGGCTCTTTAAACTAAAGGCTTATGCAGTTACGTCTGTTATGCAACAATGTTTGTTTGTCAGCAAGTGAATAGGCCTGTTTTGTCATTACAGACATAAAACAAGGGAAAGAAAGGTGCTGGTTAGAACTTTGTTTCACTATGTATTGTGCAACTGGCTGTGATGCTTCCTGGGAGTACCCAGGATTGTGAGGCACCTTGCTACCACCTATCCTTAGTGTGCAGAAGCCTTGTCTGTGCCTGCCATGGCTCAGCTCCCTAACTCCACTGGCCACGGGCCACCCAAGCACTCCTCTAGGCCTCGTGGTCCTCACTGTCACTCTAGAGGTTAATGATTGGCACATCACAACCACTGACCCCTCTGAGCATCTTCCCAGAGTATCCAGCCCCTAGTCAATTGTACTCTTGCAGTATTCACAGATTTGCTGCTTTCAAAGAAACAGTACACCCCAGCTTACCAGTTCCATCTCTGATCACCACTCTGCTTAACACCCAGAACCTCGATACATTTATATTGAAACCAAATATAAATCTATTTAACAAAACATAGATTCAGGAAGTAGCAAGTAGAAGTATTGGGAAAATGGTTGCATGTAAAATTGAATCATAACACCTATTCTTGAGCGTAGACTTAGTTAATAGGATACCTTAAGTCTTGTAGAGTGTTGTTCATCCAAAATCCATTTAGTGCTTTACAGTCAGGCTGGCTGTGACCCTTCTTTATGAGATAAGTACACTGTTAGTTTGCCTCCTCAGTGAATGATTCAGTTTCTCTCTCTGCACTCCAAAATCTAACAGACCAATCCGTTATCTTATTCATAAACAGGACACCCCAGACTGTTTGTTTATTTCTGTAGATTTCTTCTCTTGTAGATTTTGCAATCTTTCAATCTGCACTTGGCTGGGTCTGCAGATAGGCATATATTGTGACCCACCCAATACAGAAATGGCTAAATAGGAAGATAGGTGTCTGTTATTTCCTGCATGAAAGTAACATTTCCAAGGTATGTTGCCTCTCAGTGGCATGCTTTAACTCCAAGACCTTAAGAACATGATTTCCAGTATAGATGTATAACTCATTATATATTATCTATCCATACATTTTGCAATTATTTTAATGACCAGTTGGGTGCTGGCTGTTGGTAGAGACCTCACATGCCACCCTTTGGTGACCTACTCTCCTGCTATCCAACCCAGGGGATCCATGTAAAACCCTATACACTCTGTCCTCTGCCAATTAGTATCAAGGCAACACTGGCTAAGTCCATTATAAGCTTTTTCAAGTTCCTCTGACACATCAGATATGGTTTACCACTATAGACAAGACTAGGAACTGAGTATATTGTTGGTCTGCTCTATAATGGCAATACAGATGTTGTTCCTGATGCATTAAAATTAATGATCAGAGAAGATATAATCTAAGGGAGAAAAAGAAAGAGTGTTTATTGTTACAGACAGCAATGCATGAGATGGTTTCATCCTTTACAAATACCATGTGGAAACTCAGCATTGTGTGAAAGCATAGTAAAAATAAGCAATATTTATAAAACAAACAAACAAAACCCAACAACAGTGGGATCTAAATCAAGAAGTGTAGTTTTAATACCACTGTTTTGAAAAGTACATGTAAGGACTTTAAGATTTTCAGCTAGATTGATTTAAAACATTGAACATTACTAATTTGGACTTTAATATTAAAAGTGGCTATGGGGAAAGAAAACAAAAGGAGTTATGGGTTTGTTTGGAATAGAACTTGACAATGGAAAAGGAAACAAAATGACAGAATTTCTGAGCAAGCAAAGAGCCATGGAGATCTTTATAATTGGAGAAAATTTTCTACAAGGCTGAGTTTATAAGCGCTTCAATGTGTTAATAGTGTGGGAAGTCTAATGGAGGGGGTCAACTTTCAACATAGACTTTTTATTAGTGTAAATCTAGATTAAGTTAAAGTAGCTCATGACATCAACAAAAATTCAAAGCAGCAGGTGGAAGGGAATCTCTACCTTCTTTTTAGTGCTGGCACATTTGATTCTGCACATCAGCTCCTACTGTACCCTGGAGCAGAATATTTAACATGACAATGGGATGCTCAAGATCATAAGTTCTGACATTAGAAATAGAAATCTGACTGCATCAGCTCTGTGGGGAGAACTGAAATATCTAAGACTTTTAAATCTAGAGGTTATAAGTTAATGAAAGGAGCCTCATGATCTGATTCCTCAAAGAAAGTGAAGATGGAGCAATTGGAAAGGAATACATTGCCTCTTAAAAGCTCCCTGAGACTGGGCCATACTGTGAGGGGCACAATACTAGGAAGAGGATACAATAACAGGGGTTTATTTAAGTATTAGAAACTGTCCCTTTATTTCCCTGTCTGTAAAGAAAGTGGAGAGGAAGGATCACAACACAATTGCTAATTTCTTTCTTTTTAAGAAGTTCTTTACAGGTTAGGCTTTCTGTTTTTATGTTTACAGGACAAAGGGAAAAAATGGAATTTCACAGCATAAAGATATATTTCATAAGCACTTGATAATCTCTCATTTCAATTGTTTGACAGTCACAAGCACTAACCTGATATGTGGTTAATGTCTATAAATGGCTTTGAAGATCAAGAGCACTACTGCTTTCTAGGTGCTAAGCATTATGGGACTGTTAGTAAAAAACAAGGTAGCAAAATGTATATTTTCACATCTTGTATTGCTTCTCTCACTAGCGCTATTTAATCTCTTGGCACCTAATTTACTTTTTGCACAAATAATTGTACTCATCATGGTGCAGTGGTGACCCTGACCATCTGACAGCTATGTTGCTGCAAAATCCTACCTCAGCGCCTCATCGTGGCGCAGCAGTGACGCTGGCTGTCTGACAGCTATGGTAGCGGGGCATATGCCCTGGTAGGTCTAACCATGCTACAAAGGTGTTGGACTATCCAGTCCAGGGAGGGGAATTGCTTTCTCAGAGGAAAGAGTGCTTTTCCTTCTCCTTAGAGGTTGAAGGCTAGCTAAGCTTGAGGAGGTATGCATGCCTGCCCACCTAGCCAGTGGGATGGCTTGAAGTTAACAGCTAAAACAACATGAGTAAATGGGTCTTAGTTCCCTGCGCATCATTGAACCATTCTATGGTGGTGGAGTAGAAATTGAACAATGAGAGGTTGCTAAAAATATCAGGTGCTAGGCCAACATGGAAAAGGACAACCCTTGCCATGTGTACTTACAATTGTAGGTCACTGGTGAGGGAGTAAACGTTAAACCATCTCATGGAGGAGAAGAAAGGATAAGATGCGAGAACAGAAAAGACCACCAAGTCGGCCTCCAAGAAGATGGGAAGATGACATAGTTAAACATTTTGAACGAACGTTGGGAAGAAAGCAAGAGTGTGAGAAGAATGGCGGACGTGTTGTGATCAGCGCAGTCTTAAAGACAGCTGAAGACCAATCAATCCAGGTGATCCAGGTGAATTGTACTCCTGCTATTTCTAATGCACACAGAAGGCCTTGAATATGTCCCTGTGACAATCAGACTTCTCCTTGGCATTTGTTTTGCCTTAGCATTGGGTCTCATAAGTGATATCAAGATTTGCTGACATCAGGATGTTGCTTCATCTATATTGATGTGGACACAGTGGCAAAATGAGGACAGACACATGCATGGAAATAAGCAGCAGGTCACAACTTTTATTAAACTTTACCACAGGAGATAGATGACTACCTGCCCATCACCCATACCAGGCATTTAATTGGTTCTAACCCAGGGGTTACTTTGTTCCCCAAAAGATGAATTTTGGGGTGCTGCTACAATAACCTACCTATTGCCCACTTAATCCATTCTTCCTGAGATAAAAGTTCCCGGGGTTGATAAGGAAAACAACAAAGGACACGGATATAACGTTCCAATAACATAATTGACAAACTTTGTTTCAGAAAGAATACTACCTATCTTTTTATTAAAGTAACTAATAATCCCTACATCGATATAATCTAAAAATATTTAACAAAGCACAAAATCCCTGAGACACAAATCCCTTACTGCAAGTTAAAGAACACTTAAACTACAAAAGCATAAAGTTTAAATGATTCCAAATGAAGCAATTTGTTGCAAATGGCCAGTTTGCAACAAATTGCTGAAAGCAGATCTTAAATTGCTTTAAAGTTTACATAAGTAAAACATAATTAAAACATAAAACAGACACCCATATTTCAAGCATACACATACTAACCCTATATCCTATCCTATCCTTATACTAAACTATAATTAAAAGAATATTAAGCTTACTCTATAAATCTTTTAAAAATCAAATAACTTCTGCTGTTCAATTTTGGTCAATATTTTAGAAGAATTAAAGAAAAGATTTGCAAGATAACACTCTGCCGAGCAGAACCACTTTTCAATTGAGAAGATCTATACTTCCCTTTTTGTTTTACCTTAAATTGTTTAATTGTTGCTTTAAATTGGCTTTAATTGTTTCTGTCTGTGGCGTAACTGGTTTCACAACATTTGCATTGACTCTTGTATATAGACGGTAAAGTGCTAGGAGTGGCTGCTCCAGCTTTCTTTTCTCTTCTCTTTGCCGCAATTTTTCTTTGGCTTCTCTTGCCGGCTTCACGGCTCTCCCTGCATGCCTCTCTCCTTCTCAGACACAGCCTTCAGACTGTTGCTGGTAGCTGGCCTTTTATGCTACATTGTAGCTCTTTCTTTATATATCTATTTTTAGCAACAGTTACCTCACTTGCAAATGCTCAGTTTTGATTCATCTCAGAATTTGGCTTGACAGCTCTAACGTTTAAATCAAGTTGTGACTGGAATGAGTGGGCTCTGACCAGCTAGCTGCTTAGCTAACTGACCTTTCTGTAACCCCTTATTATGCATGCTCAATAGTTGCCAATCTTGCACATGCTCACTGTTGTCCTTTATGTGAGGATCAAAATTTACAAGAAAGGGATCAATGTTTTTATGTCAGAAACAAAGGAACCCAAAGATGTATGTCTGACATATTTACTGAGCAAAAGTCACCTGTTGTATATGCAGGAAGGGGATGTATTTGTGTTAGAAGTCATTGTCCCGTGGAGGTAGTAGACAATAATGAATTGTATTTTATGACTTATTTAGTTAATAGAGGTTTTTCACAATATTACAAAAATTAAGAGTTTTGAATTGAATTGAATTGATTTTGAATTCTATGTACCTGTTTGGACTGTAAACTAGTTAAGTTTTAAACCAAAGTTGTATCACAGTATAATGCCTGTAAATTTAGGCATGAATATGACTATGATAAGGAAATTGTTGGTCCATCATAGGTTACATTCACATCTACAACATATTGCACAGACAGGAGAGCAAATATGTACTGAAATACAACATGATAATGCAGACATCACCCAAGTGCTGAAAACTATTGCAGACACAGGACATAGTTCTTGGTAGGAAAATATGAAAGTGGTCGCCTTCTGTGACTGGAATGCTAAACAATGGTTCACCCCATTGTGTTGATCATTGGAATCCAATGAGCTTTATTGGTAGGCATGATAGCTTTGGCTTGCTGGATGAAAAGAATTGTTCAGAAAACACAAGAGTCTGACATACAAAGTCAAATAAGCCCATTGTAAATCTCATCCAGGAGGCAAACCCAAGCTCAGAAGGTCTAAGTATTGGACTCCTGTAATTGTAATTACAGGTTTGGTGAAAGTGTCATTAAGGAGGGGAATTGTGATCTGAGGCTTTTTTCTGCAGTAACGGATCAGCAGCTATTAGTTAAAAGCAGGGGAACCATGTCCCATCTAAACTGTATCAAAACCATCTAAACTGTATCTAAACCTGTATACAGGTTGTTAAGAAAGTATTCCTGCCCTAAGGAAGTATAAGCACCAAGAGTGTCTTCATCAACAGGCAGACATTAAGATGTTTTGCAAGATAACACTCTGCCTAGCAGAACCACTTTTTGGTTGAGAAGTTCTATACTTCCCTTTTTGTTTTACCTTAAATTGTTTAATTGTCTTTGTTTCTTTCTGTTGTGTAATTGGTTTCACAACATTTGCATTAACTCTTGTATGTAGGTGGTAATGTTCTAGGAGTGGCTAAAGAATTGTTTCATAATGTGCTAGGATTGGTTAAAATATTGATTCATAATACTTTAGTAAAACTGATTGTTAAGGTACAGATAAGCAGGACCTAAGTTTAACTATATAAAATGGGGTCCAAAAGGAAGTTCTTTGGAACCTAACTACAGGACACAGCCCAAGATCAAAGCTGCCAGAACTCGATAACCCGCACGACCATTCCATGCCGAAGCCAGAGCCCCCAGATGATCCAATTCCAAGGCCATTGGGAGAAGCTCATCTGTCTTATCAGGAGTGGTGAGCATTATATGCTTAGTGAGTGCATTCTATTGATTAATTGTTAATAAATACAAGTTTAGGATATTACTGTGCAAGGCTCTTTCACTGGGAAAAGATCCTGCAGACCCATAGAGGTGGGTCCCTTACAACCTGAGTACCCACAAGAGTGTAGGGGGACATTCAAACCCAGACCCAGGGAGGGTAGGGGGTGGGAGCCCTAAATTGTGCAGGTAACATTACAGGGCTCCTTACATATAATCCATAATTTGGGGTAATAATTCTTTAGTCTACCCCCACGACTCAGCTCTTTCTGAGTCCTAGCACTCTCCCCACCATGAGGGGAGCAGAGGCTGCAGAAGAGGGGGGACCATGTCCCAGGAGGGCCACAAGGTCGAACCTTAGCCAGTGAAGGCCAGAAAGTGTTACCCTAACCATGAACCAAGGCCCATCAACAAAATCCCAGGTCTTTTACTTCTGGAGACTGTTCATTTTATCCTTTTGATCTCACTGGAAACCAGCCACAAGTTGCAATAAATTAACTCCACCCAAGTATCTCAGTTAGGTACTAAGTGCATACCTACTTACACTGTGGATTGAAGGTGTTGCAAGGAAGGCAAAAAACTCCCTTGTACTCTGCCAATGGGAGGAAAAAATCCTTCTTGACCCCCAAGCATGTGATTGGATAGACCTGCAGCATCTGTCAGAACAGGTTCCCATTCATAGTTCAGGATGGACAGAGTGTCACTGCTGGAACAGGGTTGGAAGAAGCTCCATATGGCCTCAACACTGGGTTAAATCTAGGGAGTTTGGGAATGCTGGCCAACCCGCACACCCCTGCAAGCTGGCCAATGGCTGCCAGAGACTCCACGTGAGGAGGAACTACCTTGTGTCCCTTAGCAAGTGTCTCTCTCCCTCGCTTCTGAGATTGTCCCTAATTGGCCCAATCAAGTTCCCCCACCCATTGAGGCAGGTGAGTGCCATTTTTGGGGTCTTGATCAAGGAGGCTAGTAGTTTGTGGTTTATTAGAAGATGGAAGAAATATGATCTATACAGATGGTATGTAAATTGCTCACTGAACCCTACCCCTATTAAACATTCCTTCCCTATCTGAGCATCTCTTTTCTGAAACAGTTAATGATTGGGAACAAAATGCAGTTGAAAGAAGCCTTTCCCCATGTACTGCAGCAAAACTAAATTGGTTCTCACCACTGTCAATCTTCAGATATCACAGAATGCTATGTGCAGGCACAAATCCTTTCTATGATCTCCCCAGCATCTGAATTATTGAAAGAGATCATAGAAAGTTAAACTGTGGTAGAAAAATCTGCCAAAAAGTTAATCTTATCAATCTATTGGTATAACTCTATTGATACCAGAGTATGGACGGCTCTGGAACAGCTGGGTTAAGTTTACTCCACTCTGTAAAAATACTCAATTTCACTTTCCTTAAACTTCCATTTTTGTTTTAATTATTTTTATTCAGATTCTCTCAGGGTTACATATTAACTAGGTAAATGCACACGGTATCCCTCTCTGTATAGAATAATGCCATTAACTATTGCATCCGCATGCTCCTCCCACATCTCAATTATTTTCCTCTGGAATATTTCTGGTACGGGGTGATTCCAAATGGGATTAATTAAGAACAATTTCCAGAACGGGGAAATAAATATGGGGCCAGATCCTCAGCAGGTGTAAATGAGCAAAACTCCATTTCAATGAGTATACACCAATTTAGACCAGCTGAGGATCTGGCCCAGAGTGAATTTAGTTCTCTCACTGCATAGATGTAAAGTATCAGATCTGCCAAAATCCATTAGCATTTAGGAATTGAAGTGAAGAGACTTCATGGGCCCCAGCTATTTTTGCAGCAGCATCTTCTAATGACAGATGAATACATCTTTCCTACTTTCTCATTCAACTGCCCAAGAGCTAAGCAAATTTTACTCTTCTGTTCTCTCTTGTCACAGGAATCACAGGTGCACATCAATCAGCTGTCTTCTTAACTTTCTCTTTGACATCCACATTTTTCATTTTCATTATTTCTTCCTCCACATTTTTGAAAGCAATGAAAATGGCACCAGGCCAGGAGTAAGCAACACTACAGGCACTAGCGTTTTCTTTAGGTTAATTTTTCACTGGCTCATTTAACCAAACCGATATCCCCAAAGACATCTAGATGTACTTCCTCCATGCACAAAACCCATTTCACAGCTATGCTTTGGCCCCAGTCAATTGTTTATACACGTAACTGACACCATGAAGTCACTAATTCAATTCATAGGTTTTTTTCACTGCATTTTGTCTGTGCCATGAACTTTTCAAGATACTGTAATTTCCCTGCATTGGTTTAAAAATGAATCACTATAGTCTTTAGCTATATTTGCTGTGTGAGGCCCTGTTATCTTTTATAAGTATTATATTGAAATCTGCTGCTCTGTCAATCTTGAATACCACCGTTTTGCCAAACAGCTGTAGTTACACCTGCCAAAATGCATCTGCATCCTTTTCACATGTAATCAGTCCCAAAAAAAGAATGCTTCCTTTTCCTGTCTACTTTCAGCTACTTCACTCCCCATTTTAGTATAGTCAGCCACCTGAAAGTGCCCAGTCTGTTTGTGGTATTTCTTGTTTGCTGCTGAGCAGTTTTCCCCCAGCCTATGCTTGCAACTACAGTCAGCACATGGCACAACCTGGCCTTATACTAGTTCCCCATCTTCCACTTTTCTGGAACTTATTTGATTGCTTCTCTCTCTCTCTCTCTCGCTTGCTTGCTTTAACTGAATTGACTAATAAGTATCATCATCCATCTGTTCCCAGCACTGTATTTTTCTGCTTAATAAGTTTCAATTAACAAGGCATTCTACCAGCTTCTTCTAGTATTAGCTCTGATTTGATCTGTAACTTTAGTTGTACTTCCTTGAAATACCACTTACAAACACATCCATAATTTGCACTTCTATATGGATTTCCAAATCTCCCATGATCTTTGTGTGTGTTCCTGGACAAGTCACTTAATCTTTCTCTGCCTCAGTTCCACACTATGTAAGGGCAGGATTTATTTTTGCGCACCATTTGTCTCTCTTGTCTATTTAGACTGAAAGCGATACAAGCCTGAAATTGTCTCTTAGCATCTATTTGTAAAGTGGCTAGCATGAAGAGGCTGAAATCTCAGTTGGGACTATAGACAGTACTGTAATAGCTATTACCATAATACAAATAATTAATACTAATAATTAGATATAATGGTCACACATTGTCTCCTTCTGACATTGAGACTGATCCAAGCCCAGTGAAGTCAATGGAAAAAATGTCATTGACTTGAACTAGCTTTGCATTAGGCCCTACCATCAGTCATCCTATCTGAAATGTTACTGCTGAACAGGGCTGCAGGGAGTGAGGTTTCCCCTGCAGTTCCTCCTCCCAGACACTAGAAGACTACTCTCAGTACTGCTGAGCAGGCAGACAAGGCTTCTTTGCCCAACTCACTGCTCCTGCTAGTGATTGATTTACCTCCACTGTACCTCTTCCTGCATCAATGTAGGGCTGGCAGGTGGGCAGGCAGAGAGAGAGAGAGAGAGAGAGAGAGAGAGAGATACCTGCATCTTCTACCTCCTACTCATGTAGCCTTGCAGAACATGTAGCCTTGTAGAACAGAAGCCGCATATACCACCCTGAGCAGAGCTTCATGGGGGAGGGACACTGCACATGTGTGGCTGGGAGAGACAGGACCTGACAGGGAAACAGTGTGGGGAGAGATAGGAAGGGGGTTGTGTGGCAGTTCAATGATGAGACAGAACACAGCTTTATGCAAGCAAGCAGGCTGGTCAGCTGAGATGGGCTGTTCTGCCCCCCGCCTTCCACCTTCTCCTTTTATTATATTTCTCCCCCCTAAGCATTACACACTGCTACCGCACAAAGATACACAAAGGAATGTATGACGTTGATTAATATACTTATTTACCATCTTTTATCTACTACAATCCTGGTTCTCAGGCCTTGAGCCCAGGCTAAGAAAGCTTCCCACAGTCACTGTCCCAATAATCAAGTTCTCATGGTTCATATCTAGCCCTTGTCCTTGGATAGAGCAATGTGTGCATTGCTTCTACAAAACAGTCAGGGTGTGCCCTGCCTGCTTCCAGGTGGAATAACTAAACATGAACCCTTCATCCCCCATTTTTTTATTTAATGATATTCGGCCATCTCATGGTAGACGTCAATTTGTTTTGTCATGCTATTTAACTCCCAGACAGACAAGGACATAACTTGGGGAGCTTTCCAGGGCGAAATTTCACAAAGTCTTAACAAGGAAGGAATACATTGTACACAGCAGCAGCAAAAAATAAGCCCAATGATTACAAACACAGCATAACTGAAAAGCTGCCGCAGCCATTCTAGAGAGGGCAGCCAACCTGTAAGCCAATTCCAAAAACCCTCAAACCCCAGATCTTGGCGTATGTGTGTTGTAAGATTGGCCAATTCAGCCAGTCTAGTTTCTATGGAGCGACTATTATCAGTTAAATTAAAGCAACACATGTGCTGAAACATGGAGCAGCCTAGATGGTGTTTCAGGAGCAGAAAATCAATGGCTGCTCTGTTATCCAAGATTGCATCCCTAAATTCGTGTTGTTCTGTGTTAAGTAAGGCAATAGCCTGGGATGTTGTATTAATTGCCTTTGCTGCAAAGCATGCCAGGTTATTTAAAGTTCTGGCTGAATACATGGCAAGCACGGGGACCCCAACAATAGAGGCCGCTAAAGCAGTATACTCAGCACGACTAAAAAGCTCAACATCTGCAATACAATCATCTGAAAGGGGTACACTTCTTCTACTACATTTTTGACTGGCAAAAGGCAATATAAGTGTCATTCTACTAAGACAGCAAAGGGTGCCATCACTTAAGTTTGCAGGAATATAATTAAAGGTGCGTGAACCGCAAGTAAAAAACTATCCTGATGGTAGGATGATATGGCCATAATTGTATGAAACATTAACAGCATGGGAACAATTTAAAAGGGGTTGAGAAATTTTTCGACAGCCCAAGGGCACCTTTGTACTAGTGCAGTTAACTACACGCGCACAGGTGACATTGTCAGCCCCAGCCGGGTACGGTGTGTGGAGGGATATAGCCGTGCGAGGCAGAGTATAGTTGGCCGGGCCCCAATTAGCCAGGCTAGAGTACTGGGAAGAAAGATTCGCATAAGCAGAAAACAGTATCTTATTTTCCATCTCCTCAGGGTGATGACATACTGGAATAAGGCATGTACCTAACAAATCTCCGGCTGCTACAGAATTAGATAGACAAAAGTGGGTAACATTTGCTATGGAAGCCAATCTTTCCCATATGTTATATGTCATTCGGGCTCGTAACGGGGGAAGCGCTTCCGAGCCAACCCCTACAGGAAATAGCAGACACAAAAGGCACACAATCATCACAGAATTAGCAGTGATTTGGGCGAGAATCGCCACAAACAAAGTCTCAGGAGTCTCTGGCTGTTGATCTGCTGCCAGTCTTCGTTGGGCTGCGGCGACCAATGCTTTTACTGCTCCCCATGTCACGGGCCAGTTTGGGACACTACGCCTCCTCCGTTTCCGTCCCGTCATTGTCGACTCGGAGGGCAACGCGGTCTCCTCCAAAGTCAGCTGAAACTCTGGTATGGGATTCGACAGCCCCTGGTGCCATGCCATGTTGTTTAAGTGCCGGTCGCACACACCGAGCTGGAACCCACAACGGTCCTGCAGGGAGAGACACAGCAGCATATCCCTGACCCCAAGTGATTAGAGGTACTGGGCCCAGCCACTGTGGATCGGGCAGCTGACGGTAAAAGACACGCGGTCTTTCCAGTACCTCAGATTTGTGAAAATGCCGATCCGCAGGGGTCTACTGATCTGTATTCAGTGTTAAATTATTTAAAGTAAACAAGAGGATATGCATTTGTTGTTGAATGTCTCCTAAGGTTCGGAGACGCAGCTCCCCTTGTTTCAATTGTTTATCAAGCAAGGTTTTGAGCATGCGATTGGCACGTTCAACAATGGCTTGGCCCGTGGAATTATAAGGGATTCCGTGTTTAAGACAGACGTCCCAGCGGGCACAAAAGGTGGAGAGGGCTGCAGAGCAGTAGGCTGGGGCATTATCTGTTTTAATTTGGCAGGGGCGACCCATAACAGAAAAGCAGGCCAGCAAATGGTGAATAATTTTGTTAGTGGCTTCCCCACGTTGTGGGGTTGCCCAAAGGAAGCCCGAATAAGTATCAATGGAAACATGTAAAAACGAATAGGGGCGGAATTGTGGCACATGAGTAACATCCATTTGCCACAGCTGATTTGCTGCGGTACCTCTGGGGTTAATGGCATAAGAAAAGGTAGGAGCAGCAGCAGCACAGTGGGGGCAGGAACGAACAATGGAACGTGCATGATCAGCAGGAATGTGAAACTGCCGGGCCAAAACAGAGGCAGACTGATGAAAAAAGGCATGGCTTTCAATGGGGTCAGAAAAAAGGGAATTTACCTGACCACGCAACGCGCGATCGGCGCATGCATTGCCCTCAGTGAGTGGCCCAGGCAGAGGGGTATGACTGCGAATATGAGCAACAAAGTAAGGGAAATGACGAGTGGCAATAAGATGCTGCAAAGACAAAAACAGGCGAAGGAGGTCCGCATCAACCTGAGGGGTAATGAGGGCAAGGGGTAAATGATCAATTACCTGATAAACATAATGGGTATCCACAATTAAATTAAAGGGGCAATCAGCAAAAAGTTGAAAGGCCAAAATAACAGTAGCCAATTCTGAACGCTGTGCAGAACGCTGAGGCAGTGTAAAACGAGAATGCCAACGAGGGGGGTCACCCAACTGATAAGTGACTACACCTCGGTGGGGAGAGCCATCAGTAAAAAGAGCGACAGCGGAAACAATGGGTTGAGAGCGGCTAAGACGATGAACAATTAGGGGCACCTTTTGGGTAATAACCAACCGAGGATCTTTTGGAGGATTGTAAGAAATCTCTCCCACATAATCACAAAGAGCAACCTGCCAGGCCAAGGAGGTGTGGCACAAGGAGTCAAATTCAGTACGGGACAAGGGGAGCACAATGGCAACTAAATCAGTGCCAGTGAGTTGCACTGCACGGTGGCGGGCTTTACGAACAAGATCAGATAGGGCATCTAAATACGGGTAAATATTTCGAGGAGGGGTGGATGAAAGGTATAGCCACTCTATAATAGAAACGGCTGTGTCTGTACGGGGTACAAACAGAGTTGCAGTTGGCGTATGAGGAGTGGCAAGAAGAACCAACCATAAGGGATGGACCTCTGGGAGTCTGTCCACAAACTGCTGACTCAATGCTGCATTGATTTGTCGAATGCAGGCAGTATGCTCTTCAGTGATGGCAATAACCGCACCCGGTGCCCGGGCTCCACGCAGGAGCTCAAACAACGGCTGCAGCATTGAAGAGGGGAGACGAAAGTAGGGCCGAATCCAATTTAAATGACCCAAAATCTGTTGTAATTTAACAAGGGTTAGGGGTTGAGGTAGAATTAATTCCGGACAAACCGGAGCAGCATAGGTTTGTAAAACCTTATGTCCGAGGTAGTGGTAGGGATAAGAGCGTTGGATTTTTTCTGGTGCCACTAACAGGCCATTTTGGCTGAGAATCTGAGACAAAGATTCAAGCTGTTGTGCCGTGACCCGGGGACCACTAAGCAAAATGTCATCCATGTAATGGTAGACCTTTAGCGTAGGGTACCGGGCACGGAAAGGGGCAAGGGCCCGATCCACAAAAAGCTGACATAAGGTTGGACTATTTTGCATTCCCTGGGGCAAGACCTTCCACTGATACCTTTGAGAGGGTTGCTGATTATTATATTGTGGCACCGTAAATGCAAATTTTTCACGATCTTGTGGACAAAGGGGGATGGTGAAAAAACAATCTTTTAAATCTAACACACAAAGTTGATCGGTTTGAGGAATTAAATTTGGATTTGGTAAGCCAAACTGCAAGGGGCCCATAGGTTGGATGCGTTTATTTATTTCCCTTAAATCATGTAACAGCCGCCAAGCACCCGATTTTTTCTTAATAACAAACACCGGGGTGTTCCAGGGACTAGTGGAGCGTTCCAAGCGCTGTGCTTGCAAATGCTGCTGCACAAGCGAATGAAGCGCTTTTAGCTTTTCTAGAGGGAGGGGCCACTGGTCAATCCATACGGGCTCTAAGGATTGCCATACCAAGGGTAATGCGGAGGGCACGGTGGGTGAGGGAAGTTTTTGGGCCATCAGATGTTAATATCGAGGGTGGTGTCTAACTTTGTAAGTAAATCACGGCCCCAAATATTGAGGTGGACAGGGAGCACAAAAGGACGGATTGTAGCAAGGGCACGGCCTCCCGGTTTAGAGACCGTGACCCAAGACAAACTTTGGCGCCCGGGTTTACTACCCCCGATCCCCCACAACTCCTTAGAAGGAACTGTTGGCCAACTGACCGGCCACTCCAGATCACGAATCACCGTAACGTCAGCTCCAGTGTCCACCAGCCCTGTAAAGGGAACATCATTTAAGAGAAGTGTTAACTGAGGTTTCGAGGGGCAGACTGACATTGTCAGAGCAACAAGTGGAGAAGACGTGCTGTGAGACGGCGAGTGAGACAACGTCGATCCAAAGCCGCCTCCGCCCCGAGTTCGATCCTCGGCAGCTGGCACCTGATAGGAGACTAAAATCAATTGTGCAATTGACCGTCCATGCGGGAGCGACTGTGGAAGATGAGTCCACACCTGAACCTTAATAATGCCTGTGTAGTCAGCATCAATGACCCCTGGAATGACAAAAAAGCCCTGTTTCCCAGCATGTGAGCGAGGGAGAACAAGACTGACAAAGCCGGCAGGGAGAGGTCCCGTCACCTGTGTACGTATGGCACAGACCTCCCCTGGCAGCCAAAAGTCAGTGTCCTCCTGCATGATCAAATCAAGCCCCGCACTTCCAGCAGTCGCCACTCTCATAGAGTCTACGGATTTTAAAGGCAGAGGAGCAGTTGTCTGAGTGGGAAACACCCCCGTTTGCCCCTGGGTTCGGGGGGGACCCGTCGCGCAGTTTCCCGACCCGCTACGACACTGATTAGCCCAGTGATAACCTTTCCCACACTCGGGGCACTTCTTGGAGGGTCGGGCTGGTGCCTTAGATGAGCGGCACTCCCGCTGAAAATGACCCTCTTTACCACAGCGGTAACAACGCTTCCCCTCCTTCCCGGTTTTTCTCAGGGCGGCAGCCAGAACTCCAGCCTTGTGGGCTTGTGTGCCGATGTTCTGGCATGCCCGCAGCATGTCTGAGAGCTCTAAAATACCAGAGGCTTGCGCTGCCTGGAGAGCACGGTGGCAATCCTCATTTGCATTTTCAACTGACAATTTTAACAGGAGCTCGTGAGCTGCCTCAGTGTTATCCACCTGTCGGAGGATAGCCTCATGCAGTCTGTTGGTAAAATCCAAAAAGGACTCTGAGGCACCCTGACGGATACTGACAAAGCTTTTGGTAGGCTTGCCTGAATCCGGGACCTTCTTGAAAGCATGCTGGGCACAGGTGGAAATAATGGGGACGACGGCCTGAGGGAGTTGAGACTGCATCTCAATAATAGCAAACGGGCCCTCCCCTGCCAAATGCTCATAAATGATACCGTGCTCTCTATGTACCTGAGCTTGGTGTTCTGCCATCTGCCGATACTCACTAATCCAAATAACATACTGACTGGGTGATAACATCATGCGCAGCAGCGTTTTCCAATCCTCAGGGATTAGGGAGTACCCAGTACCTATCCCTTCAATGAGACCACGAACAAAGGTGCTAGTCAGGCCAAACTCACAAATTGCTGTCTTTACTCTCTAACCACCGGGTATGGCAAAGTGGTCCAGGTGCCCACGGGGTTGCCCTGGTCATCATTCTGCCAGGTCACTGGGCAAACTGAGACCAGATCAGCCAGCTCCTCCGCTGTAAGATCTGATCGAGCTTTTGCTGCGTGAACTATTTGTTGCACCAGCGAAAGCTTCTGAGCAGATGCAGATGACCCTCCACGGGGCCCCAGAGCATGGGGCCCCACGGATGGAGGGTGATCACACACCGGCTCCGGTGGGGAAGGCAAGGGAGGCGGTGGTAATGAAGACACTGGGGGCAAAGCAGTGAGGGGGGGGCTGTGGGTACGGGAGAGGGTCTTTCCGAAGCGACACGCTGGGTTGCATCAGTAGAAGAGGGGGAGCTGCAACGGGGATGGCTACAGGAGCCGACGGGCATGGCGAGATCACCAGCCTCGTGAAAGAGGGCCTATCCGAGGTGACACGCAGTATCGCGTCGTGACAGAGGTGCCAGGCATGTGAAGCCTGCACGGGCGCCCGAGGCTCTTCGTGCAATGTCTGGCCCAATCGCTCCCAGTCCGCTAGCTTAAGGCTTCCGGCTTCAGGGTACCACGGGCACTGGGCACGCACCTCCTGTAGCAGGAGAGTGAGCTCTCTAGTGGGACAGTCATGCTGAGCCTTACGCAGCAAATACTGCAGCTCATTGTGGTGTTGCACTTGCAAAGCAGAGAGGGAGCTTCCCATACTTACCACAATGAAAAATACTCACCGGGATCCAGGAAGCGGATGAGTGACGCGTCTGAAACCCTTGCCGGGCGAGGTGAGTGCTGAGGGCCCCACGTTTGGGCGCCAGTTGTGGCAGTTCAATGATGAGACAGAACACAGCTTTATGCAAGCAAGCAGGCTGGTCAGCTGAGATGGGCTGTTCTGCCCCCCGCCTTCCACCTTCTCCTTTTATTATATTTCTCCCCCCTAAGCATTACACACTGCTACTGCAAAAAGATACACAAAGGAATGTATGACGTTGATTAATATACTTATTTACCATCTTTTATCTACTACAATCCTGGTTCTCAGGCCTTGAGCCCAGGCTAAGAAAGCTTCCCACAGTCACTGTCCCAATAATCAAGTTCTCATAGTTCATATCTAGCCCTTGTCCTTGGATAGAGCAATGTGTGCATTGCTTCTACAAAACAGTCAGGGTGTGCCCTGCCTGCTTCCAGGTGGAATAACTAAACATGAACCCTTCAGGGTTGGATAAAATAGGGAGAGGGGGACAGAACCAGGAGGGAACAAAAATTGGAGAGCAGGAGACAAACTGAAAGGGAAGATTAAGGGAAGAGGACACCAGACTATTGCAGGAGGATGGGAAGAGAAAGATCAGAGGGCGGGCAAAGAAAGACAATTGTGGAAGGGAAAAAACAGGAAGAGCAAACTCTTTGAAACAGGGACTGTCTTTCTGTTATGGGTCTATATGGTGCCCAGCATGATGGGGTCCTGATTTCTGACAGGGGCTTCTAGCTGATACATCAATAAGAGTGGTAAAATAGGGAATGGAATAAATTAAATTAAAAAAACTCAAACAAATAAAGAGAGGATGATTTAATGAAGGTGTGGCACACAGAAGTACTGTTAAGAGCCCATCTTTATTCCCTGCCCAAATAGATGACATAGGTCAGGCTTATTGAAGGTTTAACCCCTGTCACAGTCTATCTGATGTCTTCAATGGCTATTGTTAGAAGATAGTTTTGTTGGTGATTCATGGGACTGTGAATCAGGGTCCTAGCTGTACCAAGGATTTGCTCTGTCATATTGGACAGATAACATTGGGGACTTGGTTGGAAAGTGTTATGTACCATTAGCCTTAATCTATCATTAGTAGTGATAGGAAAACTGAATCTGAAAAACTTGCTCCACTCACTCAAGCACGCCATAGAAAATCTTCTGTCACTCAAAAAGCTAAATGTCACTTAGGGAGAATTTGGAACCCAAGAAGTACTCATTAAACATCCTTATTAAAACACTATAATTATTTTACTTGCCTTTTTCATATGCAAAACTATTGGATGTGTTCACCTTCTTTCATCTTGGCAGCTGTAGCTTATCTTGAGAGCTGAAGAAAAATAGAAAAATTCTATCTATTTTCTCTCAAAAATGCTTGTTTTCTTTGAATTTTCTCATGGACTATTTCAATTGTTCAACTGAATGAAAACTGAAAAATGACCAAGTTCACAATAAGCAGACTCCATTATATAAACTTAGACCCAACAGACCCATCTTTCATGAAGTATAAAAACTTTATTTCAAACTGTTGAGTACAACTGATCAATGTAATACAGGACTGTACCCAAAGAAGAAAAAAGAAGGGCTTCTAATCAGGGTTTTTATAACAGAACGAAGCCATCTGATGCATGCTGCAAAGATGAATGAATACAACCCACTTGTGCAAAAATACTTGATAAATATAAGCAGGGTCTTGATTCAGTGGAATATTTCATAGATGTCATAGAGATTTTATAGAGTTTTAAGGCCAGAAGGGACCATTAGATTATCTAATCTGACCTCCTGTATATCACAGAATATTAAATTTCACCCCTATACAAACTCCAATGATTTTAGTTAGGCTAAAGATCTTTAGTCCACTGAAGACTGAACTGGTATGTGCTACAGTCAGAGAACTGGAGCACGCAAGGTGCCACCAGTAGCCAAAAGGTCCCTGCAATAGTGGGAAATTATTAAGTGAGTCATGCCTAGATGTACCACCTCAGAGCACTGGTCCACCCTATCTGGTGTCCTATCTCCAGGTATGGCCAATCTCTGATGCTTCAGATGAAGGAGGTTGTGAGGAATCACCCAGATTACATCTGGCCAGTTGTCCACAAGGGAAATAAATCCTTCTTGACCCCTGAACCCCTGAAGCATGTGATTGCCTTATAGTAATTGTCTATGGGTTATGAGCACGTTGAGGGCAATGCAGGCAATTCTGTTCTCCCCATGAATGAAAGGGATAACCAGGGCAATTCACAGATTCCTAGGACGGAAGAGACCACCATGACCATCCAGCCCACCCCCCTGCAATTTCTCCCAGAATTGGATGAAAGCATATTTTAGAAAGATGCGTAATCTTATTTTAAAGACTCATACTGATGACAAGTCCACCACTTCCCCTGGTAAGCTGTTCCAAATTTTAGTTAACCTTACTGCTAGGAAATTGCATCTTATTTAAAGGTTGAATTTGTCCAACTTCAACTTCCAGGTACTTTCTTTTGTTATGCCTTTAGCAACAAGGTTGAAATGTGCCCCCACTATCAGAAATTTTCCATGTTTAGATACGATGATCAAGTCACTTTCAACCTTCTCTTTGATAAGCTGAAAAATTCAAGCTCTTTAAACTTCACATCATAAGGCTTGTTTCTACCTCCTAGATCATTTTTGTGGCCTCCTTGGGACTCACTCAAGTATTTCTACATCCTTCCTGAAGTGTGGACACCAGAACCAGACACAATATTCTAGTAGTGGTCTTACTAATGCTGTATACAGATCGCTTACCTACTTCTATTTGATATTCCCCTAGTTATACAGTAAAACCTCAGAGTTATGAACACCAGAGTTACAAACAGTCAACCACACACCTCATTTGGAACTGGAATTATGCATTCAGGAAGCAGAGACATACGCACACACACAAAAGAAAATACAGTACAGTACTGTGTAAAAGACAAACTACTAAAAAAATAAAGGGAAAGTTTAAAAAAAAAGATTTGACAAGGTAAAGAAACTGTTTCTCTGCATGTTTCCTTTAAACTAAGATGGCTAACAGCAGCATGTTTCTTCTGCTTAGTAAAGTTTCAAAGCTGAATTAAGTCAATGTTCAGCTGTAAACTTTTGAAAGAACAACGATAACATTTTGTTCAGAGTTATGAACAACCTCCATTCCTGACGTATTTGTAACTCTGAGGTCCTATTGTACATCCAAGGATTTCATTAACATTTTTTTCCCAAAGCATTGCACCGAAAACTCATGCTGAGGTGATTATCTATAATGACCTCTAAGTCCTTCTCTAAAATCACTGCTTTCCTAACTTGTAGGTATAGCCTACATTCTTTATTCCTAGATATATTACCTTGCATTTGGCAACATTAAAATGATTTTTTTCTTGTGACCGTTTAATCAGAAAATTCAGATCACTCTGTAATACTAACTCCTCCTCCTTTTCCTCCTTCACAAACCCAACAATCTTTGTGCCATCTGCAAACTTTACAAGTAAAGATTTTGTGTCATTGTCTAGATAATTTCTAAAAATATTAAATAGTGTTGGACCAAGAACTTATCGCTGGGGGACCCTGATAGAAATGGTGCAGCTCATTGATAGCTTTCCATTAACATCTAAATTTTGAGGTGTGTCAGGAACGCAGTTTGTAATCCATGTAATGTGGACCCTGTTAATTTCATATAATGTAAGATTTATTTTTAATCAAAATGTCATGTGGTGCTAAGTCAAATGCCTTGGTGAAATCCAACTATACTCTACTGACACAACTGTTTTTATCAACCAGGCCTGTAATTTTATCAAAAAAAGACAACAGATTTGTTTGACAAGACCTACCTTCCATGAAACAATGATGACTGGCATTGATTATGTTTTTAGCTTCTAAAACTTTATTAACAGAGTTCCAAATTAACCATTCCATTATTTTACCCAGGGCTGACATCAGGCTAAGGGACCTACAGTTGTCTGGGTCATACCCTTCTTTAAATATTGGATCTACGTTGTCAGCCCTCCAGTCTTTAGGCATTTCCCAAAATTTTCAAGATTTGTTAAAAAAATAACAACAAAAATATCAGGGGTTCACAGAGCACCTCAGCTAGTTCCTTTAAGACTCATGGAGATAAGTTACCTGGGCTTGGTGATTTGAAAATACTTAATTTTAGCAGATACTGCCTCACATTCACTTTGTTACAGATGGTAAATTTTCCTTTCTGTCTACAATTTCATATGCGATAGATTCAATCTGCTGCTTCATTCCAAATACAGAACAGAATTAGCTATTGAACATTACTTCCTTTTCTACATTCCAATTTACAATTTAACCATATGTATCTAGCAATGCACCTATGCTGATCTGATTCAGTTGGTAACTTTTCAACACATTGTTATATATATATATATATATATATATATATATATATATATAAAACAATTTATATATTCAGCAGAACAAACTTCAAGAGTTTTGTGTTCTAAATGTTTTTAGAATACCTAAAGTTTTTTTTAAACTGTGAGATTTTTTTTAATAATGAAGAAATTAGAAAGCAATGTGATTTTATTAAAAGTAAACAGATAATTTTCCCCCTGTTGCTCGCAGGAACTCAAATGTTAAAAATGTAGGTTGAAGCACAACCCAGGTCTGATTCTCAGCTCACTTACATGGCTGTAAAGCAGGAGTGCCTCTATTGGAGTGGGCACAGTGTAAAACCAGTGTAGAGCATCAGGATCTCAGAGTGTAGATCAGAGTGTAGTTCAGCAAGAATGTGTGAGCATCACTGCACCTCATCAGGGATCAGGGAGTGCAACTTGTGAATCCTGAGTCATCCCTTAGGAAGTACTCTAGCTCTTGTGTTAAATACTAGTAAAAACAGAGGTAGTAGACATTTTTATTATTTGTATTACAGTAGAGCCTAGAGGCCCCAAAATATGTGTGTGTCTGTGGAAGGGGGTTACTGTGCAACGCACTGACCTCAAAAACATGAAGATATGGTCCCTGCCTAGGAAAGTTTAGTCTAAAAAGTTGAGACAGAGACAGGAAAGAAGTAGTAATACCCACACTGTACAGAGCGGGAGATGAGGTACACAGATACTAAGGAGGAGATTTTCAAAGGGATTTTCAAAGTGACAGTTAAGCACCTAAATATTATTGATTTTCACGGGTGCCTGTCATTTGTGTCTTTTAAAATCTCCCCTGAGGTCACGGAAGAAGTCCATGGAAGAGGCAGAAATTGAAGCCAGATTGCATAAGTCTCAGCCTGGTGCCTTAACCACAAGCCTATCTTTCCTCTCTAGAAGATGGTAGGCCAGCATACTTCCCAGTATCCTGGTCTTTGTCAAAATTAAACTCTGTCTTTCAGTCCTGGTTCCACAGGGGGCATTAGCAGTCCACTAATATCCCTTAGGATGGTTTTATAGCTTCCGACAAATTCAAGTACATAAAATATGAGTGGTTCAACATTCCACTCCCACAAAAAGACAATAAATCCTAAGCCCGCAATGAAAGTGTGCATAGTTTCTTCAAGAAAAACCCTCCTATAATCCCAAAGGCAGCCTCTAAGATCCTTTATCTGACCACGAAAGAAGAGGAAAAAAACCTTGCCACTTTTTAGATGCAAAGGCAAAGGAGCAAGAAGAATTATTGTCACACATGAAACTGAACCAGATGATCTTTACAATGTAATAAAAAAAAAAATTGCTGAGAACATCAAGGATGAAAAATGTCAGTGATCCAGCCATTTCACCAGAGACCCAGAAGGGGCAGAAAAAGCTTTGAACCAGTAGTTGTAACAGATATAGACACACAGTGGGGAGATGAAAAAGGAAAAGTTATTTTCCTTGCTGTGACATTGATTCTATTAACTCTGAATGATAAACTAAAGCTAGGAAGATATGGAGACTTAAGTTTTCAACAGTGAACAGACACAAGCAATTGCTTCACAACAAAACCTTAACAAAGCATTTTTAAATAAGTGGCACATGCAGTCTTTGCAATCCATAGATTCTAAGAAAAATACAAGCAAGAGGATATGTTTGCCATGATTGTTTTAAAGAAAATCTGAGAAAAATGCACTTGGTTCTAAATAAGATGTACTTCTCCATAAAAGAGGAATCTTCATTGGTTGTAATTCTCAGGAATCTTTGAGTAGTTCTTGAAACGTCTAATCATTGTAAATACAGGAGATTTTTTTTACAAATACTGCATGTAGATGATACTCAGCAACAAAACCAGCCCACTCCTTTGCAGATGGTTCCTGTGCAACCTCCTGTTGGCTCTGCAGTGAGGACTGGAAACTTGTGCAGGGAGGGAGTGCAGGGTGGAGCTGGATCATTCACAGATCCTATCTCCAAACATTTCCCATGGGGGAAGCTCCTTGGGTCAGTTGCTGAGCTGTGACATAAGACCTGATTTCATATTCTGTAGTGTGGAGTGTTACACATACAAGGAACAGGTAAAATTTAAGTAGACCCAGCATGCAGCAGGATCTGAACCTGCACTGAGGAGAGCGCTGCTGCCCAAGTGCCAAATTACTCTTGCTAGTATCAGGAGTAATGGATTGGAGGGACACACATCATGAGGACTATTCTTAATTTATTATCTTCTCAGAAAACCTGCTCCTTTTTCAACTTACTTGTGAGTAGCAGAGCTTATCAAACATGGTGGCGGTTGGGGATTGGGGCAAATGTGATGGACTTCAACAGCCTTATGCACCCTGATTCTTATTGTGCAAATTGCTGCAGGATCAAGACCTTTCAGATCCATCCAATTTCTCTTTGGTGTAACTGTACAGGAAATTGCACCCATATCTCAAAAAGAGAAAGGGTCCCTTGCAGAGGTGAAATGTGCTTACAAAAACCCCAAACAGCTAAAAAATAAGTATACCTTTCCGCAGTAAATTTTATGGACATATGCACAATACGTCCATATCCCTCTCTCTCCTTATATTCACAAGCATATGCAAAAAATACATATAAAAATTCTGTGGCCTAGTGTGCTTTGTGATAACTAGTCTCAAGCTAACAATTGAGGTAGTCATCTAACAAAGTGCTACTGTGTTTCAACTGTACCACTTCCTTACAATCTGCTATTGCAGTAAATTTGGTCTAATGACCTGTCACCCCATATTTACTGCTAAAGTGCCTTGCCTCATAGTTACCTGTCTGTCCCGTGAATTAAAATTGAATAGAAGCACTCTTTATAGCATATTGTAATTTTATCTTTACTGCAACAAAGCTGCAGTGGGACTTCACTGCAGTAAAAGATATTTGATATATAAATTTAGGAATATTTCAGTGAAGTATAAAATTATGTTCTGGCTTTTATATGCTTCTTTAATTGGTTTGCTTTCTGGAGCCAATTGCAGGGCAGTCTGATAAATCAGTCTGTAAACTGTTGTATAGCCACAATCAAAACAAAAAAAAAATCACATTAATTAAATTTCCAAGTGTTTTCCTGGGATGAAATTTTTGTTTTGTGGGGTAGTGTGATGGAGCAGATCGGTCACACAGTGGTATGGCAGGGGTTAATCCTTCCCTCCTAACAGAAGAAACCCCGCCCCTGAGGCTCCGCTGGGTATGCTCCACCTGGAAATCAGATATAAAAGCCTGCAAAGCTGCTCAGTCAGGGCTGACCGCCAGGGAAGAAGGATGCTTAGTGGGGGCTCCAGCCCGGGAGCCCCTTCAGCCCCAGACGGCAGAAACCAGAGAGTCTGAGGCCCAGACCAGAGACCGATTGCCCACAGTTAGTTGACAGGAGTCGGAGTCCCAACAAGTTACCTGCACCAGAGAGCTTGGAGTCCCCGATGACGAATGGACCCTGTCTTCAGGACACATGGTAGGAAGTGGCCCAGGGGGGTGGAGTGAGTGATACCTCATACCTGAAGAAGGTCAGTGTGTTGAGGAAGGATCCCTGCTGACTGGGTGGTGACCATGCTCACTGTTGACAGGGCCCTGGTCTGGGAACTGGTCGAGAGGGAGAGGCTGCGTCCCCCTACCAACTCTGCCACCACCCACCCCCAGGTGGCGGCCTACTTCTTTAATTCTGGCCACTAGGTTGCATAGCCCTGACTTCAAGGGTGCCTTGTATGGACTCTGGCCACTAGGCTGCATTACCCCACCAGAGTAGGGGAATTAGATGGACTCTGGCCCTTGGGCCACGTTGCCCTAGGGGTGCATTGTATGGACTCCGGCCACTAGGCTGCATTATCCCACTAGGGAAGGGGAAGTAGATTGACTCTGGCCCTTGGGTCACACTGTGATAACTACAGAGGGGTTTAGAACGTGGACTTGGGCATAGAGAGGCTGTGTTACCTACCGCCCCCTTGATTTAAGGGGCCGTCAAGGTACTAGCCCCGCGACACATGGTGGAGAATGTGGGCACTGACCAGGGCCTGCTAGAAGGACCCACGCCTACAGGAAGGAGAAGCTCCTGAAATGGCTGCTGGAAAACCAGCAGCAACAAGCTGCCCAGCAACAGCAGGCGGCAACTACAGGCAGCACAGCAACAACAATCACAGCAACAGCTGCTTTGGGAATTGGCCACCCAGCAGCAAGTAAATCAGGACCAAAGCTTCCAACAGATGGCAGCCTTGTTGAGGACAGCTCGAAGTCCCTCACCCACCCAATCCGGAGCGGGGCCTGGGGATGGCCTTGGGCGACCACCGGTGTGTCTTATAAAGACGGGGCCCAGGGATGACCCTGAGGCCTTCTTGGTGACTTCTGAGAGGGTAGCTACTGCCAATCAGTGGCCCCCCAAATACTGGGCCATTATTCTAGCACCATACTTAATGTGATCGGCTCAGGCCGCTTACCGCAATCTTGATCCAAAGAAGGCGCTGCACTATGAGAAGATTAAGGCCACTATCCTAGACTAGACAGGTATCAACCCAGAGACATACGGGCAGAGACTCTGCCAAGAGAAATATTTGCCAGGGGCCAGACCGTGGGCAGTGGCGCAGTGGGTCCGCAGCCTTTGTTGGAGGTAGCTAGAGCCGGAACACTGGACTAGCTGCCAAGTGGCCGAAGCTGTGGCCCTGGAGCAGTTCCTTCTGATCCTGCCCACCAGAGGGAAGGAGTGGGTGCAGTGGCACCGCCCAAAGACCCTCGCGGAGGCCACATCCCTTGCCGAAGACTACAAGGCGGCCGAGCAGGAGAAGCGAGCGATCCCAAGTCAAAGAGCTCAGGAAGGGGGGACTGGCCCCCAGGTGGAGGGTTATGTAAGACAGGAAGGGGAAGCCCTGGGTCATACGCCGGGCAGACGGGGTCTCCGACAACCCCCAGAACATGGGGCCCCTCGGAGGCATGCCTGCCCTGGGCCCAGTAGGAATCATTGAGAGGATCGGGCCTACTACAAACCACTCCACCCATGGAGGGGAGCCAGGACCAGTGCTACAAGTGTGGACAAATAGGACACTTCAGGAGAGAGTGTCCTTACATGGACTGCAATTACGAGCCGGCCCTAGAAGTGGACCGAAGAGCCCGGAGATTGTGATCCTCGTGAGAATAGAGGAAACTCCAACTGTGGCATTGGTGGACTCGGGGTGCAGCCAGACTGTCATCCTCACTGGACTAGTAGAGCACTCCGGCCTCACTGGGGCACCGATATGGCTGCAATGTATACATGGGGATGTGAAATCTTACCCCATCATCTGGGTCTGACTAGCAGCAGCCCAACAGGATGGGTGGTGCCTAGTTGGGGTGGCCCTTAGGTTAGCCTACCCTGTGATTCTGGGGCACGACTGGCTGGGTTTCGTTGACCTTTCTGGGGGTGGAGCGGACGGCCCATGAAGAAGGGGAGAATCTGCCCTGGGAGACATGGATTGTTAGGCCAAACCGAGCCACAGGACCCCATGGAGGGCACATCGGAAGACCCCAAAGTAGCCAATGAAAGCCAAGCCCCAGATGACAGTCCGACAGGAGAAGAGCCGGGATGGCTGCATTATCCCACTAGGGAAGGGGAAGTAGATGGACTCTGGCCCTTGGGCCATACTGTGCTAACTACAGAGGGGTTTAGAACTCAGACTTGCGTGTAGAGAGGCTGTGTTACCTCCCGTTCCCTTGACTTAAGGGGCCATCAAGGTACTGGCCCTGCCACAGGTAGGTATTAATAAAAAAACACATAACCATGATTCAGACAAGTGTTGTGGTTTGTAATGGTCAATCATCCATTTTTAGGTATTCTCCTGTGTGTTTTCTATTACACAAAAACATTAGGTTAAATTAATTCCTGGTTAAAATCCAGTGAAGTCAGCAGATTTGAACCAGCAGTTAATTTGATCCTTTGTATTTTTTCCAGTTTATGCACACATATATATCTTAATGTGGAAAAGTGTCTCTTTTAAGGGTAGCAGGAGTCAGTGTTCTGTTAATATGTGCTTGCTCAGAAAGCAGCATCACTAAGGAATTATTGTGGCCGTATTTTTTTAGTGCACCTACAAACCTACAAAGCTAGAATAAAAGTGCTAAAAATTATACAGATATCAAAAGTATGTCTATACTTCAAAAAAATGACAGTGATTTTCAGAGTCCAGGTCAAATGACTCGGGCTGACATGCTTACAGTAAAAATAGCACTTTAGCTGTCTTTGTTTGGGCTGGAGACTGGGCTCTGAGACACAGTGAGCAGGAAGGGTGTCAGAGCCCAGGCTCCACTCCAACTGGGAATGTCTACACTCAGTGGTGAGCTGGAGCTGGTTCGCACCAGTTCGCGCGAACCGGTTATTAAATTCTGAAGCCGGTTTAGAACCAGTTGTTAAAGGGGTGGGCAAACTGTGGCCTGCAGGCCACACGCGGCCCGCGGGCCCGTCCTTTCCATCACGCCTGAGCTCTCAGCTGGGGAAGCTCCCCTGAGAATTTTTACTCACCCAGCGGCACTCTGGGCCTTCGGCGGCACTTCGGCGGCACTTCGGCGGCGGGTCTTTCACTTGCTCCGAGCCTTTGGCGGCACTTTGGCGGCAGCTCTTTCACTCGCTCTGGGCCTTTGATGGCACTTCGGCGGTGGGTCCTTCACTCACTCTGGGCCTTTGGCAGTACTTCGGTGGCAGGTCCTTCAGTGCTGCCGAAGACCCAGAGCAACTGAAGAACGTGCCGCTGAAGTACTGCCGAAGACCCGGAGCGACTGAAGGAAATGGTTCTTCAGCTTCTGGCAGCTCATCACTGTCTACACTGCTATTTTTAGTCCCATAGCGCAAGCCTGAGTCAGTTGATCCAGGCTCTATGACTCACTGCTACATGATTTTTTTTTTGCAGTGTAGACATTCATAATCCAAATTGTGAGATAGTAAATCTGTCCACAACCACAGTACAGTCAAACAGTGCTGACAGAAAAGCCAGTGGAGCTGTGTAGTCAAGAGTCACTGTCATAAGCAGATGGACTGAGTATTTAGAGGACAAGGAATATGCTCCCATGTGAAAATACCTATTTATCAGACTTTAACAATATTGAGTCTTCAGAAAACACCACGAAGTTGGGCAGCCTAGGCAAATGACAAGGAAATCAGGAGGAAAGGGAGAATGTAAGGGGTGAGGGGAAGTATAGACAATACTCTTGAAATGAGAATGAAGACTAATTGAACAGACAATGCAGCTAAGGTACAGGAAAAAAAGAAACGACAAACCAGGAGAACAAGAGAAAAGGAAAATATATTATTTTTCTGCCACTGAATAGACAGGTTTGTTACCAGGATAAAGTATGCAAAAGAAACAGATTGTACCTGTATTCTAGGAGTGGTTTAGTAACAAGTGCTACGTGAAGCGCATTCTAGTGTGAATTCAGCCTATGTTGCTGGATACTTCACCTCTGAGAGAACAAATTATAAAAAGCCTTTCAAGGCCATGTCTTACCTTTTCTTATTATTAAAATGCATTGTGTGCAGAGAAGTGGCTTACCAGCTGTGCAGCATGTAAAGCTCTTAGTCTTTTCCTCCTTTGGGACTGACCTTTTGACTGCAGAACTTCCAGTGGCATGCATAAGCCAACTGTATGCTCTCTGCTGCATTGGTCTGTAGGTAACCGGTAACAGTCCTGATAAGGTGGCAGTCTGTGCTAGGCAAGTGTGGAGCACACACAAAAGAACCCAGGCAGATAGAGAAATTAAATATTAAAATAAAATATTAACCAGTTATACCTTAAAATCTTTAGTTTTTTGTATATGTAGTCAGTGCATTATTGTTTATGTTAATGTTAAGGAACTATAGTGAAAACGCCTCATATTTCAATTTAGCAATTAGGAAAAAAAAAATATTTACAGGCTTAGAAAAAGGCATGGGCTCAGAAACAGTTCCAAGGTAGTGAGGAGTAGACTAAAAGGAACAAACTAGAATTTATTGCCAACTTGCGACACTAATGAACTTGAGCAAATATTTTCTGATGTTAATGGTCTGTGTAAGAATACCTATTTCATTAACCACTGAAGTGTTTGTAAAAGTAAATCATTGTTTCACAGGCAATTTTCTTTTACAATTTGTCCCAAAAGAGAGAAATCTGAGTAAGAGTTACAAATAACTTTGTCATGCCAAGAAGAAGTGGTGAGAAGGAGCAATGCTCAGACTGCCTGGGTTGTGGTTCGATCAGATAAGCGTCAGAAAAGATTCTCACGGACCTACAAGAGTGCAAAGAAATCTTCCAGGAGGCCTTTAGCACTTCAATGCTCAAAAATTCCATCCAAATAGTGGATGGAAAATTCAGCAGAGTCCTGGCTTACAGAGGGTCTGGGCCAACAGTAGTTGAACCCACAATTGCATCTGAGGGGCGCTTGAATTCAGGACAAAGCTGAACCAGGCGGTGCAGGTGGAGGCCTAGTCTGGCCCCAGTTCCCCTTCTGTTTGAATTTAGCATGTTACTGTGTTGCGTTATGTTATGAGAGATCATTGGATATACTTCATGATGCAATGCACACTGGCATGCTAAATATAAACACAACAGACAGCGTGGGGCAGGCCTAATGCTGAGGCCGCAGTGCTAAGTTCTGGTATCATCAGCACAATTTGAAGGGTGGCAGCACTTTCAACCTCTTTATCTGAACAGAGAAAAAACCATTCCCCTGAGCCTTGGCAATGGTATCAGTGGATAAATACATTATGAGCTTGCTCTGTCCTGATCATCGACAGAGCCCTTTCTTTTATGCTTTCGCTGGAGGCCTTTGCCTCCCTAGCCTGACACTGAACAGATTTTACTCCAAGCATCAGAGCAAGGGAGCATGAGAAAGATAGAAAAGATTATGGATTATAGAGTTAGTCAGTCAATAACTAGATTAAATTACACTTGTTTGACACGGTAATTGAGGAGTGAGAAGTCAGTGCTGGGAATGATCAGATTTACAATGAGCCAGAATACAGCAAAAGAGCTGATTAACTCAGACTAAAGCTGAACAGCCTGTGCACACAAGACCATTTAGTCTTGGGCTTGATGGATAAGAAAGACAGTGAGATGGTCACAGAAGAAAGGGTTCATCAGGAGCATCTGCACTCACAGCATCAATCCACAGAACTGCAGGTGTTTCTGAAAGACAGAGGGCAACTCTGAATCAGAGCCCCATCTCTTGTGAAGTGTCTTAGATCAGCAGTGAGTGCAAAGTCATCAAGGGTGAATAGGCTTTCTCTCATATCATCTACTGGGTCAGCCTAGTGTGGCAGCTCTTATGTTCTTTAGATAAACTGAATACATTTTTAAATAAATTATTTTGCATCATTTGCATCAAATTATTTTGCCCTCATCAGGGACCAGGTGAGAATCCAGGTGGTCAAAAAGGAAGAGAACACAGTGACTGAAGTAAGAAATAACCAGGTCCTGGACAAAGGTTTTCACAGCAAAATGGATGCATGACAGCTGTCTTCTTGACTGACACCAGGGACCAAACTGGAAACCTCTAAAGTGAAATGTATAAATATTTACAGCTTGAGATAAAAAGCCAGGCTTTATTGATGAGGATTTGTGGAGTGGATCTGGCACAGAGGGGACACAACACATACTGACCGGTGAGTTACAGATGGATTCTATAAACGTTTTGTAGGAAAATCCAGCACACTTTAGGAGCAGCAACAATATGAAGGGGGAGTAGGGGAAAGAGGATTTGTTGTAACCTATCTGAACAAAGCAAAAATCACATGATGTTTCCACTAAATGATCACCAAAAACCTGTGGGCAAGTGTTAGTAACTCAAAGATAGGTTATGCTAATAGCAGCACTGATGACAATGCTGATAATAAGAATGGAACTTAACAGACATGGTATAATAATAAGTGAAACTGTTTTTGATATTGGAATGACTGTTCTGACTAGACTGGACATACACAACAAATAATATCCAGATTCAGGCATTTGTCAAGTCCAAAGGGCTTTACCCTCAGCAAATCATTTAAATTTCATTCCCTGAGCCTGTTCATTAGTCACACAGCAGGGATATCACAACACAGAAAAATAGGAGCAAGTATAACTTCATGACATTACATCCAAAGTAAGACGATGGGGTCTAATTCTCACTACCTTGCACCTAGTTTAGTTATCTACATTTGAACAGAATGGGTGTCAAATGCTGACATACTAATTTTCTTTTCATGGTCATTCCTTTTACCAATCTATTCCACCCTAAACCCCAGCAGGAAGATGTCTATAATGCAACCTTCATCCTTGAAGAGTGAGTGTGTATCAGGGAGAGTTGCCACTGTAATTAATTCAAGTCGTTTTTAGGAGCTTTGTGTTTAATAATCTCTTGCTGCAGAAGTGTGCAGGCATGACACAGATAATGGGTGGTAATCTGTCCACCTTTCTTCTTATCACTCTGATACCTTACTCTGGAGCAGAAGAACTTTTAAAAAATGACTATTTTAGTCCCTGAACCAAGTATCCTAGACAGATGCTACATGTAGGTAGGTACAAGTAGTTTTTTGTTCTTGAAATACATTTCTACAATGACAGAATTAAATCTTACTGAATGTCTTTTATGCCCCTCAGAGACAGGGCCATTCTTATAGTGAATGTCTAGGATTGGGGTACCTTATTGTTTTTCTACCAGTATTTGTATAATAGTAGCACCTGGAGGCCTAACAGTGATCACGGCCCCATTGTGCTAAGCACTACACAAATACATAGTAAGAAACACTTGCTGCCCCAAAGAGCTCTGGAGAAGCTTGTACTTCTACTACCTCTGCTGTCCTACTTCTCTGCATAAACAAAGTAATTAATTCTCCTGTTTGAAAGCTTGTCTCTTTTACCAACAGAAGTTGGTTCAATAAAAGATATTTCCTCATGCTCCTTGTCTCTCCTGATCTGTCAGTCAGGCAACTTCCATGAAAACTAACTTCATTTAAGGGCGGGCGGGGAAGAGAAAGCCAGCAATGAAAAAAACCTTACAGAAATGTATGCAAACAGTTTATTCCCCATAATGAGATGCCATTGACACAATTTTTCCCAATTAAAACTCTGCCATTTCTGAAAATTAAGAGTGTGGCTATCCCTTTTTTCTAGGCAATAAAGATTCCAGCAGAAACAGCTTTATGTCATACCTGTAAATATGAGAATTGAATAAGACTTGTGGAACAGGATTGTCCTCATTGAGAACATGGCACAAGTGACAGAAATATCCAGTGGCCAGGTGATAAATGATAAAGTGACTAAAACGTTTTTATAGTTTAAAACATATTTTTGGTACGTCTGTCTTTTTCTTTGATCTGCTTTGGAGAGCACATCTCTGAAACTGCAGCAGTGTGAGATGATCTCTTGCTATGTCTGTCGAGCTGAATGCCACTGATGCTTACCACTTAACCTCAAGGTTAGCTATTGATGAACACATCACTTGCTTTGGGTGACCTCTTTGTGTCATCTTCTGTCAATGTAGCTCTACTTCCTAGCTTTAAAACACCACAAAATATGAAAAACAATTAAATGTTCACACCAGTGGAAGCCTTTACATGATGTTTGCAGTGTGTTTATGTACAGTTATAACAGCCTCAATTTTCCTGCGACTCATGAAAACCAGTGTTTGTCACAATCAAAATTAACACACCCAGGGCCAGCTTCTAACTTGCCTTTGTGAGATGCACATGGAAGGATAAAGGAAGGAGCTTCTCCACTGTTGTGGGCCCCATGGAAACCCTGGGGTGTGGACTACTTCCCCAGGGTTCCCCATAGGGTAAGGGAGAAATGGACCAGACGTAGGATGGTGTAGCTTTGTACACTCCCTATGCACATAGGGAGGTTGAGGAAGGACCCGTTCCTCTCAGAGGCAGAATCTCAACTCAAACACAGGTTTCAGAGTAACAGCCATGTTAGTCTGTATTCGCAAAAAGAAAAGGAGTTCTTGTGGCACCTTAGACTAACCAATTTATTTGAGCATAAGCTTTCATGAGCTACAGCTCACTTCATCGGATGCATACTGTGGAAAGTGTAGAAGATCTTTTTATATACACACAAAGCATGAAAAAATACCTCCTCCCACCCCACTCTCCTGCTGGTAATAGCTTATCTAAAGTGACCACTCTCCTTACAATGTGTATGATAATCAAGGTGGGCCATTTGCAGCACAAATCCAGGGTTTAACAAGAACGTCTGGGGGAGGAGGGGGGAGAGTAGGAAAAAACAAGGGGAAATAGGTTACCTTGCATAATGACTTAGCCACTCCCAGTCTCTATTCAAGCCTAAGTTAATTGTATCCAATTTGCAAATGAATTCCAATTCAACAGTTTCTCGCTGGAGTCTGGATTTGAAGTTTTTCTGTTGTAATATCGCAACTTTCATGTCTGTAATCGCGTGACCAGAGAGATTGAAGTGTTCTCCAACTGGTTTATGAATGTTATAATTCTTGACATTTGATTTGCGTCCATTTATTCTTTTATGTAGAGACTGTCCAGTTTGACCAATGTACATGGCAGAGGGGCATTGCTGGCACATGATGGCATATATCACATTGGTAGATGTGCAGGTGAACGAACCTCTGATAGTGTGGCTGATGTTATTAGGCCCTGTGATGGTGTCCCCTGAATAGATATGTGAGCACAGTTGGCAACGGGCTTTGTTGCAAGGATAGGTTCCTGGGTTAGTGGTTCTGTTGTGTGGTATGTGGTTGCTGGTGAGTATTGGCTTCAGGTTGGGGGGCTGTCTGTAGGCAAGGACTGGCCTGTCTCCCAAGATTTGTGAGAGTGTTGGGTCATCCTTCAGGATAGGTTGTAGATCCTTAATAATGCGTTGGAGGGGTTTTAGTTGGGGGCTGAAGGTGACGGCTAGTGGCGTTCTGTTATTTTCTTTGTTAGGCCTGTCCTGTAGTAGGTGACTTCTGGGAACTCTTCTGGCTCTATCAATCTGATTCTTCACTTCCGCAGGTGGGTATTGTAGTTGTAAGAATGCTTGATAGAGATCTTGTAGGTGTTTGTCTCTGTCTGAGGGGTTGGAGCAAATGTGGTTGTATCGCAGAGCTTGGCTGTAGACGATGGATCGTGTGGTGTGGTCAGGGTGAAAGCTGGAGGCATGTAGGTAGGAATAGCGGTCAGTAGGTTTCTCGTATAGGGTGGTGTTTATGTGACCATCGTTTATTAGCACTGTAGTGTCCAGGAAGTGGATCTCTTGTGTGGACTGGTCCAGGCTGAGGTTGATGGTGGGATGGAAATTTTTGAAATCATGGTGGAATTCCTCAAGGGCTTTTTTTCCGTGAGTCCAGATGATGAAGATGTCATCAATATAGCGCAAGTAGAGTAGGGGCGTTAGGGGATGAGAGCTGAGGAAGCGTTGTTCTAAGTCAGCCATAAAAATGTTGGCATACTGTGGGGCCACGCAGGTACCCATAGCAGTGCCGCTGATCTGAAGGTATACATTGTCCCCAAATGTAAAATAGTTATGGGTAAGGACAAAGTCACAAAGTTCAGCCACCGTGACATTATCGGGGATAGTGTTCTTGACGGCTTGTAGTCCATCTTTGTGTGGAATGTTGGTGTAGAGAGCTTCTACATCCATAGTGGCCAGGATGGTGTTATCAGGAAGATCACCGATGGATTGTAGTTTCCTCAGGAAGTCAGGTGTCTCGAAGGTAGCTGGGAGTGCTTGTAGCGTAGGGCCTGAGGAGGGAGTCTACATAGCCAGACAATCCTGCTGTCAGGGTGCCAATGCCTGAGATGATGGGGTGCCCAGGATTTCCAAGTTTATGGATCTTGGGTAGTAGATAGAATATCCCAGGTCAGGGCTCCAGGGGTGTGTCTGTGCAGATTTGATCTTGTGCTTTTTCAAGGAGTTTCTTGAGCAAATGCTGTAGTTTCTTTTGGTAACTCTCAGTGGGATCAGAGGGTAATGGCTTGTAGAAAGTGGTGTTGGAGAGCTGCCGAGCAGCCTCTTGTTCATATTCCTACCTATTCATGATGACAACAGCACCTCCTTTGTCAACCTTTTTGATTATGACATCAGAGTTGTTTCTGAGGCTGGCTGTGGATGGCATTCTGTGGATGGCATTGTGTTCCGCACGGCTGAGGTTATGGGGCAAGTGATGCTGCTTTTCCACAATTTCAGCCCGTGCACGTCGGCAGAAGCACTCTATGTAGAAGTCCAGTCTGCTGTTTCGACCTTCAGGAGGAGTCCACCTAGAATCCTTCTTTTTATAGTGTTGGTAGGGAGGTCTCTGTGGATTAGTATGTTGTTCAGAGGTATGTTGGAAATATTCCTTGAGTCGGAGGCGTCGAAAATAGGATTCTAGGTCACCACAGAACTGTATCATGTTCGTGGGGGTGGAGGGGCAGAAGGAGAGGCCCCGAGATAGGACAGCTGCTTCTGCTGGGCTGAGAGTATAGTTGGATAGGTTAACAATATTGCTGGGTGGGTTGAGGGAACCATTGCTGTGGCCCCTTGTGGCATGTAGTAGTTTAGAAAGTTTAGTGTCCTTTTTCTTTTGTAGGGAAGCAAAGTGTGTGTTGTAAATGGCTTGTCTAGTTTTAGTAAAGTCCAGCCACGAGGAAGTTTGTGTGGAAGGTTGTTTTTTTATGAGAGTATCCATTTTTGAGAGCCAATGCCTTAATAGATTACTATTATGGGACAGGTGGAGTTTTTAGGAAAGATACAGGGAAATATTTTGAAAAAAATGTTATTTGAAGAAATTTTCTTCTCTGGTATCTAAGATCTTTAGAGAACCATATGCATTAAAACTTCACAAAAATCCTTCTGTGCTTTACAACTCTAGTCTACTATGAAACAAAAAACAAACAAACAAAAAAACCATGGAAACCGTAACTCTGAAGCCACCTTAAATGAAAAACCATTTTATTTAACTTTGTTGCGCCATCCATGCAGAAGTCATAAAAGGTCAGGACAGGGTTGTCTGGAAAACTGATGCAAAAAAATTAGACTAAGGACCTTAATGGTAGTCTTTTAATATATGCTTAGCATCAGCCTAACTCTGGTCCCACTGAAGTTAATGGCAACTGAAGACTTCTGAAAATCCTACTTTACATGCATTGATCCTTCCTTCTGTCAGTTCACGCCCCTTAATACACAATAGATCAAATGCATCTATGGTAAAAATCAATGGATGCATTTGATTATTCTATTATGGCTTTTGGCGCAGGAGTAGAACAACATGGTGTAAATAGTACAGCAATGCACGTGGTATTTATTGCTGTGCAGTCATAACATAATCTTATCTTTACTGATGGAATTATCAAAAGGCAGTTTAAAAGAGAAAAGAAGTCTGAAACAATTTCATACGCTATCTATGTTTTGAAATGTATTTGACAAGCGTATCTGTTTGACCAAGTAAAATTAAATATTTATGCATTCGCAATGCTTCTTATAACCCGGTAATCAACATGTGGAATGGATTTATGCCACACTGACATTCAAGGCCACAGCCTTGCGTTTTCATGCATTTAAGTTAACCACTGAATCATGGAATACAATTTGATTTCACTGGGGTTGTCTCATCAGAACAAAATGAATAACAGTGGAATTAGAACTGTTGACAAATTAGTTCAATGCTCCTTTTTTTTTTGTGCTGCTCCAACTTGAGCTGTCAAGACACTGTTGCTTATTCTCTCAGATGTTGTTGCAAGGATCTTATACAGAGTGGAAAGAACCAAAGAAGCTTTCAAATCATATTTGAATAGTTAAGCAAAATCTTAACTATTTTGGAGGGAAAGAGAGAAAGAGAGAAAGAGAAAGAAAGAACTTTTAAAAATAAAATGTGCAGATTAGCCTGAACCAGAAATACAGACCACCACACCAGCACAATTTGAAGCACACTATCAAATCTGAATTCAGAGCCAAACTTCAGGGAAACCACTTTTTATATTTGGTTTGGATCCCAAACATCAGAAAGTCAGGGGTCTTGTTTGTGCTTCATTTCACGAGTGTGAAGCTCCACCTGGACCATGCTCCTTGCTCTGAAAGGCATTTCCAACGACCAAGTGTCTCCACAAGCCGGGCCCCAAATCTCGTTTCTAGTTCAATAAAAGTTGAGACCCAAACTTCCATGATCTTCAGCTATCCCAAACCCCTTTTCATACTTCAGTTCAACCTACAATCTCCCCAACTCCTCCCATCCTCAGTCCAAACATATGGTCTTCCACATTCCCCAAATCCCCCCTAGCTCTAGCTGCCCTAACTGCATCTGCTACCGTAACCTTAAATCCTCTGGATACCAGTCCCCCAAGCCCTGCAAGTCCCCTCCCCAAGCCTCAGTTCTGTAAAACCATCCACCACACAGTCTCCTGCCTCCATCTAACCTCCTGGCCTCCAGCTCTTCAAAAAACCCATGTTCTTGGTCCCCATTCTGGTGCCTACTAGTGCCATGAAAGAACTGGATGACTGAGACCTTCCTTATGGCTACTTCCTGACTATGGGAAATGTAAAGGAGTACTTATGGCACCTTAGACTAACCAATTTATTTGAGCATAAGCTTTCATGAGCTACAGCTCACTTCATCGGATGCATACTGTGGAAAATACAGAAGATGTTCTTATACATACAAACCATGAAAAAATGGGTGTTTACCACTACAAAAGGTTTTCTCTCCCCCCACCCCACTCTCCTGCTGGTAATAGCTTATCTAAAGTGATCACTCTCCTTACAATGTGTATGATAATCAAGATGGGCCATTTCCAGCACAAATCCAGGGTTTAACAAGAACGTCTGAGGAACGGGGGGGGGGGGGGGAGGCAGGGGGTAGGAAAAAACAAGGGGAAATAGGTTACCTTGCATAATGACTTAGCCACTCCCAGTCTCTATTCAAGCCTAAGTTAATTGTATCCAATTTGCAAATGAATTCCAATTCAACAGTCTCTCACTGGAGTCTGGTTTTGAAGTTTTTCTGTTGTAATATCGCAACTTTCATGTCTGTAATCGCGTGACCAGAGAGATTGAAGTGTTCTCTGACTGGTTTATGAATGTTATAATTTTTGACATCTGATTTGTGTCCATTTACTCTTTTACGTAGAGACTGTCCAGTTTGACCAATGTACATGGCAGAGGGGCATTGCTGGCACATTGCTGGCATATATCACATTGGTAGATGTGCAGGTAAACGAGCCTCTGATAGTGTGGCTGATGTTATTAGGCCCTGTGATGGTATCCCTTGAATAGATATGTGGGCACATTTGGCAACGGGCTTTGTTGCAAGGATAGGTTCCTGGGTTAGTGGTTCTGTTGTGTGGTATGTGGTTGCTGGTGAGTACTGGCTTCAGGTTGGGAGGCTGTCTGTAGGCAAGGACTGGCCTGTCTCCCAAGATTTGTGAGAGTGTTGGGTCATCTTTCAGGATAGGTTGTAAATGTGTGTCTAAATCCTCTCGTCCTCTTGAAAAGCCCCCTTATTTCCATCTCTGAGGTTGGTGACATATCACAGATTTAAAGATCTGATTATTTTATGTGTAGAAATCTGTTGCTGAAGGACTGGATTTTGCCCATCCTGGGACTCAGGCAAGTATAATTTTTGGGGAGAAATTCCACTTTTGCAGGGAAGAGGAAGAAAGATTTCTGTGTCTATTTTTTTAATAGCAGCTGCATGAAGTTGCTCAGTGATCTAGAATGTTAGAGTAAATACTGCTGTGGTGGATTCGTGGATGAAGAGCAAATGAATGCACATAGGTGAATGATGAATAAATGTGTCACATGCCTTTGTAATGTAACACATGGCTCTCACTTTCACATACGAAATGTGTGTAAGCACATGCTACCTACACACAGAGGAAAGCTATATCTCTTTTTGTAATTGAGCAATTGAAATGCCAGCAAAAACTCACACTTTGACATAAATGTGCAATGTAAACTTCAATAAGAAGGTTATGCCACAACCACACAGATACTCAGAATGTGATCAGCCATAATGAAAGAAAATGAACCACACATGACAGATGTTAGTCACATCACTTCATGTGATATTGGAAGGTACTTGGCTGATATAAGAACTTATGTAGAATAGAGTAAATAAGACTGAAATAGAATCAATTCCCCTTTAAACTATTGGTAACCATATTGCTGATTGGAAATCATTCTCCAAAAACCTTAGGCGGTCTTGCTTGTTTGTGTATATATTTAGATTGCATTGCATGTGTGTTAGCCCCAACCCTGTCTCTGACTATAAAAAAGATATCAGAGGAAAACTGCACAGAACTTAATATCAGAACCAGAGTCAGTGAGAGAGAATTCATTTTATTTATGAAGTCAGCGAACAGGTTTGCAAAAGATTGAGGTGTAGATCAGCTATAAAGTGCCTCCTGACACTTTCAGAACAACTTTACTGAGGAGATGGTACAGAGAACACAGATTTATGCCTGGCTTGCAAATGTAAGAAAAATCTTGTGAAATAATTTAATCAAATGGTGACCCTGCAGATTGTGATCAGTTCTGTCATTTACTAAATGGTCTTGTGATTTTACAGCTGATGGCTAAAATCTTAGCAAAATCATAGTTAAATAAATTCAGTAAGCTATTAAAATATATCCATTTTAAGAAGCACATAAAGGGAAAAAAATGATAGCACTGTAGGCCTAGCCTTGACAGCCTACAGGAAATGTCAATAAGGTATTCTCAAGCACCTTTTCAGACTGTCCTTCACACAAGGATACTCAAAGAAAAAAAATCCAAAAATAATTTTGTAGAATAAACACATAACTAACACTTTGATGGTTGCCATTTTATTACTTCTTAGCACTGTTTCCTGCACAGGCTTTGGTGTGGACTGCTAAGTACACATTCCGGAGGTCAGAAATAAGAGGACTTATTTCAATCTGATTGTATGGAGTCTTAAAATTAGCTACCACTGCTTCCTCCTCCAGTTGTTAAAGTGGATTCATGCCTGATGTATTGTGGAATTAAGAAAGCTGACAGCCTCCTCAAATAATTGAGCTAGTTAAGTCTCTCCCACACATTTTCATTCCATTACTCCCCAGCTAGAAGTTTCTCATGCTATCAGAAGTCAGCATTTCATTTAGATTTTAAGCACTGACACATTACTGACAAGAAACCAAAAAGCCATATCCTATGATAGCAATTAAAAAGAAACCCTGCCCTGCTGTCTTACTTGATTTTTCATTAGACTGTCAAATTATCATCTTTCAGGGATCTACCAGGGCAAAGGGGGGAAGAATATTACTTTTTGTTCTTATGACACAACTTTTATTTAAGAGAGACGGCCATTTGGATGAAAAAGAGAGACATACAAATGATGAGAAATTAAATGGAACATTGTCATGTTCTGGGGGGCAATCCAGACCAGTGATGGGTTGTGTCACTCGCTGCCTTGTTACCCTGGATGCCTTAAATTGCTCTGCTGCTGCATAGCCCTTGCCTGGCTGCTCCCAGCCAGCATACAAGCCTGGACTGAGTGTGTGTGTGTTAAACAGCTCTGATTCCAGCAGCCTGTTTGTTACAACCCAGCCACATTCTAGTTTCACTTAGCAAGATGACTCAAACACCCCCAGTCTTGAATTGTCTCAAAGCCATCTGGTCTGCAATGTCCAGCCCTCTCCTAGACCTTTCAGAGACATATTAACATTTGTTTGTTCCTGCCACATTAACTGGAATTAACATTCACTTTAAATCAAACACAGTACTAGATTGGTTTAATTAAAAAGTTGTTGGCATCCTTTCATCTGCTAGAGATGGTGGGAATTGCAGCCTATGATGTAGATGGTTTTCAATGTCTCATGTGACTGAATAGTCCAATTTGAGATTTGCATGATCTTTGGCAGTTATTGCAAATGTATGTATCTTGTTTGGGGGCTGCTTGGTTCCTACAAGCTCTTTTCTCTTCAAGCTGTAAGAGCCAGCTCCTGCCATGGTTTTGATGCCTGATGGAGACAATGGCGCCTCTTGTTATGATCACTTGCCAAGATTTCCCATCGGTCAGGACCGATTCCAAATTCTTTCATATCTTGCTTGCATGTGTCTTTACAGCAAAGCTTGGGATGTCCTGTTGTTCTTGTTCCCTCTGATAGCTTCCCGTATAGCATGTCCTTGGGTATGCATCCGTCTTCCAACCTACTCAGATGGCCCAGCAAGTGCAGTCATCTTTGCTTGAGCAGGGCTGTCACACTTAGTAAATTTGCCATTTGAAGGGCCTGTGCATTGGTGATTTTATCTTGCCATTTGGTGTTGAGTATGTGGCATAAACAATGTAGATGGAAACTGTTTAACCTTTTCCCCGATGAGCACAAGTTGTCCATGTTTCCACGCCATACATGAGAGTGCTGAGGACACAACCTTGGCACAATAGCATTTTGGTCTTGATGGTAAGCTTTGAGTTGTTCCATGCTCTTTCAGTTAGTCTGCTAAAGGTGGCGGCAGCCTTTCCAACGTGAACATTTGGTTCTTCATCCAGAGAGAGGTCGGAGGTCACTGTAGAACTTAAGTAGCTGAACTTCTGGACTATTTCTAGCTGGTTTGGTTTAAGCTAATTGAAGAATCTTGTGAACCTCCCTGTCTTAATACAACCGTTTTCTTAATGCTGATGGTGAGAGCAAATGGCTAACAAGCACTTGAAAGTCCATGAGTTCTTGTTGTAGATCTTTATCATGGGCATTAAGGGCAGCATCATTAGTGAATAGAAGTTCCTTGATTGGCACCTTTTTGACTTTAGTCTTTGACTGAGGTCATGACAGTTTGAAGAGTTTCCCATCTGATCTTGTGTGGAGATACACTCCATCTTTCATGTCCTTAAATGTGCATTTCAGGAGTACCAAGAAGAAGATTCCAAAGAGTGTAGGGGCAAGAACATATCTTTGCTTCACTCCTCTTTTCATCTCAAAGATGTCCAAAGTGGATCCGTCAAACTGGACAATTGCTCTCATGTTGTCATGGAATGAACGTATAAGGCTTAACAGTGTTGGTGGGCACCCTAACTTTTATAGTACTGCAAATAGACCTGCTCTGCTGACTATGTCAAATGCTTTGGTTAGGTCCAGAAAGGTGATGTGCAATGGCTCGTTTTGCTGTTCTTCACTTTTCTTGGCGTTGATGCAGACAAAATATCATGTCTATGGTTGATCTTCCAGCCCTGAATCTGCACTGTGATTCAGGATAGACATGATTAGCTAACTGTTGTAGTTGTGTAACCCACACCCTTCCTGGGTGTGGTGTTCTGTCCCATCTAGTGGCACAGAGATGACTTAGAGAGATTAATGTGTCTGCACTAAAGCCTTACCAAGAGCCATATGGCTTTTAGCTCATGCAGTAGAGGCTCATACACTAAGCTCCAGAAGCCTCAGGTTCAATCCTGCCGATGACGACTGGGGTTTCTCAATGTTACAGTTGCACTAAGATGCAAGGATCGTCCAGCCTTCTGAATACTACCCCATACTACTCATCCATGTGGGCACTAATGATACTGCAAGGTATGACCCTCAGCAGATCAGAAGTGACTATAGGGCTCTGGGAGTACGAGTGAGGGAGTTGGGAGTGCAGATGGTGTTCTCTTCAGTCCTTCAAGTCAAGGGTAGGGGTCTTGGCAGAGACAAATGCATCCTGGAGGTGAATACCTGTCTGCAAGGATGATGTCGCCAGGAGGGCTTAGGTTTCCTTGACCATGGGATGCTGTTCCAGGAAGAAGGACTGCTAAACAGAGATGGGGTCCACCTATTGAGGAAGGGGAAAAGCATATTTAGCTACAGACTGGCTAATCTAGTGAGGAGGGCTTTAAACTAGGTTCAACAGGGGCAGGTGACCAAAGCCCACAGGTAAGTCAAAAACATGGAGACCTGGGAGAAGGATCAGAATCTGGGGGGAGAATGGGCTGTTATAGAAGGGATAGGGAGAGACAAGACAACTTGGGGGGAATCAAATTGGTATCTTAGATGTCTGTATATTAATGTGAGAAGTATGGGGAATAAGCAGGAAGAACTTGAAATGCTAGTAAATGAACACAACTATGACATAGTTGGCATCAGAGAGACTTGATGGAATAATACACATGACTGGAATATGAGTATAGAAGGGTACAGCTTGCTCAGGAAGGACAGTCATGGTAAAAAGGTAGAAGGTGTTGCCTTATATATTAAAAATGTATACACTAGGACTGAGATTGAGATAGAAATAAGAGACAGACATGTTGAAAGTCTCTGGATAAGGATAAAAGGGATAAAAACCAAGGTTGATGTCATGGTAGGGGTCTACTACATACCACCAAACCAGGAAGAAGAGGCAGGTGAGGATTTTTTTAAACAACTAACAAAAGCAGCCAAAGCATAGGATTTAGTGGTCATGGGGGACTTCAACTACCCAGACATCTGTTGAGAAAATAACACAGCAGGACACAGATTATCCAACAAGTTCATGGAATGTATTGGGGACATTTTTTTTATTTCAGAAGGTGGAGAAAGCTACTAGGGAGGAGGCTGTTCTAGATTTGATTTTGACAAATAGGGAAGAACTGGTTGAGAATTTGAAAGTGGAAGGGAACTTGAGTAAAAGTGATCATGAAATGGTAGATTCTAAGGAATGGTAGGAGGGAGAAAAGCAAAGTAAAGACAATGGATTTTAAGATGGCAAGCTTTAGCAAACTCAGGGAGTTAGTAGGTTAAAATCCCATGGGAAGCAAATTTAAGGGGAAAAACAATTTAAGACAGTTGGCAGTTTTTCAAAGAGACATTATTAAGGACACAAGAGCAAACTATCCCATTGCATAGGAAAGATAGGAAGTACAGCAAGAGACCACCCTCACTTAACCAGAAGATCTTCAATGATCTAAAACTAAAAAAAGTCCTACAGAAAGTGGAAAGTTGATCAAATTACAAAGGATGAATATAAACAAACAACATAAATACGTAGGGACAAAATTAAAAAAGCCAAGGCACAAAACGAGATCAAACTAGCTTGGGACATAAAAGGAAACAAGAAAACAGTCTACAAATACATTAGAAGTAAGAGGAAGACCAAGGACAGAGTAGGCCCATTACTCAATGAGGGGGAAAAACAATAACAGAAAATGTGGAAATGGCAGAGGTGCTTAATAACTTCTTTTTTTCGGTTTTCACCAAGAAGGTTGGTGGTGATTGGATGTCTAAAATAGTGAATGCCAGTGAAAATGAGATAGGGGGATCAGAGTCTAAAATAGGGAAAGAACAAGTCAAACATTACTTCAGGTATGTCTTCACTACCAGCCGGATCGGTGAGCAGTGATCGATCCAGTGGGGATGCATTTATCGCGTCTAGTCTAGACGCAATAAATCGATCCCCAAGCGCCCTCCCATTGACTCCTGTACTCCAGCACCACAAGAGGCACAGGCAGAGTCGACGGGGGAGCGGCAGCAGTCAACTCACCATGGAGAGACCACGGTAAGTCGATCTAAGTACCTCAACTTCAGCTACATTATTCACATGCCTGAAGTTGCGTAATTTAGATCAATCTCCCCCCGCCCCCCAGTGTAGACCAGGGCTACTACAAGTTAGATTTCTTGAAATCACCAGAGCCTGATGAAATGCATCCTAGAATACTCAAGGAGCTGACTGAGGAGATATCTGAGCCATTAGCAATTATCTTTGAAAAGTCATGGAAGACGGGAGACATTCCAGAAGACTGAAAAAGGGCAAATATAGCTCTCATCTATAAAAAGGGAAATAAGGAAAACTCGGGAAAATACAGACCAGTCAGCTTAACTTCTGTACCCAAAAAGATAATGGAGCAAATAATGAAGCAATCAATTTGCAAATACCTAGAAGATAATAAATAACAGTCAGCATGGACTTGTCAAGAACATATCCTGTTAAACCAACCTGATAGCTTTCTTTGACAGGGTAACAAGCCTTGTGGATGGGGGGGAAGCAGTAGATGTGGTATACCTTGACTTTAGTAAGGCTTTTGATACTGTCTGGCATGACCTTCTCATAAACAAACTAGGGAAATGCAACCCAGATGGAGCTACTATAAGGTCGGTGCATAACTGGTTGGAAAATTGTTCCCAGAGAGTAGTGGTTCACAGTTATGCTGGAAGGGCACAATGAGTGGGGTCTCGCAGGGATCAGTTCAGGGTCCAGTTCTGTTCAATATCTTCATTAATGATTTAGATAATGGCATACAGAGTACACTTATAAAGTTTGCGGATGATACCAAGCTGGGTGGGGTTGCAAGTGCTTTGGAAGAGAGGATTAACATTCAAAATGATCTGGACAAACTGGAGAAATGGTCTGAAGTAAATAGGATGAAATTCAATAAGAACAAATGCAAAGTACTCCACTTAGGAAGGAACAATCATACAAACATACATACAAAATGGGAAATGACTGCCAAGGAAGGAGAGCTGCAGAAAGGAATCTGGGGGTCATAGTGGATCACAACCTAATTATGAGTCAACAGTGTAATGCTGTTGCAAAAAAAGCAAACATCATTCTGGGATGTATTAGCAGGATTATTGTAAGCAAGACACGAGAAGTAATTCTTCCGCTGTACTCTGCACTAATTAGGCCTCAACTGGAGTATTGTGTCCTGTTCTGGGCGCACTTTTCAGGAAAGATGTGGATAAATTGGAGAAAGTCCAGAGAAGAGCAACAAAAATGATTAAAGGTCTGGAAAACATGACCTATGAAGGAAGATTGAAAAAATTGGGTTTGTTTAGTCTGGAGAAGGGAAGATCGAGAGGGGACATAATAACAGTTTTCAAGTACATAAAAGGTTGTTACAAGGAGAAGGGAGAAAAATTGTTCTTCTTAACCTCTGAGGATAAGACAAGAAGCAATGGGCTTAAATTGCAGCAAGGGCAGTTTAGGTTGGACATTAGGAAAAACTTCCTAACTGTCAGAGAAGTTAAGCACTGGAATAACTTGCCTAGGTAGGTGGTGGAATCTCCATCATTGGGGATTTTTAAGAGCAGGTTGGACAAACACCTGTCAGGGATTGCCTAGATAATATTTAGTCCTGCCTTGAGGGCAGCAGACTGGACTAGATGACATAGAATCATAGAATAACAGAGTTGGAAGGGACCTCTGGAGGCCATCTAGTCCAACCCCCTGCCTAGAGCAGGACCAATCCCAACTAAATCATCTCAGCCAGGGCTTTGTCAAGCCTGACCTTAAAAACTTCTAAGGAAGGGGATTCCACCACCTCCCTAGGTAACGCATTCCAGTGTTTCACCACCCTCCTAGTGAAAACGTTTTTCCTAGTATCCAACCTAAATCTCCCCCACTGCAACTTGAGACCATTACTCCTTGTCCTGTCATCTGCTATCACTGAGAATAGTCTAGAGCCATCCTCTTTGGATCCACCTTTCAGGTAGTTAAAAGCAGATATCAAATCCCCCCTCATTCTTCTCTTCCGTAGACTAAACAATCCCAGTTCTCTCAGCCTCTCCTCATAAGTCATGTGTTCCAGACCCCTAATCATTTTTGTTGCCCTTCGCTGGACTCTCTCCAATTTATCCACATCCTTCTTGTAGTGTGGGGCCCAAAACTGGACACAGTATTCCAGATGAGGCCTCACCAGTGTCGAATAGAGGGGAACGATCACGTCCCTCGATCTGCTGGCAATGCCCCTACTTATACACCCCAAAATGCCATTAGCCTTCTTGGCAACAAGGGCACACTGTTGACTCATATCCAGCTTCTCATCCACTGTCACCCCTAGGTCCTTCTCTGCAGAACTGCTGCCTAGCCATTCAGTCCCTAGTCTGTAGCGGTGCATTGGATTCTTCCGTCCTAAGTGCAGGACTCTGCACTTGTCCTTGTTGAACCTCATCAGATTTCTTTTGGCCCAATCCTCTAATTTGTCGAGGTACCTCCGGATCCTATCCCTACCCTCCAGCGTATCTACCACTCCTCCCAGTTTAGTGTCATCTGCAAACTTGCTGAGGGTGCAATCCACACCATCCTCCAGATCATTAATGAAGATATTGAACAAAACCAGCCCCAGGACTCACCCTTGGGTCACTCCGCTAGATACCAGCTGCCAACTAGACATGGAGCCATTGGTCACTACCCATTGAGCCCGAAAATCTAGCCAACTTTCTACCCACCTTGTAGTACATCCATCCAGCCCATACTTCTTTAACTTATTGGCAAGAATACTGTGGGAGACCGTGTCAACATCTTTGCTAAAGTCGAGGAATAACACGTCCACTGCTTTCCCTTCATCCACAGAACCAGTTATCTCATCATAGAAGGCAATTAGATTAGTCAGGCATGACTTGCCCTTGGTGAATCCATGCTGACTGTTCCTGATCACTTTCCTCTCCTCTAAGTGCTTCAGAATTGATTCCTTGAGGACATGCTCCATGATTTTTCCAGGGACTAAGGTGAGGCTGACCGGCCTGTAGTTCCCAGGATCCTCTTTCTTCCCTTTTTTAAAGATTGGCACTACATTAGCCTTTTTCCAGTCTTCCGGGACTTCCCCCGATCGCCATGAGTTTTCAAAGATAATGGCCAATGGCTCTGCAATCACATCCGTCAATTCCTTTAGCACTCTCGGATGCAACGCATCCGGCTCCATGGACTTGTGCATGTCCGGTTTTTCTAAATAGTCCCAAATCACTTCTTCCTTCACAGAGGGCTGGTCACCTCCTCCCCATGCTGTGCTGCCCAGTGCAGTAGTCTGGGAGCTGACCTTGTTTGTGAAGACAGAGGCAAAAAAAGCATTGAGTACATTAGCTTTTTCCACATCCTCTGTCACTAGGTTGCCCCCCTCATTCAGTAAGGGGCCCGCACTTTCCTTGGCTTTCTTCTTATTGCCTACATACCTGAAGAAACCCTTCTTGTTACTCTTAACATCCCTCGCTAGCTGCAACTCCAGGTGTGATTTAGCCTTCCTGATTTCATTCCTACATGCCCGAGCAATATTTATATACTCATGCCTGGTCATTTGTCCAATCTCCCACTTCTTGTAAGCCTCTTTTTTGTGTTTAAGATCAGCAAGGATTTCACTGTTAAGCCAAGCTGGTCGCCTGCCATATTTACTATTCTTTCTACACATAGGGATGGTTTGTCCCTGTAACCTCAATAAGGATTCTTTAAAATACAGACAGCTCTCCTCGACTCCTTCCCCCTCATGTTATTCTCCCAGGGGATCTTGCGCATCAGTTCCCTGAGGCAGTCAAAGTCTGCTTTTCTGAAGTCCAGGATCCGTATTCTGCTGCTTCCCTTTCTTCCTTGTGTCAGGATCCCGAACTCGACCATCTCATGGTCACTGCCTCCCAGGTTCCCATCCACTTTTGCTTCCCCTACTAATGCTTCTCTAGTTCCCTTCCAGTTCTATGATTCTATGAGTCTATAAGATGAATTTTGCGAAAACTTTTCCTGCTACACTTAGCAGTGAGGTATTCCTGTAGTTGTTTATTAACAAAAGGAGATATGCTTTTAAGAGAGTTCAGGTATAAAGGGTAGAATTAGGAATAGCTACAAGGACATAAAAGTGAAAACATGCTTTCTATAGCATAAGACTTAAGAAAACTACGGTCTTTGTCCAAGGTGAGATTTTTTATCATACTACCTTCCAGTAAAGTGACTGACCAACCCTTTGGTCAGGATCTCTCACCAAGTCCAAAGTGCTTGGTTCCTTTGTCTTCTTAGAGAAAGATCCCTTGTGGTTCTTCGCCCGTTTCTTTTACATCTGGTCAACCTTCTGACTATTGCCCCACAAAGTAAAGTTCATTCAAGGTATGAGGAAGGCAACATGGAGTCTGGTGATTTCTGCTAATTTCTTATCCCACTGTTGTTTGCTAAAATGCAAATTATTCTGTTTCCTGAAATCGCCTCCCCCTGTTGTGATGCTTTAGTGTTACCTCCTCCCATTGTTAGCTTGATGGTCCTCTTTACCTTCTGTGTAAATTGCATTCCCATTGTCTCTTAAAGTACCTTCCAAGTGCCAGAACTATGTTCTTCTAGGGTGAAGTAACTTTAGCCTTGCCTGATAGATATGCTTTGATAAAATAATTTCCAGTATGCTTTTAATTTTGCATTTGTCCTCCATATGTACATCATGTAATAATCTTAATGATCATTATGTTATTAGCCTTCCATTGATGTCTTACATGACACCTTTTAGATATAGGTTATGACACCAATGAGTTGGGGTACACTGAATTGGTCAGACCAGATGAAACTTACTACCAGACATCAGCGAGCCCCTTGCCCTGTTGCATTTGGGTGTTGTTAGAGTCACAAACAGATTGCTACATAATGAAAGTCTAGAAAACTCCTAGCTGCAAGTTTCAGAGTGGTAGCCGTGTTAGTCTGTATCAGCAAAAACAACGAGGAGTCCTTGTGGCACCTTAGAGACAAACAAATTTATTTGGCCATAAGCTTTCGTGGGCTAGAACCCACTTCCTCAGATGCATGGAGTGGAAAATGCAGGAGCAGGTATAAATACATAAGCAACTCACATCTTTTCATATATTTATACCTGCTCCTGCATTATCCACTCCATGCATCTGATTAAGTGGGTTCTAGCCCACGAAAGCTTATGCCGAGATAAATTTGTTTGTCTCTAGGGTGCCACAAGGACTCCTTGTTGTTTTTCCTAGCTGCAAGTTAATCTCTCAGGAGCAAATACAAGGAAAAGACAAGAGAAGGTGGTTATAATTAGTTGGGAATACTCAAAATATCAAAATAATTTGAAGGAATATATGGTCTGGAATTATAGGTCTTATTATAGGGGTGTACCACCAATTTAGCTTTAGGGTTTCAGATAGCCTTCTGTAAAACAAATCTACACTTTTGCCAGATATTTTAGCTAACAACATAAAAGTATAAATTGCCACACTTGGTCAGACCATATGGTCCATCTAGCCCAGCATCGTCTCTTCTGACAGTGACCAGTGCCAGATGCTTCAGAAGGAACAAACAGAACAGGGCAATTATCGAGTGATTCATCTCCTGTCATCCTGTCGCAGAGTCTTGCAGTCAGAGATTTAGGGACACCCAGAGCATGTGCTTGTGTCCCTAACAATCTTGGCTAATGGACCTATCCTCCATAAATATATCTAATTCTTTTTGAACCCAGTTATAGTTTTGACCATCAGAAATTATTTCAAAGTAACTGCCTGAGGTCTCATCAAATATTGGGTCAGATTTAGTTTTGTGTGAGGCATAATATTACATGAGAGTTTAATTAGTACCACTGTTGTATGTTTTTTGTTTTATTTTTTTCACATACTGTGGTCACCCAATACAGTCAATTCATGACTAAAAAACTTGTGTTAGGTGGAAGACTCCTTCTGGACTGGGTCTACTGGGGATTAATTGTATCATGAACATTTTCAGTCATGCATATTTTGATACCACATTTGGAAATGAATTAAATAAGTTTGGATGCTATCCACTGTGTTGCAATCAGTACACAGATCATTGGGTTACCTATGCAAACACTACTGCTAATGTTAATGTGACTACCCTAACTAGCATTACCCTAACTAGCATTCCTTCTCTTGTCCCCCCACCTTCCCTTCACAATATTCTTTTCCACATACTACTTTATCTCTCCAATTTGAGTCACAGTCAGAAGCTCTGCCAATTTGTCCAACTGGATGACAGATGGTTTTGGTAGAAATTAGACAGAGACAGGTACAGCAACCTTCAAAGTATCCATAAAGCCATTTTTCCCAGTTGTGATGTCATTTTTATGTCATTTGAATAGACAGCCATAAAAAATGCACTCTGAGGAGAGAAATACCATGTGACAAGCATTGTATGTGGATCATGAGTAGTGTGTATACACACACATACATGCACACCCACCTTCACCCCTTAAGCACACTCACATTATACACATATGACAGACAGGTATGCATATTATACAGAAGAAATATTAATTCTTGACAGCTTGGAGGAATTGGCAGGAAGAAGGAAAAGGGACAGAATGAGGGACACAGAGAGAAAATTATGTATTCACTTGTACTGAAAAGGATAATTTTTGTTTCATGATCAACTTGGAGAAACAAATCCTCAGCCACCATTCTGACTACTTTGCATTGCTGAGGTGAAGCAGCTTGAAGATTGCCTTAAAGGTTCTCCTACTTTGTAGAAATCTTCAGATATCATAAGCCCAGCATAGCCATCTGCTCCCTTCCATTTCACACAGGGAATGTGAAAGGAATGGGGAGGGAAGGAGGAGAGTTTGGTCCATAGTGGTGCAGCCAAGCTATCTCAGAGCAGTCCTCAGCCTCACACCCTTCTCCTTAGGTGTGTTCAGCATGAGCTTGGTGTAGCTGAGGATTCATCCATGAAGTTTTGCCCCCAACTGTCCTCACTCTTTCCCATTTCTTCCCCTGTTGCTCTGCTGACTGACTCAGGATCAGAAATTATCCTTGTCCGGTACTGATACTTTTAAAATAGATTTAGTATTTAAAAATGGCCTCATAACGACATGCCTCCACAGTCAAACATTTTAGTTCATAGGTACATGGGCCTGAATACCTCTGTGTGAACATGAGTCCCAGCCATGCTACAGCTTACTGTTTTATTCTGCAAATAGAAGACAACACTGAAGATGCAGAGTCAAGAAGATTCACACATCAAAGATTGAGGACTTTGGAGTTGCTTCTGACATCTCTTAAGGTTTTTTCTAGCATATTCCTCCTCGTTCTCCTTTTCTTACAGCATCTTCCCCTCTAATTTAAAGGTGTTGGATATACTCCCACCTACTAGTTCTGCTGGTATCACTACTATGCATGTTGAATACTGCAAAAATAATACTGAATGCTGTCAGCTCATAGTAAATGTCATAAATATAAAGGGAAGGGTAAACCCCTTTGAAATCCCTCCTGGCCAGGGGAAAGCTCCTCTCACCTGTAAAGGGTTAAGAAGCTAAAGGTAACCTCACTGGCACCTGACCAAAATGACCAATGAGGAGACAAGATACTTTCAAAAGCTGGGAGGAGGGAGAGAAACAAAGGGTCTGTGTCTGTCTGTAGTCGTCTTGGCCAGGGACAGAACAGGAATGGAGTCTTAGAACTTTTAGTAAGTAATCTAGCTAGGTATGTGTTAGATTATGATTTCTTTAAATGGCTGAGAAAAGAATTGTGCTGAATAGAATAACTATTTCTGTCTGTGTATCTTTTTTGTAACTTAAGGTTTTGCCTAGAGGGGTTCTCTATGTTTTTGAATCTAATTACCCTGTAAGATATCTACCATCCTGATTTTACAGGGGGGATTTCTTTATTTCTATTTACTTCTATTTTTTATTAAAAGTCTTCTTGTAAAACACTGAATGCTTTTTCATTATTTTCAGATCCAAGGGTTTGGGTCTGTGGTCACCTATGCAAATTGGTGAGGCTTTTTATCCAACATTTCCCAGGAAAGGGGGAGTGCAAGTGTTGGGAGGATTGTTCATTGTTTTTAAGATCCAAGGGTCTGGGTCGGTAGTCACCTAGGCAAATTGGTGAGGCTTTTTACCAAACCTTGTCCAGGAAGTGGGGTGCAAGGTTTTGGGAAGTATTTTGGGGGGAAGGACGCGTCCAAACAGCTCTTCCCCAGTAACCAGTATTAGTTTGGTGGTGGTAGCGGCCAGTCCAAGGATAACGGGGGTAATATTTTGTACCTTGGGGAATTTTTGACCTAAGCTGGTAAAGATAAGCTTGGGAGGTTTTTCATGCAGGTCCCCACATCTGTACCCTAGAGTTCAGAGTGGGGGAGGAACCTTGACAGTAAAATATTCTCAACTTTAGAAAAGTTCATATAAATCTAGTCATGTGGTAACTTTAAAGTGTTCATACAGTAGTTTGGATTGGATCAGTAACAAGAGTTTGGTACCCAGATATACCCCAAAACATCTAAACCTGGATGACTTCACCAGGCCACAAATCCCTCCATCCACACAAATTCCCTTTATCTTTACCAGATAACCCCAATGCCCCCTATGTTTTGTTATTGCAGGTGAGGAGAATGGATGGGCTGTTACTGCCCTCTGATGTGTTTGGTGAAGGCTCACTCTGGTAATTGAAACATCTCATTCCTAATATGTGCTGTGAACAAACACATTCAGATGTCTTCTGCAGACCTGCCTCTGTGTACAAGCTATGCTCATTCAACCAGGAAACCTGAAGAAATAACACAACTTGAATCATGGGACAAAAATAACCATAACCTATCTCAGAATTTGAAAATGCATCAGCACTAATTGTGCTGACTTTTTGATGATGTTGTCATCAAATCAGTCATTTTTGCTAATGCAAAATCACAGGAAACAGTGCATTTTAGCATATGCATCACAACCCCAAAAGTGAAAACTTGAAGCATTTTCAGTGTTTTTCAAAAATTTCTCACATATCCAATAATTATACTAATGCATAAATAAATAATACTAATAAAATGTTTGCTTTGTCCCCCATTTATTCCTCCTTTTCTCACTCTTTCTTCTCTTTCCCACTTTATCCCTGTAAAATGATTCTGAACCTGTGGAAATAGGACCTTAAAATTTCAATTAAGACACCTCAGCCCTCTTTAACATACATATGAAGTGCTTTAAAAACATTTAGAGCTAAATCCTGCTCCTGAAGATACATATGGTACTTCCACTAAAGTTCATGGGAGACTCATAGGAGCACCTAATGGAAGAATCTTAAATAGTTTGATATATTTTTGTAGCTTATTTTCCCTCCATCAAACACCAAACATAAGTTCCAATATTGAAAAGATGTACACATGCGCTTAACTTTACACACTTCGAGAAGCCCAAACAAAATCAGTGGGATTATTCTCAGTATATAAAATTAAGTAGTTGAACAAGTCAATGCAGGATCAGGGATATAATGACTGACCTTCTCTGGAGCAGGCTGAAACTGATGTTGGCAGTGCCAATACATCAAAAGGGATGAGTTTTACTTGGAGTTGTCAAGGTTCCTCCCCCACTCTGAACGCTAGGGTACAGATGTGGGGACCTGCATGAAAAACCTCCTAAGCTTATCTTTAAACTTCCCCAAGGTACAAAATATTCCACTCTTTGCCCTTGGATTGGCCGCTACCACCACCAAACTAATACTGGTTACTGGGGAAGAGCTGTTTGGAAACGTCTTTCCCCGCAAAATACTTCCCAAAACCTTGCACCCCACTTTCTGGACAAGGTTTGGTAAAAAGCCTCACCAATTTGCCTAGGTGACTACAGACCCAGACCCTTGGATCTTAAGAACAATGAACAATCCTCCCAACACTTGTACCCCCCCTTTCCTGGGACATCTTGGATAAAAAGCCTCACCAATTTGCATAGGTGACCACAGACCCAAACCCTTGGATCTGAGAACAATGAAAAAGCATTCAGTTTTCTTACAAGAAGACTTTTAATAGAAATAGAAGTAAATAGAAGTAAAGAAATCACCTCTGTAAAATCAGGATGGCAGATACCTTACAGGGTAATTAGATTCAAAATATAGAGAATCCCTCTAGGCAAAACCTTAAGTTACAAAAAAGATACACAGACAGAAATAGTTATTCTATTCAGCACAATTCTTTTCTCAGCCATTTAAAGAAATCATAATCTAATCAAGCACTTGCATGAGAGGAAAGTGATCAGGAACAGCCAGCATGGATTCACCAAGGGAAGGTCATGCCTGACTAATCTAATCGCCTTTTATGATGAGATTACTGGTTCTGTGGATGAAGGGAAAGCAGTGGATGTATTGTTTCTTGACTTTAGCAAAGCTTTTGACACGGTCTCCCACAGTATTCTTGTCAGCAAGTTAAGGAAGTATGGGCTGGACGAATGCACTATAAGGTGGGTAGAAAGCTGGCTAGATTGTCGGGCTCAACGGGTAGTGATCAATGGCTCCATGTCTAGTTGGCAGCCGGTATCAAGTGGAGTACCCCAAGGGTCGGTCCTGGGGCCGGTTTTGTTCAATATCTTCATAAATGATCTGGAGGATGGTGTGGATTGCACTCTCAGCAAATTTGTGGATGATACTAAACTGGGAGGAGTGGTAGATACGCTGGAGGGGAGGGATAGGATACAGAAGAACCTAGACAAATTGGAGGATTGGGCCAAAAGAAATCTGATGAGGTTCAATAAGGATAAGTGCAGGGTCCTGCACTTAGGATGGAAGAACCCAATGCACAGCTACAGACTAGGGACCGAATGGCTAGGCAGCAGTTCTGCGGAAAAGGACCTAGGGGTGACAGTGGACGAGAAGCTGGATATGAGTCAGCAGTGTGCCTTTGTTGCCAAGAAGGCCAATGGCATTTTGGGATGTATAAGTAGGGGCATAGGCAGCAGATCGAGGGACGTGATCGTTCCCCTCTATTCGACATTGGTGAGGCCTCATCTGGAGTACTGTGTCCAGTTTTGGGCCCCACACTTCAAGAAGGATGTGGATAAATTGGAGAGAGTCCAGCGAAGGGCAACAAAAATGATTAGGGATCTGGAACACATGACTTATGAGGAGAGGCTGAGGGAGCTGGGATTGTTTAGCCTGCAGAAGAGAAGAATGAGGGGGGATTTGATAGCTGCTTTCAACTACCTGAAAGGGGGTTCCAAAGAGGATGGCTCTAGACTGTTCTCAATGGTAGCAGATGACAGAATGAGGAGTAATGGTCTCAAGTTGCAGTGGGGGAGGTTTAGATTGGATATTAGGAAAAACTTTTTCACTAAGAGGGTGGTGAAACACTGGAATGCGTCACCTAGGGAGGTGGTGGAATCTCCTTCCTTAGAGGTTTTTAAGGTCAGGCTTGACAAAGCCCTGGCTGGGATGATTTAACTGGGAATCGGTCCTGCTTCGAGCAGGGGGTTGGACTAGATGACCTTCTGGGGTCCCTTCCAACCCTGATATTCTATGATTCTATGATTCTATGTACCTAGGTAGATTACTTACTAAAAGTTCTAAGACTCCATTCCTGGTCTATCCCCGGCAGAAACAGCATATAGACAGACAGAGACCCTTTGTTTCTCTCCCTCCTCCTAGCTTTTGAAAGTATCTTGTCTCCTCCTTGGTCATTTTGGTCAGGTGCCAGCGAGGTTACCCTTAGCTTCTTAACCCTTTACAGGTGAGAGGAGTTTTTCCTCTGGCCAAGAGGGATTTCAAAGGGGTTTACCCTTCCCTTTATATTTATGACAGGAGTGGTTTCAGTATCAACAAGAAACATTTACTTAAGCAGAAAATCTTCCTTCACCCTTAAATCACTAATTCCTCCAGGGCCAGTTAAAAAAAAATATGGCCTACCAGATAAAGGTAATCAAAACCTTTGTATAAGCGTGACCCTCCACATGGAGTTATGGAGTCCCTTCCCCAGGTGTGCAACCACCTGATATTCCCTGAACTGGCTTAGCATCTCACAAGACATCAGGATACCAAACGCTTCTTACAGAAAACTAAACCCTTAAGGGGTGCTCATATATATGCTGGGAAACATTCACTCATTAAAGGATTTAGTGGATATGGTTCATAACCAACTGAACATGAGCTCCCAGTGTGACCCATTGCTAAGAAAGCAAATGTCATTCATGGATGTGTAAACAGAAGAAGGGATAGGTTATTCCCACTGTGCATGGCATTATTGGGATCATTATTGGAATACTGGTTCAACACTTCAGAAAGGGTGTTGAAAAATTGAAAAGGGTTCAGAAAAGAGCTATAAGACTAATCTTTGTCTGGAAAATTTACTTTACAAGAGGAATCTAAAAAAAAAGCCCAACAGATTTAGTTTATACAAGAGAAGATTAAGAATTGACTTGATCATGGTCAATGAGTAGCTATATGGGGAGAAGATTTCTGATAATAGAGGTCTCTTCTACATAGCAGACAAAAGCATAACAATATCCTATGTCTAGAAGCTGAAGCTAGAAAAAAAGTCAGCTATAAATAATATAAATATATACACACACACACACTAGAGAGAGAGAGAGAGAGAGAGAGAGAGAGAGAGAAGAGTTAATTATCCTATTTATAGTGAGGGTAATTAACCACTGGATCAACTTACCTAGGGATGTCATTGATTCTCCATCACTTGAAGTTTTCTAAATAGAGATAGGATCTCTTACTGAAAGATACAGCTCAAACAGATGATATGGGCTAGATGCAGGAATTACTGGTTGTAGTTCTATGGCCTGTGTTAGCAAGGGATCAGACTAGATGATCATCATGTTCCCTTCTGGTCTTAAAACCAATTAAAACTATGGGAAACGTGATTAAGAAGACTGTTGTAAAGGAAGTACAGTTGTGTATCTGAAAGGATGACCTTAGCTCACTCTCAGATAAAGCAGTAGTGGTGAATTCTGATTAATATAGCAGGAAGATTTACAACATATGAGGATGAAACAAAAAGACCCAGTTAAAAAGCACAAGTCTGTAAATGCAGTGCAAGGGGTCGGAGAGACTGTAACTAGTATAAAGTGAATTTGAGTAGTGATTAATCAAGGGCGCACACCAGGGTATTTCACGCTTTACCATATTGCCTTGTTCCATTTTCAAAAGACAATGAAAGTGTGCCGTGTTGCATTAGGTCATGTTACTCACAGTGTCATTAAATATGAAACAGTACAAATCAAAGTACAGGAGGACGTAAAGAGTTTTAAAAAGTTTTTTAAATGTTTTGCTTAACTCTTTTACTTGATTCAGAGGTTCTGTTCAGGTAGCATATAATTTAGGAAGCTTATGTTTCCCCTACCACATAGGTAGAGGGTTTTATTTTTCAGTGTCATTTTTGGAAGGCTATTAAAAATGCAGCAGGTCTATTGAGCCTGTTATAGTGACACCACATTACTATATGGACAATGGAGGTTGCTTTCACTCGGAATATTGGTTTTAAGCAGAAATGAGACATTTTCCCCTCCTGGAACCTCTATCTGCTAAGTATTTTTATGGGCCTCAGCACTGTAGCACCTGAGCCCATCTCAAAGTGAGTGAACTTTATCTTCACAACACCCTTGTGAGATACAGAGATATTGTACCATTTTATAGATTGGGAAGAGAGGCACACAGTAGATTCAATACCTTGTCCAAGGATACACAGAGATTTGTGGCTGAACCAGGAAGCAAAATCAGGTATCCTGAGTCCCTGTCCAATGCTTTCTCCACTTACCTACTCTTATTACCCAATAGTGGCCAACATTTTCAAACTCAGGTACAAAACATTATACTCCTGAATCCATATTTGCACACCTTAACCAAATGTGTCCTGATTTGGAAATTGCTGAACACCCAAAATTCCCACAAAAGTGAATAGGAGTTGCAGGTGCTCAGCATCTTTGAAAATGTCCACCTCCTTAAAGATTAACCAAGAAGTGGAAAAGATCTTGTGCACCCCTGTTCCCAGTTTTCTTTCCCCAAATAGAGATATGCGGTGTGGCTGGTGCTTTCTGGAAAGGCTCTTTCTCAGTGAGTAGAGTTGCTGGTGACGATGGTGGTGAGAGGCGTCAGGAGCTTGCCTATACCTGGATGTTCAGGGTTAGCGTCATTGTTCCCTCTAAGCTGTGAACATGTGTGCATGCACACACAGATCCTAAACCCTGCGCACACAGCAAAACGCACAAAAATTTGCACAGAAGCAAAACAATTTACACAGAAGAAATTTTTTGCGCACACGGCCTGTCAAAAATTAGAGGGAACCTTGGTTAGCATACACCTTTAAGATTAACGATTTCAAATGAAGAAAACATAAATTCTTATATATAAACAAATGTGTACTTATTGGTCCAGATTCTTCTCTCAGCTACACAGTGAGGGCTCCATGTGATGTAATGGGAGCCCAGTCTGTATAACAATGCATCCGATGAAGTGAGCTGTAGCTCACGAAAGCTTGTGCTCAAATCAATTTGTTAGTCTCTAAGGTGCCACAAGTACTCCTTTTCTTTTTCCGAATACAGACTAACACGGCTGCTACTCTGAAACCTAGAACATAATGTGGTTGATCATTTTAGACTTCTCCTACCGTATTGCCTGACAGCGTGCTAATTTAGTCACCCTGACAGAGTGCTAATTTAGTCATTACAGTTTCTTTTGCTCCAGATGTGCTACATGAACCTGTATTCTTAACAAAAACCACCCTATTCTCAAACTCAATGCACTAAAAAGAAAAATGTTCTTTCCACAATCAGGAATAACTATCTCAGAAAGTGAATCAGGGCATTGCTAATGTGAAATCAATTAGAATTAACCCTCCTTAAATCTTAGTAAAAGCATTAGTTCATGGTGTTATTGCCCTAAAGCTGTGATTAGAACCAAGTTTTATATGTAGCTGTGTTTGATTAAACTGTCATTCTTACAGCATATACTCTCTAACATTAATCTGCCCTAAGAGAAGTTAGCTGGTAGTGGAAAAGGCCACTGCAGTTCCTCAGTTAAACTACAGTGCATCTCAGTTAATATGATTTAATATTATTGTATCACAGTACAACCCACACCAATAATTTACATGATATTTGATTTTACTTTAGCTTTATTTTGTAGAACTATGCTATTCAAAAGATTTTTTTGCTACTTAGCTGATTGCTTTCCCTCATTACCTCTGTACACCCACCACTCCATTGAGAGGAAGAAAAGCAAAACCATGTTTATTAGGAAAGAACCAGGAGTCAGGAGACAACACCCTAAATATTTTTAGCATCAAAATGTCAGCATTTAAAAGTAAGCTTTGTTAGTTCTGGCAGCGACTCCTCTAAAGCAGAGCGGCACAATGCTCTTGATAACCAGATGCTTATCGTCTGGGGAGAAAGCATAATTCTATAAGAGCTCTTCTTTCCAACTCTTTGTGGGGGGGTTTCTTTTGTGGGAACATTGACTCTACTAACCACATACTTGGCAACTCTTAATGCCAAACCTCACCTACAGGAGCAACCCAAGCGACCTCTCTCCCCCTTTGTTTTTTCTCCCCATAACGAGCTTGCTAAATACTAACCTTATCAACTTCCCTTCTAGTATATATATTGGCTTTCTCCAGATCCTCTGGACACAGCCCCATTTATCTCTTTCCCAACTGAAACCAACTTCCTAATGTTACTGTAGTGCGTGCACTTCTTGAATCCAAAACATATAATGCAATATTGTTGTGATGGCTTTGCGGTTTGTGTGACATATTATACCTAGGGGGAATATATTGTAACCCCCATATTCCTCATCTGTATATAATTGTGATATTGCATATAAAGCATGCCATGTGAGGTATCAGGGAAAAGGCTATGATTGGCTGAAAGTCACTGTTCTATCTAAATATGTATATCTTTAGTGCACATGAAGTTATGAGGTTGTATTGTATGGTTGTCACTAAACCATGCTGTAAATTGGGGAATCAGCCAGATATTAGCTCCCCAGAGACAACAACAAGGAAAGCAATCAATGCCCGGGAGGGGTGTCAAAAAACCATTAACAGCCATTGTCCAGGAAGGGAGCTACAATTCAATGACTCACTTGCATGAGACCATACCAGGGGAATTGCTCAACCTTACCTAGGGACTCAGCAATGGCCAGCAGACATGCCTGGACTTGTGTTCTCCAAGCACATGGACTAAAGGTATAAAATGGAATACAGTGGCTATATTCTATGCCTTTGTCCTGCCCCTATCTATGCTGCAAGCAAAAAAGACACTCAGAAGAAGACTGATGACTCTAACAGAGGAGACTGGCCCAGATTTAAGGGACAAACCTGTATATTAATGACTGCAATATCCAGTAGGGTGAGAAAAACAGCTTAATCTAGATGTAGCTCAGTCTAATAGGGTTGAGAGTTTAGACTATGTGCTTATATTTTATTTTGGTAACTAACTCTGATTTTTTGCCTATCACTTATAATCACTTAAAATCTGTTTTGTAGTCAATACATTTGTTTTACTGTTTATCTTTGCCAGTGAGTTTGACTGAAGTGTGTAGTAAATCTGCTCAGGTTTGCAAAGATTAGTGTATATCCACTTTCCATTGATGAAGTGGTGAACTAATTAATAAATTTGCACTGTTCGTCTTGAGCAATGCAAGACAGCATATTCCTGAGGCACAAGGTTGGGGGTTGGGGGTTGGGGAGATTTGGCTGGTGCCTTTCACTGTGTGATTCATGAGTGGCTCTGAGAGCATTCATGCAATCTAGCTGGGGGTGGGGCTCCATGTGCTGTAGTGCTGAGTGATCACAGTGCCTGGAGAGGTTTGCTGCTTGTCACTAGCAAAGCATTATGAGAGACAGCCCAGGCTGGAGAGTTAAAGGGACGCAGTGGTCCCACAGTCCCAGGCTGCACCCCGGGGATACCATCACAGTTTGTTTGTTCCCTTCACCCCTGCCTCTAAACATAGAAACAAACAAAGTACTCCCTGAAATTTTGTAATCAGTTGATACGGAAGTGATGAGGTCCTTCTTTTTGTAGTTCACTATTTCTATGTACTTTGTATATACGCATACATTTCTTGAGGAAAAACAGATTAAAGCACATAATATAGTGGACAAGTTGGGTCACATTCTCCATTGCCTTTCACCTTGTGAAGCCAATTACATCTGTGCAAAATGAGCGCAAAGTGAGTGAAAATTTCCATTTTGATTTAGTGGTGTTTTGCACCCACTTTGCTCTGACATCAGTGAACAAGGTGGAGGGCAATGAAGAATCAGGCCTCTCCTCCAGAAGGTAATGATTTGACATACAATGGAGTTAGCCATGGAAGAAGGTGGCACAGGCAAATTTGAGACAAAAAAAGTGCGGGAGTAAGCTAAGCAAAGGAGTGCATAAGGAGGCTATAATACAGGGATTGTCACAAAATTATCTTGTTCAATTATAAATGTTTCTGAAGGCTGCATCTTTTTGAGCAGTCATGTTATTGTATTCTGATCCATTTGATAGACAGAATGCTTGCAACTATTGCTAGTTGACTTGGTTATGTACGTATGCAACTACATCAGGTTCAAGTTATTTAATCTGGCTAGAAAGAAAAGGAGTACTTGTGGCACCTTAGAGACTGACAAATTTATTAGAGCATGCGCTAATAAATTTGTCAGTCTCTAAGGTGGCACATGTACTCCTTTTCTTTTTATGGATACAGACGAACACAGCTGCTACTCTGAAATTAATCTGGCTAGGTTCTCATATTGGTGACCAACACTGTAGCATAAACAATGACAACAATGATATCTAGTTTAGCATTTGGATTAAATATAGGCGATATAGGAGCCCAATATTAGAGGAAGCTGTGAAGGGGGGGAAAAGGTCTTATATTGTAGAATGGAAAAGTATGGGAAGTTGCTTCATTATGGTAGCAGGGAGGAGACAGTAAAAAGGACTGACTTGCCTTCTTCATTCACCTGAAATTTTCTGTGTTAAAACTGGAGTAAAAATTATTTGGTGAAGATGGTAACTCTAATTTCCTATGCAGTTCTGGCATCACACTAAATGTGTTCATACAGCAGAGACAGAGACCTTTAGGAGACCTAGGAAACACAGAGAGATGTGTTTATTAACTAGACTGCAAATTTAGCTTTAAATAAAGCTTCTAGTATTAAGCACCAATGAAAATGACATTGAGCTGATAAGGTTGAACATTCTTTCTTCCTTTGCCATATAGCTAACCATCAACCCTAAGAACTAGCAAAGATACGCAGGTAGCAAGTGATTTATAAAACAAACAAAACAATGATCTGAGCAGTAAGCAAACTAAAATATGGATTATGTATCACAGAGCCTTTCCTATCTAAAATTGCTTGAAAAAGCCATCAATCCCAATTTGTCTTTACAGTATATACTAGGTGAGTGTATTCTGACACCAATACCTTCACATTCCAGTCTAACATCTTAAAGGCATAGAAATGAAGATGATGCTAAATACAAGGGAAATGATTTTCAGCTTAATGGTTCCCTTGTTTTTATGAAAACATACATGAAGACAGAAAGTATAATGACAAAACAATGAGGTCAGTTCTGATGCTAATTCTTCCCACCATTTCTTTCCCAAGAAAGGAAAGAACTGTTAAAGACATGAGGTCTATTTCTGCTTGCTTTACTCATGGGAGCAATCCTTCTGAAGGCTACTCAATCATGGGCCATAGAAATGAATGGGACTACTTAGGTGAGCACCGCATGACTAAATTTAGTAATCCTTTACTACTAGCATTTGAACAAAAAAGTAACAATAAAAATGGAGCTTATCGCTCCGTTCTGAACATCTGCATGCCTTCCTTCTCACCTTTATTACCAGTGGCACAAGTTAAACACTAAATGGTGGCCCAGATTTTTAACTTTAAATATGAATGTCCTGCCTTATGTAGGTTGAAGGCAGATGTTCAATAATAATTCACTTCGGTGAGGTTTGGCATCTGCTACCTTTAATTTTTTTATGGAAGGTCAGGGTTTTTTAAAAGGTAAAAAACAAGCAATGGAAGAAAAGAAAACATCTATCATATGAATAGATGCTGGATCTTCTTTGCTCAACACCCCGAAGGGGGACGCATGAAGCTATTGCTATGACTTCATCCCCCTTCTACATCAACAAGGGGAAGAGTGCAGGGCCAGAGAACGGACAGTACCTTTGCCTTACGTCAGGGCTCCCAACTCTGTCATCCACTCTCTTAGGGTTCTGGAGATGTTCTGACTGACTCGTACTGATTTTAGTGACAACAGCTCTGATGGATCATTCACACATTCCTGTTTCTCCAATGTGAGCTCTAAGTGTAAAAGCAATAATTAGGCTGAATATTCAATAGCATAAGCATGTAGCAGTTAATCAGGTTCCTGTGGCTCTTTCAGGCCTAAGTCCTCAAATGTGCATTAAGAAAATTGCCATGTTCAAAATTGGCATTACTCTGTTCTTTATCTATGTACCTGTGTTGGGACTGACAGCAAGTTACCTTGGCCTGTTATTACAAAATGGTCCGGGTGGAGCTAGTCGTGAACTGGCTTTGACTAGTCTGGTTGGCTTGCAGCCACTCCGACTAAATAAACAAGTGAAGAGATAAGCGGGGCCCAAAAATGTTAAGTGCAAAAATAAAAAGCAATAGTGTTTCCTGCCAGAGCCTGCTTGTGGATGTATAGGCCCCCTAAAAAATAATAATAATAATAAAAATGGCTATAAAAATAGCTTTTAACGAACAGTCTCACCTGTGGACCTTGGCCTTGTGGGTGCCCAGAAACTCCCCACGCTGGAGCAATACCTGCTACGAGCCCTCAAGGACAAGGCTGGCGGGTCTGGGACTATCCGTAGCAGAAGGGGCGTAAGCATTGATTCTTGCTTGCCTGCTTGATTGCTAAAAAGCACATATTTAATAATGCATAAAGGCTGGAAAGCTTATTATATTTTGGCAATAAAACTGGTTATACTTATACACCTGCTGTGGCTTCATTGAGTGTATCTGAGCCCTGCTTCTGCACATCGAGACAGCAGTTTCTGGAATACTGCATAAGGATGCAGGTCTTTCTTCTATTAATAAAACAATAAAAATGATTCATTGTTCTTATACAGTGCTATTCATCAGTAGGTCTCTAAGCGCTTCACAAAGGAGATAAGTATCATTATCTCAATTTTACAGGTGTGAAACTGTGGCACCTAAGTGAACATCCTTGCCCCTAAGGTCATCCAGCACAAGAGTGGCAAAGCTAGGTATAGAACCCATCTCCTGAATCCCAATCCACTGCTCTCCCCATTAGATCACTAAGTCTCCCTAAGTTACTCTTAGATCAGCTGGTAGAATCCTGTACTAAGATGTCGAGTTATTACTGCTAATTCATGTTGGCTGGTGAATCCTCTTAGCTGCATCCATAATGTAAGGGGGCTGATATTTTTCTCTGAGGTAGAAGGAATTAAGAGCTTGAATTGAGAAGGACCTGTAGGGAAATTTTAGTAAGAGCTTGGGGAGAAATCCTAGGCTGAAGTTTATATTTTGTTATTTTTTTGTTTAAGTTTCCAGTAAACCTCAGCCTCAGGAAGTAGATATATCTGGGCTCTGTACTATGTTGTTTTCACAGTACGGTGGAACACTACTTACAATAACAGTATATGAAATATATCACAATGATATTATTTTGTTCAATTTAATTATTTATGCATATATTTTAGCTATTACATATTGTCCTGGATCTCTATTATAGAAACCCCTTTGAAGAGGTGACATGAGATTAAGTAAGAATACAAAAGAACTTTTTAAACAATCTCTCCTCCGAATCAATCTGTTGCCTAAAGAAACCATTCAGGCAAAAAGAAGCACTCCTCATTAATTTCACCCAGCTTATTTGGAAAGAAGTCCAAATGGCTCTGAAATTCAGTGGATACTATTCTTCAAATGCACCCATCTGGAAAAATCCAAATATTCATGCTAATAGAATTCTGTTATTCAAGATACTGTATGGCTGAAGGGAGAAAAATATCATGCTTATAATTCTACACTGATAATGTCGAAAGAAAAAAATGTGAGGAGCATCCAAAATTAAAATTAATTATGCAATTCTAGCTTTAAAAAGTCAAATTAGCATCTCATAACTGGAATGATAATTGTATGGTTTTTCGCTGAGCGCTTAGTTTTATCACCTTTATAGCAATATATAATACAGTCAAACACAATGTTTGCTGATTTCAATGGTTCTTCGAGGCAAAAAAGGGATCAGATATTCAATTTCAGAAAAAAAAATGTTGTGGGCTTCACCATAATTATTCAGGGAGCTGGAGGATTTTCTCTCTGAGTGAATTGCATGCCTGACTATTTAAATCTGCAACAGAACACAACAACCACCTTTGTAAGGCTACTCGTCTATCATAACATAGGAAGGCAAATGAGCACAAATTTCAAAGCTTTAGAAAAACAGGTATATTTCATTCTGTAATCAAAGAAGAAATCCATGGCCCACTCTCCCTCCATCTCCCTCCCTCCCTCCGTACTGGATGTGGGGGGAGAGACCTACCTGATGGAATTTTACACTTATTATTATTAATTATTTATTAATTATTATTATTATTATTATCCTAGCACCTAGGAGCCCCAGTCATGGACCAGGACTCCATTGTGCTAGGCAATGTGGGTTAGATTCAGAAAAGGACTTAGGCATCTAACTGCAGCTTTCAGCACCTAAATCCCAGAATCAGGTCCTAACATCTCATGCACACCCTCAGCAGCCCATCCCCCCTACCCTGTAGGGACCTAAACCCATGGTATCTACATGTTTGCAGGAAAATTTCCATAGCCACCTGCGTTCCTGCCTCTGAGCATGCACACTGCAGCCCTACACCAGGCGTCTGGACACCTAAGTCCCAGAGTGATGCAAGAACCAGGGGAAAATAGGTGTTTCTCTGCCTAGCTCATTTGACAGGGCCAATCTAATAGGCAACCTCTGAACCCACTCACTGGATTGCAGCCCTGCAGAAGAATTTACCCAAAATGACTGGGACAAGGGGAAGAGCCTGCCTCCTAACTCTTAGCCCAATGGTTAAGGCACTCACCTGGGATGTGGCAGATCATGATCCAATCCCCCTGCTCCAGTGACTTTTTAAAAATTATTTGTCCACAGTAAAAACAATTTCAACAAATGAGACTGAGGGAGCCTCACAGTAGAATATCCTCTAGCCAACTAGCTAAGGCATGCACTTGAGAAGTAGCAGTTTGTTGTTCAAATTCCCTCTCCATCTGATAGGGAGAAGGGATTTGAAATGGGAGCCTCCCACATTCCATGTTTGTACTCTCACCCCTGGGCTAAAAGTTCTGAGGGACCTCTTCTCCCAAAACAGCATAGGAGCCTACCACCAAGAGAGGGTTTTCAGCTAAGATTTCAAGCAGGGAGGCTAGTGATGGAAAACTGCATCTCCACTATTATACCCAACACTTGTGGAGTCCTACTCTCCTTGACTACTCTCTCCTGTCCTATTCAACATCTATATGCTGCCATTAAGTGAACTGGTAAGATAACATGGACTCAAGTACCAGTAATGTGCAGATGACACACACCTGTACTTAAGTATCAGGGGTAGCCGTGTTAGTCTGTATCCACAAAAACAACGAGGAGTCTTGTGGCACCTTAAAGACTAACAGATTTATTTGGGCATAAGTTTTCGGAGTAAAAAACCACTTCTTCAGATGCATGGAATGAAAATTACAGATGCAGGCATTATATACTGACATATGAAGAGAAGGGAGTTATCTCACAAGTGGAGAACCAGTGTTGACAGGGCCAATACAATCAGGGTGGATGTAATCCACTCCCAATAACTGATGAGAAGGTGTCAATTCCAGGAGACACAAAGCTGCTTTTGTAGTGAGCCAGCCACTCCCAGTCCCTAGTCAAGCCTAAATTAATGGTGTTATATTTGCAAATGAATTTTACTTCTGCAGTTTCTCTTTGAAGTCTGTTTCTGAAGTTTTTTTGTTCAAGTATAGCTACCTTTAAATCTGTTATAGAAAGTCTAGGAAGATCGAAGTGTTCTCTTACTGGCTTTTGTATGTTACCCTTCCTGATAAGTACAGTTGTTACCACAGCTGTACTTATCCTTCACCACATATGACCATGCCACTATCTCCAAGATGATCCAGTGATTAAATGAAAAAAGCTTGTGGTTGAAGAACAGCTGGCTGTAGCTGAACCCTTGGAAAACAGAGGTGATGCTGGTGGAACAAAGGAAAGCACTAGGAGAGTTTGCAGCCACAGCACCTTCTCTTTTATTTGAAGGTTCCCACCCACAATAGGTCAGTTCAGTATGTAGTTTAGGAGTGATCCTGGATTCCTTGCTGACACTAAACTATCATGTAACAGCATCCATGAGTCATGCTTTCCACCATTTCTGGTCAGCTAGGAGACTCCATTTTATCTTCATGGATGATGATCCGGCTTCAATTATTCATACCACAGTCACCTCCCATTTGGACTATACCAGTACAATATATCTGATGTAACCTTTTTGTAACTGTTATGTTGAAATGTTCTCAATTTATATTAAGTGTTAAATGATAAGTGTGCAATAAAATTCAACTTAGTTTGCAGGTTTGAGCCTCTAGGTCAGTTACTGAAAAATTTAGAAAAGAATCACTAGAGTACGTCGTATGATACAACTACATTTTATTGAAAAATAAAAAAATATTATTTGAGCCAACAGGAAAGCAATTACCACTTATACAATACTACAATTATACCTCCCACATAAAGATGAAATAGTGTATCAATGGGTGATCAGTCTACTGAGAACAGAATGAAGTTCAGTCTTATAATTCTGGAACCTAACAGTATCCTTTGACAATAATTGGAGCTCTCTTGAAACTCAGCAAGGCTACTCCTTTAAAAAAGTTATAAACTCATATACTAATTAACATTATTATACTAACTGTATTATATTAATTAACATTTAGTATAATACTAATGAACATTAAACAGTTTTTACCATACTGACATTTTGATATTTTTTATTACTTTTTACATTATTTATTATTAAAAGTATTATCAGTGTAGTATTTTATTAAAATATTCACAATTCCTTAAACAGATTAAAAATCTTGCTCAAATCAGTTATAACCAAAACATAATGGTAACATAACTTTAGGTCCTTGCTAACTCTTATTATTTATAATACTCTGTCTTCAACTTATCTCTAACTTTCTCACACTAGCAATTCAGTTTTCCACACTCTACACGTAGGCTAACTTAGGCACAAAACTTAACTTCTACTTATTTCTTAACCAAAACTATTCTATAGGCTACACTAGGTATGAAGTCCTCAGATCGTAGGAAATTCCAATTAGCTTAGAATACTGTGGCACATCTCCTAAGCATCACAGACTACTGTAAACACATCCAACGTGTCCTCAGCTCTCTACACTGGTTTACCGTGGAATAGCAAATTGAGTTCAAAGTCTCAGTCCTTATCTTCAAGGTGTTCAATGTCCAGGGCCCAAACATATCTAAAATATTACTTAGAGCTCTGGAATGAAGGCTGTGGTTGACAACTCTTCTCTTCTTGTACAAAGGAAATTTCCACCATGAGAGTAAGGTTTGCTTCTATGGGAGACAGATCCTTCTTAGGGCTGAGATTGTGGAACAAACTCTCACAGGAACTAACATCCATCACAAACCTCACCACCTTGCACCCCAAATGGAAAGCACAGTTCTTCAACTTGCCTTTTCTAACACAGACACAAAGTAATATGTATATTTAAAAGAAATCCCAGAAATTAAAACCTTACCATAATAAAAAATACAAAACCCACAAAATTATCCCTTTGGGGAAAGGATGAGAGAAAAAACTAACCACACATGACAGATGTTAGTGAAAAAAGTACTCAGATATTACAGTAATAAGGGTGGAATAAGAACATATATAGAACAGAATAGATATGATGTGGGTATGATGAAGCTATAATAAGTATGAGTAAGTGTCCATTTGCTCTAAAATACAAACTTGAGGTGTAAATTGATTTTGAATTGAACAACACTGGATTATGCAATCTGAAAAAAAACAATTGTAGATTTCTCCTAGTCCAGTTCTGTGCTTCCTAATGGCAAATATGAAAGCCATTTTTATAAAGAGATTTAGATTATGGATTGCCTACATAAAGTCCAGTTTTTCTGAACCAAAACATTTAAGTTCAAAGTTTTGAAATGGCAGTATCTAGACATCTGTCTTCCAATGGGCACAAGTTAAAAAAAATCTTTTGTGGGTACAAGTGCTGCTATTACCATCACTGTCATTGTAATGTTTAATATTTCATCACTACAAATGACTATTGAATGTCTGATAATACCTGGCTTTAGCCTAGTTTTCTTGTTGTCTGATTTTTCTGTTATACATGTGATAAAAAAAAAAGTTATAAACTCATATACTGAGCTTTCAAAGCCTGAGCAAATGAGTGAAAGTGCTGATTAATTCTGCTGTTTAAGCAGAGGTTAATTAATTGTGATAAAGACTAATTAGACTCTCCTTTTCTTTCTCTTTGAAAACAATTTTTGTGATGAGATCATGACACCTATTAATGAACATCAAAGTTTCATAGATAAAGGGCAACTGAGAATTTCAAAATTATACTCCAGAGAGAGATGGGCAGAACTAAAACAGGTAAATTCCATATTCACCAACAAATAATCTGAAGATATATCTAGCACCTGAAAAAATGAATACCAGATATTTGATGAGATAACATAGGTGAGGTAATATCTTTTATTGATCAGCTTCTGTTGGTGGAAGGGACACACTTTTGAGCTTCACAGAGAACTTCATCCAGTCTGCGGAAGGTAACCAGAGTGTCTGAACTAAATACAAATTGGAACAGATTGTTAAGCATAAGGGGCTGACACATGCTGAAGGAGACCACTTCAAATGAAGCTGGCAATTAAAAGTTAGCAGGCAGCAGGATGTAATGAGCCAAAAAACAATGTCTCTATTTAGTATCAGAGGGTAGCCGTGTTAGTCTGGATCTGTAAAAGCGGCAAAGAGTCCTGTGACTGTCTCTGTTTAGTTCAAGTTTTTTAGTAAGAACATAAGAAGAGCCATACTGAGTCAAACCAATGGTTCACCTAGCCCATTGTCCTGTCTTCTAACAGTGGCCAGTGCCAGATGCTACAGAGGGAATGAACAGATAGGGCAATTGTCAAGTAATCCATCCCCTATCATCCAGTACCAGCTTCTGGCAGTCAGTCAGAGGTTTAGGGAAACCCAAGCATAGGGCTGCACCCCTGATGATCCTGGCTAATATCTATTGACGGACCTATTCTCCATGAAGTTATCTATTTTTTTAACCCAGTTATACTTTTGGCCATCACAACATCCCATGGCAATGAGTTCCACAGTTTGACTGTGTGTTGTGTGAAGAAGTACTTCCTTATGTTTATTTCAAACCGGCTGCCTATTAATTTCATTGGGTGACCCTTAGTTCTTATGTGTGTTTATGTGAAGGGGTAAATATCACTTCCTTATTTACTTTCTCCACATCGTTCATGATTTTATTGAGATGAAATGGAGAAACTACCCTAGCACGGCAGGGGTTAAGGAGAGGCTTTGGGCTCAGCTAGCCCTGCCTCGTTATACCTGCAACCAGTGCCAAGCCTGAGGGGGAAGACAAGGAGAGAGTCAAGCCCCATTCAGGGCTGAGGGGGTGAAGAGGCTGGAGACAGCTATTGCCCTACCCAAATGGAAGGATCACCAGCCTGCTAGCCAAGGCAGGAAAGAGACAGGTTGTCTTCAGCAACTGAGGTATGTGGGTGACTGAAGCCTAGAGACATTGTGGGGTTCAGCTTCACCAAACTTATGTCTGCCATGCCTGAAGAAGCCTGGGACCAAGGCAGGGTGCCACCCAAGATCCCCAAGAGGGGCCATGGGAGGCAAGCCACTCCAGCAAATTGGATTATAGGGCCACACCCCAAACTGAAGGGACGCTGCTAGAAAGTAGATCAGGGCAGTATCATAGAATCATAGAATCATAGAATATCAGGGTTGGAAGGGACCCCAGAAGGTCATCTAGTCCAACCCCCTGCTCAAAGCAGGACCAATTCCCAGTTAAATCATCCCAGCCAGGGCTTTGTCAAGCCTGACCTTAAAAACCTCTAAGGAAGGAGATTCTACCACCTCCCTAGGTAACGCATTCCAGTGTTTCACCACCCTCTTAGTGAAAAAGTTTTTCCTAATATCCAATCTAAACCTCCCCATGGATCCCCATTGGTTAATGCCAGCACCTGTTCACAGCAGTTGTCACCTGTTCACAGCGTGCTCTTTGGGGACCAGTTGCTCTAGCTTTGGCTGTTATCTTTGAAGAAGGAGCCATTCCAACAGTTTATAATAACTTCTAGGATGGAGATGGAAACTGATGGCAGGGAGACAGAACAAACCAGAAGGGCCATAAAGCAGGAGCAGATTTACCATGAAAGAAACCGTGCGGTGGCACGGGACCCCCAACAACAGGGGGCACCCCAAAATGCAGGGCAAATATCTGACAACCTGCCCCTGAGTCCAAGCCTGCGGCGCAACAGGGCTCAGGCAGGCAGGCTGCCTGCATGCCATGGCCGATGGCCCCACACTACTCCTGGAAGTTGGCACGCCTCTGCATGCCCCTGGCACGGGGGGAGGTGGCTCCGCATGCTGCCCCCACCCCGGGCAGCACACGGAGACCCGCTGCCCCCCTCCCACCAAGGGGCACGCAGAGATGTGCCAGCAGTAGGGCTACGGCAGCTCCCTGCACACTCTGCTTCCCTCCCTCCATGCTGCTTCACTCCCAGAAGCAGCCAGCATGTCCCTACAGCCCCTGGGGGGGGTCTCCACACGCTGCCCCCACCCTGAGCACTGACTCCACAGCTCCCATTGGACGCAGTTCCTGGTGGTGCTTGCAGGCAGTGGCACACGGAGACTCCCTAACCCTCTCCCATCTAGGAGCTGCTGCCAGAGGGCCGGGTGCGCAGGTCGCTTTTGGAGCTGAGCTGCCCAAGGTAAGCACTGCCCCCCTTCCCCCATCCTGCACCCAACCCCCTGCCCAAGCCCAGAGCCTGCACGCTGCACCCAAATTTCCTCCCAGAGCCCATACCCCCCTCCCACACCCCAACCCCCTGCCCCAGACCAGAGCCCGCACCCAAACATCCTCCCAGAGCCGGCCCCCATACCCTCTCCTGCACCTCAATCTCCTGCCCCAATCGAGGTACCTTTACCTTTACTTATAATATAGGAGGAGGATGAAGAAAAAGAGAGTGATAAATGGGGGCGGGGGTAGATAGAGAATGTTCTTTTTCTTGGCTGGGTCCCGACGGGTGCCCCAAAAATGAAGCTGCGCACAGGTCCTCACTAACTCTAAATCCACCACTGCCATAAAGGTGATGCCTAACAATCAAAGGCATAGAGTCAGAAAGAGAAAACAATAGCAATGCAGCACCCTTCCACTGATCTACAGTGTGTCTACATCAAGTCCAGGCATGGTACTACCTCCAATTAAAAGTGGACAATGACTGAAAAAAAATGCAGTCACCTTACAATTATTGGTGGAATGTTGTGAATTTCAAAATCTAAAAACGAGAAATTTCCCTAATCCAAGCCCAACTTTTGATTGTTCTTTGGTGCTTTGAGAGTGAAATCCTGGTAGAGAGCAAAGAGCCTGAGACACTAGGTTGTACACTCAGGTTGTACATGTGCACAGGTATGAGGAAAAAGAACAGAAGTACTTGTGGAACCTTAGCGACTAACAAATTTATTAGAGCATAAGCTTTCGTGGGCTACAGCCCACTTCATTGGATGCATAGAATAGAACATATAGTAATACACACATACACATACAGATCAGTTGGAAGTTATCATACAAACTGTGAGAGGCTAATTAGTTAAGATGAACTATTATCAGCAGGAGAAAAAAACTTTTGTAGTGATGATCAAGATGGCCCATTTAGACAGTTGACAAGAAGGTGTCAGGGTACTTAACTTAAGGAAATAGATTCAATATGTGTAATGACCCAGCCACTCCCAATCTCTATTCAAACCCAAGTTAATGGTATCTAGTTTGCATATTAAGTCAAACTCAGCAGTTTCTCTTGGGAGTCTGTTTTTGAAGCTTTTCTGTTGCAAAATTGCCACCCTTAAATCTTTTACTGAGTGGCCAGAGAGGTTGAAGTGTTCTCCTACTGGTTTTTGAATGTTATGATTCCTGATGTCAGATCTGTGTCCATTTATTGCTTTGCGTAGAGACTGTCCGATTTGGTCAATGTACATGGCAGAGGGGCATTGCTGGCACATGATGGCATATATCACATTGGTAGATGTGCAGGTGAACAAGCCCCTGATGGTGTGGCTAATGTGATTAGGTCCTATGTGTCACTTCAATAAATATGTGGGCAGAGTTGGCAACAGGCTTTGTTGCAAGGATAGGTTCCTGGGTTAGTGTTTTTGTTGTGTGGTCTGTGGTTGCTGGTGAGTATTTGCTTCAGGTTGGGGGTGCTGTCTGTAAGCGAGGACTGGTCTGTCTCCCAAGATCTGTGAGAGTGAGAGATCATTTTTCAGGATAGGTTGTAAATTTTGATGATGCACTGGAGAGGTTTTAGTTGGGGGCTGAAGGTGACAGCTAATGGCATTCTGTTATTTTCTTTGTTGGGCCTGTCCTGTTGTAGGTGACTTCTGGGTACTCTTCTGTCTCTGTCAATCTGTTTTTTCACTTCAGCAGGTAGGTATTGCAGTTTTAAGAATGCTTGATAGAGATCTTGTAGGTGTTTGTCTCTGTCTGAGGGATTGGAGCAAATGCAGTTGTATCTTAGAGCTTGGCTGTAGACAATGGATCGTGTGGTGTGTCCTGGATGGAAGCTGAAGGCATGTAGGTAAGTATAGCGGTCAGTAGGTTTCCAGTATAGGGTGGTGTTTATGTGACCATCGCTTATTAGCACAGTAGTGTCCAGGAAATGTACCACTTGTGTGGATTGGTCTAGGCTGAGGTTGATGGTGGGATGGAAATTGTTGAAATCATGGTGGAATTCCTCATGGGCTTCTTTTCCATGGGTCCAGAAGATGAAGATGTCATCAGTGTAGCACAAGTAGAGTACGGGCATTAGGGGACAAGAGCTAAGGAAGTGTTGTTCTAAGTCAGCCATAAAAATGTTGGCATTCTCTGGGACCTTGCGGGTACCCATAACAGTGCTGCTGACTTGAAGGAAAGGAATCCTTAGGCCCAATCTGCAGTAGCTGGTGTGCAACAATTGTGTATCCATTACTGGCTGGAATAGTAACCAGGAGCCTGTTCATCTCCCATCCCCTTATATGTCCTTCTGGGACAGAGAAGCCACACAGTTCACAAGCTTTGTGGTTAAACCACCACCTGTGCCCTTCCCTGTGCTTGTGCAAAGGGACAACTGGAAGCGTTGTTCCCTGGTGCACAGATGGCACAGAATCCTACTGTATGGTAAGTTTTTGCTGTTGCAGTAGATGATAAAGGGAATTTCATAGCTCTGATTTCACTAAATATCTGAAAATAAAATCATTTGATTAAATATTCAAATTCTGTACAATTCAATGCTACAACATAGAACAAAAAAAAAAAACCATCAAAAGACATTTTTTCAGTTTTCATATGCAGAGTCTCCCCAAGGGAGAAAAAGCCTGGTAGCTTCATTTAGTTATAACTAGTATTCAGGGTTTCAATTCAGCATCACTTAAGAGAAGAGTGTGAGTAGTGTCCACTAAAGCCAAAATCCCTTTTAGCAGAATGAATCATAGAACCTGGGGAGACAATCCAACAGACTAGCCTCTTGACATTTATGTTTACTCAGGGCATCTAGGAAGAATACTGTCGGAAAAAAGGGTGGACTCACAAGGGCATGAGATAAAGGAACTTTTGCCTTTTGCTGTCTCTTTGGTGTTGCAAAGCTATCTATAGTTTCAAAATAAAAATGAAGGAGCCTACATGTTCAGCTCCTTTCACTCATTCATCCTAGATCCTAATATACTTGCAGTTACTAAATATAGGAATAACTTATCACTTATTAGGATAGCCACTTACAGTTCCAGAGTGCTTTATAAGAGAATAAAAGTTCCCATAGAAAAGCTTTAAAAGAAGTGTGTTTTAAGGTGGCAATTTTAGATTTTCATGTCAATCTGCATATCTTTGTGTTGCATAATCCAATGACATTTTAATGTAATCATTAAAAATTCCAGTCCTACATCTGTTTCTCGAATATTTTCTTTTTTTCCCCCCATTTCAGTGTTCAATGGCTGAGCTGTGTAGTAAAAACATCTCATGATAGAGCCTTTTGCCTCTCTACACCACGACTACTATGTGAGGCAAAGTGATTTAATTGTCCATTGTAGAAATGCTTTAAACTGCTTCATTACTAGTTGGTACATAGGGAAAACTGTATGTACAGTGCTCTCAAAACTACACTCATCATCCTACTGCAAGATACCAGGACATCAAAGCAGTTGGACATCCCAACTTTTTAAAAGCAGGGCACAGGAATGTAGGTGTGTAGCTCCAGTTAAACTCCTTTGGAGTGATAAGAGTAAATCCCTACCCATTGCTTTCCAAATGTAGTAGTTCTGGACCATAAAGCACTATTTGCCATTGTATGAAGGGTGATATTTAAAATTAAGTTTGCTTTCTTTTTAACTGGGTTAATTTTACATTCAATAAGCTCAATTTCTGTCATTAAATTACTTTGAAAGATCCAGCTGCAAGAACATTTAGCTTTTACGAGGGCCCTTGAAAAGTATTCAAGGCAGATATTTCATCAGTGAATGAGTAACAAAAATCCTTTTTTAATGCCTTTTGATGAATTGTTCAATAATAAATGACTCATGTAGAATAACATTTTTTTAAAGTCCAGGCCCTGAATTTGGCACATGCTAATATTGCTTTAGGCCAGTGGGGAATTTGCTCTGGGTTTTGAAACAATCTACTACTCAATTGCTGAGGGAAAAGTCAAATCACAAACTTTTGAATCCTTATCTCCTCCCCACCAACAATATCTCGGGATGATTCTGCAGCAGCAATTCATGAACACAGAGGCTCTCAAACTTACTGAGCCTACAGACCTCACACCATTTCCCCCCAGAGATGCAGACCTCCTCATCATGTGTGTTTTGTCATGCTAATCGAGCATCAGTTATGCTGTTGCAGAAATTCCGGCTATGAGCAAGTTTTGTTTTTTTAAGGACTGAACTGACAATGCTAAGTGGTTTGCATTATATGTATGAACAACCACACAATATTTTACCAAGGAGAGGATAAAGACCTCATGTGGGGGTCCAGGAGACCCCAATCCCATTTTCAACATGTTTTAAAATACATGATGTTTGGAGCAACCTGGTGCATTACACAGTCAAAAGATATATTTTATATTAGTGCTTCTGAAGCACATTGCTTGTCATTCAAAGAGAAACATTTCCCCCTTTTTCTTTTCATTATTTTAATGCTTGTTTGCCTAGAGTTAATTTCCTAATTTTGAATTTCCTAATATGCAGCTGTACAGTGCAGGAGAGGGCACTAGGATTCCTTTCCCTCATCTCCTTTCATAGGCCACATAAGGAGAATGCAGGATTGCAGCCCCTACGATCTGAATCTAACAGGGAGTCAGATAATATAAACTGTTGCAATTTGCAACAAGTGTAACAGGTTCAAAGGAAGTCTCATAAGATAAAGACAACTTAATATATAAGAGGCTGAATTGGTGACAGGACTTTAATTTACAAATCTCTGCATTTGGCCCTCTGGATCAAGTTTCTGTCTTGTATGGCATGTGCATAATTTGGCCAAGCAAACCTGTATTTGTTCAATACTTACCAATTTGTACTTACAGATGTATGTTCTGCAGGTGTAATTTTTGAAGCTTTTTTAAAAATCAGCTTGGTACTATAGTCATTTACACAGATTATTTGCCCCCTTCTCATCTTTCCAGCTGCTGCTCATCATACTAAGTTATGAATTCCCACCCCTCCATTATCTTCTACAACAGGAATCCACAAAGTTAATGTTGAAATATCAGAATGAAATAATTTGACTTTTAACCAGAGAAGAATATACAGTGTTAATAATCAAGGAAGTAGCAAATTCTGTTTTTTGTTTGTTTGTTTGTTTTTTACAAAAGCAATTCAAATGTTCAGATTCTGCATGTGTCACTAATAATAAACGGACAAATGAGCCAGGAGATTTTTGTAGGATATGCATAGTGGGTCCAGTTTGGGCCAGTGTATACTGACATCCTGATAAGTCCATCATCCTGCATTGGACTGAACAAGTAGGCAATATGATAATGAAGGATGAATAAGGTTAGATATTATGCCTCTTGTCAAAAAGCTTTATGAAGCACATCTTTATTTTTTTTCAGGATGTTATGTGGGCTAATGCTTAATGTGATCAAAGTGAACAAACACATTGTTAATGGCCTGTAATGTATTTGCCCCTTTCCTAAACTAATCCCATCATTATCACTGTCACTGTATTTGTACAGGCAGTACATTAACTGGCTGCAACACGATGACTGAAAACAAATAATAGATGGGATATTCCAAAATGAACTTTTGCTCGCTGTTATCATTACAATGTATAGTTGTAGGGAAGACACAATAAACTGATCCATAGTGAAATGTAACACAGGGATCACTCCATACAGTGTGGAGTGTATATCAGTGTCTCAGATCATGTAGCTTTGATTAAATGCATTATTTTTTTCTTCCGTTGCCTTTCTCTTGTTTCCATTTTTCAAGTTCTTAAACACCTATACATATTCCTCTGCCATTGCACAGGGGATTCGCCTCACCTCTCAAGCTCAACATTTCAGTGGTCCCACATCAATATTTTTTTCCAGAATTTTGTAGGACACCTCAGCTTCTCATCTGATTCTAAATGGTTTCCCCCCCAAAATGTCGGAATTTCCCATGGAATGGAAATTCCAGTTTCCAGTCAGCTCTAGACAGAATCCTGCGGTTAACATTCTGTGAAGGGAATACTGTCTGTTCTGTGAATCAGCACAGCACTGTCAGTACATTGATGATGGTTAAAGATGCAGTGCTTTAAGTTTCAGATCACTGCATATTTTCAACTCGTTAAGCGCTGTCTCCCGCTTGCAGAGGAACGTACTGCTTCAGAGATAAACACAGCCTTGTGCTTATACTTTTGGACTGTGATAGAGAACTTTGACGACCGCTGTATTAAAGAAAAATCAGACATTTGATTGTGTATTCCCTGTTGAACCAAATCATCCACTACTCACTATCTCAATCATAACCCTCTCCTTTTAGCAATATGCGGGCTGAAAAAAACCCAAACACTGATCTACCTTAATGCTCATAGATACATTAGTAATACAGATGCATAATTCTGATGCCCTTCATACCAGTTCTACTAAATAAACAAAAAACACAAGGTTGTGAGCAATTATTCATATTGTCCCTGAAGATACCTAGTGTATTGCCCATCAGTTATTAGATTGTATATTGGTTCAGAACTTTTATAGGATACATGCAAAGAAACATTTAAGAGCCTGCGGGAATTGGTTTTGGTGAGACAAAAAGTTGTATTCTTCCCTCTGGGCTGGAACTGATTTAGTATCCCAGCATGGTGTGGGGCTGTTAAAAGTCTGACATTTCAAAAGAGATATGCAATTGTCCTGACCAGTCAATGATCAGTTATGGTTATTAAAGCACCCATGACACTTTTAACAAAGACACTTGGGCCAAATTTCAAGTTGGATAATTGCCTTTTACATATTATGTATGCAGGCTTATGGTAAATTACATTCTGTCAGTGTATGTGTGCTTGCTTCTGATAAATACCTCGGCAGTAAGAGCTGGATGATAGTCTTCATTCCCTTTCTTAAGTGGTCTTATTACACTTCAAAGAGAGCTATATCTCAGAGGTAGGTGAAGTAATCCCCAATTAATATAGTCTTAAAACAATTGCTTTAAAAAACACTTTTGGAAGGTGCTAAATAAATGCAAGATAGTTATCCGATACCTAGGTACTCTCTTTCCTGGTAGATTTTCAACTATTTAAACACTTGACTATTTGTACTTTATATTTCTCATTTCACAGTCTGTTTTAATGAGGAGTTCTGTGATGGTAGGTACTAATGATGATAATAAAGAATACATTCCTAAGGATTGTAGAAAGACTTGGCTCCCATATTCATCCATTCATTTCTCTGGGAGTTGATGAGTTTGTCAGATATGACAAACGCTTGAGTACAAGCTATTTTAAAATAGATGGTGGAACAACTAGCCAAGGGATTGGCAGAGGGAGCCCTGAATGGCCTCGCTTTTGGATGGGCTCGAGCTTCTCTAAGTGTACTCATCTCATATCTTTATCCACTCTCTGAGTAATTATGTCCCAGTGCTGCTCGCACTGAAGTCAATAAAAGTTTTGCAACAGACTTCAGTGTGCACATGCACACAAATGATTATTAAATTATTATTTTTTAATGTAAATTATTAAATTTAAGCCATGGTCCTTCCCTTTGCCTGCTATGCCCCAGGTCTCTCAAGGAACACTTAAATTAACCCAGTGAAACATCACTATTTTGTGATGTGGATCTAGTCTGTTTTCTCCTCCCTGTGATCTTCAGATAGAAGATGAGATGACCTACTCAGAATCAGTAATGCTACCCCCACCCCAGAGCTCTCCCTGTGGCCTTCTCATCCTATAGAGGGCGGTGCAAGTCTTAGTGAAAATTATATCAGAACAGCTACTCTCATGGTATTTTCAATAAAAGGATTCTGAAACAAGCCTCTCCTCTAATGCACTGAATGATGTCTAGCAGGCAGGAAGAAAAGTATGGTAATAATCCTGTCAATTCTAGGACCTGGAATTGCCTTAAAGTTATTTTTATAGCTATCTTGATATATACGTGGAGAATGGCAAGACGGAAGAGTTCTGGGAAGGCAATTTTGTGCTAAGAGAAGCTGTACTAAAAGAGTAGAACTACCATGCAAAGAAAGTACAAGATATACACAGTATAGTTCTTTGGCTTGGTGCTATCTACATATGTAGGGGTTTATAGGTGAGTGTTGGATGCCCCCAGGGAGAGTAGAGCTTGAGAGAGGGATGGATTGTTACAGTCAGTGAAACTTTTATGATTCTATTTAGTGTGTGTTTATTATTTGGGGAACATGCTTTTGCCCCCATCTCTCTTATACCTTGACCCACCAGCCTGACCTTGGCAGCAGGTGGTCCTAGATGGAGGGTTGGACTTGATGCGATCTGAGGACAAGGTTGATGATAGATAATTAATTGTGGAGACTAAAGACCCACTAGCTACCAATAAAAAGCTTTTGGTAGGGAGGTCTTCAAATATTTTTTACGTATAAATTTTACTGGGATCTTATACCAGTACAAATAACAACTGGAAATAACAATACAAAAGGAGGCTAATATTGTTCAGGTTCACATTTTGGGGATCTTATTAGATACTCACCTGTACCCAGATGCCCCAACAGCGATGGTGGTGAAAATTGCTTCTTATTATTTGTACCTGTGTGCACACTACATAGAGCTACACTTTAAGTAGACTTGGAATCTGCAGCTGGTGTGGAATGTTGCCCCTGCTTTATTGAGCAGTGCTTCACACTGAGAGAACATTATACCAGTATTCAAAGATCTGCAAATTTAGGTATTGATTTTAACCTTTAACACCATAAATAGCTTGGTCCTTGACTATCTCCTCTCTCTTGGAGTGATACCAAAACACTTGTCATTAGCTTCAGCTTACAGGTCCCTTCTTTAAAGGTAAAGGGGCACTTTAACACGGTTTCTCCATTCTGGAGATCTCTCCCTTACTTTGACAGTGCCTGAATCTGTTAACCTTCCCTTCTCTGTCAGCAAGAGCAGGGAGAGGTATCTGAACTAACTCACTATGGGCTCTTATTCTTTAAGGGAGACTTAGTTTATATGGGGACATGATGTTACCAGTTACTTGATGATGTTTGAGGTGAGTATGTTATGTTATTGGGGTGTGTTAAATTGTGGCCTGTCTGAGAATCATTGTGCTTGTATTTTACCTGCATTAGATTTTTTTTTAATCTCTCTCAATGCCTAGAACTGACACATACACTAAATTCAAGTACAAGCAAAGAAAATAAAACTTCTCCCATCCCGCAGCTCTGAGAGACAGCACGTGGTATCTTGTTTAATATTCACGCTAGCATAGTCACTGAAAATAAATCCCCCCGCCACAAATTAAGTTTATTACTGTCAAAACAAAACTGGCTTTTTTTGGGGAGATGGAGAGATTCCACTGCATGAAGTTAGCTCATTAAGAAGCTATTCAGAAAGATGAGGAATTACCCGAGCAATCTTACGTCTCTCCCCCAAGGCCGGATTTAGGGGCAGCCAACCCAGGCAACTGCCTGGAGTGTCAGGCTTTGCAGACGCTGGGATCGGGGAGCTGGGTTTTTTTGTTAGCAACAAAAGGAAAAATTTGAAGTAAAATGTTTCCGGCCTGTGGACAACTCTCTTGGAAAAGCATAACAGAACTGTTTATAAATGTTTTGAATGAGAATAAAATAAAGCTTCAGGACTGCCACGCACAAGGCTATGACAATGGCGCAAACATGAAGGGAAGAAATAGTGGTGTCCTGGCAAGGCTCCTTGCACTGAATCCAAGAGCTTTCTTCATGCCTTGTGGCTGCCATTCCCTCAACTTGATTTTGTCAGATGCAGCATCATCTTCTTTAGACTCAATGTCTCTCTTTGGAGTACTACAAAGAATATACCTCCTGTTTTCAGCATCAACTATCAGGCGGAAGATCCTCACGGAGAATGTTACAAATCTGACCATAAAGCCACTAAGTGACACTTGTTGGGAGAGCTGCATTGACAGCGTAAGGCCAGTGATGTACCAAGTGACTGAGGTTTACGATGCCCTGAAGGAACTGGCACAGTCAAGTAAAGCCAAGGCCGGAATCTGACATGAGGCGCAAAGCTTGGCAAACCAGATCACTGACTTCAAATTTCTGGCCTCAATTGTGGTTTGGCACAATAGCCTGTTCCAAGTTAATGATGTAAGGAAGGCATTACAAACATAGTCAATGGACATCATGACCACTACTACTTTGATGGGAAGCTGCCTTGATTTTGTTGTGGCCACAGAGCCAACAGATTTGAAGATGCCATCACTGCTGCCAAAGAAATGGCAGAAAACATAGGAGTTGAGCCTGTCTTCAAGGAAACTGGTATTCAGAGGAAGAAGAGACAGTTTGGTTATGAGGGCAGAGATGAGGTGATGGGATGCTCAGAAGAAAAACCAAGAGGGAGGTATTTCTACTCGCTTGTTGACACTGCTTGAGTGTCCACTGAAGAAGGGTTCATACAAATGAAGTACCATGAAAAGACCGGGGGGGGGGGGGGGCGGGAAGGGTTGAATGACCTTAGTAAGCTGCCAGCAGACAGGAAAATACTCTTGAACAATTATACAGACCTTCACCGGATACTGACATGGGGAATGTTCAGAGGCCAATGATAAAGACCTCTATGTCAAATTGGACAACATCCATCACATTTTGCCACACAAGGATAATTCATGCATGCAAATTGTGCATCAAAGTTGTGAAATGGGCTACAAATTACAAAAAACCTAAGGTATTCAAAAGTTTAACAAATGGAGGGGGTGGCGCCAAATATGCTTCTCACCTGGGGTGTCATTTGTCCTAGGGCCAGTCCTGCTCTCCCTCAACTACCAACAGTGACTCCTTATAGCTAATACACCTTCTAAATCAACTAACCTTTGTCATCTCAGAACAGAAAAAAACTGCAGAGTAAGCTTGAATCATCAAGATAACAAGCTTGATTGTGAGGTTCCAACCAGTTGGTCGTTCTCAAAAACACCTCAAGAACAGCATTTTTTGGAGTAATGACAGCTATCTATAAATGCATTTAAGTTTATCATATGTTTTCAGGCTTGTAAAACTGTTGGCCCAGATTCTCAGCTGCCACAAACTGGTGTTGTTCCATTACTTCAATGGAGTTATGCCTATTTACACTAGCTGAGAATCTGGCTATTTCATTTCAAATTTGTTCAGAAGGATGGGTTACCTCTTATATCATTCAAACAAATCCACCCAACCCTTGGTAAACTCTCTTCAGTTTCTGTTACGCATAATGCATGTTTTCATTATCCTTCCATTACATTACAATGGAGAGAAGCAGCCTTTAAATTACTTGATACTAATCAAACATTTTGACAATTATTAAGCATACGAATCTATTTCTTAAGAAATAATACATGAATTCAGATTCATATGTTAGGGTACCGGGGTGAGATTTTTAATGCATAGTTTGGGAGAAAATCTACATCATAAGAAGTCAGTTTTTATTTAAAGTGATGTTAAATACAATTACCAACAGTGGAGATTTTGACAATCTGCTATAAGTAATCACTGAGACTCTGTGAGGCGTCTGCTGGTAAACACAGACATTATCTTGTGACCTCTGATTGTCAAAGCCAACATCATTAAGTGGAACACTGAAAGCATTTCTAGGAAATGTAACCATTAAATTTGCATTAAATTAGTAGAATTGGTAGAACTGGCATTTGATGGATACTAGACATTCTAAAATTGAAGTTCTTGTCAAACTGTCAGTGTCTATAATACATGAAAGACTTCATAACAGTTAATTTAGTGGGTTTTTTTCCCTTGCGTGAAGGACTAATTTTGCAAATTAAAAAAACAGCATCTGATGTTTACAATGAAGCTGTTTAATTAGTATGAGTAAACATCATAGAACAGGTTTGTTAAACACAATTAAAAGTACAACAATCCCAAGAATGTGGGTTTTTTTCCCCATAGGCACACATGAAAATTGAGCATCTCACTCCCACATGTACTTTTGAAAAACTCCTTCTCCTAGCAACTTTCGCTTTCTAGTCAATTGATATTTTCATACTGTTAATGTTAACATTAAACAAAGTTAAAGCAGACCATCAGTGAATGATTCAAATCACTGAATGAGTCAAACACAGATCAACCAGTGAAGTTTGGTAAGTAGTCTCTCTCAAAACTTATTCATTTTCTAATATTCAGACAATGTACTGGGGATAAAGCATGATGAACCTGAAGTAAACACCCAGCTGAATCTCTTGGAGACAGGGGAAATGTATACATTTGTCATGAGATCCAATGTTGCCAATTCAGTGAAATATCTTTCTGCATGGGATCACTGCACCATCATCTACTTTGAATGGTAATGTTGGGTTTTTATGAAGGGTAGTATACTTACTGATATGTGTAAAAAAAGGATGATGGGGAGAATAAAGGAACATATCACAAACATTAATAAGAGAGACTCAGGATTGGAAATGATAAATCTCCTCATCCTCCTTATTAGTCCTCTCCTCTATCCAACAGGCTTTACATCTAGGTGTACTTCAAGAGTCAAAAGGCCTGAATTCTTCCTTCAGTTCATGGGAATGTCATGACCAGGAAAATACAAGTTCAGCAAAATGTTTAAGTATTTGGTTAAGTCCATCCCTATTCAGCTAAGCACGTGAATATGTCCTATTGGCTTTAATGGGTGTTAAGCACATGTCTAAATAATTTGTTGAACAGGGAGTCTTTGCTGAATTCAAGCCTAATGCAGGCACAGGTTACTGTAGTCTCTGTAGCCAGCCCCCTCATCTCTGTAAAGAGGGATGTTTGGTGAGTGGATCCACAAATCCCCTGAGTATGGAATTGTCAAGGTTCCTTCCCCACTCTGAACTCTAGGGTACAGATGTAGGGACCTGTATGAAAAAAAACTCTACGCTTATTTTTACCAGTTTAGGTTAAAACTTCCCCAAGGTACAAACTATTTTTCCTTTTGTCCCTGGACTTTATTGCTGCCACCACCAAGCGTCTAACAAATATAACCGGGAAAAAGCCCACTTGGAAACGTCTTTCCCCCAAAAATCCCCCCAAGCCCTACACCCCCTTTCCTGGGGAAGGCTTGATAAAAATCCTCACCAATTTGCCTAGGTGAACACAGACCCAAACCCTTGGATCTTAAGAACAATGAAAAAGCAATTAGGTTCTTAAAAGAAGAATTTTAATTGAAGAAAAAGTAAAAGAATCACCTCTGTAAAATCAGGATGGTAAATACCTTACAGGGTAATCAGATTCAAAATATAGAGAATCCCTCTAGGCTAAACCTTAAGTTACAAAAAGGAAAACAGAAATATACATTCCATTCAACACAACTTATTTTATCAGCCATTTAAACAAAACAGAATATAATGCTTATGTAACTAGATTGCTTACTGACTTTTTACAGGAGTTCTGACCTGCATTCCTGCTCTAGTCCCAGCAAAGCCAACACACAGACAGAGAGAACCCTTTGTCCCCCCCCCCCCCACCTTTGAAAGTATCTCGTCTCCTCATTGGTCATTTTGGTCAGGTGCCAGCGCGGTTGTCTTAGCTTCTTAACCCTTTACAGGTGAAAGGGTTTTTCCTCTGGCCAGGAGGGATTTAAAGGTGTTTACCCTTCCCTTTATATTTATGCCAGGAATCTTAACCCCTTTTCTGATAAAGTAGCTGAAAATATCCCAGAACAACATTCTGCATAGCACTGGGAGTCCACAGACCCATGACATTCCTCTCCCCCTTCCCAAATGCAGCAGGGCTACATAGGGATGTCTACACTTGGACCTTGTAGCAAAGGCAGCAGCAAGTGGTGGCACAGGCTAGCCATGTAGAGTACAAACTTGCCTGAACCCCATGGGTATGTACTTGGCACAGCTAGCCATGCCACTGCTCACCACTGCCTATCATACCCAAGCTGCACTACTATTTTTAGCATGCTAGCTCAATGAGAGCTAGTGCAAATATGTTTACGCGAGATGGGACTCACACCCCACCTCCAAGTGTAGCTGTAGCCATAGCTTCTGTTGCTTTTCAAAAAACATGCAATGTAATGGGGGTAGGTGAAACAGGATTTGGCTTTGGGAAAGAGGAACCCAAGGCCAAAATGGAATAGGAAGTTCAGAAAAATACATGCTCAAATAAATTTGTTAGTCTCTAAGGTGCCACAAGTACTCCTGTTCTTTTAACTTTGAAATAGATTCTCCTTCAGAGCACTGAGATGACAAAACCTTAAAACACCTTTGTTACTTTTTAAAAAGTGCCTTGGAAACAGATTTAGGCCAACATTTGCAAATTCAGGCGTTAAAGTTAGATGATTAACATAGGTGGCCTGGGGCTTGGAAATACTGAGCATCCACAATTTTCACTGATGTCAATGAGCGTAATAGGAGCTCAGTATGTTTCAAAACCAGGCCACCTACATTTACATGTTTTAATATGGATTTACACACCTCTGTCTGAAAATATTGGCTTGTTTTTAATGTTAAGATCTGATAGCTCTGTCAACAAATGTGAAAAAAAGAGGAGAAAGTTGTTTTAATTGAAACTTGTGTTGGCTAAACAAGAGGGACACACACACAGTTAATACTTCACCTCTTTCATTTAACTAGTTGAGGTCTAAAGGGTATTTTTGTAGGTAGATCATCAAATGTAAATTTACAACTGGATAGAGGTAAATATGCCTGATATTTTCAAAATTATGCATGGAGTGCAATGGGAGTGTCATAGCTAGAACCCTCCCTAATGTATTACCAGTAAATTCCAATGATTCCTGCTTTCAGCAAGCACCCAAAGGTTGCACAGGGCCAATAGCTTGTTGTCATGGGGGAACCATTCATAATCTATCCTCTCTACAAAAAAAAAAAAATCACACTTGCAAATTTTCTACTCTAGCAAGGTTCTCCTTGCAGTTAAAAGGGCTAGGAAATTACTTTTTCCTTTAAAATGAAAGCTGAGATTACCTTTTACAATTAGTCATCCACATTTATGGGAGAGGGGAGGGTACAGGTATGGGTTTCACCTTTAAATTCTGGCTTTGCTCTATTCAAATACTTACCTCCCCAACCCTAGTTTAAGCTAGTGAGATCTGCTCAGATTTCAGGCAGGAAAGTAAAGTCTGAGTCAGAGGTGGGAACTGAAAGCATGGTCTGGCTCAATCAAAACTATAAATTATTATTATTTCTTTATCTTTGTTCAACAGCTACAAGTAATTCTTTCCCCTATTCTCTCAAACAAGCATTTATCTAGAAAGTGCTGCTGAAACAGATGCCAGTAAGAGCTCATCAAGAATTTTCCTTTTGAAATGTTTTCAAAAACACAGAAAAAGAGAGATTTGGAGCAGGCAGAGTAGCAACATAAACATGGGTGAAGGGTTCATGTAGCGTTCATGCACCTGGAAACAGTCAGGGCACACCCTGACTGTTGTGTAGGAGCAATGCACACATTGCTCTGTTCTGTCCAAGGACATGGACCCTGAAAACATGGACCATCTGGGAACTCAAAATAAGAACATCAGCCGTGGGAAGCTTCCTCGGCCGAAGCTCAAGGCCTGAGAATAAAGATTGTAGTAGATAGAGGCTAGTAAATAGGAATATTAATCAAAGTCATATTATTTCCTTTGTTGATGCCTTTTGCGGTCGGTTGGGGTATGTGATGCGCAGGGGGGAGAGAAATAAAAGAGGTGGAAAAGCTGACAGGGGTAATCCCATCAGCAGACCAGCCTGCTTGCTTGCCTAAAGCCGTGTCCTGTCTTGTATTGAACCGCCACAACTGGCGCCCAAACGTGGGGCCCGCAGCACTCACCTCGCCCGGCAAGGGTTTCAGACGCGTCACTCATCCGCTTCGCGGATCCCGGTATTTTTCATTGTGGTAAGTATGGGAAGTTCCCTCTCTGCTTTGCAAGTGCAACACCGCTGTGAGCTACAGTATTTGTTGCGTAAGGCTCAGCATGACTGTCCCACTAGAGAGCTCACTCTCCTGCTACAGGAGGTGAGTGCCCAGTGCCCGTGGTACCCTGAAGCTGGAACCCTTAACTTAGCGGACTGGGAGCGGTTGGGCCAGACATTGAACGAGGAGCCTCGGGCGCCCGTGCAGGCTTTACATGCCTGGCACCTCTGCCGCAACGTGATACAGCGTGTCGCCTCGGACAGACCCTCCCTCGCGAGGTTGGTGATCTCGCCACCCCCGTCCGCTCCTGCAACCATCCCTCCCCCTGCTTCGCCCCCAGGGCCTCTATTACCACCGCCTCCCTGGCCTTCCCCACCGGAGCCGGTGTGTGATCACCCTCCCCCCGTGGGGCCCCCCGGAGGGTCATCCGCGTCTGCTCAGGGGCTTTCGCTGGTGCAACGAATGGTCCATGCAGCGAAGACTCGCTCAGATCTTACAGCGGAGGAGCTGGCTGATCTGGTCTCAGTTTGCCCGGTGACCTGGCAGAATGATGACCAGGGCAACCCCGTGGGCACCTGGACCACTTTGCCATACTCGGTGGTTAGAGAGGTAAAGAAAACAATTTGTGAGTTTGGCCTGACTAGCACCTTTGTGCGTGGTCTCATTGAGGGGATAGGTACTGGGTACTCCCTAATCCCTGAGGATTGGAAAATGCTGCAGCGCATGATGTTATCACCCAGTCAGTATGTTATTTGGATTAGTGAGTATCGGCAGATGGCAGAACGCCAAGCTCAGGTACATAGAGAGCACGGTATCATTTATGAGCATTTGGCAGGGGAGGGCCCGTTTGCTACTATTGAGATGCAGTCTCAACTCCCTCAGGCCCTCTTCCCCATTATTTCCACCTGTGCCCAGCATGCTTTCAAGAAGGTCCCGGATTCAGGCAAGCCTACCAAAAGCTTTGTCAGTATCCGTCAGGGTGCCTCAGAGTCCTTTTTGGATTTTACCAACAGATTGCATGAGGCTATCCTCCGACAGGTGGATAACACTGAGGCAGCTCACGAGCTCCTGTTAAAATTGGCAGTTGAAAATGCAAATGAGGATTGCCGCCGTGCTCTCCAGGCAGCGCAAGCCTCTGGTATTTTAGAGCTCTCAGACATGCTGCGGGCGTGCCAGAACATCGGCACACAAGCCCACAAGGCTGGAGTTCTGGCTGCCACCCTGAGAAAAACCGGGAAGGAGGGGAAGCGCTGTTACTGCTGTGGTAAGGAGGGTCATTTTCAGCGGGAGTGCCGCTCATCTAAGGCACCAGCCCGACCCTCCAAGAAGTGCCCCAAGTGTGGGAAAGGTTATCACTGGGCTAATCAGTGTCATAGCGGGTCGGGAAACCGCGCGACGGGTCCCCTCCAAACCCAGGGCCAAACGGGGGTGTTTCCCACTCAGACAACCGCTCCTCTGCCTTAAAATCCATAGACTCTATGAGGGCGGCGACTGCTGGAAGTGCAGGGCTTGATTTGATCATGCAGGAGGACACTGACTTTCGGATGCCAGGGGAGGTCTGTGCTATACCTACACAGGTGACGGACCTCTCCCTGCCGGCTTTGTAGGTCTCGTTCTCCCTTGCTCACATGCTGGGAAACAGGGCTTTTTGTCATTCCAGGGGTCATTGATGCTGACTACACAGGCATTATTAAGGTTCAGGTGTGGACTCATCTTCCACAGTCGCTCCCGTGTGGACGGTCAATTGCACAATTGATTTTAGTCCCCGATCAGGTGCCAGCTGCGGAGGATCGAGACCGGGGTGGAGGCGGCTTTGGATCGACGCTGGCTCAGTCGCCATCTCACAACATGTCCTCTCCACTTGTTGCTCTAACAATGTCGGTCCGCCCCTCGAAACCTCAGTTAACACTTTTCTTAAATGATGTTCCCTTTACAGGACTGGTGGACACTGGAGCTGACGTTATGGTGATTCGTGATCTGGAGTGGCCGGTCAGTTGGCCAACAGTTCCTTCTAAGGAGTTGTGGGGGTTTGGGGGTAGTAAACCCGGGCGCCAAAGTTTGTCTTGGGTCATGGTCTCTAAACCGGGAGGCCGTGCCCTTGCTACAATCCGTCCTTTTGTGCTGGCTGTCCACCTCAATATTTGGGGCCGTGACTTGCTTACAAAGCTGGACACCACCCTCGATATTAATATCTAATGGCTCAAAACCCTCCCGCACCCGCCATGCCTTCAGCATTACCCTTGGTGTGGCAATCCTTAGAGCCCGTATGGATTGACCAGTGGCCCCTCCCTCTAGAGAAGCTGAGAGCACTTCAGTCGCTGGTGCAGCAACATTTGCATGCACAGCGCTTGGAACGCTCCACTAGTCCCTGGAACACCCCGGTGCTCGTTATTAAGAAAAAATCGGGTGCATGGCGGCTGCTACATGATCTAAGGGAAATAAATAAACGCATCCAACCCATGGGCCCCTTGCAGTTTGGGTTGCCAAACCCGAATTTAATTCCTCAAACCGACCAGCTTTGTGTGTTAGATTTAAAGGATTGTTTTTTCACTATTCCCCTTTGCCCACAAGACCGCGAAAAATTTGCGTTTACGGTGCCACAATATAATAATCAGCGACCCTCTCACAGGTATCAATGGAAAGTCTTGCCCCAGGGAATGCAAAATAGTCCGACCTTGTGTCAGCTCTTTGTGGATCGGGCCCTCGCCCCTTTTCGTGCCCGGTACCCCACACTAAAGGTCTACCATTATATGGATGACATTTTGCTTAGTGGTCCCCAGGTTACGGCAGAACAACTTGAATCTCTGTCCGAGATTCTCAGCCAAAATGGCCTATTAGTGGCACCAGAAAAAATCCAACGCTCTTATCCCTACCACTACCTCGGACATAAGGTTTTACAAACCTATGCTGCTCTGGTTCGTCCGGAATTAATTCTACCTCAACCCCTAACCCTTGTTAAATTACAACAAGTTTTGGGTCATTTAAATTGGATTCGGCCCTACTTTCGTCTCCCCACTTCAATGCTGCAGCCGTTGTTCGAGCTCCTGCATGGAGCCCGGGCACCGGGTGCGGTTATTGCTATCACTGAAAAGCATATTGCCTGCATTCGACAAATCAATGCAGCATTGAGTCAGCAGTTTGTGGACAGACTCCCAGAGTCCCGTCCCTTACGGTTGGTTCTTCTTGCCACCCCTCATACGCCAACTGCGGCTCTGTTTGTACCCCGTACAGACACAGCCGTCTCTATTATAGAGTGGCTGTACCTTTCATCCACCCCCCCTCGAAATATTTACCCGTATTTAGATGCCCTATCTGATCTTGTTCGTAAAGCTCGCCACCGTGCAATGCAACTTACTGGCACTGATTTAGGTGCCATTATGCTCCCCTTGTCCTGTACTGAATTTGACTCTTTGTGCCACACCTCCTTGGCCTGGCAGGTTGCTCTTTGTGATTATGTGGGAGAGATCTCTTATAATCCCCCTAAAGATCCCCGATTGGTAATTACCCAACAGGTGCCCCTGGTTGTCCATCGTCTTAGTCGCTCTCAACCCATTGTTTCAGCCGTCACTCTTTTTACTGATGGCTCTCCACGTTGCGGTGTTGTCACCTATCAATTAGGTGACACCCCTCGTTGGCATTCTCGCTTTACGCTGCCTCAGCGTTCTGCGCAGCGCTCAGAATTGGCTGCTGTTGTTTTGGCCTTTCAACTTTTTGCTGATTGTCCCTTTAATTTGATTGTGGACACCCATTATGTTTATCAAGTAATTGATCATTTACCCCTTGCCCTCATTACCCCTCAGGTCGATGCAGACCTCCTTCGCCTGTTTTTGTCTTTACAGTATCTCATCACCACTCGTAATTTCCCATACTTTGTTGCTCATATTCGCAGTCATACCCCTCTGCCTGGGCTACTCACTGAAGGCAATGCATGTGCCGATCGCGCGTTACGTGGTGAGGTAAATTCTCTTTTTTCTGACCCCATTGAAAGCCATTCCTTTTTTCATCAGTCTGCCTCTGTTTTGGCCCGGCAGTTTCACATTCCTGCTGATCATGCACGTTCCATTGTTCGTTCCTGCCCCCACTGTGCTGCTGCTGCTCCTACTTTCTCTTATGCCGTTAACTCCCGAGGTACCACAGCAAATCAGCTGTGGCAAATGGATGTTACTCATGTGCCACAATTCCGCCCCTATTCGTTTTTACATGTCTCCATTGATACCTATTTGGGATTCCTCTGGGCAACCCCACAGCGTGGGGAAGCCACTCCTAAAGTTATTCACCATCTGCTAGCCTGTTTTGCTATTATGGGCCGCCCGAGCCAAATAAAAACAGATAATGCCCCAGCCTACTGCTCCACAGCCCTTTCCGCCTTTTGTGTCCAATGGAACATCCGTCTCACATACGGGATCCCTTATAACTCCACGGGCCAAGCCATTGTTGAACGTGCAAATCGCACACTAAAAACCTTGCTTGACAAACAATTAAAACAAGGGGAGCTGCATCTCCGAACCTTGGGAGACATTCAGCAACAATTGCATATCCTTTTGTTCACTTTAAATAACTTAACGCTAAACGCAGATCAGCAGACCCCCGCGGATCGGCATTTTCATAAATCCGAGGTGCTGGAAAGACCACATGTCTATTACCGTCAGCTGCCTGATCCGCATTGGCAGGGCCCAGTACCTCTAATCACTTGGGGTCGGGGATATGCTGCTGTGTCTCTCCCGGCGGGACCATTGTGGGTTCCGGCCCGGTGTGTGCGACCGGCACTGAAGCAGCATGGCGTGGCACCAGGGACTATCGAACCCCATACTGGAGTTTCAGCTGACCCTGGAGGAGGGAGCGGTGCCTCCTGGGTCGACAACGAAGGGACGGAAACGGAAGATGCGTAGTGTCCCAAGCCAGCCCGTGACATGGGGAGCAGTAAAAGCATTGGTCGCCGCGGCTCAACGACGGCTGGCAGCAAACCAACAGCCAGAAACTCCTGAGACTTTGTTTGTGGCAATTCTTGCCCAAATTACTGCTAATTCTGTATTGATTGTATGCCTTTTGTGCCCGCTATTTCCTGTAGGGGTTGGCTCAGGAGCGCTTTCTCCGTTACGAGCCCGAATGACATATAACCTATGGGAAAGATTGGCTTCAATAGCAAATGTTACCCACTTTTGTTTATCTAATTCTGTAGAAGCTGGAGAATTGTTGGGTACATGCCTTATCCCAGTATGTCATCACCCTGAAGAAATAGGGAATGAGACGATGCTCGCTGCTTACGCGAATCTCTCTTCCCAATTCTCTGGTATGGCTAATTGGGGCCCGGCCAATTATACTTTGTCTCACACGGCCATATCCCTCCACACACCGTACCCGGCCGGGGCCAACAATGTCACCTGTGCACGTGTGGTTAACTGCACTATTACAAGGGTGCCCTTGGGCTGTCGGCAAGTTTCTCAACCCTTTTTAAATTGTTCCCACGCCGTAAATGTTTCATACAATTATGGCCATATCATCCTACCATCAGGATGGTTTTTTACCTGTGGTTCACGCACCTTTAATTATTTTTCTGCAAATTTAAGTGATGGCACCCTTTGCTGTCTTAGCAGAATGACACTTATATTGCCTTTTGCTGGTCAAAAATGTAGTAGAAGAAGTGTACCCCTTTCAGATGATTGCATTGCAGATGTTGAGCTTTTTAGTCGTGCTGAATATACTGCTTTAGCAGCCTCTATTGTTGGGGTCACCGCGCTTGCCATTTATATAGCCAGAACTTTAAATAACCTGGCATGCTTTGCGGCAAAGGCAATTAATACAACATCCCAGGCAATTGCCCTACTTAACACAGAGCAACACGAATTAAGGGATGCAATTTTGGATAACAGAGCAGCCATTGATTTTTTGCTCCTGAAACACCATCTAGGCTGCTCCACGTTTCAGCACGTGTTGCTTTAATTTAACTGATAATAGTCACTCCATAGAAACTAGACTGGCCGAATTGGCCAATCTTACAGCACACATACGCCAAGATCTGGGGTTTGAGGGCTTTTGGAATTGGCTTACAGGATGGCTGCGACAACTTTTCGGTTATGCTGTGTTTGTAACTGTTGGGCTTATATTTTGCTGCTGCTGTATACAATGTATTCCCTCCTTGCTAAGGCTTTGCAGAGATCTGCCCTGGTAGGCTCCCCGAGTTATGTCCTTGTCTGTCCGGGAGTTGAATCACTTACAAAAGCAAATTGATGGCTACCATGAGATGGCCGAGCATAATAATAACAAAAGGGGGGATGAAGGGTTCATGTAGCGTTCATGCACCTGGAAACAGTCAGGGCACACCCTGACTGTTGTGTAGGAGCAATGCACACATTGCTCTGTTCTATCCAAGGGCATGGACCATGAAAACATGGACCATCTGGGAACTCAAAATAAGGACATCAGCTGTGGGAAGCTTCCTCGGCCGAAGCTCAAGGCCTGAGAATAAAGATTGTAGTAGATAGAGGCTAGTAAATAGGAATATTAATAGAAGTCATATTATTTCCTTTGTTGATGCCTTTTGCGGTCGGTTGGGGTATGTGATGCGCAGGGGGGAGAGAAATAAAAGAGGTGGAAAAGCTGACAGGGGTAATCCCATCAGCAGACCAGCCTGCTTGCTTACCTAAAGCCGTGTCCTGTCTTGTATTGAACCGCCACACAGGGGCTTTCACATCCCAGGCCAGTGCCCTAACCCCAGAACATTGGGTAACTTCGGGTGGGGGGGGCAGTTTCTCCTCCTCACTCCACCTCCCTCCAAAGAAAAATCCTGGAAATGAGAAACCTTCCCAATGATGAAAGTTTAATTTAAAAAAAAAACTGATATGCTTGCACAAAAACTTTCAGTTTTGACCAATTAGCATTTTCCAGTGAAAAGTCCCAACCAGCTCAATCAATTCAAGCCCTTATTGGTCCCCTTTATTCTTCCTATTGACTCATCTAAGCAGCTACATGGTGAAGATTTAGGTATTAGTCAAGGCCCCTACCTACTTACAGTTCCTTTACTTAGACACAGAGGCAGAGGTTTCCACAGAAGTTCCCTTTATTAAGAGTTACATAGCAGTCCAGTCATACATGACCCTTCTGGGCTGGTACTTGTACACTATGGCTGAGTGACTGCTACAGCCTAAGCCCATGTTACATCCAGAAATTAAATCAGTTTATCTAAATTGCTTTCTAATTGGATTGAGTTAAAGTGACACAACTCCCTTGCCCAGCCATTATTGAACTTGGTTTAAGAATAGCAGATATTGATGCAGCTTAGCTTGACAACAAAGCAATGCAATTTCAGCTTGTTGTTCAGCCCCTAGTTATGTGCCTGTTGGGAACACTGGGGCATGGCCACTAGGTAACTCGAGGGGATGGAAGACCACAAGTGTCGATGAAGCCCCCTCGCACTAGGCCCCTGTGTCCTTGCCCCACCTCCTCCTGCCTGTAGGCACTCACAGCAGCTCTGCGTGCTAGGCCCAAGTGTCCTTGGCCCCCCCGCCTGGAGGCCCACACAGCAGTTATGCTGAGAATCTGCAACAGTATGTTGCAGAGTCAGACTGCCTGAAACTAAGCAAGGCCAAACAGGGGAGATATGGAAGAACAATGCTGAATAAAGCAGCTTTATGTATAGTTTAACAAATGATACAGAGAATCAGGGAACTAGCTGGGAACTGGATTGGCTGGCTACATGGATACTTGGAGCAGCTTGCTATTGGATAAGTATGCTGGGAAAAAGGATGTATAAAAGCCTGTGTAACTTCCTGCTCTGTTGTGCAGGATTTGAGATTTTATTCTCCCTGTACCTTTTTGAAGCTTCAAATAAACTTTTCTGCTTCTCCACCCCGTTGTGATTATTGGGTGCAGCACACCGGGTAACGAACCAACTCAAGCTGTTGTTCAGCCTCTCGGCACTGGGTGCCGGCAACATGCCTAAGACTCCCAAGTAGAGGGAAATGATAAAGAATTACACAGAAGTGCAAATTAAAAAAAAGTCAACTGAACTTGTTTGAGCCTCAGATCGGAATTTAGGTTTTCGGTGAAGGCTTGGGTTGCTTCTGAACCAGTCCACCTCTCCCTCAAGATATTATTTGTTTAGATATTATGGGATAAATGGAGAAGCAGCCAAGCATCTTTGCTTTTATTAATGCCAGTTGTGCTACTAAGGCCTGATTCTGCAAAGTGCTGAGCACCTTCTGAACAGCGATGAGCACCACCCAGGACAGAAATGTAGAAAGAGGGTGCAGGCCTGAGAAGGACTGGTCACAAAAGGTGTTGCAGGCACTCAGTGAGTTCAAAAGGCATTCATCATCTGGCAGGATCAGGCTCCTAATTCTTTAGGGATCCTGAAAGAGAGGCAAAGCAGTGTACCTTCTCTCCCTAAAAAGAAAAGGAGTACTTGTGGCACCTTAGAGACTAACCAATTTATTTGAGCATGAGCTTTCGTGAGCTACAGCTCCAGATTTTCTGTACTTTCCACAGTATGCATCCGATGAAGTGAGCTGTAGCTCACGAAAGCTCATGCTCAAATAAATTGGTTAGTCTCTAAGGTGCCACAAGTCCTCCTTTTCTTTTTGTGAATACAGACTAACACGGCTGTTACTCTGAAACTTCTCTCCCTACACTCTCCACAAGAACTAGCAGAACCACGGCTAAAAGGCAGGGGGCAGGTTGTGAAAGTCCCCTCCCCCCCTTTGCTATTTATATGTTTCTGTTCTTCATTCCCACATCAAGAGGCAGTCAGCTTAGTTTTGGAAAGCAGCACTGCATCCCCTCCCCCACATCAAGAAAATCCTTAGATCCCTTTCAAATTCTCATTAAAACACCTGCACAGTATCTGTGACATTGGCATCTCTTTGAGGATGCACTCTTCAAAGCTATTGTTAAACACAAATTTGAACCGAATATAAATAATATTATATATCCCATTGATGTGGCACTGACGTAGCTTGTCTCAGAGTCACACGCCCTGTAGTGCTGCTGGCAGTGACAGTCACAGTGAGCTCAGGTGGGCTGACTTTGGAGGTAAGGAAAAGTGTTTTATATCATTCAGACACATTCTAGAGTTTGAACAGATAATCCCAGTTACACAATCCGCCTGTCTGTAGTGAAATAATGGGGAGTTAATGCTGCCGAAGATGTTCTGTCTAAAGGATCGGAGGCTATGACAAAGTTTGAAGCTCATGAAACCTGGTTAACTTCATGTTATTTGGATATAAAGGCTGAGCTGCAGCTTAGAGATGCGTTTTAAAAATAACATGGGGTTTCTAATTCTGAATATGTTGCTGAAACCAAGAAAGATGTTCATACCGGAGTGAATAAACACACAGGGCAGGCATCTAGAGGCTAAATCCTAAGCCAAGGGGAAAATATCTCTTAGCCACAGGTCATAAAGTAAACACAGATGCAAAAATCTGGTTCATCACAGGCAAACAGAACTGAAGCAAAATGTAAGAAGAAACTATATTATAGTTTGACAAGAAGTTCACAATAAAGAAAATTTCACAATGACTGAATTATTTGGCGGGAAAAAAACACAGGGGTTTAAAAGCAAGAATGGCAACTGAAAAACTAAACAGAACTGTGTGTCATTCACATATATAATGCAGATTGTCTTCAAATTTCTGTTATAAACCCCATTTTTCAACTCCCTCTAACTTCTCTTGGACATATTTGTTTAGTTCAAATAGGGTAGAAAGGTTTGAGACTGGGAAGGAGCAGATTTAATGATGTTTATATGCTATTTATTCAAAAGTACTTATATTAATTTGATTAATCAAAATATTTTCCCTCATCTCATGCTTTTCATTCTGTAAACTCTCAGCAGCAGCAGGTTTTCACACCTCCCAATGTCCCACAGAGTCAGCTATTTACACATTTTGAACAGTGTGATATTCATACATGGGACATTTTCCAGGAGAGAGACATTTAGACATCTTCAGCCTTACTGACTGGAGATAGGATGGGATCAGGTTAGACAAGACAGTTTCATTAGCCCAAGAAGCATGATGCCTCTTAGCCACTATTCTCTATGACTCTTGAGGATGATAGGGTCTTCCAGAATCAGAGAATGAGAGACATTCTCATTGGGAACTAAATGAATGAGATGTTAGATGGTTCTCCTGCTGGTAACAGCTCACCTTACCTGATCACTCTCGTTACATTGTGTATGGTAACACCCATTGTTTCATGTTCTCTATGTATATAAATCTCCCCTGTATTTTCCACTGAATGCATCTGATGAAGTGAGCTGTAGCTCATGAAAGCTTATGCTCAAATAAATGTGTTAGTCTCTAAGGTGCCAAAAGTCCTTCTTTTCTTTCTGTGGATACAGACTAACACAGCTGCTACTCTGAAACCTGTTAGATGATTTTGTAGCTGTTGCATTAGAGCAGGTCTCAGGAAAAGAGAGTCTATTCCTGGTTCTGCCACAGACTTCCTGGGTGACTTTTGCAAGTCACTTAACCTTGATGTACCTCAGTTTATGTTGGTAAAATGAAGATAATAGTTTTCTCTTCTCCTTTTCTCTTTTGTCTATACAGGGAAAGCTTGTAGGAGCAAGGCCTATCTCTTACTAGATATTTGTATAATATCCAGCACAGCAGACCCGCTGGACACTACTATAATACAAACAATAAGAACTTAGGGACCAGAGAACAGAAACCAAAGTTAAGTGGGGGGAAGATGGGGACTGGCGAAAGGAATCAAGGGTTACTAGATGAAGTTACAGGGGAGTAAAATGAGACGTGATGATGGACAAAAGTGCATTGAGTGGGAGGGGGATTAGAGAGGGTAATGCAGTTTTTAGGAGGTAAGGGGAGAGGCAGGGTGAACATGAAGAGACAAGATGTAAAAAAATAAACAAAAGGAGGGGAAAGAGAAGAAATCTAACTGAACACTTAGGATTGAGAACTACAACTTTGAACATGTAATAGTGCACCTTATATTAATAAATATATGTAGCCCAAGGTAGAGTGTGCTTCAACAGCAGCCATGGGAGTTACAAGTTGTGGACTACAAGCTGTGGCATGTTGGGAGAACGTCCTGGTTCTTGCCAGGATGTACCTTCTGCCCCTCCCAGCAGGAAGTTTCAGCACTGACTGAAGCTGGGAGCATAAGCAGGCAAGCAGAGAGGAGGCTGCTGGACTGTAATCCTGTTCTATGCTTCCTTATGGAATAAAAAAAATAAAATAAAATAAAAAAAAATAAAAAAGTGCAGGGTCCTGCACTTAGGATGGAAGAATCCAATGCACCGCTACAGACTAGGGACCGAATGGCTAGGCAGCAGTTCTGTGGAAAAGGACCTAGGGGTGACAGTGGACGAGAAGCTGGATATGAGTCAGCAGTGTGCCCTTGTTGCCAAGAAGGCCAATGGCATTTTGGGATGTATAAGTAGGGGCATAGCGAGCAGATCGAGGGACGTGATCGTTCCCCTCTATTCGACATTGGTGAGGCCTCATCTGGAGTACTGTGTCCAGTTTTGGGCCCCACACTACAAGAAGGATGTGGATAAATTGGAGAGAGTCCAGCGAAGGGCAACAAAAATGATTAGGGGTCTAGAACACATGAGTTATGAGGAGAGGCTGAGGGAGCTGGGATTGTTTAGCCTGCAGAAGAGAAGAATGAGGGGGGATTTGATAGCTGCTTTCAACTACCTGAAAGGGGGTTCCAAAGAGGATGGCTCTAGACTGTTCTCAATGGTAGCAGATGACAGAACAAGGAGTAATGGTCTCAAGTTGCAGTGGGGGAGGTTTAGATTGGATATTAGGAAAAACTTTTTCACTAAGAGGGTGGTGAAACACTGGAATGCGTTACCTAGGGAGGTGGTAGAATCTCCTTCCTTAGAGGTTTTTAAGGTCAGGCTTGACAAAGCCCTGGCTGGGATGATTTAACTGGGAATTGGTCCTGCTTCGAGCAGGGGGTTGGACTAGATGACCTTCAGGGGTCCCTTCCAACCCTGATATACTATGATTCTATGATTCTATTCTATGATTCTAAAACCTTGCTCCTGGTGGTTTGTCTGAGTGGGTCTGGTCTGAAGTGAATACACACTGACACACAATGCAGAGCACATAGAGGAGCCTCAGGCCCAGTTTCCCAAAGTTGTGCAAAAGTCAAGGTGGACTTCCCTTATCTTGAACAACCTCAAACAGAGAAGCAAGGGAGCTATATATACAAAAAATTAGAACCATGGAAACCACCAACTAAGATTTAATACTGTAGACCCTCAGAGTTATGAACACCAGAGTTAGGAACTCACTGGTCAACCACACACGTCATTTGGAACCGGAAATATACAATCCTGAGGTGTTCATAACTTTGAGGTCCTACTGTATACAGTTCTCACACCACACTTTACACACTTTTTAAAAAAGTGTGTTATCATAATTTGCATTGTTGAGAGTAGCACTTCTCAACCTTAGCATTTAACTAAAAGTTTTTTGATTGTGAATAGCTTATTTCTTGCGTCATAAAAATGAACAGATTTAATAGAATATACTAATTTTGCAGAGTTGGATCATTTATTGATAGTTTTTGGTTTTCAGCTTTCCCATCTTTCTGCTCTCAAAAGTCTGTCTTTTATTCTTATCTAGAATAGAAACTCTGATAGCAATGTTACAACTGGTCCTCAGTTCATGTGTGTGCTCAGCCTATGAAATTGGTGCAGCTATTTGTGCTCTGAATTGGAATGTGAACTGAGATAATTATACTGATTCTTCTGACTAGGAAAGCTGAGTGTATGGGGAGGAGCTGACAAATTTGCTGTGAGGATTGCTAGATAAAGAGAGGCCAGCCAGTACTGGATTGTCACAGGAACAGAGTGGAATAAATTCAGGCCTGGAATGAGGACATTTAAAAAAACAAAAAGCTTACACCAACGCAGAATTTGGCCTACAGATTTGAAACAATTACACCAAAGTTGAGAGATGCCGAGGGACCACAGCTCCCATTGATTTTCAAGCCATAACAGGAGCCGTGGTTGCTCAGCACTTTTGAAAATCAAATCCTACTGGAATTTGATCACATTCCAAATTTGAAGTGTTATACTCAAAGGGCCAGATCCTTAGTTGGTGCAAATGGGGAGCTATTCTAATGTACATATTGGATTTTGGCCCTAGCAATTAGCAGAACTAGGAGTTATTTAATATAGAACAATAAAAAAGTTAGAATAGCAATGAAGGGATGCTGCAAACAGTTTAGTTCCTGGTGGCAAGATACTTTTACTGGAGATGGACAAAGAATTTGTCACTAGTACTTAAATTAATATATCTCCCTTATCTTTTCTGAAGAATATAATCAATCGTGTTTGTTCAATGAATTGACTTTAAAATAGCTGGGTTGCTTTCTGACTGATTGAGAGAAAAAGATATAAACCAGATTCATTCACTGTTTAGAAGACTTGAAATGTTGTGACCTCTTATCACCAAGTATTGCATATATATATATATATATATATATATGCAAGATCATAATCATGGAGAGTTTGACCAGCCGATTATATTGTTCATTTAACTACCTGTGTGCCAGTTTGAAAGAGTCTCACACGTTACATTGCATGGAAATAGTAGTATAGGAAGGACAAAGGGGTGAGCTCTGTTCTTGGATTTGAACTTGTGATTCCAGGGAGTCTACGTATTTTAAACTGGAGATTTAGGTCATTAAGACATTTCTTGTTGCCATCAACATTTACCTGTTGCAAAGGTAACACAATATTTCCCTTGTAGACACATCCCCAATCACAATTTTGATACTTCAAGGTCATGAATTTGTTCCGGTACCATTGTTTGCAATAGTGTTAAAGGTCTTCCTACACAATACATAAAATGCAAGATGAATTGCCGAATTATATACCATGCCAGCTTTAACCAGTCATCCAGTTTTGCACTTGTAACTCCGCAGGCACTCTTTTACACCCATAGTGATTTGTGGGAACAATTAATGTCATCGTACCCACCTATCATGTACTTTGATATCTAAAGCCCACAAATTGCAGGCAGAAAAAAACCCCAGACACCAGTGTTTGGAATTGTCACTTACTCCTCTCAATTACTTCTGGAGACATTTCTCAAGATTAGCCATTACAATTTCTCTGTATATTGGGATAATGTTTAACTGTGTCAACATCCATGCTAAAAGCTTTTCCTACTTTAGAGAACTGAACCATTTGCAGTTGAACTAGGTGTACTACAAATCAGGGTCATAACTAAGGCGGGGCAAGCAGGACAGCTGCCCAGCGCACAAAGCCAGAGGGGGTCAAAAAAATGGGGTGGAGCAGGATCAGGCCTAGCAGTGTCGGCCCAGCTGCATAGGCCCCAAACCCCTGCAGAGTTGGGCCCAGGATGATCAGGTGGAGCCCAGGCTGCTCAGAACCCCTCTTCCCCACAGGATCGCAGAACCAATGAGCCCAGCCGGAGCAAGCTCTCCCCATAGTGCTAGGACCATGGCAGCAGATGGGCAGGACACTGAGTTTCACCAGCTCCCACCGGGAAGTACTGACTCATGGGCTGGCCCTGCCACTGTGACAGGGAGCATGACACTGCTCCCACCTCTAATGGGTGTCTGGGAGGCTGAGCAGGGCAACCCTCTGTGCCCTGAGACCCACTCCCTGGCAGGAGTGCTAGGTGGGCAGAGCGGATGAGGCACAGGGATGCCCATTTTTCCAGGGGCTGCAATTGACTAGGGCCCCTTAGCCACTGGGTCCCATGAGCACAATGGCTAATCTGCCACTGCTCCTAATACACAGACACCGCTCCAGTACCCCCCAAATACCCGCTTTGGAACCCCCCCATGCACCCTCTTAGTAATACATACCCCCCAGCACCTCTGAACTGTAACCTCCCCTCCAGTTTCTCCTCCTCACCTAGCAGATGTCACATGCTGCATCTGGGACCTGTGCCACCTACTGTTGCTGCCAGATTTTATGATGTTTTATTTTTTATGGTGTCCGTGTCTCATTTTTTCCATGTTCACTCCAATGTTGTAAATGCTTTAACTGGGTTGATTTCTAAAGCAGGCCTATGGAACAGTATCAGTTTATCTTATCTTATCTTATCAAAAGATAAGTTCATCTATACAAAAAAAAATTTCCAATGATTATCCCAAGCTAGTGAGATAAACTATAATCAAAATTGCCGTCAGAAACACCACAAAAAGAACCTTTTTGTGCTGTCTATATTCAGATATATAAACGATATTCAATAAAAAGAAAGTTGCAACAAAGTTCCTTTCAGAGTTCTAACCATCGGCTGAAGAAACAGAATGCCAAAAGATAAAATTATTAAAGATTCCTGGAATTTTTTTCCCCCATAAGCATAGTAAGAAGGGTAAAATGCAATAACACATTGATGATGGCTCAGGGAAGAAATCAAAATAAACCAATGGGAAACTCCCAGCAGTGCTGAAGGACCAGTGAAACACTGCCATGGGCAATCTCACCTCAATTGTTCTTTTAATACATGGGCAAATGAAATAAATATTCCTGTAACCACTGTCTATGTCTGACGATTAAACAGCTGATATAATAAGATGCTCAGAAGATAAAGTCACCATCACCTTTAAGTCAGAATTAGCTCTCCTGATATTATGTATTATGAAGTATGATATTTGCACTATATAGACAACAACATCTCATAACTGTGTATTTAGTGCTCGTGAACATCAAGTCAACAGCATCAGGCATCTTGAGCCATTTGGTTTAATACTAGTTCTTCAAGTTGCTCGTCACTCAGGGAAACCTGAGGCATGATCTGTGAATATCAGGACACTAAGGTCCAGAGTTTTAAAGGTATTTAGACGTTGCTGCACTCAGCATTGCAATGCCTAACTAATTTAGGAGCCTAAATCTGAATTTAAAAGGGCATTTAGGCACTTAGGAGCCTAAATCGTATTTACGAAGCCTAAATACCTTTAAAAATTTGGACCTAAATTTACCTTTCTTGTTCTTATATTAGAACTGCATCCATATATTATATTGGCATAAAGACAGAACTGTCAAGGAGAGACGGTTAATATGGTGGCAAATTTAGCAGGAGGAAATCTGTGGGGGCTAATATGTGGACAAAAGTAGAAGGCTAGTATGAAGTACAATTACTTCTTCTTACAGTTCAAGATTAAAAAAAATAAAATAGGCTGGAAGTCAAAGGCACACATGGTGACAAAGGAAAGAAATGTGAGGATATCTTGTGGATGTATCTACATCCAGAAGAAAAGGTGAATGCAAGTCAATAAACTAGCTGTTAAGGTTAAAATAGTGATATTTAATAACGTTTCAGATGGATTGTAGGTTTGGCTGCAGTATAATCCTGGTAATTTCACTGAAAAGAGGAACAAAAAGAATGGAAACAAACTAAGTACTGGTAATGTATAATAAAAGTACAATGTTACGAGTGAGTAAATGCAAAAATAATAATTATAAAAAAAGAATTCCGGGCATCAGAAGTCATACAGACTGGAATATGTGGTAGTTGTAGATGATTTACACATACAGTACCACTTTTAGTGAGAAAAGCATTGTAGGAAAAGGTTACGGTGAGAGTGAAATTTCAGCATATCTTGATTATGAGCAATGACCTGAAGGATGAGGTTTGTATTGGAATACTTTTGAGTGTGGATGCCATCCTACAGAGGTATGTTGATGTGTTTCAGGATGAAGGATATTTAGATGAAAAATACAAATTGGAAGTGTATACAAGTGTGGAGCCCACCCAATGCCCCAAAATGAGAGTGCCTGTAGTTAAGCTTTAAAAAGGAAGAGCTGCATAGCTTGGTTAATAAGGAGTGAGACCTGGGGACTTTTGGATGCCAACTGGCAGAGGCCTTAAGGGGTTACAGGAATCCCTTCGATATTTACAGTCTAGTTCACCAAAGATTGTCATATAAAGTCTCTCATGAAAACCTGTGACATTTTGGTCCTCTTAATCACAGTGAGATGTATGTTCAAGTAATATGTAAGGAGTTATGTATATGTACTAAAAATATGTTCTCTAGGTCTGTGAGTTAAGTCCGGAAGAGAGAAAGAGATGCTTATCTTACTCTTGCTGGTCATATGCAAACTAAGCATTGTATAAAGAAAAGGAGGACTTGTGGCACCTTGGAGACTAACAAATTTAATTTGTTAGTCTCCAAGGTGCCACAAGTCCTCCTTTTCTTTTTGCGGATACAGACTAACGTGGCTGCTACTCTGAAACCTGAGTATTGTATGGTTCACAGTGAGCATCCACTCACAAGTCTTAGCTGAATGCTAATGAAAGATTATGAAATTTTGAGAGAGAAGCAGTTAACAGAAAGAAGTAAACAGCAGAAGCTATCCTGTTTAGGTGTAAGAATGAATTTTTGGAACTATATCTGCGGTATTGATGAACCCCTAGGTATTCCTTCAGTCTGTGAGGACAAGCTGTCAGGAGGTGTGATCTTATAAGAAGGGGTCTCAACCAGCAGATTGAAAATGCTGGAGAAAAAACTTGCGGTAAGCTATTTTATAGGACATAGGGGAACACCTTATTAATTTAGTCTCTCAAAAACGTGTTATGACATTGTTTTATATGTAGCCCTTTGTTCACAGCTCTCACACTAGTATTTTTATTTGAAAAACTATTCTTTCTTAAACAAATGTCCTTTTGTTTTATAATTGAACTCAACTGCTGTGTGTGATACATGCGCAGTGGTCTAAGGTGAAACTGGTAAACTGTAGTACACTGTTCCTTTGGGAACAGAGGATCTGGGATTTCTATGGATATATGGTGTCCTGGGCTGGACACCACTGGGGGACACTTTGAAGGGACTCAGGTGCATATTAATAAGAATACATTTGGCTCCAGAGGAGACTTAACCAAAACTAAACTAAGGTCCTGAAGGCGTGCCTGCCTATTATCATCATAGCTGTAGATGCTTTCATTATTGGAGAAGAAGGCTATGTGAAGAGATCATGGGCAGAAAGTAACATTTTGGGAAAGATATAGGCAGAGAAATATCAAATTGAACCTGGATAGTCTGGAACTGCATTGTCTTTGTCTTAAGAAAAGAAAGAAGTGCCATACATCACACAGTTGACAGTGGAAGAAGTAAAGTCTGATCGGGAAAAAATCATAAGGCTGCCATGTCCCACAAGTATATGTGGAAGTCAAAAAGCCCTTAAGGACTGTGTTGAAATTGTGTGACCTCTTGCAGAGAAGCATGAGTCTTTGAGACAATTAATACTTAGCCCTGGTCTACACTACGAGTTTAGGTCGAATTTAGCAGTGCTAGATGGATTTAACCCTGCACCCATCCACATGATGAAGCCATTTTTGTTGATTTCAAGGGCTCTTAAAATTGATTTCTGTACTCCTCCCCGATGAGGGGATTAGTGCTGAAATCAACATCGCCGGGTTGAATTTGGGGTAATGTGTATGCAATTCAACGGTATTGGCCTACGGGAGCTATCCCAGAGTACTCCATTGTGACTGCTCTAGACAGCACTTTCAACGCAGATGCACTAGCCAGGTACACAGGAAAAGCACCGGGAACTTTTGAATTTCATTTCCTGTTTGGCCAGCTCGGTGAGCTCATCAGCAGAAGTGACCATGCAGAGCTCATCAGCACAGGTGACCATGGAGTCCCAGAATCGCAAAAAAGCTCCAGCATGGACTGAACAGGAGGTACTGGATCTGATCACTTTATGGGGAGATGAATCTGTGCAATCAGAACTCCGTTACAAAAGACAAAATGCCAATATATTTGAAAAAATCTCCAAGGGCATGATGGACAGAGGCTATAACAGGGACCCGCAGCAGTGCCGCGTGAAAATTAAAGAGCTCAGGCAAGCCTACCAAAAAAAACAAAGAGGCAAACAGCCGCTCCGGGTCAGAGCCCCAGACACACCGCTTCTACTATAAGCTGCATGCAATTCTAGGGGGTGCCCCTACCACTATCCCACCCTTGTCCATGGACACCTGCAAGGGGGGAGTCTCACACAAGGATGAGGATTTGGGGGACGAGGAAGATGAGGAGGAGGATAGCGCACAACAGGCAAGCGGAGAAACTGTTTTCTCCGACAGCCAGGAACTGTTTATCACCCTGGAGCCAATACCCTCCCAACCCTCCCAAGGTGGGCTCCCAGACCATGAAGCCAGAGAAGGCACCTCTGGTGAGTGTACCTTTGTAAATATAATACATGGTTTAAAAGCAAGCGTGTTTAATGATTATTTTGCTGTGAAGACTTGGGGTGCATTTGAAGCCAGTACAGCTACTGGAAAAGTCTGTTAACGTGTCTGGGGATTGAGTGGAAATCCTCCAGGGACATTATTAAGGGGACATTCAGAGGTGGCCGTTCCTGCTGGGCTGTTTGCCTGTGGCTGAAAAGAAATCATCCCCACTTTTAGCCACGTGGTATGGAGGCCGTTCACGCTGAGCTGTTCACGTTTGGCTGGCCGGAATTTTCCCGATACTAGTCACTCAGTGGGAGAAGGGGTAAAGCAATCATCCCAGAGAATTGGGATGGGGTTTAGTTGGGTTTGCGCTGTGCGTTAACCCAAAAACCGCAGCCCCTCCTTTTAAATGGCCAACCCAATGGGTCCTTCTTATGGGAAAGGAGGGTGCTGCTGTTTGAAACCATTCCCACGTCATGAAGGTTGAAGAAGCCAGAAGACTGTGGCTTACCATGGCTGCCTGCAAGCTGAATTCTGTTGCCCAGCCCTGCGTGTGTGATCTCACACCAAACCGGCAGGCCCTCAATATAAGAGGGAAAATGCGACCTTGTACCGAAAGCACATGTGCTATGAAATGTTAACAGCTTGGTTCACGGTGAAAGAGTCTATTAAAATGTGTCTTTTACTACTACTCTCCCATTTTTTCCTCCTGCAGCTGCAAATGTTTCAATGCTTTCCCATCATCTCCACCCCAGAGGCTAGCGCAGATAAGAAGGTGAAAAAACCGCACTCGCGATGAAATGTTCTCTGAGCTCATGCAGTCCTCCCTCACTGAAAGAGCTCAGCAGAATGTATGGAGGCAAACAATGGCAGAGTCCAGGAAAGCAGAAAATGAACGTGAGGACAGGAGGGACGAGCAAGATGAGAGGCTGCGGGATCAAGAGGAGAGGTGGCGGCAGCGTGATGAGAGGAGGCAGGATGCAATGCTGAGGCTATGGAGGGATCAAAATGATATGCTCTGGCGTTTGGTGGAGCTACAGGAAATACAACAGGAGTCCAGACCGCCGCTGCTTCCCCTGTGTAACTGCCCGCCGTCCTCCCCAAGTTCCATAGCCTCCTCACCCAAATGCCCAAGAATGAGGGGAGGGTTCTGGGAACCCAACCACTGCCCGAGCAACAGAAGACTGGCATTCAATAAGTTTTGAAGTTTTCAACTGCCCACTGCCCAAGCAACAGAAGGCTGGCATTCAATAAGTTTTGAAGTGCAGTGTGGCCTTGTCCTTCCCTTCTCCCCTCATCCACCACCCCACCAGGTGCTTCCTTCCTCCCCCACCCCTCCCGGGCTACCTTGGCAGTTATCCCCCTATTTGTGTGATGAATTAATAAAGAATGCATGATTTTGAAACAACAATTACTTTATTGCCTCTGCTAGTGGTGATCGAAGGGGGGAGTGCGGTTGGCTTACAGGGAAGTAGAGCAAACCAAGGGGGCGGGTTTTCATCAGGAGAAACAAACAGAACTATCACACCGTAGCCTGGCCAGTCATGAAACTGTTTTTCAAAGCTTCTCTGATGCGCACCACGCCCTCCTGTGTTCTAACCACCATGGTGTCTGGCGGTGTGTAATCAGTGGCCGGGCAATTGGCCTCAACCTCCCACCCCGCCATAAACGTCTCCCCCTTATTCTCACAGATATTGTGGAGCACACAGCAAGCAGCAATAAAATGGGAATATTGGTTTCGCTGAGGTCCAACCAAGTTAGTAAATTGCACCAGCATGCATTTAAATGTCCAAATGCACATTCTACCACCATTCTGCACTTGCTCAGCCTATAGTTGAACAGCTCCTTACTACTGTCCAGGGTGCCTGTGTATGGCTTCATGAGCCATGGCATTAAGGGGTAGGCTGGGTCTCCAAGGATAACTATAGGCATTTCAACATCCCCAACAGTTATTTTCTGATCTGGGAAGTAAGTCCCTTCCTGCAGCTGTTCAAACAGACCAGAGTTCCTGAAGATGCGAGCACCATGTACCCTTCCCGGCCATCCCACGTTGATGTTGGTGAAACGTCCCTTGTGATCCACCAGTGCTTGCAGCACCATTGAAAAGTATGCCTTGCAGTTTATGTACTGGCTGCCAAGGTGGTCCGTTCCCAAGATAGGGATATGCATTCCATGTATTGCCCCACCACAGTTAGGGAATCCCATTAGTGCAAAGCCATCCACTATGACCTGCACATTTCCCAGAGTCACTACCCTTAATATCAGCAGCTCAGTGATAGTGTTGGCTACTTGCATCACAGCAGCCCCACTCCAAATTGATTACTAACTGACTGGTAGCTGTCTGGCATTGCAAGCTTCCAGAGGGCTATCACCACTCACTTGTGAACTGTCAGGGCTGCTCTCATCTTGGTATTCTTGCACTTCAGGGCAGAGGAAAGCAAGTCACAAAGTTCCATTAAAGTGCCCTTACCAATGTGAAAGTTTTGTAGCCACTGGGAATCATCCCAGACCTGCAACACTATGCAGTCTCACCAGTCTGTGCTTGTTTCTCAGGCCCAGAATTGGCATTCCACTGTATGAGCCTGCCTCATTGCCAACAGGATGTCCAAATTGCCGGGCCCGTGCTTTGAGAGAAGTCTGTGTCCATGTCCTCATCACTCTCGTCACCGCACTGCCATCACTTCCTCAGGACAAGATTCTAGATTTATGAGCATCCCTGAGATTTATGGGTACCCACCATCCTGTCTCCAACACACCACTTCCTGTCCCTGATCTCACTCACCCTGGCACAACTCGTGAGCTGAGGCTTGTGAGTGAGGGCAACATAGATCCACTTATGTTAGTTCCCTATACTAAGGTAATTCTCCCCTGACCCCTTGCAGCTCATTTATAGCACCCATATGCTGCTGAATTGTCATTGATGGGCCGGAGCAAGGAGCAAAAATCTACCCCTACACTCCTTTCTCTATAGAAACAAAGATGAATCATAGTAGATAATATCTATTGGACATTACTTAAGACCATTGCACTACTATTACATATTTTTGCTAGTCTTGCTGGAGAACCTAACCATAGACTCAGGTCTCCAATCCATGCATGTGCATGGCAATACTCCTTTCATAATGTTAGTTTTATTTCTGGCCTCCCTGTTGCTTGGAGCTGTCTAAAATTCACAACACATCACTTGGGTAACATGATTTTGTTGTTGTCATATTGTTTGGATCAGACCATATTTTCCTTTTTCACAAAAGCAGTCCCACTGAAATCCTGCTCACCTTAGTCAACTAATTAATTTGGGTTATAACTCCCACTTGAATTAGAAGAACAGAATTTGTCCCTTTATTGAGACCTAATACTCACCATGAAGAATGAGCCTTCTTGGGTGACAGATCATGAAGGGTTGGGTCACAGAAACCCTCCTGGGACTGCCACCTGATATGCTGGAACTACCTCTGAGCCCGTTTTCCCTGGCAGCTTGAGACTTCATTACCTTGCCTGCTTGTGCCAGACATGCTAGCCTGCTACAAACACAGACCCAGGTCTGAACCACGCCCCGCAAAAGCTGCAGGCTTAACTGAAAACAGCTTAAGAAGTGCTCCTGTCTGCAACACCCAGATACCCAGTTCCCAATAGATCCAAACTCCAAACAAATCTGCTTTATTTTGTATAAAGCTTATACAAGGTAAACTCAAATTGTTTGCCCTCTGTAATACTGATAGAGAGATATGAACAACTATTTGCTCCCCCAGGAATTAACTGCTTGCTCTGGGTTAATTAATAAGTAAAAAGTGATTTTATTAAATATAAAAATTAGCATTTAAGTAATAACAGACAGAACAAAGTGAACTACTAAACAAAATAAAGTAAAGCATGCAAGTCTAAACAACTACTAAACAAAATAAAAGTAAATAAACAAATAAATAAATAAATAAAACTACTAAATAATAAACTAAATAAACAAATAAATAAATAAATAAATAGAACTACTAAACAAAATAAAGTAAAGCATGCAAGTCTAAGCCTAATACAGTAAAAAATTAAATGCAGGTAAATCTCACCCTCAGAGATGTTCCAATAAGCTTCTTTTACAGACTAGACTTCCTCCTAGTCTGGGTCCAGAAATCACTCACAGCTCTGTAGTTACTGTCCCTTGTTCCAGTTTCTTTCAGGAATCTCTTTGGGGTGAAAAGACTATCCCTTGAGCCAGTTGAAGACCAAATAGAGGGGTTTCCAGGGGATTATATAGTCTCTCTCTTGTGGGTGGAAACCCCTCTCTCCCCCTGTGTAGAATCATAGCTACAAGATGGAGTTTTGTAGTCACATGGGCAAGTCACAGGTCCATACATGACTCAGTTCTTTACAGTTCTTAACATGCCCCACATGTTAGCCCAAATGTTCCCAGGAAAGCTCAGATGTGGATTAGAGTCTATCAAGGTCCATTGTTACCAAGTACTTCCACTTACTTGAATAACCCCTTCACACTATGTTGACCAAATCTGCTTTAGGTGCTTTCTACAGCAAATGTTTTATATACAAGCATTGAGCCAACGTTCATAACTTCAGATATAAAAATGATACATGCATACGAATAGGATGAATACATGCAGTAGAACATAATCTTTGCAAGGATATGTTACATGGCATATCTAGCATAAAATATATTCCAGTTATGTCATATATACACTTATAAACATATTTCTATAAAGCATTATGGGGTGCAACGTCACATCAATTATGAGGCTGAGTTACACCACTTAAACAGTTAAACAGTTCTCTACAGCTCTAATCATGATCTAGTTTCAACTAGGAAAATCTTGAGACCAACTAAATTTAGAGTGATAAACTTTTTTTAAACTAACTTTGTTTAACTAGCAGTTGACACATGGTCTCTGAAATGCACGTACAAATTATAGTTTTCTATATGCTACAGACGGGTTTGTTGACTCTGTTGAATGTAGATCCTCATCTGTCATTTAACAACCATCTGGTGTTTGTTGGCAATGCATCATTTTATCATCTGTAGGATATTGTTCATCTGAGGACTCTACTCCCTAAGCAAATCTTGAGATAATAATATATACAACCTCATCACATCTTTTATCTGCTATGGCAAATCTTTGTTTGAGGATTTTTGAGAAATCAAAAATATACATTTTAAAGATTTTTCAAACCTGGCTGCTTAAAGCTAGGCTCCTAAATCCATGGTCAAGCATGTAAATAAAAGCAATGGCAGCAGAAACTCCCATTGAATACAATCAAATTTGTAGGACTGAGCCCTCCTGTGTAGAAGGCCACTGATATTTAAGAGCCTGAATACAGATTTAAGAGTCTAATTTTGGGCACCCACATCTGAAAACTTCAGGCCACAATATTTTATTTTTCAAATAACAGTTTGACAAATGTCTCTCTAATTTCCAACTGCTGTTCTGATTTTTTATTAGATAATCATTAGGGCACTGGTTTCAATAGGAAAGAAGTGATGGTTTCCCAGAATTTGATTTCCTGCCAAAATTTGAAATTATATGCAAGTACAATATGAAAATTATGCACAGTTCCTGCCAAGTGCATACTACTGTAAAAGCCATTTGAAACTCTACCAACTTTAGAATAGAGTTTGATTCCAGATTATTCTTGCACTTTTAGATACAATCACAGATTGGTCTCCTGTTTCCTTATTTACAATTGTATCTCATATTTGTGTCCATTTCACTAATTTAAGGATAATATTTGATAAGGCTACATAAAATAGTTCCACAATCTATCATTAAAGGGGAACAGTTCTGCTGATTTCAATATTGCTTGAAGATAAGCATGTGTGAAAGATTTTGCAGGTTCAGGGACTTGTTAAACACAAGTTTTGGGGTATAGTTTTGAATATAGATAAATATAAACCAGGGAACCTGAAGCCTAGAATTGTCAACAGTTAACATACATCTCTTTTAGATGAGTCAGATATTCTCACAGTTGATTATATTGTGTTTGCAGTTTCTTATATTCATGTTATGTTTCTAGACTAATAGCACTTGGAGCTAATAATATGGTGGTGGTGGTAACGAACTGCACAGATAGTAGAGGACAAAAAAGGGTGGAAGTTTCAAAGTGGTCTAAAGGAGTTGAGTCCCTAACTCCCTAGGGCTCCTTTGGAAGTCTCCTAATTAAATAACACAGTGGTTTTGTTTGTGAAGTTTGATGGTCAGAATCCCCTGGGGAAAGAACAGAGAGGAATATTTCCCTCTAAACAACGGAGGAAAGGAGCTACCAGGATGATGGAAGTTTGAGTTTGTTGCTTCTGTTCTGCTTTATTCTCCTGATTAAAGTTACCAGAACTCTGCCTACTGGTGAACTGGGGATATTTTTAGAGATTACTTTGGCTGTCTTTGCCTGTCTGAAGATTTTTTTAAGGTGTTTGACACCAAGGCAGAATATTCCAGAGAAATAGTTATTTAATTCCTAAATTCTGCCGTGAACATTTTTTGCAGAAAGGAATCACACCATCTCTATTTTATCCTCCCCCAAATCCCCACCATGTCTCCTCTTTCTTCATCTTAGCCCTATAATCCTATATAATGAAAGAAATGTCTATGAAAGTGTCTTTTAAATGATATCATCTGCTATCAACTGTTTGGAAATGAAAATGTATACATTTGTCACATGGATTGTTAAACTAAAAGGTTTGTGTGAGCGCCATCAAGAAAAAACTACACACTCTGAGAAATCAATAAGATACATAAATGTAATCCCATCTGCCACATGGTTCCCAGCAGCAGTAAGGACTGGGTTAAATCTATCTAGCGTACCTCTTGAAGAACAAAAAATCTGGCTTGAGCCTCCACCCAGAATACAGGGGAAAATAAATAAATTCTCCCGAGGTTGCCCTTAGTAGCTAGAACTTCCTCTTTCACAAGCACTCCAAGTCTATATGAAAAATGAGGGAGTTTGGGGAAAAAACGGGACATAGAATCTGGAAAAACTCAGAAATAAAATCACATTAAAATAAAGATTAAAGCACTCTATAAATCTGCAGTAGTCTTGTCAAAGGTTAATGTCTCAAGGTAACCCCATTGGAGTGAGAGCAGGTACCTCATTTACCTCCTGTTTTGTTCTCTGGGCAGCTGCAACTCTGTGGTCCAGTTCTGAAGTATGATATACAGTCCTTCAGCTGTGCCTTTTAATGAGTCCACCCACTTTTAGGGGATATAAAGCAGTCCAAACAAAAGGAAAATACTTCCCCAACTTCCTTTCTCATGCAAGCAAGTGGAAAGCAGAATCTAAAGTCCCACAGGCAGTCTCAGGTCCCCACTCCTCAGTGTGAGTAATGCTGGGGCTTAATCCTAGGGGCATTTCAACACCTAGCCATATCACTCCACACACCCCAAGCCCACTTACACTTTGGGTCCGTGAGTAGCAGTAGTCTGGGAATATGAGGGTAATGTTCTCAGCAGATCTGAAGCTGACTTGCCCAGTCTGACTTTGAGGCACCATCACCTGACTCAGCTTTGTGATTCAGCTCAATGAAAGGTATTCACTGAAGTCACCTCAGCTCTGCTACCGCCCCACCAGTCTCCCTCTTCTAAGGCATCCTAGCTGTGTTGCACTTTAGGCCTGCACGCTGAAAGTGTTCCTTTAGCCTTGGTAAATCATATTGTATTGGATCAGTCTCCACTGCCCTGTCTCAATGCCGCTGACTGGCAAGGGGCCCTACTGCAGGATAGTGATATCCATGACACTGTGATTACAAAAAGAAAGGAGTGAAATCCGGCAAGGATTATTCCACTTTTCAGAGGCTAAACTGCTATTAAGGGACTGGAGTAAATGGAAGCTGATTAATGGCATGTTGCACAGAATAACAGCAGGCACTTTACAAAATCTGAAGCAATTAGTGCTACCAAGGAACTACAAAGTCCTCACCATGACATGCTTGAATGATAGTTTCAGATATTTGGGAATTGAGAGAACCCAGGAAGTCATTCAGAGTCAATTCTATTGGCTCAATAATGACTGAGGACATTTCAAAGAAATGTGAGTGTGTTCAGAGGAAAGCCTTACTCACCAGAACATCACCAGCAGCAAACCTTTGGAGCTGATATGCATTGATTTCCTGTCCCTAGAAACATATAGACAGAATGTTGGGAACACTACAGTTGCACAAGTGCTGTGAGAGAAATACTTTTTAATGTATGGATTTATGGTTCAGATACACTTAGACCAGGGGAACAAAAAAAAACTTTGAAAGTCAGCAGTGCTGAGAATGACTAGAAATAAGTCCAGGACTTATCAGCCACAAGATGATCCTCAGCCAGAAAGATTTAATCAGAACTTCTGAACATGCTGGGGACTTTATGTCCAAAGGAGACTTCAGATTGGACCCAGCACATTGCATTTTTGGCTCATGCATGCAATGCCACGAAGAACAATGCTATGGGAGTTACATGATATTGTCTGATGATTGCGTGAGAACTCTGATTACCCATAGACTTTTGTTTTGGTGTATTGGAGAATGGAGACAACCATGAGACTTACCCTCAATACATTGCAAAATTGAGAGAGAAATTTAGAAATAACTTTCCATAGCAGCAGCCCATGAGAACTCAGATAGGAACAAGCATTGGTATGACAATAAGGTGTGTTCTCGAGAACTCCTGCTGGGGGATAGAATTTTGCTACAAAATTTGTGTGACTGGCAAACACAAAATAACTGATGGCTGGAAGGCTTCATCTTACCTTGTAGTGGAAAATTTAGGAAGCCTGCTGATTTATAATATAAAATATGAGATTGGGTCTGGTCAAATAAAAACAGTACATAGGAATCGTCTTTTACTTGTAGGAGTATTAATAGATGTGCCTGAGCATCAAGAAGGCCATGTCCAGGAACATCAAGCTAAGGTTCGCAGTAGCCCCCGGGAGACAATCAGTCACTGCCTTGCACAGATGGCTATAGTAGTGAATCCAAGGAAGAAGAAACTAGTAGAGTTAGGGACTCAGTCCTGATTACTATGTGATCCTAATCAGGCCACAAGCTTCCAACCTTGGTAATCAAAACCCATGAGAAGTGAAGAGAGCCCAGCTCCTAACATTTTAAACCTAGAGGTGGAAACATACATGCCATTGGCTATCCTGCCAATGCTTCCAGCAGGGCCTGTGCATAGGGGACCAGTTCTACTCCAGATCCCCCTGAGGAAAGGAAGGACTTTGATTAAATTTCTGTTTGTTTGGATAGCTCTGACACACATGCATAGAGTACCTGTAGATTCTTGGAACCTTTTTCACTAAAGCAAGACGCAGAGTAATCAATGTTGGTATCCAAAGAATTCTTGGGACCCGTCAGGACATTAGACCAACGAGCAATCCAACCTCCACCTATGATACCTATAGTTAATAGGTGTGATAACTATTTTACCGACTAATCACCCTAATATACAATTAATCAGAGGTTGTAAGTGGAAAAATCTGTATATATAGCTTGAAGCTTTGTGGCAGCAATGGTTGGCATCCTAAGACCAATGGAAAGGTGGGGGGGTATAACTGAAGTAGTGTAATTATGTGATATGATTTGCCAGGATGACAAATTTCTGGCTGGAAAGAGAATGTTAGACGATATTCAGAAGCTTCTGAGTGGCAGAAACTCTCTTCTCCCTGTGAGTACAAAGGTACCAGCTACAGAGAACCTCTCTTACATATGTTGTATATCCCTAAATCGACCAGTTGTATTTGGAAATTAACCTAATGGTACCAAACTTCCATTCTGGTGAAGTTTGAACCTTGAGAGGGAGAAGGGGAAAGATATCTCTTCTTGTTGAGAGAAACTCATCTCCAAGCAGCAAGGATTCTGCCCCCAGGCCCTAGATGCTTCTAACTTCCCATACTGATGATCCTGGCAGCTGTGTAGACATACCCTTTAAGGCCAAGAACTCCAGTTTGTGTACAGGGTAGCAAATCTCAGTGTCAGAGAGTCCTTGGCTAGCAAAGGCCACAGGTTTCCATTTTCCTTCAACTTCTTGGTACAACAGTGCACTCCAACCTTCCAAACTGGCATCGGTATAGAATAAGAGGCTTGCTTAGCAAAGACTAAGACTGAGATATGAGTTAAGCAATTAATGATCTCCCTAATGGCCTTTTTCACATTTTGTTTTCCCATCAATTCCTACAGACTTTTAAGGGATCATAATGTTTCTGTTCAGAAGGCTTTTGGACTTCTTAACTTCTGCCTTATGGTTCCTTTTAATTTGCTGACTGGTATCCCCGGTGAGATCATTCAGTGGGTTTAAAACAATATAGTATAATTCTTTATACTCGATATAGCTGCAGTAGTCCATTCAGCTCCCTCACAGTCAGTCATTGTCATTGCCAACAGGCAAAAGTGCCTTGGACACTTCACTTTACCCACTGCAAACACCACTCATGGTGCAGGTCAGTGAATAATGGTAGTCCAGGTGTTAAAGGTGCTTTCTGCAGATCTGGCTTCCACCCTGCTGCTAAGCCAGTCCCACCCCGAGACACCTTTACCTGACCCAGCTTTGTGATTCAGCTCAGTTTAAGTGCCGAGTAGGGAGGGACTCACGAGGTTGCCTCAGCTCTGCTACCCTCCCCCCGCCCCCAGTCTCTGCTGAAGATTGCTCTCTGCAATATAGATATGTAACATATGTAAAAATGAACAGATAACGTTTGGCAAAGTTATAAATAACTGAAGACGGGGTCTCATAATGAAAAGTGTTGGGCAACCTCAAGTACAGGCCATGCTACCTGCACTGCCTATTATAAAATAACTAAATAATGTTGCAGCACTACAATAGCAGTGTTGTCAAAGAATGAGTACCAAGGCTACAGGTACCGATAATGATAGCCACGCCCACATCAATGGCAGATGGCTACCAGCTAGTGACAGAATAAAGTTACACATGTATTATTATTGTAAAAGTGTCCAAAAGTGTGTTAGGCATTTCAGAGGACATAGAAAGGCACAGTCTCTCTTCCAATCCAATTTTTTTTTGAAAATCCACTCTGCAGTTTGCATGTCCCTTTCAGTTTTGACATTAGCTTGAGGAGAACATGGGATGTTTATAATGCGATAGAAGTGTCATGGGGTGCTCTACTCACTACCTGAGCACCTTCTTGCGTCCACAGCTGGGGATCAGCTCTGCCAGTCTGACACCACTTCCTGCAGATGCACTCTCGCTCGCTCTCCCTCTCTTTCTCAGAACTTGATGGTTTTCTCTTTGTAGCTGGTCCCTGTAGTTTTCCCCTTCTGTGGTGGGAGGGGGGAAGAATTGTGTAGCAAAGTCTCTCTCTGCCAACTGTCCTAGGAAGTCTTCCAATTCAGTGCCCCCCACTGGTGCCACTTCCCGAGTGGCTGGTAGGGGAACACAGGCCTGCCTTCTTCTCCAGGTTCCAGCCCAGGGACTATACTATCAGCAGCTAATGTCTACACTGTGCCACACATTGCTGCTGTTTCCCTGGTCTCTTTCCTATGTTGTCCCTATAAGGTTCCTTTCCCACTCTCCTCTGGGCCAAGCTTCCTTCTCTCCCTAGCCTCAGAGAGAATAACTGCAGACCTCCTCCCTGAAGCCCCATTCTGCCCTCAGCTACTTGGCTTTATACAAGCCTCACCTTTTCCCGTCCAGGTGAGCTCCAGCCTTTAATCAGTCCTCGTTATTCCCTGGCTCCCCCTCCAGTTGCAGCACAAGGGGTTAATTGCCCCACCTAGTCACTTTAACCCCTTCAAGGACTATTGTGGGGTGAAAATCCCATCACATCAAGTTTTACTTGTCCATAAGTTTTATTAATTCTTTCCTCACAACTTGTGGGCAAACATATCTTCAGGCAAATCATGACGCTCAAACTGGTAAATGTAACAAGCATGAAGTTTCTGAGAATCTAGAAAAGTGGTCAACTGAAGCCAAATTCTTCTATTCCTGTAACTCAGATGTCAGCCCCAATAATTTTCCAGAGTTTCCTTGGCAGCTGAGTAATTAGTAATGGTACTGCAAACTGGATAAACTTGGTTTCTTGACATAACATAATTAGCTACAATCATTTGGATGCTATTTAAATTCTAGGTCATCAAATAGTTATATTTCCTCTTTCACAACCTCTTTAAATTCCTAAGTGCATCACTGAGTCTCATGAAGATACTGGGATAACTCTACCTTCTTCATGAAGTAACATTCCATCAAATTCTATAATGCTACTCCTCTCCAGGAAAAGAGTCATTATACAGTTAAGTACAATTCTAAATATTTAGGCCTACTACTTTTCACTAAAGTAACATTATCTGGAATTCCAGAAGTGCCCTATGTGATTTGTGACAACAGTAAATCAGACTTTGTTTTTTAAAGACTGCAGTCCTTTCAGAAACGTCAATTTCCTGAACCATTTGCAATGTTCTGCATTAGTCACATTCATAACAGCTGATATGATGTATCAGCAACCAACCAGGGCCTTGCCAGGGAAATTGTCTGTTTGCAGATTGTGCTTCATTTTATAGCGGCAGTAAACAGTAGCCATTACTAATTCATATGGTATTACATCTTTACATCAGGGGTCTAATTAGTAGTGATCAGTCAAAATTTAAAAGAATCTAGCTCATATATGTATTTTACCAATGTTTTACATGGCCATCCTGCAGTGAGACCCCCATCTCACTCTGCACATAACTATCCTCAGCAGCAATCATTGTTCTGGAACAATAGGCAACTGGCTTCAGCTGACTATCATGACCTTCCAGTAATACTGCCTCTAGTATTTAGTGAATGGCATTTGTGCTTATTCTAGTTGGCTAACTGGTACAATTGAAGATAAGAAATTATGCTGCAGGTATGAATCCTTATCTGAATGCCTGTTCTTGCAATGTGTTCCATGTGTACCTGATGATACTTTCATGAGTTGATTCAAGGGTAGTATTCTTCTTTTACTGAACACACTCTAAAACATGACCTATTTGGAAAACATGACCTATGAGAAAAGGTTATAAAAACTGGGCATGTTTAATTTTAAGAAAAAGTAGACTGAGGGAAGGACTTAGTTTTCAAATACGTAAAAGATGGTTATAATGAGGAGAGATCAAGTGTTCTCCATGCACACGGACGGTAGGACAAGAAGTAATCCTTTAATCTGCAGCAAGGGAGATTTAGGTTAGATTTGAAGAAAAACTCTGAGGATAATTTAAGCACTAGAATAAACTTCCAAGGGAGTCATTGGAGGTTTTTAAGAACAGGTTACGCAAACATCTGCCAGGGATGGTGTAGGTATACTTGGTCCTGCCTCAGCATGGTACTGGATTAGAAGGCCACTTAAGGTCTCTTCTAGACCTACACTTCTATGATTTAAAAAAGATAAAATGATCCAACCTTTTAGAAAATGTTATCAAATGAATTAACCATAAAAAAGAAAGGAAAGGAAGTTTGAAGCAAGTAAGCAATCTTTTAGATACAACAAGAATACTTTCATAGCGCAACCTCTTAAAAGCAAAATGTTGTTATAAAAATTAAAGCTTCTTGAATAGTAGTAAAATATTTATCAATTTATTATTTGATTAATTTCACTTGCATTTCTTAAATAATATATTTGCCAAATGATGTCTGGCCAACTATAAAACTAATTGATTACCAGGACATATTTAGCAAAAAAATGTTAAATGAAAAACATTAAAATGTGTTGAATAATATATGCATTGAAATCCATTAATTCTAAATAGACTAGTTCTACATGAACTCAAACTCACAAGTGGATACATAGCTAGGGAAATTCAAATAAAAATATTCAGTAACTTTCAGCAACACTTCAAAATACTACCGAGTACAAATATCTTATTGAATTAACCACCAAAATAAAGCACTTAAAGTTGCATGTGTCACAACATTAATTATCATTTTGATCAGAAGATTTCCTCTGTAGTGAGAACAGAGGGATTCTCCAATTGAATTTGATTTGCTTTACTTTTAATAAATGATTCCAATTGACCAGAATAATAGAAAACATGCAGATTGCTTTGAATCCTTTTGTGACATGTACAGAGGGAAAATTCTGTACCAAGATACATGATTTCCTAATAATCTAATAAAAATAATACCTATGGAGTTGTGTTGCCTCAAAAATATGAGCAACATTAGCAAATATTCACCACATAAAAGTATATTTTGATACTGCCAGTAAGGACAACATTTGTTTATCCTTGAAAGAATGAAAACAAACAAAGTTACACTCAAGGTCTGCTCCAAAGATTAATCTGGAAAGAAAGGATTCAGTGGTGACAGAGGGCACTGATATCCTACAAACCTTTGACAAGAGATACAACTTTTATTAGAGGAAGTAAATTCCTCTTGAATACCTACGCTTCCTGCAGATATTTTTCTAACAAAATCTAAGGACACGGACAATGATTTATGAATTCTTAGTTTCCCTGATATATTTATAGTCTTAAATGTGTTTTGACTTTCCATTCCTTCATAGCTAAATACGATTTTTAAGAAGCATTTCTACTGCCACTTCTAATGTTCTCTGCTTTCTTCCGTTCTAATGATCCCATCACTATTAGTCCATTTTTTTCAAGATGTCAAAAGATACCTCCACTGTGCCTAAATGGAAACCTAATTAAAAAGGAATCTTACAAATAATCCAGAGTAATCTCTTCCATTTTATTAACAGAATTTGTCAAATTGTATAGCTAGTGAAATGTTGGAATCAGTTGCTAAACTTTCACTAAAAAGAACAGGAGTACTTGTGGCACCTTAGAGACTAACAAATTTATTAGAGCATAAGCTTTCCTGGCTACAGCCCACTTCATCGGATGCATAGAATGGAACATATAGTAAGAATATATATATATATATATATATATACACATACATACAGAGAACATGAAAAAGTGGTGTAAGAGACTAATTAATTAAGGTGAGCTATTAGCAGGAGAAAAAAAACTTTTGTAGTGATAATCAACATGGCCCATTTAGACAGTTGACGAGAAGGTATGAGGATACTTAACATGGGGAAATAGATCATCTATTCTCACAGCCAATAACATTAGGTGGGAGCTAAGAGGTTGTCTGTGAAGGCACTGGACAGAAAACAACTAGGATGAAGTCCATGAGTTCCTCCTTATTTCCCTGAGCCTCTCTCTTTCTGTGACAGACCATCAGTGTGGCATAAGCAGCTATGATCTAGAAAACTGCTTTTCTATCACCAATATGAAGAAAGAAGCAAAAGGTTTAAATGCAGCAGACCTCAGATTAACATCTAGACTTCTGGAAAAGGCCCCAGACTGGTTCTACACCTGCTTCATGCTAACCCATATACAGAAATTGGCAGCAGCAGGCTCAAAATTCAGTCTACCCATAGCCTACCCTCTGCCCAAAATTTTGTGTTTCTGACAGGTTGGATGCACAACTGCCTAGATAGTGAATCATCTCAAGAGGCTGCATTTCCTTCACAGTTTTTAATTTCTTCAGATCAGGGCTTCTACTTTGCTTATTTATATGTTGTCCTGGGAAGTCTAATTGTTTCTGCCAAGCAAGAATTTCTTTTTTTGTTGAGCTTTATATCTGAAGACTTGATTGTTTCCAATATACTAGACAGACTTTTGACATATTTCATTTCTGCATGACCATATGCCATAAGGATATTGTTCATGTAAGAAAGCACCTCTTTCATAGCTCTGTCATTTTCCTCTATAAGATCTCAGATGCAATAGTAATGCCAAGCGGAAATCTGTGGAAATAGTATCATCCAAGTGCTATGATAAGGGGTTACCATGTTGCTGTCTGACTGTGGAAGAACCAACCAAAACCAACCTGTGGAATGTAGAAGTGAAAATATTTGGAAACCTAAGATTCTCAAAAGGATGTTGCTAGTGAGCAGAATGTCCCTCTCTATTTCAACTGTTTTGTTTAGTTGCGGTCATCAAATGTGTGCACTGTCGTTTTTCCTAAGCACTCTAACCACAGGTTCATGCTTCTGTAGAGGTCTGTAATTTTTTTCTCTAATGATTTTTTAAAGAATTCAAAAATTCAAAAACAAATTAATTATTCAGGTATTGAAAAGGAGCAATTATTAAATTTAAATTTTTCCATTATCTTTTAATTTTCCAGTTTGCCAAACTTTTGGTTCTCATTTTTAACCTTTGTCCTCCCCTTTCACCCCCTCATTTTCAACTTTCCACAAAAAGTGGGGGAAAGGAAGAGAAAGTAGTGAGAGGAAAAACACCCACACAAACCAAAAATTGAATTTTTGGTTTCCAAGGTTTTGTTGTAAAATTGGTACACTGTGAAAAAAATAGGGGAGAAAAGTTTATTTTTTTATCATTTTTTTAAATTGACTAGCTCTACTCCACATCTTACCGGTCTAATGATTTTTCAATGCTGAGAAGAATTGGAACGGAAATGCTTGAGGCTGTAAGGCTGCAGTCCTCAAACTGTGGCCTATGGACTACAAGTGGTCTGGGGAGAATGGTCAAAAATCAACACAAGGCTGTTTCATTTAAACCTAAACCTAAATAATCCGGAATGATGATCAAGTGTTTGCACTTTGTAGATGGTAAAATGTAAATAAAATAATCACAATGGGATTCAGTTAAGCTAGCTCAAAAAGTACATAACCAAATGGTTTAACACTTGTGAATAACACTTTCTAATCATAGAATCATAGACTATCAGGGTTGGAAGGGACCTCAGGAGGTCATCTAGTCCAACCCCCTGCTCAAAGCAGGACCAATCCCCAACTAAAACATCCCAGCCAGGGCTTTGTCAAGCCTGACCTTAAAAACTTCTAAGGAAGGAGATTCCACCACCTCCCTAGGTAACACATTCCAGTGTTTTACCACCCTCCTAGTGAAAAAGTTTTTCCTAATATCCAACCTAAACCTCCCCCACTGCAACTTGAGACCATTACTCCTTGTTATGTTATCCACTACCACTGAGATCAGTATAGATCTATCCTCTTTGGAACCCCCTTTCAGGTACTTGAAAGCAGCTATCAAATCCCCCCCCCCCGCAGTCTTCTCTTCCGTAGATTAAACAATCCCAGTTCCCTCAGCCTCTCCTCATAAGTCATGTGCTCCAGACCCCTAAGCATTTTTGTTGCCCTCCGCTGGACGTTTTCCTATTTTTCCACATCCTTCTTCTAGTGTGGGGCCCAAAATTGGACACAGTACTCCAGATGAGGCCTCACCAATGTCGAATAGAGGGAAACAATCACATCCCTCGATCTGCTGGCAATGCCCCTACTTATACATCCCAAAATGCCGTTGGCCTTCTTGGCAACAACGGCACACTGTTGACTGATATCCACCTTCTCGTCCACTGTAACCCCTCGGTCGTTTTCTGCAGAACTGCTGCCTGGCCATTCGGTCCCCAGCCTGTAGCAGTGCATGGGATTCTTCCGTCCTAAGTGCAGGACTCTGGACTTGTCCTTGTTGAACCTCATCAGATTTATTTTGGCCCGATCCTCTAATTTGTCTAGGTCCCTCTGTATCCTATCCCTACCCTCCAGTGTATCTACTTCTCCTCCCAGTTTAGTGTCACCTGCAAACTTCCTGAGGGTGCAATCAACACCATCCTCCAGATCATTAATGAAGATATTGAACAAAACCGGCCCGAGGACTGACCCTTGGGGCACTCCACTTGATACTGGCTTCCAACTAGACATGGAGCCATTGATCACTACCGTTTGAGCCCAACAATCTAACCAGCTTTCTATCCACCTTATCGTCCATTCATCCAGCCCATACTTCTTTAACTTATTGGCAAGAATACTGTGGGAGACCATGTCAAAAGCTTTGCTAAAGTCAAGGAACAACACATCCACCGCTTTTCCCTCATCCACAGAGCCAGTTATCTCATCATAGAAGGCAATTAGATTAGTCAGGCATGACTTGCCCTTGGTGAATCCATGCTGACTGTTCCTGCTCTCTTTCCTCTCCTCTAAGTGCTTCAGAATTGATTCCTTGAGGACCTGCTCCATGATTTTTCCAGGGACTGAGGTGAGGCTGACTGGCCTGTAGTTCCCAGGATCCTCCTTCTTCCCTTTTTAAAAGATGGGCACTACTTTAGCCTTTTTCCAGTCATCCGGGACCTCCCCCGATCACCATGAGTTTTCAAAGATAATGGCCAATGGCTCTGCAATCACAGCCTGTCATAAATATAAAGGGAAGGGTAAACCCCTTTGAAATCCCTCCTGGCCAGGGGAAAGCTCCTCTCACCTGTAAAGGGTTAAGAAGCTAAAGGTAACCTCACTGGCACCTGACCAAAATGACCAATGAGGAGACAAGATACTTTCAAAAGCTGGGAGGAGGGACAGAAACAAAGGGTCTGTGTGTCTGTCTTTATGCTGGGGTTTTCTGCCGGGGATAGACCAGGAATGGAGTCTTAGAACTTTTAATAAGTAATCTAGCTAGGTATGTGTTAGATTATGATTTCTTTAAATGGCTGAGAAAAGAATTGTGCTGAGAAAAGAATAGAATAACTATTTCTGTCGGTGTATCTTTTTTGTAACTTAAGGTTTTGGCCTAGAGGGGTTCTCTATGTTTTTGAATCTAATTACCCTGTAAGATATCTACCATCCTGATTTTACAGGGGGGATTTCTTTATTTCTATTTACTTCTATTTTTATTAAAAGTCTTCTTGTAAGAAACTGAATGCTTTTTCATTGTTCTCAGATCCAAGGGTTTGGGTCTGTGGTCACCTATGCAAATTGGTGAGGCTTTTTATCCAACATTTCCCAGGAAAGGGGGGGTGCAAGTGTTGGGAGGATTGTTCATTGTTCTTAAGATCCAAGGGTCTGGGTCTGTAGTCACCTAGGCAAATTGGTGAGGCTTTTTACCAAACCTTGTCCAGGAAGTGGGGTGCAAGGTTTTGGGAAGTATTTTGGGGGGAAAGATGCGTCCAAACAGCTTTTCCCCAGTAACCAGTATTAGTTTGGTGGTGGTAGCGGCCAATCCAAGGACGACGGGTGGAATATTTTGTACCTTGGGGAAGTTTTGACCGAAGCTGGTAAAGATAAGCTTAGGAGGTTTTTCATGCAGGTGGGGGAGGAACCTTGACACAGCCGCCAACTCCTTTAGCACTCTCGGATGCAACGCATCTGGCCCCATGGACTTGTGCACGTCCAGCCTTTCTAAATAGTCCCAAACCACTTCTTTCTCCACAGAGGGCTGGTCACCTCCTCCCCATGCTGTGCTGCCCAGTGCAGCAGTCTGGGAGCTGACCTTGTTCGTGAAGACAGAGGCAAAAAAAGCATTGAGTACGTTAGCTTTTTCCACATCCTCTGTCACTAGGTTGCCTCCCTCATTCAGTAAGGGGCCCACACTTTCCTTGACTTTCTTCTTGTTGCTAACATACCTGAAGAAACCCTTCATGTTACTCTTACATCTCTTGCTAGCTGCACCTCCATGTGTGATTTGGCCTTCCTGATTTCACTCCTGCATGCCCAGGCACTATTTTTATACTCTTTCCTGGTCATCTGTCCAATCTTCCACTTCTTGTAAGCTTCTTTTTTCTGTTTAAGATCAGCAAGGAATTAACTGTTAAGCCAAGCTGGTCGCCTGCCATATTTACTATTCTTTCTACACATTGGGATGGTTTGTCCCTGTAACCTCAATAAGGATTCTTTAAAATACAGCCAGCTCTCCTGGACTCCTTTCCCCGTCATGTTATTCTCCCAGGGGATCCTGCAAATCAGTTCCCTGAGGTTGTCAAAGTCTGCTTTTCTGAAGTCCAGGGTCTGTATTCTGCTGCTGTCCTTTCTTCCCTGTGTCAGGATCCTGAACTAGACCATCTCATGGTCACTGCCACCCAGGTTCCCATCCACTTTTGCTTCCCCTACTAATTCTTCACAGTTTGTGAGCAGCAGGTCAAGAAGAGCTCTGCCTCTAGTTGGTTCCTCCAGCACTTGCACCAGGAAATTGTCCCCTACACTTTCCAAAAACTTCCTGGATTGTCTGTGCAATTAGTTCCTATGCTATTCTTGCAGGAGCACTGATCATGCTTTTTTATATTGGATTATGTGCATGAATTACATAATCCCCAGGAACTCCATAGAAATTTAGCATTAGTACCTCAAAAACCAGAAAGGTAATACCAACCTTCAGTTCACACAGGCCCCAAATGGGAGTTGGTGATGTCCACAGCCTCACACAATTGGGCCTATGAAGAGTTTAAAAAATCTGGATATATACATTCAAATGAAATTTTTTTAAAGAAACTGTCAGAATATTTATTTCCTCCTAAGGAAGGTTTTTTCAAGATGTGGCGCACTGAGGATACTGGAAGGTTAAAAAAAAAAAAAAAAGGAAGACAGAGAGAGAGAGAGAAAATGGGATGGAAACCTAAAGATGCTAAAATGGACTGTGAAAACCCTACAGAGAAAAAAGAATTCTGTGGTTATAGATAAAAAATAATTACAAAGGGATGTTACATGAATGTAAGACAGGATAGGATGAATCTTCTTTTCTCATCAACTGACCTTCTGGAAGGTATTCACTTCATCCACCTACTGTTCTTCGAACAGCATTGTTCATGTGTTATCTCCTATTACCCCACTGTTGTCTTCTTGAAATCCCTTGAAAGTAAGTGTGTGTGTATGCGGTAGAATGCAAGGAATGTTCATTTATTGCTCATGATTGTTCAGTCGAAGATTTGAGCTTCTATCTAAAAAAAAATGTCTGGTTACTTTAGGAAATAAATAGCCCAAAATTAATGAGAAATGACAGTTACAACAAATGCCACACATATATGAAGGTAGCAATTCAGACTGTAAAAATCTCATGGTTGTTCTCTTGGGAAAACATGATCCAACACAGACAGGAGAGACACGATTAAAACATTACGGTGGGTTCTTGTTTGTTTATTTTAAACAATGCAGCTGCTATAGTGATCTAAAAACAGTTGTCTCACAGAAGGTAACAATTCCAAAAAATGAGCTCTTTTACAGGCCAATCATGCAGGAAAGCAGTGAGATGATCCTCTATTTAGATCGAAGAGCTCATCTGGTATTCAGATTAAAGGGCTGAAAACTCTTAACATCCTGGGTTAAATGTAACTTTAGACAAATCATTTGAAATACTTGTGATATATCAATTTAGCTTCAAAATTAGAGCCTTGCTGAAAACCAGATGCTCCATTCAGCTGTCTTTCCAAGGTAAATAAGATGTATCACTGATATTTGTTTACAGCACTTCACCTTTTTGCTTTATAAATGTAACTTTAGTGCTCTTGTTGCCAAGAGGGAGTCTTCTCTGCAGGCAGTTTTAGCCAAGAAAAGGCATAGACAGGAACATACAGCAGAGAAACTCCTTCTACCCCAGGGGCACCTGTTCCACATTCCCTGGAATAAACACACACACTCTGGAACAGTACAATGAATACAGGAAAGGGAAATATTTATTTAAAGAGGGACGAACGGAGAAAAACAACAGGGGAAGAAATAGTGGGAGTGGTAAAATAGAGTTACAGCCAACACCAGGCCTCACAGGCTTAGTGGTACCATAATGCGAAAGGGCAGACACCGAGCAATGCATCTACACTTCGAGTTCAGGAGTTCTGGGCAAAGTTCCAGTCCAAACATGAGTCTTGGATGCTCCTGGTCTTCAGTGTCAGTAAGCTTTCCCAACAAACCCCTCTGGTACCCTCTTTGGTTGTTCTCTGACAACCCCACAGAATGACAACCTCTCCGATTTAGCTAGCTAGAGCTTCCCTCCTTACTCCCAATGAAAGGTCACAAGCCCCCGCACTCACAGACCCATACAGCTCTGGGCAACAGTGATACTAGGTCCAGCTCTGGTTTATGCTTCTTGGGCAATTCCTCGCTGGCACAGTGCTCATCCTGGCTCCTGTCCCGGGGCATCCCAGTTGGCCGCTCTGTCCCTCCCAGACTTTGGGTAGTTTCTCAGCAGCTTTACTATGTTAGGACCTGCTTGCTGTAGTCCTTTTGTCTGGAGCTCCTATGAGTATGAGCTCATTAGTCATATGACATGAATAATTTAAATGAAATTGCAAGAGAAGCAAGCTGTTGTAGGGCTTTTGGGAGATGGGGTGGGAGAAGGGAACATAATTCAGTCATATTTTCCACAAAATGTAAGGCTATTTTTTTAAACATCAGGGTCTAAAGCTAAGAACCTAAATCCAGAAATAGGTACTTAGATAAGATGAGGGTTGTAGAGCCCTCATAGGTCCTGTTGTCTTCAGTGAAAGTAATAGGCAAAAACAAACAAACACACAACTTTTTTGAAAAATGGCCTTTTATAAATATAATTTGTTTTCCATAAGTATCATGCCTTTTCTCTTCCTCAAACTTCTCCCTCCCAAATCTGAAGAATTGGTTTTAACTAACAATGGTTTTCAGTATACGACAACTCTCTATAAGCACCACAATGCTTTCTATCTCACTTTTAATAAAACATTGAAAAAAATACAAGTCTCTAAAAATGAAAATTGTCCATTTCAAACCTTTTGAAACAAAATCAACTTTGTGAATTTTTTTCTCCACGGTAATTTTTCATTTTTCAACTGGCTCTGCACGTGACTGCACAACTGCTCTGAAAGCCTGGCAACTTCTATTTAGGAACCTGATTCAGAAAAGAACTTAAGCATGTACTTAAGGTCCATAGACTTCAGCACATACATGAATTGGGGCCCAAGGCTCTAAAAAGGGATTTAGATGCCTAAGTATAGGGATCCACATTTTAAAATACCAGACTGTTTGTGACAAATGCTCTATCAATGTCCCCAGTAGCTGAAGTTGTCTCAAGCCGTATAACATAACACCACAAGTAGTACCACCAGCTTCTTTACACCACCATCCCAATGTGCATTTGAGCTGGGCTGAATGAACCAATTCTAACACCTACTCTTTGGCCTCTCAATTTAACTCATTATCAGAGTTTCCAATTGTTGCGACTGTTTTGGGGACTGACACCTGTTCCTTACAAACTCCAATGTAACCTGTTGTAAAGTAACCAATTAATTATAACATTGTAACAACTTATCCTTTGCTAACCTCAGTGACCAGCAGGGGAAAGAGTTTCTGAGCCAACTACCCATCATCCCTACTTTTTTTTTAATTAAAACAAAATTGAAAATATTGGAAGAGTATATATTTCTAAAAAATACATTAAGGTGAAGGGGAAAGTGTAAGCAGATGACCAGAGACAGATTATAGAGGAAAATAAATAGCAAATGCTATTCATGTAGGTCTCTTATCCATGTACTAACTAAGCCCATTTTTACTTAGCTTCTGAGATCTGCCAAAAATCACATCTCACAGTGATATAGCTGAGGAATTAACTTGTTGTTATTACTGTATTCACTGAAGCTCTCGGGAATTATATAACTGCATCAGGTGTCAAACTCAGTCATGTGCATAGTAATACCACTATTTCACTACCTACAATAAAATGTAGTATAAAATAAAGAGCAGTCATGCCTGTCACATTTAAGAACAAGTGAAATATAGCTTTCAGAGTAGCAGCCGTGTTAGTCTGTATTCGCAAAAAGAAAAGGAGTACTTGTGGCACCTTAGAGACTAACCAATTTATTAGAGCATAAGCTTTCGTGAGCTACAGCTCACTTCCTCAGATGCATATCGTGGAAACTGCAGCAGGCTTTATATATACACAGAGAATATGAAACAATACCTATTCCCACCCCACTGTCCTGCTGGTAATAGCTTATCTAAAGTGATCATCAGGTGGGCCATTTCCAGCACAAATCCAGGTTTTCTCACCCTCCACCCCCCCCCCCCAAATTCACTCTCCTGCTGGTGATAGCCCATCCAAAGTGACAACTCTTTACACAATGTGCATGACAATCAAGCTGGGCTATTTCCTGCACAAATCCAGGTTTTCTCACATCCCCCCCACCCCCATACACACACAAACTCACTCTCCTGCTGGTAATAGCTCATCCAAACTGACCACTCTTCAAGTTAAAATCCAAGTTAAACCAGAACATCTGGGGGGGGGGGTAGGAAAAAACAAGAGGAAACAGGCTAAGGGTTGTCACTTTGGATGGGCCATCACCAGCAGGAGAGCGAATCCGCGTGGGGGGGTGGAGGGCGAGAAAACCTGGACCTGTGCTGGAAATGGCCCACCTGATGATCACTCTAGATAAGCCACCACCAGCAGGACAGCGGGGCGGGAACAGGCACTGCCCCACACTCTCTGTGCACATACAAAGCCTGCCGCAGTTTCCACGACACGCACCCGAGGAAGTGAGCTGCAGCCCACGAAAGCCCACGCTCCAACAAACTGGCTAGTCTCTAAGGTGCCACAAGTCCTCCTCTTCTTTTTGCGAATACAGACCAACACGGCTGCCACTCTGAAACCTTCCATAGCAAAGTGCTTTGTAATGTGTATGTAGCGAAAGGGAGAGAGACAGAAATATTAGTCTGTGCCAGCAATTATTTACCTTTTTAGTAGGGTTTGAAAGCATAGGTGACAACTGACATCTGTATCTCTGGACAGACAGTGTTGCGTACACATGTTGACAATACTGTAAGAGCCTGTACTGTGATGCACTGCTCAATACTGGGTGTGCTTTAGGGGCATGGAACTCAGAACTACATTTGAAATTCTGCAAAGTGTCATCTGAATGGACTACAGGGAGGTGACAGTTGACTTTTGTCAGCAGGGTGTTAATAATGTGTTATGTATTTATGGCATATCTTTGCTTTTGTATTTATGTCATAGCTTTCAAACCCTACTAAAAAGGTAAATAATTGCTGGCACAGACTAATATTTCTGTCTCTCTCCCTTTCGCTACATACACATTACAAAGCACTTTGCTATGGAAGGTTTCAGAGTGGCAGCCGTGTTGGTCTGTATTCGCAAAAAGAAGAGGAGGACTTGTGGCACCTTAGAGACTAGCCAGTTTGTTGGAGCGTGGGCTTTCGTGGGCTGCAGCTCACTTCCTCGGGTGCGTGTCGTGGAAACTGCGGCAGGCTTTGTATGTGCACAGAGAGTGTGGGGCAGTGCCTGTTCCCGCCCCGCTGTCCTGCTGGTGGTGGCTTATCTAGAGTGATCATCAGGTGGGCCATTTCCAGCACAGGTCCAGGTTTTCTCGCCCTCCACCCCCCCACGCGGATTCGCTCTCCTGCTGGTGATGGCCCATCTAAAGTGACAACTCTTAGCCTGTTTCCTCTTGTTTTTTCCTACCCCCCCCCCAGATGTTCTGGTTTAACTTGGATTTTAACTTGAAGAGTGGTCAGTTTGGATGAGCTATTACCAGCAGGAGAGTGAGTTTGTGTGTGTATGGGGGTGGGGGGGATGTGAGAAAACCTGGATTTGTGCAGGAAATAGCCCAGCTTGATTGTCATGCACATTGTGTAAAGAGTTGTCACTTTGGATGGGCTATCACCAGCAGGAGAGTGAATTTGTGGGGGGGGGGTGGAGGGTGAGAAAACCTGGATTTGTGCTGGAAATGGCCCACCTGATGATCACTTTAGATAAGCTATTACCAGCAGGACAGTGGGGTGGGAATAGGTATTGTTTCATATTCTCTGTGTATATATAAAGCCTGCTGCAGTTTCCACGATATGCATCTGAGGAAGTGAGCTGTAGCTCACGAAAGCTTATGCTCTAATAAATTGGTTAGTCTCTAAGGTGCCACAAGTCCTCCTTTTCTTTTTGTGAAATATAGCGTTGCTCCTAACCCACAGATCCACATGTGTTGGGGATAATACTTGCATGAGTTTCCTGTTTCAATGAAGAAGAAGGATAAATCAGTTACTTCCATTGGACTCTTTTCCCATTTCCCTAAATGCAATGGAGGACCTTCCTGATTCCTGCTGTGGGACCTCCTACTGTCCCTAATCTCCAGAAAAGGGCTGTCTCCTGGGTCTGAAATCCAACCATGTGGCGGAGCAAGCCAGGGCCAGGACTGGGACCTGAGCTGGGGATCCCCACCAACCCAGTCCAAAAATTATTGCAGACTGATTCTGTCTTAACAGTTCTGCAGAGACATCCTGCACCGTGAAACATCTCTAAGGGAAATATTAAGGGCAGTGGCAGGCTGACGAAGCTTTGAGAATACAGCTTCATTGGAAACTCATCCTCTTTCAAGTACCCAACCTCATCAGTGGCAAATTACTGTAATTCCTATAATGTATTCAACCCACAAAAGCACGCATTGTTGCAAAATCATTATATGAATATGCTTCTTATTATGTGATTTTAAAATATTATGAATTATAGAGCTTGGTCTGTGTTAAAGAAAGAGGGTTTTGAGCTGTGCTCAGCGTAAATAAGTCACAAATTATTCAGAATACTCATAAATGTACTGCATGATGTCTAGAAACAACCCCAGGTCCAGTACCATGTGTCCAATGGTAAATGTAAACAAATGTTTTTGCATCAGAACATTCGCACATTGAAATGCACATAGTTGAAAGACATCATCCAGTTTGTCTGCAGCTGTGAACATCTAAAGCTTCACAGTTTACTATATCATTATGTTGTTAAAAGGACACTATCAGATAAAATTTGCTCTAGAGCTTGGATTTTAAAAAAATATATAACTTTCACAAAATGTTAAGACCAAAGGAAATGTTTCCATTATTAATTTCTTGAGATTCCCATAGAAATAGGTTGTAAACCTGTAGGGGGGAGGGTTAAAAAAAAAATCTGTCCCAAAACATTGCTTTATAAAATTTGTAACCCAAATGATAGAGTGTTGTGAAAGTTAATGCCTGAGAACTTGAAAATGAAATTTACTAGAAACTGATCAGAAACATAACTAAAATAGTTTAATCTGTTTTTATTGTCCTGGCTAAGAGAAGTATAAAGAAGGAACAAATAGCAGAAATTGTGAAAAGCTTGTAAATTGGATTTTAAAAAAACATATTTTGCTTCAACCATTCCTGGGGAATAATATCCTATAGGATATAATAGGAACATTTCTATAACAACTGAACACATTTCTATAGAAAATATATTAAAACTTACTGAATGTAATATAGATTTATATCTGTCTGTAGGTGTTTTGAAGCAAACAATAGAATAATTCTATAGCAGGAGTATAACTATTAAATTCTATAGAATGTTTCCAATAACCTATAAAAAATATATTTTTCTATTAAATTCCATATAATTCTCCCATTTGGGAATAATCTAGAATGTTACTTTGCAGATATATGGCAATATCCTTTTAAGAGAAGAGTATACCAGGTCTATTCAGCCATTGTGGTATTTTTGAATTTCACAGTTTTTGTTCTTTTTTTTTTCCCCTCAAGGAAAAAAACAGGCAAAGCATGCTAGATTACATTAAAGGCCTAGAGAGTACTTAAATGCTGACACTACTGTAAGTCTAATTCACTCGATGTGCTTGTATAAATAACCAGAGACATATGTACTTGTGACCCTATCAGTTTGAAAGTCCAGAAAGGTTCCTCAGCCTTGGGTGTTTATTTGACTGCTTGCATGCTTTAATTAGTTTTAAATAAAAGCTGAGAAGAAAAGAATTTCTGCCTGCGGCTTTATTTGGAATGCCAAAAAGGACTCATAAGGACTGTTCAGCTGCTTCGTGACCATATTATATTTCCTTTCACAGTGAAAATAAGATTATTGCATATAATTCTACCAGCAATATGTTTCATACTGTGAAGTGGATTATCACAAAGGAATTGTATTTGAAAAGTTCCCAGACTGTTTTTTGTGTGCACAAAAAGGAAAGGAATACTTATAGTTAAATTGGGTGGGGGAATGGAGTAACTGAGATCATAGGCTCTGTTTTGCACTGAGTTCTTCCCATGGAGTCTGTATACCTCGTTAGGTATTCATATTAGGTTTGTCACCGTGGCATCTGAGTTCCATACAAGCAAATGATTTAAATCCTATTAATATTAGGGAGGTTGCATAAGTGCAGCAGAGAACAGAAATTTGGTCCTGAATAGCTAGGGAAAATATTCCTAATTTTAAAATTAGATCGTTATTTGTTACCAACAATATTCTTCATTGTAAACATTGTGCATAAAAATAGCAAATCCTGTCAACACGACAGTATGTTCTGTATGCGTTGACCATACAGTAGGTCAGAATTAAATCCCAGCTCTGCTCGCTGTAGCTAAAGAACATAACTCTATACCAAAGGATAAATTGATAGCTCTAAACGCAAGGGAGCCGTCTTTCTAACCGTGAGCTCAGAGCACTTGACACTTTGGGGAGAAATGGCACTAGACTATCCTGTTCCTTGATAATGGTATTCTGAATTAAAAAGGGGAGTAAACTTTAATGTGACACAGTCCTTGTTCCTAGAAATGGGTGATTAATTGGCCATGAATCTTATTTTGGCTTTAAAAAAAAAGTACTCCACTTGTAGTTCCTCTAAGCATTTTCTTGAATTTAGTGGTAAGTCAGTACATAGATTTTTTTCTTCAATGTGTATATTCTTTTCTGTGCCCCTTCCCCCAATGCCTTCTGCCTACATTTTAGTTCTAAAATAAAAACATTTTTGGGGAAAAAAGAGGAACCTGTTAAATGGATTCATGAACAAAAGAGAAAGAATAAGCCATATTTCATTAAAATAAAAGCAGATATTTCAATGAATTCAGGGTATAGTGGAGCATAAAAGGGGGATTAAGTGATTTTTTCTTCTTCTGACTCTTTTTCTGTTCTCCCCTCCGATTGTTTGACTTTTCCCCCTCTTCTCAAGCGATGGAAGTGATACATAATGGCAAGGACAATAACTCTATGAAGATTTCATCTTCAATCCACTCCAAGGGAAAACTCCCTTTGAATTCAATAGCATTACCGAGCACTATAGCACTATTCTTTCAAATGATATATTTGAGTAACACAAGCCAGACCCATATATTGTGGGGAAAACAAGGAGTTTCAGGCTACCTTATGGGTGTTTTGGGTGCCCTTCTATCTTTTCCCGAGTAAAGTGGCCAAGTATTTCAGGACCGGGGCCATAACCGGGAGGAGAGAAGGTATATGCAAGGAAAGGAAGGTGAAGGTGTAATATTGCCCCAGGTCCTGAGTCTGTATAGTTTTCTGGGAATATTTTTAAACTGCTGTTTGTAAATTTATGCTGCAGCTTCAGGCACTTCATTCCCTCCTCCCCCCATTCCCCCCCCGGAACAGGCCCCTGTGTCACCCTTTTTTTGTGAGCCCTTGTAGGGGTGGGACCTGCGCTTAGAGTGGACAGAGGAAGGAATTGGAAAAGTTGGCCCAAGTTCAGCACGACAGAAGCCTAAAATGCTAAACTATACTTCTTGAGACCCCTCTCAGGCCTAAACAGTCAGAAGAGAAGAAGAAAAAGAATCCTTCACTCAGACTGCTAACAGAGGAGGAGAAACCATAGCTCTGTGGAGAACACTCACACACCCACAAGAAGATGCCACTCTCTTCCACTAGCCTGTGCAAAGAGGTATGTGCTGAGAGATGGTGATGGTGTGTTGGAGAGGGCAGGTTTTGAAGGTTGAGTGGTAAAGAGTGAAAGAGGAGGAATAGAAATATGGGAAGGCAATAAGGGAAGAAGAGAGAAGAGAGGACACCCCACCACACACCCCACTACACCCAGTGGTCCTGCCCACTATTTTCCTACATGACCCGCGAGATTCAGTGGACGGTACAAAATTCAAACTTTCTGCTGGCCTCACCTATGCTGCCTCAGCCATCTGCTCACCTGCCTGCAGTACTGCCCCTATCGGAAACCTACTCTGGGATCATAGGCTGGTTTCAGAATTATTTAACGTCTTTAAAAAAACATTAAAAAGCTGGTAAAAATGGAAAAGGGAAAAACTGGAGCGGAGGCAGAAGGACAAGTCAGCTAATACTTTGACACCACAAATCTTGGACTTAAGCCTTGATATTTGAAAATTCCCATGTCAGCTGACTCAGGCTGCTGGGTTGTAAAATTGCAGTATAGATGGTCAAGCTCAGGCTGGAGCCTGGGCTCTGGAACTCTCCTCACTTGCAGGGTTCCAAAGCCCAGGTTCCAGCCTAAACATCTACACTGCAATTTTACAACCCCATAGACTCAGCCTGAGTCAGCTGGCATGGGCCAGCCATAGGTGTATAACTGCAGTGTAGATGTACCCACTAGCTGTGGTACTTCAAGTTAGAGCATAGATGTCAAAGTAAGGGGTATGTGTTGTTTTCACTTTATTTCATTTGTGTTGTTATGGTTCTCCTCACTGACAATGTGTTCTGAAAATGTGTTTTCAAAACACTTTTGAAAATTGTATGCTCGATCATATAAGTTTTTACAAGTATTGACTTCAGTAGAGCTGCACAATCTATATGGTAGGGCAGAATTTGGACTAGACATTTTATTTGTATCAGTACAATATCTTCTGCAAGGAAAGAAAATTACATGGCAAGAGATACACAGAAACACATCCATATAAAAATAAGACAAACAGATAGGAATCTTTGAAAGCTGTTTGATAACATCTGGCTCTCTTCTCCTCTTTCTTTGCATTTGGAAATTACAATGGACTATTCCTGTTTAATGCAGTACAGTATTAGAAAAATCAAACTCATGTTTGCATGTAAAGAATAGTTAATAAAAAATAATTTTGTTCATGGAGACACCTACCCAAGATTTGTGAACAAATCCCAAAATTGGAGGACAATGATGAATGCAGAATCTAGAGTGCAATAAGCTACACTTTAGCTCATTGTTACAGGCTTATGGTTCTTTATTAAATGAATCTTTCAATTTTCTCCCATTTCATCATGTTTCCCTTTCCTATTCAGTACTAGATAACCTCTTGCAGGTTGAACAAGTTAAGAGGGTCGAGTCTGAGATTTTAATTTCCTAAGGGTGACCATCTTTAGTATTAGTGTGCTATTGAGGATCATTTGTCTATCCTGCACCTTTCATATAGACAAGTTCTCAAAACAGTTTTCCCTATACCCCTCCAGTAAAACACTAACACAAAGTTATCAGGAAAATAAAATAAGTGGTTCCACTCATTATAATGGGACTTGTATACACGAATAATAATTCTAAGCACTGACATAACATTCTTGAACTTCGAAATATTTTAAAATATCAATATTTATCGTCACAACACCCTGCGATGTAGGTAAATATTATACTATATAGAAACTGAAATAGAGATGGGTATGTGACTTGTTCACGTTCAGAGACCGAATTACTGTGAGAAATGGCATCAGATTGCAGGCACTGCTGATGCCATATCCTGTGATCAAAGCACTAGAGAACATGTGATGATCATTAGATTAATAAAAATAGTCCTAATTCAAATATTTGATCTTTTACAAATTGTTTTTTTACAGAGGATCTGATTTACGAGTTGTGCACTAAAAGTGACAAGGAGTATAGTGATCTGGTTACTTTCACTTGAAAAAAATAGAATGAAAAAAGGCATCGGCTCCTCTTTGCTGACAGTTCCACAAATATTAAAGGACTGTTGTTGTTTTTTTAACACTCTTTGTGAAAATAGAGCAACAGAGACATCTACTGACACTTTCATAATACTGAACATGAAAAATTCTGCTGAGAAAAACCACTTAAAAGATTTTGCAACAAAAATGTTTTATCTTTTTAATATAGCTTCTGTGATGATCAATTGTCATGATTGGGGGGGGGAAAGAGTGATATGTTCTTATTTATATCAAAACAACAACATGTTCTAGCTTTGGAGCTCTTTCCTCAAAATCCCAGTACTTGAGCTGGATGAAAATAAGGACTAAAACATGTAACTATATGGAGGCAAAAGTTCCCTAATAAATTGGTGATACACTTTAGACTGGCAGACTGGCATTCCTTTGTTTGGATGGCATTCCATCTATAGTTTTAATCCCATACAGTTTAAAGACCAGGGGTAGAAACTCAGTTTTTAATAATGTTGACTGACTTATAGAGCAGACACGGCAGCTATTCCTAAACTGCTTGGGACAGATAATAAAATATCCACATGACTGACTTTGTCTTCAGAGGTTGTTTTTAGCGCTTTCTTCCCTGCACTGCTAGAGCCTCATATCTGGTGACAAGCTCTGCCTTTCTATCCCTAGTAAAAATCATTGTATTTAAAATTGTGTCCCTTTTTTTTTTTTTAAATAGAGCTACTGGCAGTTCTTGTGGATAAGTGCTGAACTTTTAAAAATTGAACTTTAAAAAAATGGAAAGTGGATTCTACCTGGAAAAAACCCCTGAAAGTCTTGATTTTTCCCAAAGCTTTCAGTGACTTCTATTAAAGGAGATACCATGCCTATATGGATACTTCTCTCCATCTTTTATTTGTCCAGAGCAAGAAAAAGTAATTTTCCCCATGAGACTTGGCTGCTATTTAATTAAGAACATGAACTGATTACGGACTAATTATTGAGAGTATATCCCAGAGGACTGAAGGGGAGAAGCTGATATAACATGGCAGTTGCTTCCTATTTCTCTTCCATTTATTGACACCAATTTCCAAGCTGGTCTCGGCCATGACTCATTTTATCCAGGAAAATTAGCAATAGGAGATGAAGAGACTAAATGAGAGTTGACTTATACATCCTCCAACTGATCAACCTAGGAAACTGAGAAGTTGCTTTGCCATTAGCATTGTAAGATATTCTTCTGCAAAGGAATAGGTGGAACTCAATCCACTGCTGCTTTGGGATAAACTAAAGAGTATATAGATGCCTTGATAAAGCTGGTTAGTCTTTTCTTGAGATAAGACAGATAAAATTCTGAGTGCAAGTGAGAAAGGAGAACATGTTAAGCAAAAAAAGAAGTGACATTTAAGTTTAATGAAACCATGGCAAAGGAGCCAGTATTGGCACAGCAGAATGGACGACAGAGCAGGGTTGTGGAAAAACAAGGCCACAGGTTTTTTTATACTTATGTTTATATACGTAGAGTAAGAAATGTTTATTGTAGAAGACTGTTGAAAACAGTGATTGTGTTTTGTTCACAGAGAAAACGTAGGGAGAAGGTATAGCTTAGGGTTGCCAACTTTCTAATTGTACAAAACTGAACACCCTAGCCCTGGCCCTTCCCCAGGGCCCTACCACTACCCTGCCCCGGCCCCAAGGCTCTGCCCCTGCTCACTACATTCCCCCTCCCTCAGTGGCTCACTCTCCCCCACCCTCACTCACTTTCACAGGGCTGGGGCAGAAAGTGGGAGTGCGGGAGGGGGTGAGGGCTCCGGTTGGGGGTGCAAGCTCTGGGGTAGGGCTGGGATGAGGGGTTTGGAGTGCAGGAGAGGGCTCCAGGCTCGGAGGGTGGGGCTGAGAGACTCAGAATGTGGGAGGGGACCACAGGTTGAGGCAGGGGGTTGGGATGTGGGAGGAGTGGGCTCTGGGTTGGGGGTGCGGGCTCTGGGCTGGGGCTGGGGATGAGATGTTTGGGGTGCAGGAGGGGGCTCTGGGTTTGGAGAGACTCAGGGCTGGGGCACGGGGTTGGGGCACGGGCTTACCTTGGATGGCTCCTGGTCAGAGGCCCAGCAGGGCTAAGGCAGGCTCCCTGCCTGTCCTGGCTCTGCATTGCGCCCTGGAAGTGGCCAGCATGTCCAGCTCCTAGGCGGGGGGGGGGGGGGGCGCACAGGACTCTGCACACTGCTCTTGCCCACAGCACCATCCCCCCAGCTCCCATTGGCTGTGGTTCCTGGCCAATGGGAATGCAGAGCCGGTGCTCAGGGTGGGGGCAGCGCATGGAGCCCCGTGCCCCCGCCCACCACCTAGAAGCCAGACCTGTAGCCTCTTCTGGGGTGTAGCGCGGTGCCAGGATAGGTAGGGACTAGCCTGCTTTAGAGCTGTCGCATCACTGACCAGACTTTTAATGGCCCGGTTGGTGGTGCTGACTGGAGCCGCCAGGGTCCCTTTTCGACCTGGCATTCTGGTAGAAAACCAGATGCCTGGCAACCCTAATATAGCTGCAACCCAGACCACCAAAGAGAGCTGATCAAAATGGGCAGGTCAGCATCTTCACTTAGTCATGTATGATAGGGAGTGAGACTGCGGTCTAGCACTGCTGTCTGAAGACAAGTGGCCTGTTCAGCATGACTGGGAAAATGTTGGATAGTCAAACCCCAATCTAAAGCGGGTTCAGCCAAATGAAAGTTCATAAGAGCTCTATGCAGAATCACAATCACTCCCCAGAGACGTTAAGGAGCAGCAGAAATTCTTTAAAGTGACTGCTTCCATCCTATTCCAATAAAGGTTCAAGTTTTCATGTAAGTGTTTTTGTGCCTACATGTTCCTCTCAACCCACCCTTCTCTTCAAATACTCAGCTTTCTGCTCACACCATCAGAAAGTACATTAGCAGAGTGCAACTCCAGCAATGGAAGGGAGCTGGGCAGCTGTTCTAGAAAACATAGTAGTAAACTCTATGACAGCAAGAAGCCTTCCTGGCTGGCTGAGTTGCTTTATTTAGATTGCAAGCTGTGTGGGATAGGGACCCGTCTTGATTTCTTTCTTGTAGAAGTCCAAGTGCATTGTTGGTACATAACAAATAAGAAAATAATTAAGTTATAATAAATAAAAATGTGGAATGATCCATTGACAGGAGAAGGAAAGGATTTTTTTCTCTAATTGGAGTGCAGGCAAATGAAAATAGTAAAAACAAAAAACATCACCAAAAAGAGCCTCTGTGTCATAGCTGTGGAAGGGAAATAGAAAACAGACTATGTAGTGGACAGAGGAAATAAGTCATGAACAATTAAACAAGGATCCTCAGTCTTTTAATTTTCTTTCTGATGTACAGCACAGAAAAAGATATACCTTTGTGGCCAAATTCTGCCCCGACTTACATCACATGCATTTCACTGAAGTTAATTCAGTGAGTTGAATGGGATAACTTGTAATTCGGCCCAAGGCATTGGCTAGAGAAGACTGAAAATCATTGTGGATGCAGGCACAGGTTCATAAAGGGAGGAAGTTTGAAAATAATCTATTTCTTGAACAAGATAAATGACATTTCACGATGCAGAGTTAGTTACAATGTTCTTGTTAGGTAGACTGGTGACAGAGGTTGGAATTTTAAGTACAGGAAAGAAATATCAGGCTCAATATATTTTCAGTGCAAGTCTCTTGGTTGTGCGGATGGTGAAGAGGAAAGATATATATTATGCAAAGGACTTGGAAAGATGGCTGTGTTAGCCTATACTACTATGTTGAACACATAGTGTTCAAATTATAGCAGGCATAACAACTACTTTTAACAGATAGTCTAGTAATGTTAGTATAACTGCTGTCACCAGTTGTAACCTGTAAGAGGTGTGAAGGATACTTTTTTTAGTAATTAGGATTGTCTTTCATAGAAGCCACATATCCTGTGGTAATATGATTAAGGGTCTACCTCAAGGAAAATAGAGGAAAGAAAAAAATAGCAAAGTTAGACTTCCTGATCCAAATCATTCATATTACTGCCCACATTTTGTCCTAAACTCTTCCACCTAACTATTATACAGTAGCAATAAATCAATCTCAAACTCAGAAAGGATTAATTTGTAATTCCCTGAAATTCCAAATCAAGGCATGGCATAGATCATGTTGTCCCAAAGTCTTGTATTTCCCAGTTCACAAACCTAATTACTTTAGAATACAGAAGTATCAGTAACTGACAAGTATTTTTCATGTTTTATAACAGCTATGGTAAACTTGTCACAATTATGATGTACGGCATTAACCATATCTCAACTGGAGTCAGATTCTACTTTAGTGTCACTTTTAAATAACTTCAGCAACATGGTGTGATATAACTCATATTGATGACAAGGGCATTACCCACATAAGAAAAAGTGGAAATCAGACAGGCATAATTAATATTATATATGGTCATGGTTGTTGTCTTTATTCTTACAACACTAAAGCCAGTTGTAAACACTGTTTTCAGAAAATATATTGATAACCTTGTCTAAGATCACTTTTTATATCTCTTGGTATGACCATTCATCAGACATATTCTGCTGAGGTGTTTTTCTGTTTTTAGCCTTCAGTGTGCACTAAAAAAATTCTTAACTGTACAATGGATGATAACCGTTCACACCCGTTTTGATAGCTTTCCTGTTTCTGTGGGTAACAGTTAGTCCTTAAACACACCACTCTGTAGTGTATCATTCACTGAAGGCCATTCTGCTCTCAAATCAGCTAGCTGTGCTACCTTCATTGACGTTACTGCTGCTTTTACATGTAACCAGTAGCTTCAGAATAACAGATGCAAAACTTTTTTTACATGTTTGGACATTAAGCTGATTTACCTGGTCAAAATCATTTTTTCCCATGGATAGACAAAGTTTCAGAGAGTGAAAAGTATCCCGTCAACTGTTTTCTTTAGATGAAAAAAATGGGCCCGAGGTGTTAACATAACTCACTTGCTGTCTAACACTAACAGTGTTAAATAAGGTGCAGGTCCTGGAAAACAGAGACCTGAGTCTGCTTAGCACCTTGGCAAATACACCATTATGAATCCTTTTTAAAACTTTTTTAATTAAAGTAACAGCAAAGAAAAACAGTTAAAACATTTGAAATGTAGAGTATTAAAAGAGGCTCATTTTAACAACATCTCTTGTTCCCTTTCCCTCTAGCTGTAAACAGTTTAGAAGGATTTCCCGTTTGACAGTCTCTTTGATGGTATCAGAGATGGTAATACTGTCCTTTGGGGGACGAGAGAAGTTATGGACTGGAGATGTCGCTGCTGATGTTGTTGTTAAAGTCAAATTTTAGAAAAAGTGGAGCTTACTCCAGTAGTGTCTGGGTTTTTGTTTTTTTTTTTGTTCCCCCATTCCCCAAAACCTCTGTTAAGGACCCCAAAAGGGAGTGATGGGTGGAATAGCCCATCCTCATTATTTTGCCCAGAAATTAGGCTTAATTAGGGGTGCTGGAATAATGTTTATAGTGGGGGTGCTGAGAGCCATTGAACCAAACTGTGCACCCTGTATATGATGGAAACCACGCCAAGCCAGGGGGTGCAGCAGCATCCCCAGGACTGCTAGTCCCAGCACTAATGGTTTTAATATCTGACATATCAATTTCAGTTTTACATCTGTTTTTTAGATCAACATGGCTTTCTTTGTTTAGAGTAATCCAGTTCTTCTGTCTGGTTTTTTTTGCACCTGTTTCCATTATAGAGTATGACACTTTATGAATTTACAGTCAATTTTTCTAATTAAATTCTTAATTAAGGTAAATTTGTAGGCCCATTTGTCACAAAAATTCTCATTTGTATACTGTTTCCTAACACTATTGCAGTGCCACATTAGCTACTGCAAATCAAAATGACGTTCTCAATCACAGTACAGAAGGACATAGATTTAATACTTTGGAAAACTGTGCTCTGTTATACTAATGTTCTTAAAAAGGAAAAAAAAAAACATTTACACAGATGTTGAAAGCACTGACATTGTCTACATTGGTGGCACCTTAATGACCGCTCACCATAAATCAAATAAGCTGCAATACATTCAATACCTGATCTCATGGAAATATGTAGAAACCATTTGAAGATTAAAAAAATTGCCACTTTATGCACATTTGGATGCCAATCATGCAACCCTTATTCACACTGGTGAGTGGGTTCCACTGACTTTTAATGCCACTGCTTGTGTAATTAAGAGCTCACCAGACAAGAGATGTACACAACCAGGCCTTCAAAAAGACAAATGAAGAGTAGCTCTGGGCTGGTGTGTTAGAACGGTAGAGAACACAAAGGGAAAAGGGGGCTCTATCCTTCTATCAGTGCACTCCTAAAATGAGGTGCCTATAATATACCTAGAAGCAGTAGGGAGTAGAAAGAGGTTTTTTGCAGCAGTACTAGCTGGATCATTTGCAGCCCCAACAGAGTTGTGGCTGGGTACAGTCATGACCTCACATCCCTCCCTGAATACCAGCAGGTATCACCATATGAACCTAGCAAATGCCATACTGGATCAGACCAGTAGTCTATCTAATTCAAATATCCCACCTCTGGCAGCAGCCTGTAGCAAATGATTTATGAATTATCTATTTACCAGGAAAGTTTCTTCCTAAATCTCCATCAATTACTATGTATTATTTTTTACTTTGGATACCTAATGTAAGGTACCAAAATCTATAGTTAGGCACCTAAATAAAAGTGGCCGTGTAACCTTCTCTAGCTCAGGGCCATGGCACCCCCTGTGGTAGCATTCGGCGATCAGTACATCTGCTGGATTAAGCCATCAGGCAGCCTGGCTGAGGGTTATGCACCTGCACAAATGACAGTTCAAACCTCCTGGATGAGGGTTCAACAAATAAACAGGAAGGCAGTTTATAGCTCCAGCCTGCTCATGGACTGTGCAGTCAAGATGTCTGTGGCTCTTGGATTCTAGGTGGGGGGGGGTGCTGAGAGATTAAACAGTCTCTCAGGCCTTCTGGCTGGAGTAAACAACTATAGTTTATGGCTCCAGCCTCCGGGTACAGAGCTACACAGTTAAACAGTTAATTAGCTCAGACCTCCCAGGGAAAGGTGAATAAAAGCAACACCATCTGGGGCTTAGGCCTCCTGGATAGGCTGAGCAATGAAATGGTCTATAGTTCCAGCCTCCTGGCTGGAACAAACAATAGTCTATGATTCAGGCCTTCTAGGATGAGGCCTGAGCTGCTCACAGTCAATGGCTTGGGCCACTTGGTTGAAGGCTGAGCAAATAAAGTCAGTATCTCTGGCCTTCTTGCCTAAAGGGCTGGAGGTGGGGGGACCCAGGTCCACTCTGGTCCACCAGGTACCAGCCGAGGGCTCTTGAAGTTCCATCTTTGGATCAGCGGGAAAAACATTGGATGGGCAGTTCCATCTTTGGATCAGCAGAAAAAACATGGGGTCACTGCCTCACTCCCTGGTAGCACAACAGGACCAAAGTTTCATTTCCCTGGCATTCTTCCTACTGTTTCTTGGCGGGGCTGCTCTGTCATCGCTGGAGCCTGGCTCCCAGTGTTGCTGTCGGGCAGCCCTTCTCCTTCTTCTTCCATGGAGTTGTCCACCTCTGAGAGTGGTGGTTTGCCTTTTTTCCCCACTGCCGGATGTGGGCTCTGCTGGTGGCACAGCTCCCTGGGAGGGACATCTGCCTCCTTCTCTGGTCAGGCCGCAACTGAGCTCCATGACTTTGCTTTTATACTTCCTGCCCCAACTTGGCACTTCCTGAAGAGGTGGTGGGGCAGGGTTAGCTACCCCCAAGAGTACCCTCTGTACTGGAGTGAAGCCACTCTGGTTCACTACAGGCCTCCTTCAGAAGTGCAGAGCATCATTAGGTCCCATTGATCTCATGGCAGTGATATGATTTATTGGAATCTAAAGATTTGTCAGAATTGATCCTCTCACTCCTTTCAGCAAGCTGAAGCGAGTCCCAGATCTGGATGGTGACACTACATGCTCAGTTATGGATTTTGACACCTTCTAATAAATTTATTTTGTCAATGTTATAGGAATATTCCTCAGAACAACACTGAAAGTATGTATGTGTCTGTGTGTGTGTGTGAGAGAGGGAAACACACACACAGGAGAAATATTTTTAAGCTCTTGATTTATGGGGTGGTTCTGCCACTGGTAGAAAGGCAGTTCACTTCTTTGTGTAGTTAAAATTTAGTTGAGAATCTAAGATGAATAGAATCCTAAATTTGGATAATTCCTAGCGTGCAAAGCCACAGAACTTCTGACTGAAGATATCAAATGCAATTAGTGCATTTGTCACGTAGGATTTTCTTATATTTCACCCAAAGTGTCAGTACAAGGATGAAAAACATTTAAACTTAATAGTCTGCTAATTACTGTTGTACATTGCAGTATCGTTTAGGAGAATGCTAATAGATTTGGTGTAAATGATGTCTTGGTGTAAATGACTGCAGCTCTGCTGATTTCAGTGGAGTTACACTCATTTTCACCATTAGAAATTCTGATCTTTCTATTCAAGGAAAAAAGAATGGAGAGGTTAAGAGGCAAACAGGAGCTTAAATACTATGGGCTATCTTGTGTAAACAGCTTTCAACTTTTGCATCCACAATCATGGGATTAGATATGAAGAATTTAGATGTCTAATTGCCTTACACAGAGAGTTATCTACATTCTATCACTAGGGATACAGTTGACTGTGCATACAAAATTAAAGCCACTCCAAAAAAATGTCTATTAGTTAATTATGGAACCTTCAATAAACTATCATGTATATAATGAGGATACCATCATCACAACAGCTAAATCATATCTGCTCTCTAATTTTTACTGAAAGATCCTCCCATAATGACACTATGGTAATTTCCAGAAAATAAAAAGCTAAAATATTATTTTAGAAATCAATCCCATACTCAAGCCATAATGATTAACAATGTAATTTATTAGAGTATTTTTTTAAATAGGCAAACAGTCAACCGATAAACAGTAAAAACCTCTGTGGCATTTTGTCACTAGTCAGACCACTGAAAAAGGATGGTTTCAGATTTTGAGACCACCTCTTCTGCAGGAAGCATTTTATTACAATGCAGAGTTCCTTCATGTGCCTTACAGAGTCTTTCATACATCTCTCTTTCCAGGGATTTTGCTTTTCAGCTATCTTTATTGCATAATAGAATATTGTATAAAAATGGAATATTCAAATAAAACAGAAGGAAAAAGCACAGATTTATGCTTCCAACTAACATATTTTAGTAATATACTACCTCATGAAAAGGAATCAGTTTGTATTCTTTGTACTATATTTCCCTTAATCGGGACTTTCAGAAAAGAATGCAAATAAAACACAGACTTTGAGGCCCTTAGCTAAAGTATCTGTAATTGAAATTTGAAATACAACCAAGCACCTTTTGCAGTGTTATTCACAGTATTAACATAGTGCTCTCTATGAGGTGAGGTAATTGTGAGAACCCTGCATGCTATATCTAGCTGGAATGCTTTTGCAGCACATTGGTATTTCACAGAGAAGGTAAGCCTGACTCTGGAAACCAGCAAAAAGGCTTTGACCTCCTCAGACTTACCACATTTTTGAAATAGCAGTGAACTGCAAGAGTGTTCAGAGTATTAAGAACATAAGAATAGCCATACTGGGTCATATCAAAAGTCCATCTAGCCCAGTCTTCTGACAGTGGCCAATGCCAGTTGCTCCAGAGGGAAAGAACAGAACAGGTAATCATCAAGTGATCCACCCATCCCCTGTCGCCCATTCCCAGCTTCTTTAAACAGAGGCTAGGGACACCATCCCTACCCATCTTGGCTAATAGCCATAGATGGACCTATCCTCCATGAACTTATCTAGTTCTTTTTTGAACCCTGTTATAGTCTTGGCCTTCACAATATCTTCTAGCAAGGAGTTCCACAGGTTGACTGTGCGTTGTGTGAAAAAATACTTCCTTTTCTTTGTTTTAAACCTGCTGCCTATTAATTTCATTTTGTGATCCCTAGTTCTTGAGTTATGAGAAGGAGTAAATAAAACTTCCTTATTTACTTTCCCCACACCAGTCATGATTTTATAGACCTCTATCATATCCCCCCTGAGTCATCTCTTTTCCAAGCTGAAAAGACCCAGTCTTATTAATCTCATATGGAAGCTGTTCCATACCCCAAATCATTTTTATTGCCCTTTTCTGAACCTTTTCCAATTCCAATATATCTTTTTTGAGATGGGGCAACCACATCTGCACGTAGTATTCAATATGTGGGCATACCATGGATGTGGTAGAGACCACATGATATTTGATGTCATATTATTTATCCCTTTCTTAATTATTCTCAACATTGTGTTCACTTTTTTGACAACCGCTGCACATTGAGGGGATGTTTGCAGAGAACTATCCACACTGACTCCAAGATCTCTTTCTTGAGTGGTAACAGCTAATTTAGACCCCAGCATTTTATATGTGTAGCTGGGATTGTGTTTTCCAATTTGCATTACTTTGCATTTATCAACATTGAATTTCATCTGCCATTTTGTTGCCCTGTCATCCAGTTTTGTGAAATCCCTGTGTAGCTTTTCGCAGTCTGCTTGGGACTTAACTACCTTGAGTAGTTTTGTATCATCTGCAAATTATCACACAAATAGGCATAGCAAACATCTCATGTCTCTTCAGAACCCAGATCTTTTACAAAAGAAACCCCAAACCTCCCTCTGCCCCTACAGCTTCCTCCTTCCCTAGCCCTCAACTTCTTCCATTCTGTATGACCAGGGACCTCCTTACTTGTGTATGCTTCCTTGCACTTTCCTGAAGCCATGTGACTCCTTCATGTAGGGGAGCCAGAGGCCACATCCTTCTCTTGTGTCTTTGGGGGATGGCAGTCTGCCAGATAAGGGGAAGTTGCCTCCAAGCCAAAGGACCTGAGATGTTGAAAAGTGGCCATGACACATATAATAGCCATTAGATATGAGGAGAGACAAATCTCACTTCTGTCCTGCAGCCAGCTTTTACACTGACTTCAGGGCCGAAAGCAGTCCATAAGCATCAGCACTGTAGACAAAGCACCCCCTTCAGTTCCCAAGCAACAATGTCTTACAGGGAAAGCACTAATCTGAAATGGAGGCAGTACCGCTAGCTGAGGCTAGGGTGCCTGTACCCCAGCAGAAGGAGGAGTAGTGTTCTTCCACATGTGCTGTCAGGGGATGAGACCAGATCATTTCCTGCCACCACAAGACCCTCTAATATTGAGAATAGTGTCTCGTTGCCTTCCCCTTTCTCCCTCCCCCAGACACAGTTTTGTGATAATCCAGCATCACTGAAGGTAACTTAGGGAGAGATGGTCACCAGGCCACAAGAGAGAACTGAGGAGGGAGAAAAGGCGATCACCAACTCAACTGCCACTCACCAAGAGACAGCAAAGCTAAGGTTTGAGGAGGAATGTGTGGGGATCAGGGCAGCTGGGGAGCAGCCAGAAGAACTTCTGGGCAAGGAAGTAATGGTGCTAGCCATACAAATTCAGCCTGGATGGCGCCTGTGGAGCACCGCCCTGTGCTGGGGTGGTGTGGAGTCACACTGTCCCAGGGAACATATAGCTGGCATTCTGTCTCAAGGAAAGTCCTCACACCACTTCCCTTCAGAGATGCAGCACATATACAGGGGTAGAACCACAGGTCTTCCTACTCTCTGCTCTTCCAAGCCCCTTTGGTTTGTCATGCCACTCTGGGTACTAGTTAGGGAACAGCCCCCCATAGTCCTCTGAGAGCAGGGCCTGTAATTCTAAAAGCCTCAGCCTCATTTGTAGTTATAAAACACATGTGGAACTACTGCCCCAGCAGCTATACTGTAGATTTTAACCTAGAGCTTAAAATATTCAGATATACTTGCAGTGGCCTAGTAGTCTCACTATTATATGACGTTGAAGTTTGATAAGACAAGATATTTGAAAACCCATACAGCATCATAAAACAATTATAACAACAAGGAAGTTAAGAAGCCATAAATAGTCTGTAGCGGGGGGCACTCACCTCTTGAATCTCGGTATGGTACTACAATCCTTTTCCTGTTCCTGGCTCCCCTGTAGGTTTGCAACATCTCTAGGCAAGTCTTCAATGGTTCAGCCTTCTGGCCAAGTCACACAATGAAAAATGAATGCCTTATGGGGTAGCAAAGAGTTCACTAAACTGTCCGCCCTCAGCAGTGTCTTTAGCCCCATCTCTGGGCATTTTAAATCCAGCGCTTTGTATGAATTACAAAAGGATCCTTGTGCCCTTCTCAGGGCTTGGGCCACTTCGCTAGTGTCTGGTGGGGGAACGCAGGCCTGCCCACTACTCTGCATTCCAACCCAGGAAGCCTGTATACAGCAGCCATATACTGCTTCCTTTAATTAGTAACCACTGCATTTCCTGGTCCTCTTCCTACCTGGTCCGATTATCTTAGGGTTAGCGTTCTTAGGTCTGGAATATACTGTCCATTGACCTTCTTTGTCCAGAGATGAGCATCCTTCTTCACCCCTCTGGTCCCAGCCACAAACTGACCTGCTCAGGCCCTGCTGCTCCTTTTAGCTGAGCCTGCTGTGCTCTGATTGACTGCTTCAATGTAACCTTTCTAGGCAGGCCTGGGGGAACCACCTTTGCTGCTCTTTTCCTACGGTGGGCATAGTAGGACCACAAGTCTTTAAGAAGAGGACCATGAAAGGCCAGATACACCCTGTCACATGGTGTTTAATAAATAACCAGGCCAGAAAAATATATTATGTTGGCATTTAGAAAACTAGTTTTGGCGTGGCTAGGACTAAATAGGCAGATGCATAACTCTGCACTGGGGATGTGCTTCAGTGAGAGCTTTGAGAGATATTCTTCCTCAAATAGGAACAGTGTCTCCTTGATCTCCCAGGTATCAGAGTAGCCATGCCACTACAAAAGAAGGAACACTGCACACTCCCTTTTATCTAGCCAGCTCCTTTTGCCAAATACAAGGAGAGTTGGGGCTTGGATCCCTTGTCAGAGGCTAGCCATCTTCAGTTCTTGCACTATGAGCGTACCCTGTGTGCCAGTTTTCACAGTGACCCAGTGTTTATATCATCATCTTAGCCCAATAAGAAGACCGGGTCTGACTTTAGACAGAATATGTTCTCCATCCCCCTAGTTTAACAATTTGATTTTGAGTCATATGTTTCATTTATGTTTTTACCAGAACTCTTATTAACTGAACCAAATCAGGGCAAAAACATCCAAATTTATATGTAATCATAGAGGTGTAGGACTGGAAGGGACCTTTGTAGGTCATCTAGTCCAGTCCCCGGCAATCAAGGCAGGAGTAAATAATAACTAGACCATTCTTGACAGGTGTTTGTCTAACCTGTTCTTAAAAACCTCCAATGACAGAGATACCACAACCTCCCTAGGCAATTTGTTTCAGTGCTTAACTCCCCTGATAGGAATTTTTTTCCTAATGTCCAGCCTAAACCTCCCTGGCTGCAATTTAAGCCCATTGCTTCTTGTTCACTCCTCAGAGGTTTCAGAGAATAATTATTCTCGCTTCTCCTTGTAACAGCTTTTTATGTACTTGAAAACTGTTACCCTGTCCCCCATCAGTCTTCTCTTCTCCAGACTAAACAAACCCATTTTTTTCAATGTTTCATCATAGGTCATGTTTTCTAGACCTTTACTCTTTTTTTATTACTCTCTTCTTTCTCAAATTGGTCCACATCTTTCCAAAAATGTGGCACCCAGAACTGACACAATACTTCAGCTGAGGCCTTATCAGCACAGAATAGAGTGGAAGAATTACTTCTTGTGTCTTGCTTACAACACTCCTGCTAATACATCCCAGAATGATGTTTAAGTGATACTTATACCAGTTATCAACTACACACCATATTAAGTTTAGTCCATAATGGATCTTAAAATGCCTGCCATTCCCCTTGTCTTCTTCTTCTATAAGAAGCACTATATAAGAACATTTTGGCCCTCATGGTTTTACCCAGGTTCCAAACTAATTGCTTCAACAAGTTCAATCATTTTAATGTTGAGCTAACTATCAAACAAATTTTAAAAGGTTGATACAATCTCCACTGATTCTTCTGGATGCTTTCCACAAAATACAAGCATTACCTCAGTCTTTTCCAAGTTGAATATCAGTGACCTATCCCTCAGTCAATCCCCGTCATAATCAGATATTAAGTTGATCAACTGCATCACCTAGGTCAGGAGATTTGCAGACACAGCAGCCCTCATCTCCTCACTATAATTCCACTACTGACCTCATGTACAAATTGAGCAGAAGAGGAATGGTTACAAGATGGAACATTCCGTCACCGCACATCAACCTGTCCCCACCCATAGTATCCTGGGAGAAGTCACCTACCACCACTCTGTGTCCTTTCAGGCAGAAAGGAGAAAAGATATTCCAAAGAGGACTTTTTCTATCTCTGGGGAATGGAAATAAGCTACTTAGAATCTCAATGGATACTTTACCATAATTCAGCAACAGTAGGAGTTTAAACAATAATGCATGTCACACTTTCTGGACCATACCCAGGCCTGAGCCCCAACTGACTAGAGTAAAGGAAATCTAAGCATTCCATACATTATCAAAAATGTCTTGTCAGAATCTTTCAAAGACCTGTATAAAAAAAGTTCAAAATAAGTAGTTATTTATTTATTTCTAATAATTTATATATTAGCGATGACATTGTGCTATGAGTTTTTCTAACAGGAGCAGAAATTATTACTTAAGAAGTGGTGAGAAGAGTCTATGTCAAAAGGTGGTTTTCTTGAGCAGGGGCCTAACAAGTGTTTCCTTAATGGAAGCTGGCACGCCTGCCCTCCTATAGAGAAGACAAGGTTATATTTGTCAACATTCTGTCTCCCACAAACACATTTTTTTCCTGGAAGAAGTCTGAATTAAATAAAAAAAAGAACTGGTATTAAATTTGTAATAAAAATGAATGCACATAATTTAAATGTGGATGATTAAGAGAAAAAAGTTAACACATTAACTAAATAACATTTTTACTAAAAAGTTTTCTCTCTCTTTTGAAACGCTCTTTTGAATGCTGCTGTAGGCAAGTTGTGCTTCTAGCTGTATTTTAGAAGACAAACACCTCATATGTTTCAGCAAGCTGCATGTTATAATGCAGGACTTTGTCAGGAATACACTTGAGATGGCAGGAGTCATAATGCAAAAAGAAACATGACAGGATGATGATGGGTCCCATTAGTCTGATGCTCTCAATACTTTGCTGTAGCAAACCAAGAGAAAGCTACAACCTCACTTGCTCCCTATTGATACACCATTTTTGAAAATGAATGATAACAATTATAGCAACGCTCACTCAATTTCTTAAGTGAGCAGCTATCAGATATCAAATATTAAATTGCTATGTAATGAAGATGCTATTTAATAATTTCATATTTACTTTTTACTTATTTTTATATCACTATTTTATACTATTAGTTATTACCACTATGATAAAATAAATATAAAAATAAATATAGAAGTCTTTAGATTTAAATAAAAATGTTTTGTTAGTTTCAGAAGACAGCTTCAATTAGCTGACAGCTATTTTGATTTGATTTTGTAATACTGTTTGAGTCTATGTAAACATCCCCAGTAGGGCTGGCATCTGTTTTCTGAGAGATCATCTGTTCCCATCTTGGTCACTCTCACCTACTGGTTCCTACAATTACACTCTGCCTGACTGGTGACAGGGTATTCTCAATGGAAGGCTCACATTTCTAGAATTTGCTCATCCCAGTGTCCCATGAAAACTACAGGTTAGTCAGATTTAGGAGTCAGTGTAAGACTGACAGTGGTCATCATGAAAAACTAAACATTTGCTATTCCTCAGATGTTATGGTACCATACCGTTTCTCCTGGTCCAAGTCTAGAAAGACACTGGAGTTTCTAAATGTACCTCAGATACCCAGGACAGTGAATTAGACTTTAAAAGCTTACTTTTAAATGGCATCCACAGGGTCCATTGTATTAGACTTTGAAAGATTGTGTGTGCAGTTCAATAGGAGCGATTGGGGATTTATTTATTTTGGGTATGGTCAGCAATGGTATTACTTGATTTTGCATGTTGGCTGTTTGTATTTTTGGATGATTTTTTTTAGTTACACCACTAGTATTATCATGCCCAAAAGTAAACACAATGGGATTTTAATTATTACTACAATGGGGTGAATTATTATATTTAAGCTTTAGTCGCCATAAACATTTTAGTAATGTTTTTTACCAAGAGTGATTTTTGTTTTTTTAAACGTTTAGTTACTTGTAAATTGCTGTGCTGTACTTTAATTTGGTTTTTAGTGCGTTTTATGTATTGCAAATGATTTTGCAGTATAGTGTGAATTTGCAATTGTTGAACTAAATGTATATTTATATTTACATTAACAGTTTATTAAACACAGGGATATTGTGCTGCACATGTTTTATAATTTAAAATGGTACATATTTAAAATTATTTGTTTAAATTTTATTAATATTATAAAAATAATTATGAAATATATATACTATAAAACATTATTATTCAAAATAAGTTTGGATAAGGAGTTTTAACACATACAGATTTTGCTTGCGTACATTATCGACAATTTTTGTTTTGTAAATACATTAAACATGCACCTCTGCATGTCATTGGTTTTAGTGTAAAAGCACGTATTTTTTGTTTGCAAGTTTTGTTTTTTACATATATATTTTCAATTTTTATGAGCTGTACGTTGGGATGCATTTATGGGTTTTTATTGCTTATGTTTTTGGTATACCCTTGGAAAGTGGTTTACTGAATACATTACTAAATTTTTGGTTACTTGAATTTTTATAGGTAGTATTGGGTATATGTTAATGATGTGGCTAGGGTAAATAGTTATAACATATGCTTGAAGGCTATTCGTTTTTATAAAAAGTAAAATTTACTAATTTTTCCTCGGACATTAATTGTTATAGTGATATTGTATATCATTTTTAATTTTTAGTGGTAGTTTTAAACATATTTTTAATTATTTCAATAACTAATTGGTTTTTGTTTTGATGGCACTTTTGGGCAGCCACTGCTTTTTTAATATACACATTGAAGTGCCAGTGTTAATTAATATGGTGGGGCAATATTCTTTTAAATTATATTTATAATACTCCCTACAATTGGATTCCCCTATTTATTATAAAGCAGTTGGGTTATTACCAGAGGGATCTTAGTCTGGCGAGGTGGGCATTTTATGGGAGATGGGGGAGGTGTCAAAGGTACTTGATTTACTATAGGGCTAACCAGATTTAAAGGGGCTTTTTTGGCTTTTTCCCCCCCCCTTTTTTAGCTTTTTAGCTGTGAGACTTGCTGTAATAGTTTGTAGGCTTCTTGTTTTATTTGTTGTATGGCTTTTTTTGCCCTTTTTAGCGTTTTTAACGCTTTGGCTTTCAATTTATTTTTACTATTTTTTATTTTGGGGTTGAATATATATATGCTTTTTATACACATTTTTGTCCCTGTTTTTCCTCCTGGTAACCCTGGTAACCGGGTGGTCTGTTATTAGGAAAAGTTACTGCCTGACCAGTTTCAGCTTGTTATTTGTGTTTTGTGTGTTTGTTTGTTTGGGCCCTTCTGGAAAATAGCACTGCCCCTCCCCCCAAAATTGTTTGTTTTAATTCAGCATAATCTTGGGTAGTATTAATTGGTTCTAAAATCGCCTTCATTTAATCCATCCACTGGGGCAGTCTTAAAGCTTAGTACATTAAATCCATTGTCCGCAACTCCTGGGGGTTGGATGGTGCCAGCTGCTATAGCTAACGTTTCCTTTTTAGTAAGATACAACTCGGGATATTCTGCGGGGCCCTGTTCGTTTAAATAAAATAACTTCCTCAATTGCTTTGCAGACATTATAAACTTCAAAGCTTCCTTGATCCAGTCCCACCTATCCCTCTGGTCCTGTATGTGTTCAGGGCATTGGCAATAACAGCCCAGTCCAAGATGCTAGTATAGGCCTGGGCCACTGCTATATAATCTTTTACCCTCCACCCAAGTCTCTGAATAGCCATTGCCATTCAATCCAGGCATGTATCCTGGTTTAAGGGTCCCAGACCTTTTTCAGCTGCTCATATTTGCGCAGGGCTCAGCTGTGTTGTAATTTTTACCTCTTCCTGAACCTGCGTTTTAGCTCTGGGGTCTGCATCCATTGGGGCTAATTCCCTCTTTACGACTTCCTCACTTACAATGGGGGTCCACAGGGTGCGCTCGTGGAGTCTCTAGCTCCAGTGCGTATAATTCCTGTCACAAGGGCTCTACTGGGAAACATGTGGGGGGTGGCGGGAAGGGGGGAAATCAGGTCATTCAGAGTCTCCCTGCTTGAGGTTACTCGAAATGCTCCTTTCCCCCATTTCCCTGTATAAATCCATATTGTACTGAGCCTCTCTTCCCCTCTCCCCAATACAGCAGCCACCATACCCCACCAGATTCCCATCTTATATTTCAATTCTTTAATCTGCTGTATGCAGATGGAGTGATCGCCGTTTGCCTGGCCCGATCCTGTTTTTCCTGCAGGATCGTTCTGACAGCTACCCGGGCATCCCTCAATTTCAAGCTTAATATCCCTATTTCCTCACTTGATCCTTCTGTCTTTCTCTTCCATTGTGTTCATTGCCTTTTCTTTTAATGCAGCAGTACTTTGTAGAGAGTATTTAAGTCCTTGTTTACATAAGGACACCAATATTCTGTCTGACTGCTGTATTAGGCTCAATCTGTTCGGTCCAAATGACCTAGGTTACCCGTGTTCTCCACCAAATTTGCTACCCACAAAATCTGGGGCATCCCAGCTATACCCTACCGAGGGCTCAAGGCACAACCTGGTCAATTTAGGCACCCCCATCCTTTCTCTTCAAAGGGATCAGGGCATAAGGCACTTACTTATAAGGCTCAGGTAGAAACTTGGTTAATTTAAGTACCCATCCTTAACCATGGGGCTCAGGGCTCTATGGGTCTGCAGGACATTTTCCCAGTGAAAGAACCTTATACAGCTATGCTTTAAACATCTATTTATTAGCAACACACAGAGAATACATGTAACAAGTAAATCGATTATGCTCACCACTTTCAATACATAGACAAATTTCACCCAATGGCCAGTCAGGATCTACTCATTTGGGGCTTTACCCAGCACGCTTATACATCACAGTTATGCATTGTATGATGTCTAGTAGCTTGTTGTTGTACTGCAGTCCAGAGTTGATGTCCAAAAAGCTTTGCTTTTTATTTCCATTATATAAGTAAAAAGAACTACCTTTTTTAAATTTCCTAAAACTATCACATTATGCCACAATTTTTAAATCAATTACACACTGGAACCTATGTGTCTTCCTTCCTGCCCAAGTATTTTTTTACATTTTATTTTTTATGCTAGAATTGTAACTTATTTGTGACCTTCTGTGTTTGTACAGATAGCACAAATTCGCTGATCAGAGTTTATTTTATTTATTTATCATTTGTTGAGTCTTTTTGTATTCTTCCTAAAACTTCCGAGCACCTGGGTGTCTTTACTTTACATACCTCTGTAGTAATTACTCTTGTTAGGCGGGGGTGCTTTATTAGGAGCAGAACATTATTTTTTTTTTTTTTTAATTTTAGTGGTGACCTCCCTGAGTTTCATCCAATGCTGTTTTAATGTGGTTGATTAGGTCCGAGGCCTACCACCAAGTTGTTCCCCACTCTTCCAATACTTAACATACCTTGAAGTGAAAACCTTGTGAAACAACATAACAGAGGCAAGCAGAGTCACCTGAAGCAATGCATGTGACTAGTTGAGGGCAATAGACAATTCAGATAATGAAAAGCATTAAAAAGAAAATCCATAGCTATCTCTTGAAAAATGTCCTGAAGTTCTGAGGCTTCCACTGAGTGACTCAGATAGCCTCACATGCTTATCATGTAGCTGCTTTCTGGACTCCCTCAGCAAGAGAAGGACCTCTCAGGGGCCTCTTTAGGATATTTGGAATTTTGTTTTATGTGAAAAAGCAACTTTGAGAACAGAAGAAAACGGGGCCAAATTCTGTTCTCCAGGTACTGAGCCTGGAATGTTCTAAATGTAGTAGAAGCACTGGTACATAAAAACAAGGTAACAACCGTACAGGGTCAGACCAATGGTCCATCTAGTCCTGCATCCTGTCTTAGAATCATAGAATCATAGAATATCAGGGTTGGAAGAGACCTTAGGAGGTCATCTAGTCTAAACCCCTGCTCAAAGCAGGACCAACCCCAATTAAATCATCCCAGCCAGGGCTTTGTCAAGCCGGGCCCTAAAAACCTCTAAGGCTGGAGATTCCAACACCTCCCTAGGTAACCCATTCCAGTGCTTCACCACCCTCCTAGTGAAAAAGTTTTTCCTAATATCCAACCTAGACCTCCCCCACTGTAACTTGAGACCATTGCTCCTTGTTCTGTCATCTGCCACCACTGAGAGTAATAGTAGGATTTTATGTTTGTATTTTGTATGATTTAGAATATAAATCATACAAGGATAAAGAATAATGAGATAATAATGTAGCATGAATTAAATGTATTGGTGTATGATTTGATCATATCCTGCCAGCCACCCTTTTTGAATAGCAGAAAGAAATGGCCTAATGGGCCATTTGGTAAAGATGCATCAGTCAGAAGCTTTATATGCGCTGATTTCAAGGCAGTAACAGACATTTTAAGGTCACTATTTTTTTGTAGGTTTAGCATTTTAAAATAAGTAAAAGAATGCCATATTGTTTTCTTGTGCACTGCAACCTGATGTTCCTGTTTAAAATATTTTGTGTAAATTCTGTTTTGTGTGTGAATGAGGAATGTGTGTGATAAGAGATAAGTGTGAAGGCCATCGCTGAGCCAGATATACGAGGGAGGAACTGGAGACAGACGTAAGGGTGCCAGGAGGCTGCAACACACCCCTATTGAAATGTCAGAGGGCAGATTGACAACTATAAAGATGAGACAGGCACCTATCAATGGGGACAAGATAGCTGTGATAAAGAATGAGAAGGACATTTTAAGAAAACAAGCACTTTGACTGAAACAATCAAACAACAATTGATTACAGCGTGATAGAGCAAAACTCATTGGTCCAGGGAAGGAAAATCACTATATAAACATGGTGCCTTGCCATGAAACTTTGGGTTCATCCTGCCAAGACTTCCCCGGAGTATTGTGTCATGACTGACGGAACCCACCTCCTCCCTACTCATGATCAACATAGCTGGCCACTAGATTGATCCGGACTCTGGACTGGTAACTATAACATTGAATGGTGGGACAGTGTGTGTGTGGTGTGATTGAATGCATATACTAATTGTTGTATCTTCAATAAATGTGGCATATTGCCTTTTCCTCTGAAAAAGATCTTGTGTGCTTCTTATAAGCTTAACATGAGAACAGCCTAGCTCCATTCTCTTTGGAACCCCCCCCCCCCCACCCTCAGGTAGTTGAAGGTTGCTATCAAATCCCCCCTCACAATTCTTTTCTGAAGACTAAATAAGCCCAGCTCCCTCAGCCTCTCCTCATAAGTCATGTGCCCCAGTCCCCTAATATTTTTTGTTGCCCTCCGCTGGACTCTCTTCAATTTGTCTGCATCCTTTCTATAGTGGGGGGCCCAAAACTGGACACAGTACTCCAGATTTCAGAGTAACAGCCGTGTTAGTCTGTATTCGCAAAAAGAAAAGGAAGTGAGCTGTAGCTCACGAAAGCTTATGCTCAAATAAATTGGTTAGTCTCTAAGGTGCCACACGTCCTCCTTTTCTTTTTGCGAGTACTCCAGATGTGGCATCAGCAGTGCCCAATAGAGGGGAATAACCACTTCCCTTCATCTGCTGGCAAGGCTCTTACTAATGCAGCCCAATATACCGCTAGCCTTCTTGGCAACAAGGGCACACTGTTGACTCATATCCGGCTTCTCATCCACTGTAATCCCCAGGTCCTTTTCTGCAGAACTGCCACTTAGCCAGTCGGGGTCCCCAGCCTGAAGTAGTGCATGGGATTCTTCCATCCTAAGTGCAGGACTCTGCACTTGTCCTTGTTGAACCTCATCAAATTTCTTTTAGCCCAATACTCCAATTTGTCTAGGTCATTCTGGACCCTATCCCTACCCTCCAGTGTATCTATCTCTCCCCCCAGTTTAGTGTCATCCACGAACTTACTGAGGGCGCAATCCATCCCATCATCCAGATCATTAATGAAGATGTTGAACAAAACCAGCCCCACAACTGACACCAGGGCACTCTTCTTGATATTGGCTGCCAACTAGACATCAAGCCATTGATCACTACCTGTTGAGCCTGACAATCTAGCCAGCTTTCTTTACACCTTATAGTCCATTCATCCAATCCATACTTCTTGAACTTGCTGGCAAGAATACTGTGGGAGACTGTATCAAAAGCTTTGCTAAAGTCAGGGTATATCATGTCCTCCACTTTCCCCATATCTACAGAGCCAGTTATCTCATCGTAGAAGGCAATCAGGTTGGTCAGGCATAACTTGCCCTTGGTGAATCCGTGTTGACTGTTCCTGATCATCTTCCTCTCCTCCAAGCGCTTCAAAATGGATTTCTTGAGGACCTGCTCCATGATTTTCCACTGTCTTCTGGCAGTGGCTAATGCCAGGTGCTTCAGAGGAAATGAACAGATCAGGCAATGATTGATCCATCCCCTGTTGTCCACTCCCAGCTTCTGGCAATCATAAGAACATATATTGAGAGGATTGGGGAGGGGATGACAGGAGTCTGTATGGGCAGGAATGCGTATGTTTTTTGACATTATAGAGCAGAACTTGGCAGAGGCTATGTAAGTCATACTATGATTTGGGGCTAACAAGATGCAAACACAGGGCTGCTAGATCTGCAATTAAATGCAACTGTTGACCGACACTCTTGCCAATGGAGAGAGAGAGAGGACAGGGAGAGGCACAGCAGTCTCTAGAGCTTATTACATCTCTTGACATTGCAGTAACAGTCACTCCCCAGCTCTTATGCTGCTCTGGGGTCTTGCGGGAACCCTCTCCTCTAACCTCTAAAAAGACCTCTAAAGACCTCCCTAGCTCAGAGCCCACATTTTTCAACTATGAGCTAAACAGGCTTTTGCCCTGCATGTTTCTACCATTGTTTTTGGAAAGAGAATAGTGGACTTCACATCCATATGGATTGTAATTAATTTTATTTTATTTCTCAGACATTAGATTTATGACATCTTAAATCAAAATATGTATAAATCCCATACAGAGATCACTTAAATTCCAGTACAGAAACGGAGGAAGAGAATAAACAGTGTCTGAAGTAAAAAAAATCCCTGTTCAGGAGATCAAGCTGCAGGGCAAGTTATCACTTTATAGGCAGCCCCATGTACAAAGCGCTGTGTGTAGACGTGCTGCTCTGCATGCATGTTGGAAGGCTGACTGTGATTCAGGCGTCACAATCAGGATCCTAATTTCCCCCATTCCACAAAAGATGTTCCTTCCCTAAACCTGGGTGCAGCATATTGCCCCTGGTGGACTAGCACAGCTGGGATGACTGGGACATTTTTGAGGGCGAAGCCAAGACGGCCCATTCCCCGTCTCTTCCAGACCTTTTCCTGCCCAAATTCAGCATTCAAAACTTTATTTTTAAATTGCCATTTCCATATGAGCCACTGAACATTTCAACTACGGTGTGTGGGACTGAAGTCCATTACTGGGAACCAGGAACATGCACATTCTAACTGCACCCCAGGCTTAGTTTGGGACCTTTGTGTTTCTGTTTCTCTATCTATAAAGGAGAAACGATAGTTATTCACTTGCCACAGAGGTGCTCTGTGGATTAAACAGTCACTGTCTGTAATCTGTTCGTGGAGATAGAAAGTTCTACAGCAGTCGCAGGTGATCGGCCCCTCTGGGAATCAGACAAGTTGTTTAGGGTTCCAGCTGTAGAAATCCATGCTTGAAAGTTTTGGCCACAGCCTTATCTCCTGGCTTCAGGCCTTAACTAGAGGACTATTCTTTGCCACCCACAGTTTGATTGTTCAGCCAAACTTTTTATTCTTCAAACCTGTTTGGTGAAACTCAGTGAAGTCTGATAAAGTACTTAAGTCTCTCTCTGTCTCTCTCCTTCCCCCATCCTCCAGATGATGCAGAATTACAAGAAACAAGAGCTAGATAAATGGAAATGTAGATTACTGCAAAACAGGGCTTTCTGAGCGATTGCCTGCTATGAGAAGGGCATCGTTTTACAAGTGATTTACAATTACTTCAGTGACCATTTATTTAAAATATGAAGCACTTCCCTTCCCCCCCCAATTATATACTGTTTGAGTTTCTTAGAACTCTGCTAATTACTTGTCTGACCAAATAACCCTGTATTTCTTTGAACGTGGGTTTTACAACAGTGACCATAGCTGGGTTACTCTTGCTAATTGGATGATGTACTTTCATTTCACATCTGTATTGTACCAAATAAATGAGAGCTCTTCCTTAGTTAAAAGTTGTCATGTGGTGCTTTCATTTCCTATAGTAGCTGGTGTTGTAGAATCAAGAATTGTGTCAAAACTTAGCCCAAGTCAGGAAGTGTTTTGGTGAATGTGTTTCTAGTTTGGGATTCATAATTTAAGCTGAAACCAGACAAGTTTCTCCTGCTTTCTGGACTCATGAAATGTTCTGAACTGTAGGCACAGTAGTAATATGAGGAATATAAGGTATTAGTATCCAAATCAATGGCAGACTCTAATCTACATCAGGGCAAAAGTATGACAGCCCTAATTAATCAATATGACATTACTTAAAGAACTATGCTCTATAGATACCTAGTCTGATAACAGTTATTTCCTGTCTCTTAAGAAGTGTTACTAATTGGGCCTTTACCACTGTGGGAAACTAACACATATTAGTACTGAAAAGGAATCTGTTTGTAGTTCACAAATGTAATTTCTCCCTTGCCACCTTTACCAAATGTAATTTACTTGTATATCCATGCCATCCCACTGACAACTATGAAGATGCATGTGTGCTGTTGTAACTGAAGACAGAATCAGGTATTTGGTAGTGTTCCTCAGAGCTCATCAAGTGCATGCTAGCTGAAGGTCAACCCAGGCAAGACTGAGGTAATGATGGTGGTTTGGGGGAAACATCCAGAGGAGATGTCGGAGGTAACATCAGCCCCTTTGACGGACAGAGTAGGACCTCCATTAGTTAGTAGGGTTTACAATCTAGCTTTGATTTTAGGCTCTCACCTGCTCTTGGACTGTCATGTAACAGGAGGAATCCAGTCATCTTTTTACCATCTGCAATTGGGAAGGAGGTTACAACCCTTCCTTTCAAATGTGAACTTTGCCACCATCATCAATGCTTTTCTTACCTCAAGATTAGACTATGACAATATGCTCTACATTGAACTATGTCTTAAAAGCATTTGGAATGGAAGCTGGTGAAGAGGGTGAATCTGGTGAAGTGCTCACTTATTGAGCAGGCATCTCGCAGGGAGTGTATGACACAAATGCTTCAAGACTTGCACTGGCTGCTTACTCATCTCCAGTTGGATTTTAAGGTGTTGTTTATGACCTATCAAGCCCTAACTGGCCTGGGACTGGTTTATGTGAGGGATTCTCTCTCTCTCTCTGCCTTACTGCCACAGCTGAAGTCAGCAGGTGCGTGCAAGGTGGATCCCCCTCATTATAAGAGGGAACCAGGACATTCTCTGGGAGGGCTCCAGGACTCTGAAACTTGCTCCATGCCTTGGTCCAAAGCAGCCTGAATTCCGTGGCCTTCCAGGCACACTGCAAGACGTTCATTTGATAGGACTTTTCAAGAAGGCTAAAAGTGTGCTTCCCATAACAATGAAAATGATTTTCTGTAGGTGACTGTCTGAGTTGATGCTGAACTGGTCCATTTAATACTGCTGGGATTTCATTGAATTATTATTACTTGTTAGGGTGTTTACACCCTGGGATAGGAGTCTTTTATTATTGTAAATGTACAGCAAAGTAAAATAATACATAATGCATCTTCTCCTCCTACTTTTTCTTGTACTGAATTACAGGTAGAATAGGGCCAACTTTCTGAGTTATGACTAAGGAAAATTTTGCAACAAAATTGTGAATGTTTGTGACATTTTGTGGATTTTATCCTCATGAAATAATACTTACAAAACTTCAAGAAATTGGCAAATTCATCATCGTTTAACTGATTTTTTCTTGTCATGTTGTAAACACATTATATCAGATACATTTGTAAAATTCTATTTGAAGCATTCTCTCTCTCTCTCACATGCACACTTTTGGTAATGCAGTAGAAGACAAGAAACTCATTGGGACTATGTTTTGGTTTCAATAGTGCATTATAGAAGAATTCACACTTTACGGACTTAAAAGGTTTCCATCATCCTGGTAAGGGAGCAAATTATCAGTATTCTCCAATGCCAAATTAGCAAAGAAATAGAACGTGTGAAAGTAAAAGGAAAACTGAGTGTTAATTTGCTTACTTTTATTAATGAGTGAAAATATCCATGAACATAATGTGCCCATGCTTCAAGAGTGAGAAGACCTGCATGCTGTTATGCCATCCATTATTAATGTCATCATTTAAAACCATAATTATCCACCCATACATAATTTTCATCACCTATTTCCAGTTGTTAAATTCAGGTTTCTAAATTAATGTAAAGAATTACAATTTTAAATATGGGTTTCAGAGTAACAGCCGTGTTAGTCTGTATTCGCAAAAAGAAAAGGAGTACTTGTGGCACCTTAGAGACTAACCAATTTATTTGAGCATGAGCTTTCGTGAGCTACAGCTCACTTCATCGGATGTTTATATGGAGTTTAGTCTAGCACCTGCATCTTCCACAGTAGAATTTTCACAACATTCTTGGGAGTCACAAGATGGTGCCATTACAAATAATCATACAAGTTCTGTTTCTCAGAATTAATAGTCAGTAATATCTTGAGAAATGCTTTTAGTGGTAGTGAAATTCATTGTAGAATCTGTGCATATCACTAATACATTTTGTTTATTGCAAGAGTCTGATTGAATTTTTTGATAGGTATGGAACTGTATTCTTCAGGATATGCCCATGTAAGAAAACAAACATTACATGGGGAGGTGCCCAATAGAATGGGATGAGTCAAAGGTAAATGGGGTATTGATTAACATAGCTATGGAAATGGGTTCCCTCCTCAAAAATCCCCCCCCCCATAAGAAACTTAAACCTTTAATGGAGCTTTGGCACACAAGCAATTAAATAGACTGAAAAACATTCTGACAGACATTATCAACTAGAACAGTGTGTATAATTACTTTGTGTGAATGGGATGACATTAAACTACATTTAAACCAATCTTCACCAAAAAATAAATATTACAGTAGTTGAATTGCTATTAGATAATAGGAAATATTCAAAGTCGTTAGCACATAGAGAAAACATGTATACAAAAATAATCTGTCTAATTTTCTCTTGTGTGTGAATTCTGCCTTAAGATTTTTCATATACATGTAAGAGTTCATCTCTTTTTAAATTTCTGATATAGGATTTTTGCTGCTTTCTGCTGCCTACCCAAAACTCAGTGGGCAGTTACATTTAACCTTTAAAATAAATGATCATGGAATTGCATTAGTACTAAAAATGCCTTTTATGGGAAAGTGAGATACACTGAATTCAGATTATAAAAATCAGAATGTGCACAAAAGAAAATTGGAAAGTGATCTATGACCGTGCTTACTTTGCAAATTAAATAAAAATACATAAGAAGCCTGGGAGGATTGAGCATATGTCATTTTTCTTCATAAAAAGCTTATATTGATATAACATACCAAAGGAAATTAGAACACAAATGTTATCAGACAAATTTAACTGGAAATGGCCTACGAAATGTTTTGAACAAATCTTGCTGATCTAGCAGATCTTGAGATTGAATTTTAGATACATCACTTTCTTGCTTACTTTCTTTTATATACCATAAATTGTAAATTCGACCTCCTGGCCCCATTGAAGTCAATGGGAGTTCTGCCACTGACTTCAATGGGGTGAAGATTTCACCCCCTCTGAACCTACAATTAACTCCATGAAGGCAAAACACATTTGTGCAGAGCCTCACATGTCACTTGGGTTCCATATGGGGGCACAGATCCCCTAGCACAGAGATCATTTCAAGATCAGATCCTAAAGCCTTGATCCTATGAAGACATGCATATGTGCTTAACTTTAAGCATCTGAGTAGTCCAGTGGATTTCAACAGGACAATAAATATATATGTGCTTAAATTTAAGTCTGAGCGTAAACCTTTGCAGGATTGGGATCTAAGAGAGTAAGTCAATTACAATCATCTCTGCTCTTTCATGTAGAAACCGTAAATTGAAAATTCTTTTTATACTAAGAAAACTTACATACATCGTCTCTTCAAACTGAATATCTATTCAAGATTCATGCGTGACCCAGACTACAAAATATGTATTTGTTTAAGTCAGGATGAAAGTTATCTGCATGATAAAGAGTCCATGACATACTAATACAAAAACCCCATTTCTAAATTAAATTTCCTGCTCTCCAAAATGCTCAGCATCGGAACAATCCAGACTCAAGTTAATTCAATCCACAAAGACACAGCACCAAAGTAGGAAAAAAGGCTAAGTTCACTGCAGTTCCATTACTTAAGGTAAACAATTCTTTTGAAAAGAATAATTATTTCATGTTTACATTCAATTTGTTCTCTAGAAACTGAGTGTATGAAAGATTCATGCACTTCAGAATTGTACATGAAATACAACTACATTCATAATACTGGTTTCAGAGTAGCAGCCGTGTTAGCCTGTATCCTCAAAAAGAAAAGGAGGACTTGTGGCACCTTAGAGACTAACAAATTTATTTGAGCATAAGCTTTCGTGAGCTACAGCTCACTTCATCGGATGCATGCAGTGGAAATTTCGTTTATCAGATGAAGTGAGCTGTAGCTCACGAAAGCTTATGCTCAAATAAATTCATACTACTGTGGTTCATGTCAACTATATATATATATATATCACACAGATATAATTACCTCTGTACTCAGGAGCCACCTGTTGCACTCTATATCAGCATGCACTCTATATCAGCACAGCGGTGATCACATGCACTCTATATCAGCACAGCGGTGATACCAGGGACTTAATCATATCCAACCCAGTGAGATTTTGTGATGGCTTATGGTACCGAGTAAATATTTCCATTGGAAAAGATGACTTGCAGACACAGTAATGGATGATATAGCTATCAAGAGATCTCCTAGCAAGAATTAACTGAACCATAAGTCATCACCAAACTTATATAAGTCAAAGTACAATCCAGATTTGAGTTCATTCAATCCACAAAGACAAACAGCTCCCAAAGTAGCAGAAACCAAGTCACTGAAAAAAATAAAACTAAAAACGAAGTAGGTTTGTTACAGTCCTTTCCCATTCACTAACTGAATATTTTCCTTTGCACCAGAAGTTTTTATTATGTAACTATATATATATGAATAATAAAATGTACTCTTATATTAAATAGATCTGGCTTCAGCTTTAATAAGGATATTCAACTGCAGGTTTATTTCAAATTGACTTTTTCAATATTTCCCCCAAACACTCTTTCTTTCCCTCTTTATAGAACCACAGAAGTGTAGGACTGGAAGGGACCTCAACAGATCCTTTAGTCCAGTCTCCTGTGTGACGTTGCACCCCATAATGCTTTATGGGAATATGCTTATGAATGCATACATGACATAACTGGAATATGTTTTATGCTACTGTCATAAATATAAAGGGAAGGGTAAACCCCTTTGAAATCCCTCCTGGCCAGGGGAAAGCTCCTCTCACCTGTAAAGGGTTAAGAAGCTAAAGGTAACCTCGCTGGCACCTGACCAAAATGACCAATGAGGAGACAAGATACTTTCAAAAGCTGGGAGGAGGGAGAGGAACAAAGGGTCTGTCTGTAGTCGTCTTGGCCGGGGACAGAACAGGAATGGAGTCTTAGAACTTTTAGTAAGTAATCTAGCTAGGTATGTGTTAGATTATGATTTCTTTAAATGGCTGAGAAAAGAATTGTGCTGAATAGAATAACTATTTCTGTCTGTGTATCTTTTTTGTAACTTAAGGTTTTGCCTAGAGGGGTTCTCTATGTTTTTGAATCTAATTACCCTGTAAGATATATACCATCCTGATTTTACAGGGGGGATTTCTTTATTTCTATTTACTTCTATTTTTTATTAAAAGTCTTCTTGTAAAACACTGAATGCTTTTTCATTGTTCTCAGATCCAAGGGTTTGGGTTTGTGGTCACCTATGCAAATTGGTGAGGCTTTTTATCCAACATTTCCCAGGAAAGGGGGGGGTGCAAGTGTTGGGAGGATTGTTCATTGTTCTTAAGATCCAAGGGTCTGGGTCTGTAGTCACCTAGACAAATTGGTGAGGCTTTTTACCAAACCTTGTCCAGGAAGTGGGGTGCAAGGTTTTGGGAAGTATTTTGGGGGGAAGGACGCGTCCAAACAGCTCTTCCCCAGTAACCAGTATTAGTTTGGTGGTGGTAGCGGCCTGTCCAAGGTGTAATATTTTGTACCTTGGAGAAGTTTTGACCTAAGCTGGTAAAGATAAGCTTAGGAGGTTTTTCATGCAGGTCCCCACATCTGTACCCTAGAGTTCAGAGTGGGGGAGGAACCTTGACATGGTGGCACAGTGGTGGGATTAACCTGAAATCATTTTGAGATCCAGTTGAGATTTTTTGAACTAGAAATACAGATTTTAAAAAGGAATTTTTAGGAAGTCCAGAAGGCAGCTTTGAAACTGAAAGCAGCTTGGTTTCTCTCTGCTTTGTGGCCAAGCAGAGACAAAAGGGGATTATCTTGTGAATTGCAGGTTTTCTTGCCTGGAGGCAGGGTACTTAACTCCTGCAGGGAAATTCACAGTCTTCCAACCCAGAGGTTTTTTTTTTTTCTTTTCTTCCTAAAAGTAAATAGGGGGTGTGTGCTCTACCCATTTGCCTGGAGACAAAAGTGGCAGGGTTTTTTTTTTAGGATTTTGATTTTTTTTTTTGTTTTACAAGGAGCACAGGTTTGAAAAGAAATTTTTTTTTTCTTTGGGCTGGGTAAGCAGTTTTCCAAGTAGTTGGAGATTTTTTGCTTTAATTTGGGCCCAGAGCAGAGACAAGGGAATTGTCTTTTTCTGTAGGCTGACAATCACTATCAGAGAATAGGTACTCTATTCCAGCACAGCAAAATTTTACAGCCAAGTTTTGTTTGTTTATTTCTAAACCTCGGGTGTAAAGTTAGTTAAAAACAGAGAGGTTAGAATGGCCAAATCCTCAGCTCGACTACAGCTGGAATTAGCCAAATTTCAGGCTGAGGAAAAACAAAGGGAACATGAAAGACAGATAGAACTCATGCGGCTGAAGGAGGAGGAGAAGGAAAAAGAGAGGAAGCATGTGGAGGAGATGGAGAGGATAAAGGCCCAGCAGAATATACCAACAAACCCTAGCAATCCTTCTCCAGGTACCACTTCCCATCCCAGAAAGTTCCCCACCTACAAGGCAGGTGATGATACTGAGGCCTTCTTAGAAAACTTCGAAAGGGCCTGCCTTGGGTACAACATCTCTACTGACCAATACATGGTAGAGCTGAGGCCGCAGCTCAGTGGACCCTTAGCTGAGGTGGCAGCTGAAATGCCTAAAGAACACATGAACAAGTATGAACTGTTTAAATCCAAGGCGAGAGTCAGAATGGGGATAACACCCGAGCAGTCTCGTCGGAGGTTCAGAGCCCTAAGGTGGAAACCAGACATGTCATTTACCCGACATGCCTACCACATTGTAAAACATTGGGATGCCTGGATATCAGGAGCAAGTGTTGAATCTCCAGTAAATTTGCCCTTCCTAATGCAAATGGAACAATTCTTAGAGGGTGTTCCTGAGGAAATAGAAAGATACATCCTAGATGGGAAACCCAAAACTGTAATTGAGGCAGGAGAGATTGGAGCCAGATGGGTGGAGGTGGCAGAGAAGAAGAAAACTGGTCGCAGTTGGAGCGGAGACCAGAAGGGACCACCCCAGACCACACCCTATTACCGGGGGCCGCCCAAAGCCCCACCTACCTCCCAAAGAACCCTCCAGACCCCTTATCGTCCCACCACCCCGTTCTCCAGCAACCCACCTCGCCCCGGTGACCCGTCAGCTGGACGATGTTTTAAATGTAACGAGCTGGGGCATGTAAAGGCCAACTGCCCCAAGAACCCCAACAGGTTACAGTTCATTGCACCGGAATCACACCAGAGGTCCACAGGCCCAGATACCTCCCAGATACCCTTGGAGCGGAGGGAAACTGTGAGTGTGGGCGGGAAGAAGGTCACCGCGTGGAGGGACACCGGAGCACAAGTGTCAGCTATCCATGCTTCCTTAGTGGACCCCAATTTAATCAACCCAGAGATCCAAGTGACGATTCAACCCTTCAAGTCCAACTCTTTCAATTTGCCTACAGCCAAGTTGCCTGTCCAGTACAAGGGCTGGTCAGGAATGTGGACTTTTGCAGTCTATGATGATTATCCCATCCCCATGCTGTTGGGGGAAGACTTGGCCAATCATGTGAAGCAGGCCAAGAGGGTGGGAATGGTCACCCGCAACCAGGCTAAACAAGCCGTGAGGCCTAGCTCTGTTCCGGAAACTTCTATCAGGACCCAGTCAGAGGTGATGGACCTGGACCCCAGGCCAATGTCTGCAACAGCAGTAGTGGATCCAGTCCCAGAGACCCAGACGGAACCAGTCCCAGAACCGGAACCAGCCAAACAACCAACACCAGACCCCGTGTCAGCACTGAATCCAGTACTTGCAACCTCAACACCAGAGGGCCCCACCGAACCTGAACTGGCAGCAGCCGATAACCCTACACAAGAGGCTCAGCCGGAGCCTGAATCCCAACATAGTGCACCAGCGGAGAGCGGTTCACAGTCAACAGAAACAGCTCCATCCCCTATATCGCTTCCAGAGGGACCAAGCCTAGGTCCACAATCCCATGAGGAACTGATGTCTCCAGCATCAAGGGAACAGTTCCAGACCGAACAGGAAGCAGATGAAAGCCTCCAGAGAGCTTGGACGGCGGCACGGAGCAACCCACCGCCTCTCAGCTCTTCTAATAGATCCAGGTTTGTTGTAGAAAGAGGACTTTTATACAAGGAAACTCTTTCTGGGGGACACCAGGAAGACTGGCATCCTCAGAGACAGTTGGTAGTTCCAACTAAATACCGGGCCAAGCTCTTGAGCTTAGCCCATGATCACCCTAGTGGCCATGCTGGGGTGAACAGGACCAAAGACCTTTTGGGGGGGTCATTCCACTGGGAGGGAATGGGCAAGGATGTTTCTACCTATGTCCAGTCTTGTGAGGTGTGCCAAAGAGTGGGAAAACCCCAAGACCAGGTCAAAGCTCCTCTCCAGCCACTCCCCATCATTGAAGTTCCATTTCAGCGAGTAGCTGTGGATATTCTGGGTCCTTTTCCGAAAAAGACACCCAGAGGAAAGCAGTACATACTGACTTTCATGGATTTTGCCACCCGATGGCCGGAAGCAGTAGCTCTAAGCAACACCAGGGCTAAAAGTGTGTGCCAGGCACTAGCAGACATTTTTGCCAGGGTAGGTTGGCCCTCCGACATCCTCACAGATGCAGGGACTAATTTCCTGGCAGAAACTATGAAAAACCTTTGGGAAGCTCATGGGGTAAATCACTTGGTTGCCACTCCTTACCATCATCAAACAAATGGCATGGTGGAGAAGTTTAATGGAACTTTGGGGGCCATGATACGTAAATTCGTAAATGAGCACTCCAATGATTGGGACCTAGTATTGCAGCAGTTGCTCTTTGCCTACAGAGCTGTACCACATCCCAGTTTAGGGTTTTCCCCATTTGAACTTGTATATGGCCGTGAGGTTAAGGGGCCATTGCAGTTGGTGAAGCAGCAATGGGAGGGATTTACACCTTCTCCAGGAACTAACATTCTGGACTTTGTAACCAACCTACAAAACACCCTCCGAACCTCTTTAGCCCTTGCTAGAGGAAACTTAAAGGATGCTCAAAAAGAGCAAAAAGCCTGGTATGATAAACATGCCAGAGAGCGTTCCTTCAAAGTAGGAGACCAGGTCATGGTCTTAAAGGCGCTCCAGGCCCATAAAATGGAAGCATCGTGGGAAGGGCCATTCGTGGTCCAGGAGCGCCTGGGAGCTGTTAATTATCTCATAGCATTCCCCACCTCCAACCGAAAGCCTAAGGTGTATCATATTAATTCTCTAAAGCCCTTTTATTCCAGAGAATTAAAGGTTTGTCAGTTTACAGCCCAGGGAGGAGACGACGCTGAGTGGCCTGAAGGTGTCTACTACGAAGGGAAATGTGCTGGTGGTGTGGAAGAGGTGAACCTCTCCATGACCCTTGGGCGTATGCAGCGACAGCAGATCCAGGAGCTGTGCACTAGCTACGCGCCAACGTTCTCAGCCACCCCAGGACTGACTGAACGGGCATACCACTCCATTGACACAGGTAATGCTCACCCAATTAGGGTCCAACCTTACCGGGTGTCTCCTCAAGCTAAAACTGCTATAGAACGGGAGATCCAGGATATGTTACAGATGGGTGTAATCCGCCCCTCTGAAAGTGCATGGGCATCTCCAGTGGTTCTAGTTCCCAAACCAGATGGGGAAATACGTTTTAGCGTGGACTACCGTAAGCTAAATGCTGTAACTTGCCCAGACAACTATCCCATGCCACGCACAGATGAACTATTAGAGAAACTGGGAAGGGCCCAGTTCATCTCTACCTTGGACTTAACCAAGGGGTACTGGCAGGTACCGCTAGATGAATCTGCCAAGGAAAGGTCAGCCTTCATCACACATCTCGGGCTGTATGAATTTAATGTACTCCCTTTCGGGCTGCGAAATGCACCCGCCACTTTCCAAAGACTTGTAGATGGTCTCCTAGCGGGATTAGGAGAATATGCAGTCGCCTACCTTGACGATGTGGCCATATTTTCGGATTCCTGGGCAGACCACCTGGAACATCTACAAAAAGTCCTTGAGCGCATAAGGGAGGCAGGACTAACTGTTAAGGCTAAGAAGTATCAAATAGGCCTAAACAGAGTGACTTACCTTGGACACCAGGTGGGTCAAGGAACTATCAGCCCCCTACAGGCCAAAGTGGATGCTATCCAAAAGTGGCCTGTCCCAAAGTCAAAGAAACAGGTTCAATCCTTCTTAGGCTTGGCTGGTTATTACAGACGATTTGTACCGCACTACAGCCAAATCGCTGCCCCACTGACAGACCTAACCAAAAAGAAACAGCCAAATGCTGTTCAGTGGACCGGAAAGTGTCAGAAGGCCTTTAACAAGCTTAAAGCGACACTCATGTCTGACCCTGTACTAAGGGCCCCAGACTTTGACAAACCGTTCCTAGTAACCACAGATGCATCCGAGCGTGGTGTGGGAGCAGTTTTAATGCAGAAAGGACCTGATCAAGAATTCCACCCTGTAGTGTTTCTCAGCAAAAAACTGTCTGAGAGGGAAAGCAACTGGTCAGTCACTGAAAAAGAATGTTATGCCATTGTCTACGCTCTGGAAAAGCTACGCCCATATGTTTGGGGACGGCGTTTCCACCTGCAAACCGACCATGCTGCACTAAAGTGGCTTCACACCGTCAAAGAAACTAACACAAAACTTCTTCGGTGGAGTTTAGCTCTCCAAGATTTTGATTTCGACATCCAACACATCTCAGGAGCTTCTAACAAAGTGGCTGATGCACTCTCCCGTGAAAGTTTCCCAGAATCAACTGGTTAAAATCGTCCTTGAGATGTGGAAAATATTGTTAGTCTTTATGTACTTGGTAGTATATTTAGAGATGCATGTGTCTTATTAACTCTGTTTTCCTAGAGCTCCAGGAAGAAATCCCAGCCAGTGTTTCACCCTAGCTGAGATTTGGGGGGCGTGTCATAAATATAAAGGGAAGGGTAAACCCCTTTGAAATCCCTCCTGGCCAGGGGAAGCTCCTCTCACCTGTAAAGGGTTAAGAAGCTAAAGGTAACCTCGCTGGCACCTGACCAAAATGACCAATGAGGAGACAAGATACTTTCAAAAGCTGGGAGGAGGGAGAGGAACAAAGGGTCTGTCTGTAGTCGTCTTGGCCGGGGACAGAACAGGAATGGAGTCTTAGAACTTTTAGTAAGTAATCTAGCTAGGTATGTGTTAGATTATGATTTCTTTAAATGGCTGAGAAAAGAATTGTGCTGAATAGAATAACTATTTCTGTCTGTGTATCTTTTTTGTAACTTAAGGTTTTGCCTAGAGGGGTTCTCTATGTTTTTGAATCTAATTACCCTGTAAGATATATACCATCCTGATTTTACAGGGGGGATTTCTTTATTTCTATTTACTTCTATTTTTTATTAAAAGTCTTCTTGTAAAACACTGAATGCTTTTTCATTGTTCTCAGATCCAAGGGTTTGGGTTTGTGGTCACCTATGCAAATTGGTGAGGCTTTTTATCCAACATTTCCCAGGAAAGGGGGGGGTGCAAGTGTTGGGAGGATTGTTCATTGTTCTTAAGATCCAAGGGTCTGGGTCTGTAGTCACCTAGACAAATTGGTGAGGCTTTTTACCAAACCTTGTCCAGGAAGTGGGGTGCAAGGTTTTGGGAAGTATTTTGGGGGGAAGGACGCGTCCAAACAGCTCTTCCCCAGTAACCAGTATTAGTTTGGTGGTGGTAGCGGCCTGTCCAAGGTGTAATATTTTGTACCTTGGAGAAGTTTTGACCTAAGCTGGTAAAGATAAGCTTAGGAGGTTTTTCATGCAGGTCCCCACATCTGTACCCTAGAGTTCAGAGTGGGGGAGGAACCTTGACAGCTACATATGCCGTGTAAGATATATCTGCAAAGGTTATGATCTACTGAATATATTCATCCTATTTGTATGCATGTGTCATTTTTGTATTCGAAGTTATGAATATTGGTTGTGTACTTGTTTGAGTTTAAGGAGCCTTAGTAAAGCATTTGGTCAGCTTCTTGAGAAAGGAATGTGCAAATTAAGTGCCCAATCAAGAAACGCTTAACTGACAATGGATCTTGGAAGACTCCAATCCACATAAGAAGGCTTCCTGGAGACATTCAAGATAGCATGTGGGCAATGGCTACTGCCTGTAAAAACGGAATCATGCATGGACATGTGACTTGCCCATGTGACTCCAAAACTCCATCTTGGAGCTGGATTTTGCATAAGAGAGAGGAGGGAGGTCTCCACTCACAAGAGAAAGTCTATTTAAGCCCCTGGGAGACCCCTCCATTTTGTCTTCAGCTGGCTCAAGAGATAGCCTCTCCACTGCCAAAGGATACGTGAAAGAAACTGGAACAAAGGACAGTAACCATGGGGGTGTGAGTGATTGCTGGACCCAGCTAGAAGGAGGCTAGTCTGTAAAAGAAGCTTACTGGAACATCTCTGAGGGTGAGATTTCACGTGTAATCACTTTCTTACTGTATTAGGTTTAGACTTGTGTGTTTTATTTTATTTTGTGTGGCAATTTACTTTCTCCTGTGTGTTACCACTTAAATCCTACATTTTGTATTTAACAGAATCTCTTTTTACTTATTAATTAACGCAGAGCAAGCAATTAATTCCTGAGGGAGCAAACAGCTGTGCATATCTCTCTATCAGTGTTATAGAGGGTGAACAATTTATAAGTTTACCCTGTATAAACTATTAAATTTTTGACTAACGTCAAAAGCCATTCTCTTATACTGACCCAGCCATGCATGGACCCAGCTTTGATTTGCCACACCACTCATGGGCCCTTCTGAACTGATTTCTAATGGACCTGGGTCAAAGTGCAGCCAGGCTTCACACCTGGGGCCAGTGAGAGAATCCCACACATGACTGTGGCGAAAGTCTGCTTGTAAGAGGATCCAGGTTTCTGACCCATATAGCAACAAAGGCAGTGCACGAGTTTGATGGGTGCTGAACTTTGTTTCAGCAAAAAGACATTTTTGCATCCATAAGCAAGACATGGACTTCAAACAGGAGCCAGCAAGGCCAATCTGTCAAAGAACATCTAGTTTGCAGTGACAGTTAGAACTCTGCTTGTTGATCATTTGAACTCTGCTGCTCAAATAATTATATTGTTTCAGCACTCTGACCATATCAGCTCCCTCTTCAATCCTGCATCTAATATAAGCTTGACTTTACCTTTATGGTCCTTCATAACATAGCCCCACACTGTAGACAGTAAGCTTTATATCTATGTAACATGCTGGAGATACCCAAAGCCATGAGCCACTGTGTTACCTATCTGCCTCAGCAAGAGTGAGTTGAGCAGGAGATTAGACTTTGTGGTTATTGCAAACTCCTCAAGGCCCTCCCAGCCCAAACCCTGCCTAGCAGTAATACTTAGTAAGCTTCAGCCCCCAAGCTCCTCAGAGATGTTTCTGTGCAAACCACAGCACTTAATACAGTAACAGAAGATATTAACAGGTTTCAGAGTAACAGCTGTGTTAGTCTGTATCCGCAAAAAGAAAAGGAGTACTTGTGGCACCTTAGAGACTAACAAATTTATTTGAGCATAAGCTTTCGTGAGCTACAGCTCACTTCATCAGATGCATGCAGTGGAAAATACAGTGGGGAGATTTTATATACACAGAGAACATGAAACAATAGGTGTTACCCTACACACTGTAATGAGAGTGATCAATGTGATACATGCCATCATGTGCCAGCAATGCCCCTCTGCCATGTACATTGGCCAGACTGGACAGTCTCTACGCAAAAGAATAAATGGACACAAATCAGATGTCAAGAATTATAACATTCAAAAACCAGTTGGAGAATACTTCAATCTCTCTGGTCACTCAATTACAGACCTAAAAGTCACAATTCTTCAACAACAAAACTTCAGAAACAGACTCCAATGAGAGAGTGCTGATTTGCTAATTTGCAAACTGGACACCATTAACTTAGGCTTGAATAAAGACCAGGAGTGGATGTGTCATTACACAAAGGAAAACTATTTCTCCATGTTTATCCCCCCCCATACACTGTTCCTCACATGTTCTTGTCAACTGCTGGAAATGGCCCACCTTGAGTATCACTACAAAAGGCTTTTTTCTCTCCTGCTGGTAATAGCTCATCTTACCTGATCACTCTCATTACAGTATGTATGATAACACCCATTGTTTCATGTTCTCTGTGTATATAACATCTCCTCACTGTATTTTCCACTGCATGCATCCGATGAAGTGAGCTGTAGCTCACGAAAGCTTATGCTCAAATAAATGTGTTAGTCGCTAAGGTGCCACAAGTACTCCTTTTCTTTTTTAGAAAATATTAAGTTTTCTGCTCCATTAAAGAGTCAGTACATTACAGTTCATTAATTTAACTGGGGTAAATACACCCTTCCCTACAAACACAGCACTGAACTGATTTATTGTAAAAGTAAAACAAGTTTATTAAAACAAAAGCCACAGGTTTAAGGGATATAAAGTAGAATGGAGAATGGTAGAAAGGACTGCAAAACAAACAGAAATATAAATGCACTTCTGAGACTAAAATCCAGTGTAACAAATTTAACAAACTGGGGTGTTTTGTTCAAAATAATTATCTCACCACAGTTATTCCAGCATGGTGAGTCCAAGGTATTGATTTTCTTTTTCTCCTCAGGTGAAGGATCATTTAGGGATGTTTTCCCCTTCTGTTTAGAGTCCAGTAGACATTTGAAATAAATTCTTCTGAGATGTATCCCAAGATAAAAGTTCCTTTTCTCTACTGGGTGTGGGTGCCATGCTACCTGGTGTGGCCTCTTCTCCCCTGCTGGTGATTTTTACAATGCCTCTTATTTCTTCCTGACACCCACAGTAAAAATGAATAGTCCATTGAATTTGGGCACACTTGGGTCTGACATGTTGGCTTCTTTCCTTTTTCTGGAGAAAACCTGTTTACCAACTCCCCCTGACATGACTGGTTTAAACACCTTTTCACAGATTTTAAAGCATAATATCAGTGAGTATTCATAATTCCACATACAGCATTATCACATACATTACTTAATGATATGATTGACCACTGTCTTGTTAGTTTTCAAGTGATAGGTCACAAGGCTTATTTTGTATATTATTACAGTAGCCTGTAGGGTGTGAATAGATGGGTGCCCAGCATCACAATTTATACCTGGTAAGTTGACTGAAGTAACATGACAAACAGCATAATCATCTTCTGATTGAATGTGGAGCTTCCCAAGCCAATCTGAGGCAGTCTCATCTGCAAAGTGCATAATCCTCAGAACACCATCACATCTGGTCAGAGGGCTGTCATCAGTGATGTGTGACTGTGTCTTTGGCCACAGTCATGTGTGGGATTCTCTCACTGGCCCCAGATGTGAAGCCTGGCTGCACTTTGACCCAGTTTCATTAGAAATCAGTTCAAAAGGGCCCATGAGCGGTGTGGCAAATCAAAGCTGGGTCCATGCATGGTTGGGTCAGTATAAGAGAATGGCTTCTGATGTTAGAGTAAAAAATGTAATAGATTCAAAGAGGGATTGGATATTTATATGCAAACAATGTTTTGAAAAGGACATAAAATTGCATGTTTTAGGGTTTCAAGCAAACTAACTTTTAGGGGTCAGGATGAGATCTTCCAGGGGGCATCACACCAGATCTGCTTACTGAGGGGTTTCTTTCCCCTTTCTCTGAGGCATCTGATGCTAGGCACAGCTGGAGATAAGAAACCAGACTAGATTCACTACAGGTTTAATCCACTATGACAACTCCTATATAGCTAGTTGATTTAGTTACCTGTTGTGATTTTGACCCTTGGCTTTACTCTATCAGCATTTTACAGCTTTTATCACCATTCACTTTGCTCTTCCTATAAATACCTCTATATCAGGGATCGGCAACCTTTGGCATGTGGCCCATCAGGGAAATCTGCTGGCAGGGCAGGACCTGGCCTGTCAGGGAAATCTGCTGACGGGCCGGGATGGTTTGTTTACCTGCAGAATCCACAGATTTGACCGATCACAGTTCCCACCGGCCGTGGTTCACCATTCCAGGCCAAAGGGGGCTGTAGGAAGTGGTGTAGGCCGAGGGATGTGCTGGCCGCCCCTTCCTGCAGCCTTCATTGGTCTGGAACGGAGAACCACGGCCAGAGGGAGCTGCGATTGGCCAAACCTGTGGAAGCTGCAGGTAAACAAACCATCCCAGCCCGTCAGCAGATTTCCCTGACAGGCCGCAAGCCAAAGGTTGCTGATCCCTGCTCTATACTTTCTCCCATACCACCTCTGACAATTGGTGAAAACTCCCTGACAAAATCTGAAATAACCACCACTTTATGTCTCCTTCATATCCCTCTTCAGGCTCACCTTTACCATGATCATCTATAAACCCAGCGTACTCATCATGGCTAGCCAACTGAAAACCAAACTGACACCCCACACACACATTCCCCTCCACACACTTTTTGGTTTGGCAAAGCAACCAACGAGCCAAATAAATCAATCAAATATATTTATTATTTGTTCAATTCTAATGCAGGTTAAAATGTATAACAGAATCTGCAGGATTGGATCATATATCAGTATTCTGAGATTCACATTATTAAGATGACATTCCTAAACACAGCGGGGAAAATGCTCTAATGCTCACTAGAGATTTCATTCCTCGCCAAGAAACCAAATGGGGAGACTGCTCTGTTAACGCTGTCAAACCCAATATGGAAGCGAATCGCCATATCTCAATGACACTGTTCCATCCCAAACATGGGTGAAATTAATTCATGGTATAAAGTTGACTGGAGGCCAGTAAAGGCTCATGACTCTTTTTGCTTTCTCCTTAAGAAATACTGGACAGTACCTGCTTGAGAAAGTAGTAATTTGCGAAGACACTCAGATTTTAATGGTTCTTGCAGTTACAGTAAATATTTCTTTGATTTATTCCCCCCATCCATCCCAAGGGGGTATATATGGAAAAAAAGCTACATTTGCTCCTAAGGTAGTAACTGACATACTGTTAAGTGCCTCTCAACCTTTCTTCATTACAAGGTTCATTCTCTATTTAGTTCACATTTATTGTTTTATAATATTTACACAAATACACTGATGCATGAAAAAGAGTCTACACAAATCAAACGGCTGCTGACCTTAGCAGCATTGCAGGGATATTTTTGCAAAGATGAACTGCTCTTGACCTATTTCTCCAGTGAATTAAAATCTAGCATGCTTTCCATTAACATGATACTTTGATGTTTCTAGTCTAGCTCCCAGTGGGCATGTGTCGATATCAAAAAACCATCATTGCAACTGGTATTAATAGCACTGGCAGAGAGGCCAAAGATTATTTGGGCCATGGAGACTAAAGTATCTTGTCACCCCTAGAGTTAGTACAGCTTGCTCAAGTGACACTGGTGAAGCAACCTGCAAAAGCTTATACTGGCAGTGTAAACTATCTAACATCTTTCAAAGGCACACACACACACAGCACCAGCCAAGATTAGATTTGATCCTACAGTTCAGTTTGTTTTATTTACTTTCAGGAGTCCATTTATTCCTCAGTGTTGTCTAAATAAACTGACTTTCATTACCCAAAAAGGTTTATAGAGCACAGTTGCAAATGTGTATGCACTGAGAGTCTGAGAAGAGAGATTTGAATTCATTCCTAACTCACACAGTGCTTAACAAGTCTCAGTTAAAGTGAGAGCTACTTTCTTCAATGAATATTTTATGTTTTGAAGAGTCTAGCAAATAGACCCTAAGTATAACTAAACTAATATCCTTTACATTTAATCATGCAGACTGTAACTATAACCAATGACTTAATGTGTGTGCATGGGCATGTGAGAATTTGGTAAATGCACTCATCACAATGTGAGAGCATGATTAATTGCTTTATTGGATAACAACAGGCCACTTGGCCCAAAACACTTACCTCCAAGTTTGTTTCAACTTCAGCTCTCTGTTTTTCATGTGGCATGTGTGCAGGAGACAGAGAGAAGTAATTCACAAAAGGTAGGGAAGTAACATCACAAGCTACATAGCACTGAATTAGAAGAGAAATCTGGCTTTGCAACTTTATCCTTTTCAAAGAAACCGAAGTACTAAAATCATATACAAACAAAAAAAACCTTTGCATCATAGTTATGGAGAAACATGTTGCTAAAATCAAGAGGAATTATGTTTCATTGTCTCACTGACATATTAAACCGGGAAAGTACACATGAAGTGAAGTGTTTTGCATGAAATATTTGGCCATTTCTCAACTTCAGCCTGCATGCTAAAATCCAGTGATGTCAATGGGAATTCCACTTGTGGGTTAAGAACATGACATAGCTTTTTGCATGCCTGGTGTTCTTGGAATGAACAAGGAAAGTGATTTTGTTTGAATGCTGTGGCAATTATGTTTTTAATTAACATTTCCCTTTTAGTTCTTAACTCATTTATCTGTGTGACCCACAGAGTCCCTCAGTGCCAACTGGCAGAGAGAACATCACCACATAACTCACATGAGGCCTGACACACTCATTTCCCTAACACACTTGTCATGATCTGTATTTAAAATGTGTCATGTGAGGCATCATATGCAAACCGATAACACACTGATCATTAATATTGTGTTATGTATGCACAGGAGGTGCATAAAAATTATAGATGCGTTCTTTGCAAGCAGTGCATAAACCCAGTCAGTCCTAGACCAAGGAATGTTATTTCCCAGTTTTTCCTGTGCCTTCAAAGTTAATTGAGTCAGGTAACACCTCAGAGGACAATGAAAAGTACATCTGCTGGGAAGGTAGACAAAGCTATGAAAGTAAATGCTCAGGGCACAAAGACCGCTTAAGGCTCACAATGCGGGATTGGAGCCTTAAGGGAGCCTGCACCCTCACAAAACCTTCCTGGCTCTTGAAACAGAGACGATTAGAACTCTGATTAGAACAGAACTTAAGACATTACAGCCTTTTCCTAAATAAAGTGTTCTAAAAAAAGAACTATTTTATTACAACTATTTTTTCCTGTTGCACAGTTCTTGAATGGGAATAAAATCTAGTAATATGTGCATATTACATAGGAGATATCCATGAATTAAAACATAGGGACTTTTCAAAAGCTAAAAAATTTGGCCTGAAAGAGAGAGTGTTCTTAATACTCAATTTTACCATTACAAAATGAACACATCTGGTATTCTGCAGACTAATATACTACTTTTTCTCTCCCACATGTTAACTTGCATCATTTCCAAAACCATTTTACCATGTACTCAGCTGCCTCAGAGAATATCGCAGTACATTTCTATGTGAGTTAAAATGATAAGCATTGTACTTTAACTTCTCATTCATTGGCACAAGCTTTGTAATTGCAGATGACACGTTATTGGTATCCTTTCAGAAAGAGTTTACACTATTTATATCTTACTCATACATTCAGACCACTGCTACAACATTGTATTCTTCAGTCTACTCATAAAATATAACCCTTTCAAATAAAGTCTTTTTTTAAAAAGGGTTTTCTTTCTTTCCCCCCATTCACCTCTTAACCGTATTCAGTTTGACACAAGACTCTCAGAACTCTCAGAATGTGAAACAAGGGCCTTCAACTCTGTACTCTGAGTACTGTCATGGATGGTTATAAACTGTTCAGGAAGGACAGGCAAGGCAGAAAAGGTGGGGGAGTAGCACTGTATGTAAGGGAGCAGTATGACTGCTCAGAGCTCCGGTATGAAACTGCAGAAAAACCTGAGTGTCTCTGGATTAAGTTTAGAAGTGTGAGCAACAAGGGTGATGTAGTGGTGGGAGTCTGCTATAGACCACCGGACCAGGGGGGTGAGGTGGATGAGGCTTTCTTCCGGCAACTCGCAGAATCTACTAGATCACACGCCCTGGTTCTCATGGGCGACTTTAATCTTCCTGATATCTGCTGGGAGAGCAATACAGCGGTGCACAGACAATCCAGGAAGTTTTTGGAAAATGTAGGGGACGATTTCCTGGTGCAAGTGCTAGACGAGCCAACTGGGGGGGAGCTTTTCTTGACCTGCTGTTCACAAACCGGGAAGAATTAGTGGGGGAAGCAAAATGGATGGGAAACTGGGAGGCAGTGACCATGAGTTGGTTGAGTTCAGGATCCTGACACAGGGAAGAAAGGTAAGCAGCAGAATACGGACCCTGGACTTCAGGAAAGCAGACTTCGACTCCCTCAGGGAACTGATGGGTAGGGTCCCCTGGGGGAATAACATGAAGGGGAAAGGAGTCCAGGAGAGCTGGCTGTATTTCAAGGAATCCCTATTGAGGTTATAGGCACAAACCATCCCGATGTGTCGAAAGAATAGTAAATAGGGCAGGCAACCAGCTTGGCTTAACGGTGAAATCCTTGCGGATCTTAAACATAAAAAAGAAGCTTACAAGAAGTGGAAGATTGGACAAATGACCAGGGAAGAGTATAAAAATATTGCTCGGGCATGTAGGAATGAAATCAGGAGGGCCAAATCGCACCTGGAGCTGCAGCTAGCAAGAGATGTTAAGAGTAACAAGAAGGGTTTCTTCAGGTATGTTGGCAACAAGAAGAAAGCCAAGGAAAGCGTGGGCCCCTTAATAAATGAGGGAGGCAACCCAGTGACAGAGGATGTGGAAAAAGCTAATGTACTCAATGCTTTTTTCGCCTCTGTCTTCATGAACAAGGTCAGCTCCCAGACTGCTGTGCTGGGCATCACATCATGGGGAGTAGGTGGCCAGCCCTCTGTGGAGATAGAGGTGGTTCGGGACTATTTAGAAAAGCTGGACGTGCACAAGTCCATGGGGCCAGACGCGTTGCATCCGAGAGTGCTAAAGGAATTGGCGGTGTGATTGCAGAGCATTGGCCATTGTCACGGTTCCTCCCCCACTCTGAACTCTAGGGTACAGATGTGGGGACCTGCATGAAAAACCTCCTAAGCTTATCTTTACCAGCTTAGGTCAAAACTTCCCCAAGGTACAAAATATTACCCCCTTTATCCTTGGACCGGCCGCTACCACCACCAAACTAATACTGGTTACTGGGGAAGAGCTGTTTGGACGCGTCCTTCTCCCCAAAATACTTCCCAAAACCTTGCACCCCACTTCCTGGACAAGGTTTGGTAAAAAGCCTCACCAATTTGCATAGGTGACCAGAGACCCAAACCCTTGGATCTGAAAACAATGAAAAAGCATTCAGTGTTTTACAAGAAGACTTTTAATAAAAAATAGAAGTAAATAGAAATAAACAAATCCCCCCTGTAAAATCAGGATGGTAGATATCTTACAGGGTAATTAGATTCAAAAACATAGAGAACCCCTCTAGGCAAAACCTTAAGTTACAAAAAAGATACACAGACAGAAATAGTTATTCTATTCAGCACAATTCTTTTCTCAGCCATTTAAAGAAATCATAATCTAACACATACCTAGCTAGATTACTTACTAAAAGTTCTAAGACTCCATTCCTGTTCTGTCCCTGGCCAAGACGACTACAGACAGACCCAGACCCTTTGTTTCTCTCCCTCCTCCCAGCTTTTGAAAGTATCTTGTCTCCTCATTGGTCATTTTGGTCAGGTGCCAGCGAGGTTACCTTTAGCTTCTTAACCCTTTACAGGTGAGAGAAGCTTTCCCCTGGCCAGGAGGGATTTCAAAGGGGTTTACCCTTCCCTTTATATTTATGACAGCCATTATGTTTGAAAACTCGTGGCGAACGGGGGAAGTCCCAGATGACTGGAAAAAAGGCTAATGTATTGCCAATCTTTAAAAAAGGGAAGAAGAAGGATCCTGGGAACTACAGGCCAGTCAGTCTCACCTCAGTCCCCGGAAAAATCATGGAGCAGGTCCTCAAGGAATCAATCCTGAAGCACTTATATGAGAGGAAAGTGATCAGGAACAGTCAGCATGGATTCACCAAGGGAAGGTCATGCCTGACAAATCTAATCGCCTTCTATGATGAGATTACTGGTTCTGCGGATGAAGGGAAAGCAGTGGATGTATTGTTTCTTGACTTTAGCAAAGCTTTTGACACGGTCTCCCACAGTATTCTTGTCAGCAAGTTAAAGAAGTACAGGCTGGATGAATGCACTATAAGGTGGGTAGAAAGTTGGCTAGATTGTCGGGCTGAACGGGTAGTGATCAATGGCTCCATGTCTAGTTGGGAGCCGGTATCAAGTGGAGTGCCCCAAGGGTCGGTCCTGGGGCCGGTTTTGTTCAATATCTTCATAAATGATCTGGAGGATGGTGTGGATTGCACTCTCAGCAACTTTGCGGATGATACTAAACTAGGAGGAGTGGTAGATCCGCTGGAGGGCAGGTATAGGACCTAGACAAATTGGAGGATTGGGCCAAAAGAAATCTGATGAGGTTCAACAAGGATAAGTGCAGGGTCCTGCACTTAGGACGGAAGAACCCAGTGCATCGCTACAGACTATGGACCGAATGGCTAGGCAGCAGTTCTGCAGAAAAGGACCTAGGGGTGACAGTGGACAAGAAGCTGGATATGAGTCAACAGTGTGCCCTTGTTGCCAAGAAGGCCAATGGCATTTTGGGATGTATAAGTAGGGGCATTGCCAGCAGATCAAGGGACGTGATCGTTCCCCTCTGTTAGACATTGGTGAGGCCTCATCTGGAGTACTGTGTCCAGTTTTGGGCCCCGCACTACAAGAAGGATGTGGATAAATTGGAGAGAGTCCAGCAAAGGGCAACAAAAATGGTTAGGGGTCTGGAGCACATGACTTATGAGGAGAGGCTGAGGGAACTGGGATTGTTTAGTCTGCGGAAGAGAAGAATGAGGGGGGATTTGATAGCTGCTTTCGACTACCTGAGAGGTGGTTCCAAAGAGTATGGTTCTAGACTATTCTCAGTGGTAGAAGAGGACAGGACAAGGAGTAATAGTCTCAAGTTGCAGTGGGGGAGGTTTAGGATGGATATTAGGAAAAACTTTTTCACTAGAAGGGTGGTGAAACACTGGAATGCATTACCTAGGGAGGTGGTAGAATCTCCTTCCTTAGATATTTTTAAGGTCAGGCTTGAGAAAGCCCTGGCTGGGATGATTTAATTGGGGATTGATCCTGCTTTGAGCAGGGGGTTGGACTAGATGACCTCCTGAGGTCCCTTCCAATCCTGATATTCTATGATGCTATGATTCTATGAACTCAGGAGGACAGTAGACCCCAGGCCTGAGTAGCATTCCTGCCTCAGCTTTTATTTAACAGTGTTGGGTGCCATACAAAACCCTAAAATAGATACGATAGGACCAAGATGAGTGAAGCTGCTGCCATAGGTCTCTGCTCTTATGGAAAGACCGGGCTATCAATGACACCATACATTCTGCTTCTTCTTTTCACTATATTGAGTGACCAGGGAGGTTGAAGTGTTCTCCGACTGGTTTTTAAAAGTTATAATTCTTGATGTCTGATTTGTGTCCATTTATTCTTTTGCGTATACATACAATATGATGGGGGCTAATTTAGCTACAACTAATCAGGAGAAAGATCTTGGAGTCATCGTGGATAGTTTTCTGAAGATGTCCACGCAGTGTGCAGCAGCAGTCAAAAAAGCCAATGGGATGTTAGGAATCATTAAAAAAGGAATAGAGAATAAGACAGAGAATATCTTATTGCCCTTATATAAATCCATGGTCTGCCCACATCTTGAATAATGCATACAGATGTGGTCCCCTCATCTCAAAAAAGATATACTGGCATTAGAAAACGTTCAGAAATGGGCAACTAAAATGATTAGGGGTTTGGAATGGGTCCCATATGAGGAGAGATTAAAGAGGCTAGGACTTTTCAGTTTGGAAAAGAGGAGACTAAAGGGTGATATGATAGAGGTATATAAAATCATGAGTGGTGTGGAGAAAGTGAATAAGGAAAAGATATTTACTTGTTCCCATAATATAAGAACTAGGGGCCACCAAATGAAATTAATGGGCAGCAGGTTTAAAACAAATAAAAGGAAGTTCTTCTTCACTCAGCACACAGTCAAACTGTGGAACTCCTTGCCTGAGGAGGTTGTGAAGGCTAGGACTATAACAGGGTTTAAAAGAGAACTGGATACCTTCATGGAGGTTAAGTCCATTAATGGCTATTAGCTAGTATGGGTAAGGAATGGTGTCCCTAGCCTCTGTTTGTCAGAGGATGGAGATGGATGGCAGGAGAGAGATCACTAGATCATTACCTGTTAGGTTCCTCCCCTCTGGGGCATCTGTCATTGGCCACTGTTGGAAGACAGGATACTGGGCTGGATGGAACTTTGGTCTGACCCAGTATGGCCATTCTTATGTTCTTATGCGTAGAGATTGTCTGGTGTGGCCAATGAATATGGCAGAGGGGCATTGCTGGCACATGATGGCATATATCACATTAGTAGATGTGCAGGTGAACGAGCCTTTTATGGTATGGCTGATGTGATTAGGTCCTATGATGGTGTCCCTTGAATAGATATATGGACAGAGTTGGCAACGGGCTTTGTTGCAAGGATAGGTTCCTGGATATGTGTGGTTGCTGATGCGTATTTGCTTCAGGTTGGGGGGCTGGCTGTAAGCAAGGACTGGCCTGTCTCCCAAGATCTGTGAGAGTGAGGGATCGTCCTTCAGGATAGGTTGTAGATCCTTGATGATGTGTTGGAGAGGTTTTAGTTTGGGGCTGAAGGTGGCGGCTAGTGGCGTTCTGTTACTTTCTTTGTTGGGCCTGTCCTGTAGTAGGTGACTTCTGGGTATTCTTCTGGCTCTCTCAATCTGTTTCTTCACTTCAGCAGGTAGGTATCGCAGTTTTAAGAATTCTTGATAGAGATCTTGTAGGTGTTTGTCTCTGTCTGAGGGGTTGGAGCAAATGCGGTTGTATCATAGACCTTGGCTGTAGACAATGGATCGTGTGATGTGGTCTGGATGAAAGCTAGAGGCATGTAGGTACATATAGCGGTCAGTAGGTTTCCATTATAGGGTGGTATTTATGTGACCATCACTTATTAGCACCGTAGTGTCAAGGAAGTAGATCTCTTCTGTGGACTGGTCCAGGCTGAGGTTGATGGTGGGATGGAAATTGTTGAGATCATGGTGGAATTTATCAAAAGCTTCTTTTCAATGCGTCGAGATGATGAAGATGTCATCAATGTAGCGCGAGTAGAGTAGGGGTCTTAGGGTACGAGAGCTGAGGAAGCATTGTTCTAAGTCAGCCATAAAAATATTGGCATACTGTGGGGCCATGCGGGTACCCATAGCAGTGAAGCTGATTTGAAGGTATACATTGTCCCCAAATGTGAAATAGTTTTGGGTGAAGACAAAGTCACAAAGTTCAGCCGCCAGGTTTGCCGTGACATTATCGGGGATACTGACGGAACCTACTTTTCAGAAATGTTTCAGAGATGGCTGCATTTCAGTAGCAAGCGAAATGAACCCTGCTTCTAAACATCTCCTCGTGTAGATTGTGATTCCCAACACAAAGGGACACACTTACACTAGATTTGATCTAACTAGAGAGCTAAAAATAGAGACTAGCCATGGCAGTGCAAGTGTGGGATGGCTAGTCCAGAGTCTCAGATGGGTAGTACTTGGGCTGGAACTCCTGTGCTGCTGCAATGTTATTTTTAGCATTCTAGCTCAGAGAACGTCTCCTTGATCTTGGATGCCAGCTCCAAGGGTAGACATACCCCTATAGTTTTTAAAATGCCTTGGCATTTTTTGTGGTAAAAGTCACTCTATAAATATAATATTGAATTAGAGATAGCATTCCATGGGCTCTGAATAGAGAATATGTGTACTGGATATTTTCCCAATGTATCTTCTTCCTGCGGTTTTTCTTTACTGGTAATTTAAGACTAGATAGTATCCTGCCCTATGTGACATATCCGGGCCACCAGGAGGAATAGGGCTACATACATCTTTGTGCAACCGCCTCAGACTTTGGGTCTGGTCATGTAAAAGGTAAGCATACTATGTGTGAGAGTTGGTTGGCAGACAATAAAAAAGGGGTAGAGAAGGAGTATACTCTTGGCTCTTCCTCACCAGCACACCAGAGTCAGCACTGCGTTGTGTCATAAGGTATTTCTAAGTAAAAGGCCAACAGGAAGTTGCCACTACACCCACGCAGAGAGCAACGGCAACAGAGAAAATTGTGCCAGTGTGCCCGGTCTATTGCTGGGGTGGTGCAGCTGTGCTTCACAGCTGTGTCTAAAGGCACAATCCAGTCCTAATCATGAATGTCTTATGGAATTTTCAAATTCAGGTTTTTCAATTATTCACCATGTATTAGGTGCATGCATGCATACCTAAAAGCATACTCTTTCTGCCTGCCCCTCTAGACTAGGGACCGAATGGCTAGGCAGCAGTTCTGCGGAAAAGGACCGAGGGGTGACAGTGGACGAGAAGCTGGATATGAGTCAGCAGTGTGCCCTTGTTGCCAAGAAGGCTAATGGCATTTTGGGATGTATAAGTAGGGGCATAGCCAGCAGATCGAGGGACGTGATCGTTCCCCTCTATTCGACACTGGTGAGGCCTCATCTGGAGTACTGTGTCCAGTTTTGGGCCCTGCACTACAAGAAGGATGTGGAAAAATTGGAGAGAGTCCAGCGAAGGACAACAAAAATGATTAGGGGTCTGGAACACATGACTTATGAAGAGAGGCTGAGGGAACTGGGATTGTTTAGTCTGTGGAAGAGAAGAATGAGGGGGGATTTGATAGCTGCTTTCAACTACCTGCGAGGTGGTTCCAGAGAGGATGGTTCTAGACTATTCTCAGTGGTAGAAGAGGACAGGACAAGGAGTAATGGTCTCAAGTTGCAGTGGGGGAGGTTTAGGTTGGATATTAGGAAAAACTTTTTCACTAGGAGGGTGGTAAAACACTGGAATGCGTTGCCTAGGGAGGTGGTGGAATCTCCTTCCTTAGAAGTTTTTAAGGTCAGGCTTGAGAAAGCCCTGGCTGGGATGATTTAATTGGGGATGGGTCCTGCTTTTGAGCAGGGGGTTGGACTAGATGACCTCCTGAGGTCCCTTCCAACCCTGATATTCTATGATTCTATGATTCTTTTTTCTTACAAATTAAAAATGTTTCATGGGATCTCCTTCATGTTTTTCAAAAATCAATTAATTATGCAGAGAACTTGCAATTCAACTTTTTAGTTTGTGGTTATAAAGACTTGGAAGAGCCTTGATTCTAGGGTAATGAAAGTTATGCTCCAATATAAGTAGTGTGTGTTTGGAACATTATTCCTAAGCAAGTTTAGACCTGTGTTGTACACTCCAGCTTGAGTTCATTTGTCTCCTTTTGTGTTCTCTCCAGCTAACCTCACATTTGAGAAATAACCAATATTTGACACATTACAGAAATGAAAATGAATATAAATGAATAAGCTGCTAAATTGATTCTGCATTGTTAAGTTTCACCTAGGACTGTGACCTACCAGTAAAAGAGAAAAAACATATGATTAGGGTTTCAGTTATTAGGGTGAAATATATTCATGGCTGCACTGCTTCCAGCTTTTAGAAAAGGTGCATCTATACACTGACATAAACCACATGTTCTTAGTGATATATGTAAGAAAAGAAAATCCCCCAAAATATTTGATTAAGCGAAAAGGTTAATTATAAATTGACCTGAGGATTCAAGTAACCTGGGTGGCTAATATAGGGCATTACTAATATGTACATACCAGTTGAAACTGCATCATTTGTAAAAAAATATTTGCTTTCATTTTGAATATTTTATTTCAATTTATGATGTACATGCACCAGGTTTATGAATAGACCTGATTTAAAAAATGCTATTGTTACCCCAAAATTTGGACCCAAGGCACCCCAATAGTGGCCTGTCTATAATTGTAAACCAATTGCTAATTTGGCGCACTTCAGTGGGTAACAGGATATGACCCGTCCTAAAGGAATTTCCTGGGTTTTACCAGCGAGTTGGTCTCTGACCCTCAGAGGACTCCCCAGAACAGACGAATTCTGTTAACCATGAGAAGATATGGATACAGCCCTTCGCTCAAAAGATTGACACTCAAGCAGTAAGTCTTTGAAAACAAAATAACATTTATTCAAAGAAAATAAGCAGTTACAATACTCTTAATAATCAAGAAAGAATACATTGTAATACAGGACACACAGCATAGCACAATTGCATTGCATTTAGAAATCATATACTAAGGCAACGCAATAGACTATACAGACCATATAGTGGATGCAATGTTGCATGATATAGTACACAGTGAACCCCTTAAACCAATGTATAAAACCTTAATATCATGCAATTAAATCTATCACAATGTAAACAGGTTTACTATACATATGTAAAATGCAACATTACAATTAAAGAACATTAAATATTAACATTCTATGAATGATGCTTAATCAGTCATAGAATGAGTAGGGTACAAATCTAGTCAAATGCAGACATCCAGCATTATTTAGAATCATATTCATGCATTCCTTATAATTAAAAATGAAGTATATACTTACTTTCCTGCTTTATAATCCCCCTCTACCATTTTAAGGGTCCTTCTGTTCTTTCAGATAGTGATTTCTGCTCTGCCACTGCTGCTGCTTCTTCATTCTTGCTCTTCTCCTGCTGCTGTCTTCTCACTTTGCTACTACTTGCTCTTCTCCACTCACATATCCACACCCAAGCCTGTCAGCTTTCTGCTGTATATATTATTTTTGGCCTTCTCTGATTGGTTGCTTTCTCAATTCCAGCTATTAGCATGGATCATCCCTGTGGGGTGAGACCTACTTAACCAATCAGCTTTACCTTTCATTCAAGCTGGACCTAGCTGGGAACCTCCTCTTGACCCCTCCCTTCAAGTTTTTTGGAGTGAGCTCAGCCCTACTCTGCTGAACTTTATTTCACCCCAGTCTCCTGTCTGCTGTTGGTCAATTTAGTCAAAGTCTTTCATTTTGATGTCTCTAATATAAAATTATTGTGGTCGCCATTTTGGATTTCTAGCTATAAACTATCATTATTTATCAAAAGCCTTAAACCTCTAACTAATTACATTTTTGTGCATGTTCAAGCATTATGACCCTGTCACCACTTTGTTATGTTAATTGGGTGAAGTGATTTCTCAAGGAACTTAGGTGTGTTGTTCTCCCTGTAAGAAATACCCCTTAAACTGGTTCCTACATTCTACTATAGCTGCAGTTTCTGATTGGTCATAGAGGGTAGCCTAATGCAGAGTGCACCATAGTAATCCAGTCCCAAGATGACAAAGACATAGATAACTGTGGTGAGGCCCTTATCTAAAAGAAAAGGCTTCAGCCTGTTGTCCAAGCAAAAATGACAGAAAAGCATTCTTAGCTATCGTTGCTAACTGAACACCCCACAAGGTTCCCAGAACCACAAGGTTCCCAGAATGTGAACTTGAGTAATGAAAGGAAGGCAGATCCCCTGACACCAACTGAGGGGAATGATATATACTCCTTCCTTTCTTCAAGTTGTTTTTTCCTCATTTACCTGCAGAACCTGAAAGGACTGAATTACAATCAGCTTTACATTAACCCTTGCCAGACATTGGAAGATCAGATCAACTGCATGAGTTATCTAATTAAATGGAAATGTCACCTTGAAATAAGCAACTAGAATTGGCCAGAAAACAAATTAATGTTCTGTGGAAATGTGAGGTTTTGGCAACAAATTTCATCCCAATTTAGGGCAGAACATTTTTGTTAAAGTGACGGTGACAAGAACCTTCCAGATGGGGAGTCGTCCTTTCAATTTCCCAATGCAAAAAAAAAATAGGCAAAATTGAAGTTTTCCTGTAGAAAAATAAAATTTTGCAAAAATGTGTTTTCTGTTGGAAAATTATTCGAGTGGAAAATTGCTGATCTGTTCTAGAAGCAATATAAGAGAGACCTTGATGAAGAAACAATTGCTTAACACTTTATTGGTCCTCTTAGCAAAAAAAGGGAAAGTGCTGTTCAAGAGCAACTCCATTCATTCTTCCCAGAGTCTGCTATTTTGTCAGCAACACCTCATGGTCAGTGTTAACAAGGGCAGATGATAGACCACATGGACACTTGGATGTTGTATAATACCAACAGACCACTGACAAACAAAACTAGTGAAATTTCTGTGCCCTACACCTAGACCTAAAACCAGATTGACCAGGTTCAACCTCTGAAGGCTCCATTTTTGACAGAGTTGTTTTGACATCCCTTCAATCATTTTCCTTAAAATGGAAGATTAGAGACCAGGTGATCATCTGGTGAAAGTTTTACATTTTAAATTTGGTTTCCAACATGATGCTTGTTAGCCAGTATCATATTTTTAGAAGACTTTATGCTTATGATAAATTGTAACACTATGAACTGTACTCCCAGCATGTTTTGCATTCATGCTAAACTTGTAGTGGAAATGTACAAAGAACAGGAGTCAAACACAGTTTACCTACTATTACGTATAGGAACTGTTGGAGACAAGTTGTATGTTCTAGGAATAATTGGTGAAGATGGTCTGTGTATCCTGAAAAACAGGTATGAAACTAGATAAGAAAAAGAATGAAGAAAGCCTTGTGCTAATGATAGTGGAATTTGAGGAATTTTCCATCTGCTGTAAATAAGTAGGGTAATAATTTTGGGACAGACTGAGCTGCTGCAAGACAGTTTCCCAGAGATTTGTAATGTATGTGTGTGCTGATTACTCTGTGTTTAATATACTAATTGAGCCAAGTTATCTGACATGTTCTCAATAAACCAATTGAATCTTCAACCTGCTGGCATGCTGCCTTTCTAATGGGAGGCACTGATAATCTCTACCAATGTTGGTTACTCTAGCTCACTACTGGATTTTATTAGTTATGAGTCATTTTTGCAGGTGGTAACACAAAGCTCCCTAAGTCTCTGATACCATCTAAAGCTTAGAGAAGGCGGCTCCAGAACAGGCTTTGTATCCATGGAAACTCAGTTCAAATCTTGGCAATCTTGGCAAAGGGCATTTCCTAAGGATCAGTATCTGGAGTGAGGGCTGGGGTTTCACAATGCCCAGAAATGCTATCCAATAGTCTAGGAAAATAAGTGACAGCACCTTTTAAGTCTGTGAGGAGAATTCTAGAGTTAGAATTATAGCACACATGGAGGTATAAGGCATATATATGTTTCACTCCAAAACATCAGACATTACCAGTATATAGAGAATGATCACCTGGGCAGCTGCCATGAGACCTTTTTATCTAAGTTTCTTTTACATTGACATGATTAGTCTTGATAAGTGTTTTGTTTTGCTATGAATTATTTAACACGCTGGCTTATTTATATAAATTACAAAATATCCTGTACACAGGATCACAAAGTCTTGTCTAAATTTCATCAATTAAAAAGCATAAATTTAAGTGTCACTGTGTGATCTTTGTGGTTAATATGACAATAAATAAATGTGCCCAATGTACTAATGGTCTTTCCTCAGATGGTATAAATTGGAGCTGCATCAATTTAGTTCATCTGAGGATCTGGCTTGAAATGTTTTAATTTTTAAAGCTAAATTGTGACTTGGACTACACCTGTGCAGAGAAGTAATGCTGAGTGAGAACCCTGCCTCCCCATGCCTCCATATGGGATACTTGGGAGTATATTAGGTCCAGGCATGCAGAGGTAAGTAGATGCAGCATGCTCACTGCTCCTAACTTTGTAGCAGGTGAATAGGAAATATGTGGAGCCTTGATTTTAGCCCCCACAACATACCCAACAGCACAGCTGAATCAGCATGGGGGTTGCCATTATTTGACCCTTGTGTTGTTTGTTTGTGTCAATGCTGGTTCGAGATTGTCAAATAACAGGCTCAGTTGGAATTAATCAATCAAGGATTATCAATCAGGGATTAGTACAGCACTATATGGAATTCAGAAAGAATACATACTTTATCTTCTTGATGTAATAAATATCTGGTTCTCTTCTTCACTTTAACTGGTGGCATGCAGCAGTTTCATTCCCCAACTAAGTTCTAATGCCCAGTGTCATTATATATGGTTTTTAAACAAAGAAACCTCTTTGCCAAAGGGAACATATGTTTTGATGTCATTTCTCTATATTCTCAGTTTACCTAATTGATGTGTGAAGGCATCATTATTTATAGTTGAGACGAGTAACAATTCTTCAAGATAATATCTTTCAGTGGGTCTTTCTTCCCATATAATCATTCTTTCCTGTTGATTCCCCAATAGGAAATATCTGCTTTAACAATCATCTCTTATCAGTTTTCCAGGTTTATATATATATATATAATGGTCTTGTAAACCAAACCGTCCCCTATATATATAATATAGGGGATGGTTTCCAAGACTATCTAGCATTCCATAGACATGGAGACAGTGGGTATTATTCGGTACAGTCTAACACACAGAATTCCCTCAATACTGTTACTTATCAGTCAAGGACCACTGCTCTGGCTTTATAATTCAACATCATCATCACCATCACTCCCATAACTGCATTGGTCATTGGGACACCATCATTGATGAGCAATCAACCAATTGTCTCCACCCCTGATGATTGTGAATCAGTGCTTGAGTCTCCACAAAGTCCATTCCTGTCCACTCTTTATTGATGTCAATCCATCTCATCTCTTCTTCTCTTCCTCTGTACTGTTCCTTGGGGGATGATCTTGGATAGGACAGATGATCTTGTTACATGGCCATACCACTTCAGCTTGCACTTCTTCACGGTCATCAGGAGGTCTTCATATGATCCAAAGCATTGGGTGATGATATTGCAGACATCTTCATTAGTGATGTGGTCGAAGTAGGAGATGCTCAAGATTTTACAGAAGTATCTCATCTCTACTACCTGTATTTTCTGTTCAAGTTCTGGCTTAAGGGTCCATGTCTCGCACACATACAGAAAAATGAAGATGACCAATGCATGCAGCATTTTCAGTTTGGATTCTAGGGAGATGTTCTTATTCCTCCACATTGGCTTTTTCTCCACATTGCTGCTGTTGTTTGCACAGTTTTTGCCCCAATTTCTGCCTTGGATCCTTCATCAGTGATGATTGCCCCCAAATACTTGAACTGTTTCACTGTCTCCAGCTCTTGTCCACTGACAGTGATATGTGAGCTGATTCCATCATGTTTGTTTGTCATCACCTCCTTGTTTTAGCTCTGTTAATCCCAGAATGAAATCGGTTTTGCACCATGATGTAGTCAATCTGGCTGTGATGTAGATCATTAGGTGTGTGTCATGTTTATCGTCTGGATGCTTTATGTGCTGCTAATGTGTTTGCAAGAACCAGATTGTTATAGCTGGCAAACTCCAAACGACTCAATCTTTTCTCATTGGTTACCTCATTACAGAAAGGGCCACAATAATCTCACCAATCTGCCTGTGCATCAGTACCCACTTTAGTGTCCCAATCTCCTTATACAATCAAGATATCTTTCTTGTGTACCTTATCGATGATGTCTGGGAGCTGATTGTAAAAATCTTCAAAATTTGCTCATCATCATAGTCTGTTGTAGGGGCGTAGACTTGTACCACTGTGATATTAAACGGTACTGCCTTTAGAAGGATGGAAATAAGCCTGCTGGACATTGGGTGGCATCCTAATACTGAATTCTTGATGTCTTTATGCACAAGAAATCCTACGCTGTTGACATGTGTGTCCTCTCCATTGTAATAAAGTACATGGCCTTCTTCCATTAGTACTTCTCCAAAGTTCTTCCATCTGACCTCAGAGATTCGTAGGAGGTGCCAGGTGTATTGTTCCTTTTCATACGTGAGTTCTTTCAACCTGCCCATTTGTCCCAGGTCCTTACATTCCATGTGGCTATGGTGATGTTATCTCTTGCATGGATCTTCTTTGTTGGGGTTACACCAGTAGTATACTTGTCGTATCTATCCTGGTGAGAGACAGATGGCGCGGTCATTATTAACCTGGGCTGCGATCAATCCGGTATGGACATCATTGACCTGTTCACCACATGGTGTGTCTTGGGCAAATTTCTAACCTGGCAGAGACCATCCCTCTCCAGGCGGTCCCCTTTTAGACACCTCTTACGACATGCAGGAGGAGCAGTGGGCCTATTCTGTCCCTGGACCCACAGGGGAAACAATTCAACATACTCTTTGTAATTATCATAAAGATTTTAAAGAAGAGTTGATATATGAATCTAGTATAAAAAAGAAAAGGACTAAAAGGGTTAATATTTGCTAACAGCTATTAACACTGGTGTCAGCCAGAGCAAATTATTCTCTCCACCTCTGGAAAGCAGGAAGGGAACTGGGTCTCAGGAGAAATGTCAGAATGACCATGCATCCTGGAAACACTCCTGAAGTGATGCAGTTCACACATCACTCCTTGTTAAGAACTGCCACTAAAAGTACAAATTAGCCTGCAATCCTTACTTTCCCACTGATGGTGAGTAATTAAAAGAAGAAAGTTTCTTTAAAATACCAAATCAAAGGCTGTAGATCAAATAAGTATCTTCCTGAATGTGGAAACATAAGTGCTAAATTAATCAGGTTTGAGATAATTTAATCTTGAATGAGACTCAGTGGAAAGAAGAAGGTTGTTTGTGCTTATGAAGTTAGCTGGAGCAGTCTCCTGTTCTGACTAGCTGTAACATTCACAGATTCATAAAAAAGATTTGTTTTATGTGAATATGCCTTGTGTATACACCTAAGCTCAGTTCATCCCATTCCATCCCCCCAATATATCACATTTTTTGATATATCATCTGAGATAATATGATTTATAGCAGCAGGAAAAAATAAGTGAATTATAGCATACTATTCTTCACAAAGGAATGCATTTGTCTTTTTCCACAAGAAAGTGTGAAATTTACTTTGAAATTGCCCTTGAGCTTGACACAGTGGGACATACTTTCAAAGTAGTTGCAAAAAGAAAAGGAGTACTTGTGGCACCTTAGAGACTAACAAATTTATTTGAGCATAAGTTTTCGTGAACTACAGCTCACTTCATCAGATGCATGAAGCTGTAGCTCACTAAAGCTTATGCTCAAATAAATTGGTTAGTCTCTAAGGTGCCACAAGTACTCCTTTTCTTTTTGCGAATACAGACTAACACGGCTGCTACTCTGACACCTTTCAAAGTAGTGTAACACTGGCCCACACAGGAACACTGGCAGTGGGGATCAAACCTGGGACCTCTTGAGCTTAATGTATGAGTCTTTACTTTGTGAACTAAAAGACGTACATCTTAGCCAATGCTGTAGCAAGCCCATCAATCTCTAGCTGGCCTAGCCACAACTAGAGGAAGGCAGGGTGCTACCCCGAGTAAGCACAGTTACAGTAGCATCAACTTGGTCCATAAGGGCCTGATCTTGAGGAGTTCCAAGTACCTGCAATTCATTGACTATAATGGGAGAAAGCATGTTCAGAACTTCTCAGGATAAGCTCATAAATCCGTTAGCCTAAGTTTATAGCTTGTATAAACAAACAATTCTGTGTGCCAATCTTTACATGTGCTATTAGCTCAATGTATTTGGAATAATAAAGGGATAACTGAAATTCTATGGACTGTTATACAGTGATATACAGGAGGTCAAACCTGATAATCTAATGTTCCCATGTGGCCTTAAAAATCTATGAATACGTGAAGGTAGTTGGATATCTATCCAAAATCTGCATGAAAATACTGGTTATTACTCTATTTACAAATTGTGGCTCATTTTTTTCATCAAAAATAAAATATTCTGACTAAATTAAAATGTTAACAAAAAAGATTGATCAAAAAAGCACTTAATAGAAACAGTAGTAATTTGGGCTGAACATTTTCTACTAGCTCTAGTGACTGTATTATTATACAGTCCTTCTTGTTTTCTAATGAACAAAAGTCTCAGTCCAAAGGCTAAATTGTTTCCATCAGATAGCTTTGAATTCTAATCTCTATCTGCTGACATGTTGGTTTAATTTGTAGCTGATTGCTTCTTAAAAGAATGAAGAAAAGAAAGAAAGAACGAGCACATTATATCAGTCTGCAAAATGGCTGCATTGATTTTTTTTTAACTGTGGCTGCTGCTTGAAGAACAGTATGAGTCTGGTAGCTATTCACTTTTGACATAAAACATATACAAAATAGTTATTACTAGTCCTGTTGATCCATTAAATTATGTGGCTGTAAATCACATAAAGTGGACACATGAGACCTGCATTTAACCTATCCTGCTATGTAATAAATGGACATGTGAGAATGTGGAGGAGGATATGCTAAGTAACTTGGATTTGATATTTTTTTAAAGGCAATACAGCCTATCCTAGAACCCGAAGTGATGATCTCCCCAGATATTCAAAGCTAAGTACCATAAGGTGTGTGTAGTTATTATTTTTGAATGTCCTAAAATGTGCTGGGTGTCTCATAAACAAAAAAGACATAGATCCTGCCCTGAAGAGCAAATAACTGAAATTCAGATTTATGTAAGTGAGGGGCATGATCAAAGCATCACTGTCTTTCACTTGGTATTTGTACAATTGCCAGCACAATGAGAAGGAATCATTAGATACAGGATATAATTAGGGTTACGCCTCCCCAGAAAACTATTCCTATCCACCATAACTTCAAAAATTAGGTTTAAACCTAAACAGTCCCTGCTCCCCTGTCCTTTCACCCAATCCACAGCTCCCACTTGTATGTGGGGAGGGAAGAGAGGGCTTTGGGATTTTCATCCTTGTAGGGATCTCCCTGCACAACATTCTCACTACCAGTGTGGGCTCTGCTGTCCTACCCAGTTGTTATATCGTACCCCTCCAAAGCTTACTTTTTCTGTAGTAAGAGGTGGTGTATAAAAGAGCATGAACAGCTGACAATGTTTGCAAGGAATCTTTCTGCTGCAGACTGCCATCTCATAGTAGGAAGCAAAGGAGAGGCTCTCTCCCCATTTTCTCTCAGAGGAGGAAGTAGATGATGGAAAGGCACATGGAAACAGCCGCAAGAGCAACTGACTGAACTATTGGCTATTTGCACTAGGATAACATTTGGCGCAGTAAAGAGGGGCAGCATGAAGCCTATCCACTGTTTAAGTCCTTTCATAGGACCTTCCTAGAGTAACAGAACACTTAATACAATGTAGTGTAGCTCACCTAATTTTATTGCAAGTCTTGCAATATTTGATGTTGTTCCTAAGCCTCCAGCTCCTGGATTCATCTGATTATATGAGAATTTCTGCTTTCATTTAAAACAAAAAGTAAGTGGCTAGCCCTCATGGCCAGGGAGAAGTGATCGAAAATATGTCTAAAATGTAAGCAAGAAGGTGAAGATTTCTCCATAATTTATGTACATTTACAACTCAGAATTAATTGAGACCCAACTCATGATTTTTCAGCATTTGGGGTTGGCAGTACTGCATACTGGAACAGTCCAAGGAGTACTAAAAATTTTTAAAATCATTGTTTGATAAGTGTTGGTGATTTCTTTTTACTCAAATTCACAATTTCCCACTGTTTCCCAGGAACAATTTCCTAGATTGTGCATGTTGCTGGAGAATTAGAACATAAAAATGAGGTCATGACTAGTTATGGTTATTAAAGTGACACTGATACTTTTCACAAGGATAGGATGAATAGCCACAAAAACCTAAGAAAGATTCCAGTTTCAAAGTTTACATTATCCCTCTACTACATTCTCCCTGTAGTTTCACTGGATAAACCATTTTCTTATTTACTTTCTGTCCTAAATCACCCACAGAGTGTCTAGGCACTGTTAAATCTGTCACAGGCTAGTCCAGAGGTTAGTTCATCTTGTGATTTAACTGGTTCATATTATACAGTATATTCAGTGTTCTCTAAATTTTGAATAGCATGAGGATGAGATGTGCTATATGTAAATATTTTGTTATTCTATATGAACCAGATTCTGAGGCCCTTGATCAGAAACTCCCATTGACACTAGTATAGCGTAAACAACTCTTGAAGGTTTTAATTTTGAGTCTTTCAGAGTAACAGCTGTGTTAGTCTGTATTCGCAAAAAGAAAAGGAGTACTTGTGGCACCTTAGAGACTAACCAATTTATTTGAGCATAAGCTTTCGTGAGCTACAGCTCACTTCATCGGATGCATACTGTGGAAAGTGTAGAAGATCTTTTTATACACACAAAGCATGAAAAAATACCTCCCCCCACCCCACTCTCCTGCTGGTAATAGCTTATCTAAAGTGATCACTCTCCTTACAACATGTATGATAATCAAGTTGGGCCATTTCCAGCACAAATCCAGGTTTTCTCTCTTCCCCCTCCACCCCCCACCCCACATAAACCCACTCTCCTCTTGGTAATAGCTTATCTAAAGTGACCACTCATCTTACAATGTGTAGGATAATCAAGGTGGGCCATTTCCAGCACAAATCCAGGGATGGCCAATCTCCAAATGCAGATTATTTATATGAATACTGTATTGTAGTGAAGATTTCAAGGGCTACTGTGTTCAGCACAAAATAAGACATTTAGAATACAATTATCTAGAATTTGAAACTTATTCACAACTTTCTACAGCATTTATCTTTAATGACACAATCTTCACACGGCAGCAAAATATGGAAATTCTTAGATCCTGAGAGAGTTGGTAACTGATACAAGACACTGTTTAAAAATGAAACTATGAAAACATCTTAAGGTGCCAGATCAAGTGTAATTATATGAAAAGCCAATTCCACTTAGACCTATGAGAAATAGATTCAGATATCAAAGTATTCTCTTTATTTCACACAAGTAAAGGTAAGGAAGCATAATGTTTGTAAGGGTTAGAGACCTAGAGCTTTAAGTGAGACGTGTAAATGTAATTATTGTACATAAAATACTTTGAAAATAGGAAACATATATTATTGACTTGAATTATATTTAAAAAAAAGAGAACAGTGCAAATAGTTGATCACAGCCTCAGCTGGTTGAAATCTGTGTAGCTCCACTGATTGCACTGGAAAATTGTTGTGGATCTATCCCAATGATTTTTTGATCTACTACCCCTGAAGTGTTTTTGTAGTTTCATTTTCCCCCCAGTAGTGCTCAGATGTTCATTCCTAAATCATTGCAGTGGAATTACTTCAATTTACACCAGTTGAGGAAGTGGCCTAAAGTTTTCTAAAATTTTACAGCCATCGGTGCTTTTTCGTTTTAAACACCTGTATACCTCATAAATATGCTTCCTGTGGCATATTAATACATTTTTTTTTACTGCTCTGGGAGAACAGATCAGCTGTCTTTCTGAATTATTTCAAAACTCCAAACAAACGTAAGATCTCACAATACTGAAATTGGTTGCCAACTATATATGTGAAAAACAGAGTTTTCAGAAAAAAACAAGAACATAGTTTTATATTTCAGAATGTCTAACCAAAACCAAACTTGGTATATTTTCATTATAAATATAGAACCTGTATTATGCAGAAGTACAGCGGTATTTGTACAGTATATGCCAAATTCAGGACCTACTGAAGCTTTTCAATTTACCTCAATGGATATTGTATAGGGCTCCACTATATGTGGGCTGTATGTGATATTGTATGTAAGACACTGCAGTTTGTGTTATATTTTGTATTATATAATAATATATGGAGATAAAAAGAAATACCATATTTGAAGGCCTCTCTACAAGGAGCAGCGTTAAGGTACAACATTCAGTGTCACTGTTTGTAATATTCTGAAAGAGTCATTGATTTATCATCCTTACCATTGCATTAATGCTACATTATTACATAGAATTTCCTTGGTTGAAAAGAAAAGAAAAATATCTGAGCTATTTATATGGTAAATTCTTTAGGCCCCAATTTTGGGATCTCATCAGTTTGGGTGTATCCTTACAAACACATAAAGTCTCACTGAAGTGAACAGAGGTATTCACAGGTGCTAGGGTTCACTTGCATGTAATATGATTGCAAAATCAGGGCTTTAATTTGGACCTATTTAGACTAATGCTTCCTGAACCAAGGTCTCCTTAAGGCCTCTTAAGCTCAGTAGTGTCCTTCACCTACAGTTTAGAGCGACACTAACATAAAACACAGCAAAGATTCTCATTGCTCTACATCATGCTAGCTTTGAAATTATCTTTTTTTAAAAAAGCACATGAACAAATAGAACCATTTAACTGATTTCATGCAGAGTTAATTCTCACACTCTCATGAATATTTACTTAGCCCTCACTTGTCTAGGCAAAGGTACACTTTCACTTTTTCCTCTCTTCCTCCTTTGTAGGAAAAGTAACATCACACACACACACACATACACACGCACGCATGCACACACGATAAAAGGTTATTGTGAGTTTCCCTTGATATATTCTTTGGGAATTTTCTCTCCTCTCTCAACATGTTAGTTGTGATACATCCCTGGGTTAGGAACATTTTAGACTATATTATTTTATTTTTGTCTAGTGTAGATCTCAAGTGCAGTGTATGTGTGTGTGTGTGGTGGTGGATTCAGTTTTGCACATACTATTTGTTGCCTTTATATTTAAATTTACACAGCACTGAGGATGGATATATGATGTACTTTCGTTTTATATGCTTTTATGGGAAGCAGAATTGAGTCCATTGAGTTAATATTCATCAGAGGAAATATCAAAAAATTGCTATATTCCAAGTGTCTTAGTCTGTTGTGGTGCCTAATTTAAATACCTGTGAAAAAAGGAAAATAAGAACTCATTTTAGGAGACTTTAACTACATTCTTTTAAGTATGAAACTTATCTTTGCTTCCCTGACATCATTTAAAAGGCAAGGTCAGACTATATATGAAAAAATAATAGATCTTTATTCCCTCATATAAACAGAATGTTGGAAAGCAGAGGTAATCGTTTTCCATTAAACATTTGATATTGAAAGGTTTTCTTTACATGACTCACCAGTGTAAATAAGTAAATTCTAATTTTGGACACTTAACTATGATGCTTCTAGCTTAAAAATTGATCACAAATCTAAAGTCAGGTTGTTTTCACCTGGATCATTCAATGGCAATCATTCATTAGAAATATGTTGGCTTACCCTGTAAAAAATAATACTTTAAGCTCACATGTTTGGGAGTTGGGGAAACACTGTTCTTGTCTTTTAATTCTTGTATATTAAGTATTAGATCTGTGCTCCAGAAGTATAATATGGTTAACAAATAAACTAGGAGATTAAAGCATTCATCCATGAATAAAAAAGTGAGAAGGATGGCCTATAAGGGCAGACTGATGCATGAGATGCATTAGCAAAAAGCTCAGCTGGCAAATAAGCAGGAAAACATGTTTTACCCACAGGTCAAAAAAAAAAAAAAAGATGTTGCACATCAAATTGCCAGAGATAAACACAAATTTCAATAAGGAAAAAGAATCCTGCCCCATATTCACAACAAGAAATGCATCAGGCAAAATAAATTACTCTGTTCTTTGTGCCCTGGAAGACATAGAATGATGGGGAAAAAAATCTCAGAATAAAACAGCATAGCTACTAAATAATGAGCACCTTTCAAAGTGAGGAAAAATACACTCTGGGGAATAAAAATCCCAGAATGAAGCAACTACAAAAATGGAATAAGATCCCTCTAGAGAGGGGAAAAGAAAATAAGTCATGAGAACTCAAGATACATTAGCACTAAAAATAGCACCATATGAATTAAAGAAATCATATTCTATGATTAGAATATAAGAAGAAAAGGGCAAGGCTCTTACTATCATTGCTACATCCACAAACAATGCAAAACTTTATCAGGGAATTAATTTCAATTCAAGATGTCTCTGTCCCTAAGCATACTTTTCACAGCTAGACAATGCTTGGAAAGCAGATTAAAATTTTCCCTGAAAAGACAAGCATTGCTATAACCAAAATCATCTCTAGGATAAAATAAAAATCTGTTCTACAGAAGTTTATAATATTTGTAGATTACAGAAGCATATTCCCAGTAAAATTACATGTATGAAGTGGAGGAAGCTTTAATCATCAGCAAAGTTTGTGCAGTGGCAAACACAACATTATACATCTATTCAAACTACAGGTAAACCAAATATCCAGATATCTTAGCACCCACTGCCTAGCAATATAGCTTTGTGGGCTATGTATTAACATTTTGTAACAGAAAACCTCTACTCCGGAGAAATTTAACACCACATACAGCAGTAAAAGCAATTTTATGCCCTGTTTGGAGAAGCATACAAATACAGAGAGATTTGTGTAGTCAGAAAAAATAATAGAAAATGACTAAATATAGGAGATGAAATTTTCAAACAAAATCCCTAACAACTTACTAAGTAAAAATAAGTACATATACACATGCACAAACATATATATATACACACCTTCCCATGTTGTTGTTGGTTTGAATTCATATTTGATTGTGTGAACTACAAACATTTATTTCTGTAGTTAGGCCTGTTTTTAATGAATACACATTATGTGCAAGGTTATATTCACTTCTGATTTTATAACTGTGAAATAATAGATTTGTTATTCTCCAGTTTGAGTGGAAGACTTGAACATGCATCTGACAGGGAGTAAAATTTTAATCAAAAGAGGGGGTGAGTTATCACCACTCATTTTGTTTTGATGGTAAAAGTCCTTGAGCAGTGAGCATCCCAAACACAAGTGTTACACTCCAATATAATTACAGGGTATGTTTGGTCATAATTAAGGTTAAGTACTAGGAGTTAAATCCTGGCCCCACTGAAGTCAAGGCAAGATTCTATTGACTAAAATGAGGTCAGGACTTCACCCTATGTGTAGTTGCTCCACTTAGTGGAAGTCATCACTCTCCCACTTTCTAGAAGTGTTAAAAAGGGCAGTTGTGGGTAGAGAATAGGTGTCTAGGCAGACTATATCCTAAGTGCTATTCTCAACAAGCAAACAAAGATCCTAGATGCCCTACCTATAGCTATTGTGCTTGACATACCTGAGCACTAGGGTAGGGGGGAAAGCTGGCAAAGCCTTGCTCCAGTGTAGTGGTAATCAGGAGAATAATTTTGGGTGTGAGGGTGGGTTGTGTTACAACTCTTCTCCTATTCCCAAACAACCAATGACCTCTGGGTGTGCTGGCTTCTGGTGACAGCTGGGGCCCAGGCTGCTTCCTACCAAGAAGACTAAGAGTCCTATCTAATGAGTTGGAGGGAGGTTATAGAGAAAATTTAGGAATTGCAGAAGTTGTGATTCATTTGTTTGTGGAGGTATACCGTGGAGGAAGGAGAGAAATGAGACTGGTCAGAAGTACTTCAAAAGTCTATTCAGGTTCTAACATAGCTTTTCTGTTACTATACAGAAAGGAGGACACATGCTTTTTTCCCCAACCCTAGACTTTCAAAAAATCATGAGTCAGACCCACAAAAAAATCTTGAGATTTCAAAGCTCATTTTATTTGAATCTTGTTTTTTAACAATTAGACTGCACTTGGGTCACATTTTCAATTTTTTCTCTGAAACTATGAGGATTCGAAATTTACTTTAAAAAAAAGAAAAAGGAAAGCTGATATTTTCATGTAATATTTCAGGTAGGTATTTAAAGGGAAAAAAACCCCACCAAATATTGTGAGACTTGCAATGAAATTCTCATTGTTGGCAACACTAAAAATTGGACTGAAATGATCAACTATTGACAAAGCTCATTCTCATGTCGATCTGTTCTGCTCTGGAGCTTCCCTATCTTGAGAGATCTGAAAACTTCAGAAAATATGTTTTCATACAACTCTTCTAATATAAAATTTGACCTTTTATTTGGAATATTGTATTTCCTCAGAGATATTCTTCAGCAGACTTTCTTAGGCATTGATTTATATGAGCAAACTAAGTTTAAGGAATTGCTGAAGCTTTCGTGCATGACAAACAACATGATCGTTTTGCTAAAATATTTCACAAATGCCCAAAGTATAAGTATAACCTCTCACCTCTTTCACAAACTGAAATAGGTCTAGCAAATCTGTATCTCAGCAGATCTAATAGAAATACCCTCAGAATGATGTCTGTTGACAGTTAAAAGAGTTAGTCTTAGACCTGGGACAGGATAAGAATAGTTCAACTGCAAAATAATTTCCTACTTACATTGCAAATACTGCAGTGTGCTGTACAAAAGTTGTATTTTTGAATGTAAGGTACATTATAGTATTCTGAAACTATTTGAAGATCACTGTAAGATGAATGTATAATAGTATAAGAAAAGGAGATCCTAGGTGGCCACTCTCTTTTTAAGATGCTCTGGGAAAAGAATAAAACAAATACAACAACTGTTGCGGGTGTGAGTGGGTTATTTTCCACTTGATTCAAAGGGCTGTCCTGATGAGTTAAAATCTATTAATTGATTTATGCTTTGAATGCACCTTAAAAGGATGTCCAGTTTTTGTGACTATTTCTGTATCTTATTGTTAAGGCTATAGCTCTATTATAAACTCACTTGAGTCAGGTTTATGATTGTGTCTCTATATTGATTTCAGTGAGTTGCTCCTGATTTTAATAGTGCAAGATTAGAACCAGGCTCCCTATGTTTTTATTGTAATTATAGTTTAGACATAGTAAAAATAGTAGTAAACAAATGAAGCAAAAACATGACAACATATTAATTTTCTTTGCCACTCAGAATGAGCACACAGATCCTACTGAAGTGAAAAAAAAATGTATTGATAAAATAAACACTAAAAATATGGTTCTGTGCTTCATGAAATTGCTAGTTCTGTACCAAATAGCAGCTTTGTTTGAAAAAGAAGCTGGAGATGGCATTATGGCAGAAGTTATCATAACATCAGACTGCTGTCCTGAAGCTTCTGATAGCAGACTCTTGAGAATAAGCTTAGAATCATAGAATATCAGGGTTGGAAGGGACCCCAGAAGGTCATCTAGTCCAACCCCCTGCTCAAAGCAGGACCAATTCCCAGTTAAATCATCCCAGCCAGGGCTTTGTCAAGCCTGACCTTAAAAACCTCTAAGGAAGGAGATTCTACCACCTCCCTAGGTAACGCATTCCAGTGTTTCACCACCCTCTTAGTGAAAAAGTTTTTCCTAATATCCAATCTAAACCTCCCCCACTGCAACTTGAGACCATTACTCCTCGTTCTGTCATCTGCTTAGAATGTTCCTCTTGATTTTAGGTATTTGAAAGCCTTTTACTTGCTGGTCTAAGTGGATCGTTACACCATACCTAGTACTGTTTTCAGTTGTCACAATTCTCTCCCAACCCTCTCACCCCCATGTTCATTCATTGTTCATACTTATGGCATAGGTTTTATCTTTGATGTCCAAGGTCCCGTCAGAGTAGTACAAGTACCCAAACCCAGGTGATCCTGTAGGCACTTTGGTCTGCTTTATGCAACTTGGAGATAAGCTTAGGAAACATTATAAAACACATTGTTATAACTCATTGGATGGGTTCTAGCCATACAATCTGTGTGCCTCATCTATAACATGTGTGAGAGCCTGTCAGAGGGGAAAACATGCTCTGGTTTTGTTCTCAGTCCTCTTAAATTTTTCAGGCCCATTCACCTTACCTTTTACTGGAAGTCTGAAATTATAATGACCTGACTCTCCTTTGCATACTTGGTATTAATATATATAATTATGACCTCATGTTGTATCCACTCCTTATCATCAACATGCTGAGGGAATGTTGTCACTTAACTAAACTGAAGATCTTTTTACTTCTTTGGAAAATTAATTAATCACTCTTTCATTTTCAGATAAGAGGGCTAGGAATTAAATTTTGTGCATTCTTCACAAGCATTCTAGATTGGTTTTGAATGAAAGAGACAGAACAACTTGTTATGAAAGACTATGTGGGGATTTTGTTGAACCCTGGCTGGAGCATGGTAGAACTACAGTTTCTTTAAAAACACTGATTGTGATTTAGTCCTGTATACATTTTCAGTTAAAGTTATTTTTAGCATTGACTCAACTGTATCCATTGCTGATGCCTGTTATCAGCAAAGGAAATATTTCCTAGTGTAGGCACAGACACAGAAGCCCTAGCCTTAAGCCTTCTAATTATCTAAAATTATCTAGGAAAAGCATAGAGAATTTCAGCCAAGAAAGGAAAAAAAGTCAGCTAAAAATAAGTTTATTGGGAAGTATAAACAAAGAGATATAATGCAAATTGTGGGGGAGATTGTGCCTTTGGCAAAGGACATTTCAGCACCCAACTCCCATTGAGTTTCAAAATCTCCCACTGTTTTGTTACCTTAACTATAGCAATCACTATTGGGAGCTACTATAAAACAACATTTGAACAGAAGTGTAGGTTTTAAAATCTCCATCAGCACACTTGAGAAAATAAAGAAATCATATCAGAATTAGAAAGAAACCACAAACTGTCCACCTAGTCTCAGGCACAGGGCTTTCTATGCAACTCCTCTCCAGGTGAAAGTAAGGATTTTAACAAATGTGTCTTTAATGGTTATCAACAGTCTTTCTCTCACTGATAAGTCATGCTGTGAGGCTGACTTGAAGAGTTAGACTTTGAAAAATGGAAGAGGGAAAGAAAGAAAAGGTTTTTAGTAATAGCAGTTCAAACATCTAAAATGCTACACACTATACTAAGAAACACTGACGTATCAGAAAGCATATGCAGTATGTGGCAGTGTTCTGCACACCATGCAGCCTTTATGCAGTCAGGCACAAGAAAAAAAAAGGTCTGATTTTTGTTCATGTTTACAGACTTAGTGCTAGCTACTTGCCATCCAACAATGTTAGCCTAAGCAAAATGAATTTAGTCTTGCAAGAGTCAAGTCACTTTGTTTCCTTAACATGCCACAAGTTCTGAAGATCAGAAGATGGACAATTGGAAAGGGGAGGATTCAGAAATGGCTATTTATTTGCATTCAGAATTCTGGTCTTCTTTGTTGTTTTTACCAATTGCCAATAGCTCATACTTTCAATGTATCAGTGTCTCAAAGCAACTGTTTGGCTTGCAGGAAGATTTAGAAAAAAAAAAAAAAAACACCACCATATGCATGCACACAAATGAGCTAATGTCCACTGATGTGTTACTAATATGAACATCAACTTCATTACAAAGATAGTTGTGTTGTTTTCCATTGCCTGGAAACAAAGTAAGCTCTTGCTTGATGATTCAAGTATTTGAAGGATTCCTCTGATTCAGATGGGCTGATCTTTTTCGCAGGTACAGACATATGTCTGGAAAGGATGGATGTCATTTTGACTGTGGTTGAGTATTAACCGTATTGACCAATTTTTCGTAATACTATTCTAGAGGTGCTGGTGGAGCTTTCAGCTTCTATAGTTACCCCAAAAACAGAATTAGGGTACCCCCAGAATAACCCACTTATTGGCTCCTCTCAGGTTACCAAGGGTTCTTTTAAACAGTCCATCTTACATACCTGTTCTCATCAGATATGGGTCTGCAGGGTGATCAAGGAATATCTTGGGCTTGCCAGGGATTTACTACTACAGAAACTCCCCAGAACATCTCAGACCTGTTACACCCAGAGGACACAAACACAGCCTTCCGATAAATGATTTACACAAGCAGTGTTCTTTTCCAAAACAAGGCACTCTTTTATTGGTGTGAACAACAATCCCTGACACAATAATAATAAAAACACAAATCATAGGTGCTGGAACTAGGGGAGCTGGGAGTGCTGCTGCACCCCTTGGCTTCAAGTAATTTCCATTATATACGGGGTTTACAGTTTGGTTCAGTGGCTCTCAGTATCCCCACTATAAAAATTGTTCCTGCACCCTTGACTCAAGTCCCTTATAACAAGTTAAAGAGCACTCCAAACCATATTGCCTTACAGTTTGAAGTGATTCTAAATGATGCACCCTGCTTCAGATGGCCAGTCTTCCACAGGTTGCTGACAGCAGTTCTTAGATGGTCTTTAGATCTTACATACATAAATTCCTACTACAATCAATACAATACGAACGTTGATCTTTATAAACCCACAAACACACATATACACACTAACACTAAACTATACTATAACTCTGACTATAGCTATAACCATAACTTTGTCTGACAGACTTACTCTGGTGATTGTGCTGCACTGTCTCTCCTATGCACTCTCTCTGAATCTTAATTTCTCTCTCTCTTCTCAGCTGTTTTCTCAACCTGTCTTCTTAGATGTCATCTGTCTGCCTAACTCTGTCTGCTGTCAACTGACACACTGACCTTTATACCATTTTTCAACCCTATTTTAGACACAACATCATCCTGCTTGTTTACCTTCTTTTGCTAACTACCAGCTCTATTTTCAGCTTGCAACCATTATTTACCTCACAGTGTTATGATCTGCCAAATCATTGTTGAGCACCTTTTCCCCACCAATCCTATATTTAGAAATATGTGACCTGCAGCTTCCATCTAATGGTGGGGTGACTCTTGCTTATTCAAAATGGAAGCCCAGGATAAAAAATGGAGTCTGGGGACTTCAAAATAGAGTTTCTCTGGTATCATTATCTGTTAGTTAAACCTGTTCTCTTAAAAACTTGTAAAATCTAGCTCAGGTCTATTGGGGAAGCTGTTTATATATCATTAGTTCCTCCAACACTCTATACAGGTCATAGATATGCTGCAAAGAAACAGTTGTTGGGCCCATGTTTAAAGAACCATCTCATAATGCTGATGATTTGCTGTTACCCTCTCTCACCATCCCATTGTGGGCTATGCAGCATATCTATGACCTGTCTAGATGTGAGTACCTACACAGCGGAATGAGTCAAAGATGACACCCAGATTATGGGCATGAATGACAGGCAGGATGGTGGTGCATTCTACAATGATTAAGAAAAGAGGTACTGGGGAGGGAGAGAAAATTAGGAGCATTATTTCACTTGAGCTGATGGCTAGATATCCATGAAGATATGTCAGGAAGACACGTTGAGTTTTTAATTTGGATCAAAGGAGACAGGGCTGGAGTAGAGAGCTAGATCTGAGAGTGAGCAAGGTGGTAGCTGAATTTGTGTTTGTGGATGAGATTACCTAGAGATAAGGTGTAGAGGGAGAAAAGGGAACCACGAACATAACCTTGGAACCGCCAAAGAAAGTAGATTAGATCAGTGGTTCTCAACCTATTTATCATTGTGGGTGCAGATGCAGCTCTCTATGTGTTATGTGGGCTGCATCCACACAATATATATACTACCTGTATGGCTCTCAGGCTGTCACATGGGCCGCAGCTGTGTGCTGATTGGGTCACAAGTGGCCCATGGGCTGTGGGTTGAGAACCACTGGATTAGATGAATTATGTAACTGAGCCAACTATCGGAAAGAATTTCAAATATCACAGTTGACTATATAATTTAGAATATGCTTTAAGTGAAGCTTCATACTTAAAATTTAACTGATGCAAGTATTCATGCTAATAAAGTTCAACTTGCATTTTAATGGAAACAGAACACTAAAGGCGTTAAATGAACATTCAGCAATGTTTTCCTCACTCCATTGTATTGATTCATATTCATTAGTTGTGAATTCATATTCAGAAGAGTACATAAGGGAGAACTGGATGGGCTCAGGGTTTTGGAGCCGATATGGCCATCTGTTGAAATACAGCTCAGGTCTGTGGTGTATGGTGTGCTATGGGTAATGAGTGGTCACGCAGCATTTCCCAGTAGAAAAGAAGCCACGTTACTAAAACCAACACAGTTGGCACTCTTGTTGACAGACTCAGAGAGGCGAAGGACTTCCCCTTTGGTGGTAGTGTGGTGAATCTTGCACACCCTGCTATCAGTGCTGCGGACTTCAGTCTGCAGGACTGTAACAACTTTCATAAGCATTCAATTCACAGGATAGTACATCGTAACTATGCTATGAAAAATACATCATTTAAAAGAAAAACAAAATCAAACAGGGGAAAAGTAGGTGGTTTAAAAGTAAATGATCCTAAGAGGCACCATAGCATTTCAATGAATCTCTATTTCTTCAACTCAGCAGCCTTTTTGGTAGCATTATAAAGCCCCAGTCAGCACATCCAGTACATTTCAATATGTTATTTATTTTTAAAGTAAAATCTAAATGGTGAAACATGGAAAATAAAGGTCAGTCTCTATGCTGTTAGGTAAGCTATTTCAAATAACAATGAACATATAAGAATCAATGCACAATTTTTGAAATGATCGTGTATGTTGCAGGAAAGATCGTTCTTACTAATTCTGATGTAGACAAAAGTGGGATTTCATGGAAAAAAATGATTATATAAAATTGCTTGGAAAGTTATTGGATCAATCAAGAACAGTGAAGGCGATAAGGGTTATCAAAATAAATGTTGAATAAGATTCAAGAGAAGCAGATCTGGAATGTTGGGTTGAGGCAACTATGGCCCGGTCTACACTAGGAGTTTAGGTCAAATTTAGCAGCGTTATCTCAATTTAATCCTGCACCCATCCAGACAACGAAGCCCTTTTTTTCGACTTAAAGGGCTCTTAAAATCGCTTTCTTTACTCCACCCCGATGAAGGGATTAGCACTGAAATCGGCCTTGCTGGGTCGAATTTGGGGTACTGTGGATGTAATTCAATGGTATTGCCCTCCGGGAGCTATCCCAGAGTGCTCAGTTGTGACACCGCTCTGGACAGTGCTCTCAACTCAGATGCACTGGCAAACTTTTGAATCTCATTTCCTGTTTGGCCAGCGTGGCGAGCTCACCTGCACAGGTCATCATGCAGAGCTCATCATCACAGGAGACCATGCAGTCCCAGACTTGCTGAAGAGCTCCAGCATGGACCGAACGGGAGGTACGGGATCTGACAGCTGTATGGGGAGACAAATCTGTGCTGGCGGAACTCCGTTCAAAAAGACAAAATGCCAAAATATTTGAAAAAATCTCCAATGGCATGAAGGACAGAAGCCATAACAGGGACCCGCAGCAGTGCCACGTGAAAATTAAGAAGCTCAGGCAAGTCTACCAAAAAAACAGAGAGGCAAACGGCCGCTCCGGTTCAGAGCCCCAGGCATGCTGCTTCTATGATGAGCTGCATGCCATTCTAGGGGGTGCAGCCACCACTACCCCAACCCTGTGATTTGACTCCATCCAAGGGGTGGGAAGCAACATGGAAGCAGGTTTTGGGGGCGAGGAAGATGATGATGATGAGGAGGAAGTTGTAGATAGCTCACAGCAAGGAAGCAGAGAAACCGGTTTCCCCAACAGCCAGGATCTGTTTATCACTCTGGACCTGGACCCAGTACCCCCAAACCCACCCAAGGCGGGCTCCCGGACCCTGAAGGTGGAGAAGGGACCTCTGGTGAGTGTACCTTTGTACATATTATACATGGTTTAAAAGCAAGCATGTTTAATGATTAATTTGCCCTGGCATTCGTGGCCAGTACAGCTACTGGAAAAGTCTGTTAACATGTCTGGGGATGGAGCGAAAATCCTCCAGGGACATCTCCCTAAAGCTCTTCTGAATGTACTCCCAGAACCTTTGCAAAAGGTTTCTGGGAAGGGCAGCCTTATTCCGTCCTCCATGGTAGGACACTTTACCATGCCAGACCAGTAGCACATAGTCAGGAATCACTGCAGAACAAAGCATTGCAGCGTATGGTCCCGGTGTTTGCTGACATTCAAACAACATCCGTTCTTTATCTCTCTGTGTTACCCTCAGGAAAGTGATATCATTCATGGTCACCTGGCTGAAATAGGGTGGTTTTAGAAAGCAGACATTCAGAGGTACCCATTCCTGCTGGGCTGTTTGCCTGTGGCTGAACAGAAATCTTCCCCGCTGTTAGCCACACAGTGGGGGGAGGGGTGGAGCCATCATCTCAGAGAATTGGGATGTGTGTGTGTGTGTGGGGGGGGGGGTTAGCTGGATTTCTGCTGCACATTAACCCGGAAACCGCAGCCCCTCCTTTTAAACTGCCAACACATTTTTAATGGCCAACCCAATGGCTACTTTGTATGGAAAATGAGGATGCTGCTGTTTGAAACCATTCCCACATGTTATGAAGGTTAAAGAAGACAAAAGACTGTGGCTTACCATGGCTGCCTGCAAGCCGAAGTCTGCTGTCCGTCCCTGCATGAGTGATCTCTCACACCAAACTGGCATAAGAGGCAAAATGCGACCTTGTAATGAAAGCTCATGTGCTATGTATGTAATGTTAACAGCAAGGTTTACGTTGAAAGAGTGTACCCACTGTTCTATAAAATATGTCTTTTAACCTACCTCTCTCCCTTTTTTTTTCTCCATCAGCTGAATATGTTTCTCTTTCCCAGAGACTAGCAAAGATTAGAAGGTGAAAAAAACGCACTCATGATGAAATGTTCTCTGACCTCATGCTGTCCTCCCACACTGACAGAGCACAGCAAAATACGTGGAGGCAGACAATCTCAGAGTACAGGAACACACAATATGACCGTGAGGAGATGGCGGGTT